>NC_086447.1:529213982-529813982 GCF_028390025.1 Pseudophryne corroboree | reverse complement strand
TGAAGCAGATTAATCGCTCGTGCGAATAGTTATGGACATAAGCAGTTTATGGACTTTTACTATTATTTGCACTTTATTATCCATGCGGCGGGAAACCTAGTTTCCCACCCACCTGAGCAGTTGGAAATAGTCACAGCCCACCTGTATGAATCAACCTATGACCTTTTGTTATAATGCGAAGACGAATTCCTGTGTCCAATGAACAATGAGATTGTAGGGACCATTGTACTGTATTGTGTGTATTGTATAAAAGGACAAGCCGATCTGATCCAGCTCTCTATTCTCCAACGGTTCTCATCGCTGATAATCGGGAGCTGGATATCCAGAGGCGCATGCGATTGTATCCCTTGTGCGTAAGTTTCTCCGCAATCATATTGTCTTTATTGTTATTGTGAGCCATATCTCTCTCTCTCTCTTCTCCCCTTTTCTCTCTCTTTTCCTCTTAAAGTGTTATTGTACTGGTATTGTATTTCATGTGTAGTTATCTGGTTAGTTAGTCTATGTTATATTTGTAGTGTATGACTTGTATTGTATTATTCTTTTGCAAATAGAACGTTTATATAAGGTGTTAGAACCTAAGATCGGTATCTGTGTATTTCTTATATTTCTAAGTATTCTCTGAGCGTCGGAGACGCTCGTACAGCTTTAAGTTAATAAGGTTACACTGTGTTACATTTACACCCTATTACTACACCAAGGTTTACTGCATAATACATTGTTTTATGGTATAGATATAAAGGTTTTACACTGTGAGCGTCAGCGCCGCTTGTGATCTCCTCGTGGTCCCGAGCGTCCGCTACGCTAATAGCGAATCATTACGGTAGTCGGCAGCCTATAGCGTGCCTGCCTGTGATCTCTTGGCCGTGAGCGAACGCGACGCTTGAGCGTCTCGACTACGGCTAAGCGATTGTTACGCAACGTGCGTACCCTTACGGTATTCCATACGCCAATAGCGTACTGTGTTCTTTGACCTCTTAAAGGGTTTTAAGTAAGATAAATATTTAGCTTTATCAGTCCAATGCTCTTGCCACCCTCCAATATCTTAGCAAAGATCACGTCTAGCAACACCAGAGGTTCTATAAGATTCTGGTATGCTATGGAGTACAGCTCTGGGAAGGAGACTAAATCACCCACTCAATTTAAATGGGAAGTGGATTTTAACTGCTCATTTACTCAGCAACAATGGGAGTTGATGAAATTCACTTTAAACTGTTGCACGGCCTTTACTTTACCCCAGCCAAGTTGCATAAGATCTGGCTTACAGTGCCCAAACTATGCTGGAGGAACTGCTTGGAAGTAAGCCATATCTTCCATATTTTCTGGGCCTGTCCTATACTCTGCCAGCTCTGGAGGGATATATTTACACTTGCCTCCGCAGTTCTCCATATCCCCCTTCCAGAATCACCTTCACTGACTTTATTACATATTTATCCAAAAGATCTGTCTAATGGAGATTGTTATGTTTTAGGCCACATTTTCACTGCCACTAGAGCTGCAATAGCACAGGATTGGAAGAGCCCCTCTCATCCAATGCTTCTAAAAATTGTCCAGAATGTCCATCACGCCTTTCAAATGGAGACCTCTGGTATATCCTACTCCTTTATGGCTAATTCCCCACTAGTAAAATGGTTCCGGTAGCATGAGTATTCAACATCACGGGACGGGGCTAATGTCATTTTAGAACCAGATTAATTACATGACCTGGATCTGCAGTGTTCCTAACTGTATTGCAGTTTGCGTTGACATTCAATATTGTGCCTGTTTTATATGTGTGATGTACTGTACATGTTTCATGTATATGTAACCAATATGGAAGTTGGGTTTTGGACTCCCCATTCCTATTCTGTTTTTCTTCTTGTTGTTTTGTTTTTATTCAGATTTTCCCCTTTTTTTCTGTATCCCCCACCCTTCCATGATTCACGGAATTAAGCGCTCATAAAAAACTATTGATGCAAAAAAAAAAAGTGTACCCCCTCCCCCCAAAAAATCGACCTTTTGACCCTGTCAACCGTTTGATTGTCGACCTTTTGACCCTGTCGACCTAATGCAAGTCGACCATTAGTGGTCGACCTATTGACTGTAGACCTTTTTATTGTAGGTCTAATGCCGGGAAATTAACTACATCCCCCATATAGAGGCATATTGCTTATCTAGAAGCAAATGAGATTTACATTTTCACCATACATGATATGAAATCTGTGCTGCAATAAGTATGTTCTATCACAAAACAGGGTTGTGGTGAGACAGGGAATGCAGTATTTCCCTGGTCACAACTTCCCTGTAGAGGGTTAAAGGAAAGCCGTCCAGCCTCAGAGAAAGTGCTTTGCAGCCAGGTAAAAGAACTGTTCAGTGCAAAGCCTGGATAGGGACTCTGAGGTGTGGTTGAGGGAGAGAAGGGTGGGCTCTCAACCACACGGCTCAGGTCCAGGTTTTTGGACCTTCCAGCCACAGCTGGTAATTGGTCTAAATGTACTGGCAGGGATTTAAACCCTGCTAAGTTTACTGCTCAACACACTGGTGCCGATAAGTGGCCAGCGAGCATGGAACGGTTCCCCTAGTACTAGGGACTTGGACCATCAGTGCCTGGAGGCACTGAGAGACTGTGCATATGGTCTGCAGATTGGAAAAATGGGTTTCTTTTGTTTGGTGAGAAGTTTGTTTGCTGCCTGTAAGCCATTAAATACTCGCCCAAACTCGACATACTGCCTGCTGTGTGCTGACTAACGGCGACCCTGTTACAATATATATAAGTATAATTTTGTTAGCATCATCAGTAAGCTATAGTACTTTACAGAGTTTTTGTTACCATATGCTGTGCACTTCATATGACTTTTGTTCTAATTAATGATGTTAATTTACATGTTTAGCTCTAATTTAACTTGTTTAATGCATTCATTTTGCAGCATCAAACTAACTTGTAAAATGTTCAAGTTGATGGGTAAGCAAGTTAAATTCATCACAGATCTAGTTATTAGCTAAGGGCCTGATTCAGAGGTGGACGCAGTGTACAGCAGCTGTGTCTGACGCAGCTGCTGTGTGTAAATATGCTAATGCTGCAGTAGGCGTCTTGTGCAAACAGACACTTCCTGCATGTTTCTGTGATCCGCTGCTGCGTTTAGGGACACAGTACACTGGTGTATCAAGGAGGTTGCGAGTGAGGCACATGCCCTAGTTGACATGGCAGAGGGGAGCGCCGCCGGTCCATGCCATCCTCCCCCCCCCCCGCCCATCATTTCTAGCACTCTTTGTTTTTTAAATAAAAGGAGAGCAGCAGGGGGAGAGCAGCGGCACAATGAACGGGGCCGCGCAGTAGAAGCCGGAAGAGGTGGTCCAGCCCATCCCCTTTCCTTCCCCTCTCTGAAACTGCTGTTGCTGGGGCTAGACGTCACGATTGGCCCTAGCGCAAAAACGAGAAGACAGGACCTGGCCTGCTGCCGGTGCTAGTGAGAGGATGTTCCTGGTGCTGAAAGGGGACCTGCCGCTGCCAGAGGTACATAGTGGTGCTTGATTGGGTGGGAGGAACACAATCTTGCTTGTACTGGGGGTATGGGGACAGTGCGAGGTACACAGTGCCACCTGTACTGGGGGTGGTGGTTAGGAAGTACACAGTGATGCCTGTCTCATCCCTTCCACACCTCCTTCTCTCTCTCTTGCTCTCTCTCTCTCTCTCTCTCTCCACCCTCCTTTCTCTCTCAAACCCCCTCTGTCTCACCTCCTGCTCTCTTTCTCTCTGCTCCTTGTCTCTCCTCAATCTATCTCCTATCCCTCTCTAACACTCTCTCTCTCTCTCTCTCTCTCTCCTCATGCCTTTCCCCTCTCCCTCTCTTCCCATAACTCCCCCCTCTCTCTTTCCTCTCACTTTCTCCCCATGCTTTCCCTCCTTATGCCTATCTCTCTCATACAAATATTCACCAAAAAAGTGAAGCCATGCCCCTTTCCAGTTGACTGCGCACCATTTTTGGGATGGGTACTGTTTTGTTACTTTTTTTGGGGGGGGGGGGGGGGGACGGGGGAGGGGTGTGTTTGTGCCATTCTTTATTATGCCCTGAGCTCCAAAGACCCTAGTTACGTCTCTGACACAGCATCAAATCATCTGAGGTACATGCCAAGATCAGTAAACCTGCTTCGCAAGACGCAGACACTGGCCTTAGCCAGTGGTGCAAATGTGGCGGAACTGGGTGGTACGGTTGCCTTTAAGAAATAGGATGCCGGTACCCCGTACCGCCGGGTCATCTATACGCCTCCATTTCCTGCACATACACCACCAAACACGTTACTGTGCTCGGCAATGTGACACCTCCCAGCTCCTCCTTTTTTTTTTCCAAGCTAGGGCCACCGGGAGGGCAATGCTGACATCATGATGTCATATAACGATCCCTGGCGTGGAGAGGAGCGTGTTGTGCAGTTATTTTTTCTGCTGCAGTGCTACCTTGGCCTCGCCATTAGTGTTGGGGAAACTCAGAAGCTGCTAGACGGGACCTGCTGTGTGGTGCTCGGTGCCACTGCCTACAGTACAGTGTGACTGTAGAGCTGGACATAGACTCACAGGCAGCTCAGCGTTTTTTGTCATTGTGGGGCTGTCCTTGCCCCTGCCCATTTTATTTAGTGTGTAAGTGATGTGACTAGTAAAAGACCACATTACTCGCTGAAAACTATTCTAATATACACTGCTCCAAAAAATAAAGGGAATACTTAAACAACACATCCTAGATCTGAATGAATGAAATATTCTTATTAAATACTTTGTTCTTTACATAGTTGAATGTGCTGACAACAAAATCACACAAAAATTATCAATGGAAATCACATTTATTAACCCATGGAGGTCTGGATTTGGAGTCACACTCAAAATTAAAGTGGAAAAACACACTACAGGCTGATCCAACTTTGATGTAATGTCCTTAAAACAAGTCATAATGAGGCTCAGTAGTGTGTATGACCTCCCTACAATGCCTGGGCATGCTCCTGATGAGGTGGCGGATGGTCTCCTGAGGGATCTCCTCCCAGACCTGTACTAAAGCATCCGCCAACTCCTGGACAGTCTGTGGTGGATGGAGCGAGACATGATGTCCCAGATGTGCTCAATTGGATTCAGGTCTGGGGAATGGGCGGGCCAGTCCATAGCATCAATGCTTTTGTCTTGCAGGAACTGCTGACACACTCCAGCCAAATGAGGTCTAGCATTGTCTTGCATTAGGAGGAACCCAGGGCCAACTGCACCAGCATATGGTCTCACAAGGGGTCTGAGGATCTCATCTCGGTACCTAATGGCAGTCAGGCTACCTCTGGCGAGCACATGGAGGGCTGTGCGGCCCCCCAAAGAAATGCCACCCCACACCATTACTGACCCACTGCCAACCCGGTCATGCTGGAGGATGTTGCAGGCAGCAGAACATTCTCCTTGGCATCTCCAGACTCCCACGTCTGTCACATGTGCTCAGTGAGAACCTGCTTTCATCTGTGAAGAGCACAAGGTGCCAGTGGCGAATTTGCCAAACGTCCTGCACGGTGTTGGGCTGTAAGCACAACCCCCACCTGTGGACGTCGGGCCTTCATACTACCCTCATGGAGTCTGTTTCTGATCGTTTGAGTAGACACATGCACATTTGTGGCTTGCTGGAGGTCATTTTGGAGGGCTCTGGCAGTGCTCCTACTGTTCCTCCTTGCACAAAGGCGGAGGTAGCGGTCCTGTTGCTGGGTTGTTGCCCTGCTACGGCCTCCTCCACATCTCCTGATGTACTGGCCTGTCTCCTGGTAGTGCCTCCATGCTCTGGACACTACGCTGACAGACACAGCAAACCTTCTTGCCACAGCTCGCATTGATGTGCCATCCTGGATGAGCTGCACTACCTGAGCCACTTGTGTGGGTTGTAGACTCCGTCTCATGCTACCACTAGAGTGAAAGTACCGCCAGCTTTCAAAAGTGACCAAAACATCAGCCAGAAAGCATAGGAACTGAGAAGTGGTCTATGGTCACCACCTCCAGAACAACTCCTTTATTGGGGGTGTCTTGCTAATTGCCTATAATTTCCACCTGTTGTCTATTCCATTTGCACAACAGCATGTGAAATTGATTGTCAATCAGTGTTGCTTCCTAAGTGGACTTTGATTTGATTTCACAGACGTGTGATTGACTTGGAGTTACATTGTGTTGTTTAAGTGTTCCCTTTTATTTTTTTGAGCGGGTGTATATTAATTTGTGATCATTGTTATTTATTACTATGAATCTGATGAGACATAATGTAGTGACTCGGAAGACTTAAATAAGATAAAATATCAAAAAGGGCGTGTAGTGTGGCCGCACCCCCTGCTGTCATGTGGCTACACCCACTAGTGACGCGTGACCATGCCTATTTTTGGGCGCACGCATTCAGTACCATTATGAAAAAAAATTCTACTTGCACAACTGGCCTTAGCACTCCCTGAAAACGCTGCCTATCTATCAAAAGGCCGCAGCCTGTCAATCAGTCTGCGGCTTATGACGATGCAGGACCTGTCCTGGTACATGTGCAGTCCTCCCGCCATAGGAGTTGTATGCAAACCATTGGGTTTGCTTACAACTCTGAAACAGACCCTGAAATAACTGGATCACTTCACTTGCTAGCTATTTCTCTGTCTGCCACTAGATGGTGATCTTACTACAAAATCATATACAAATAACATAAATAAACTGCTCAGCTAAAACAAAAATGGTACAAATTAAATAAATACTGTAAACATGTATGTATGTAGTGCTATTTTTCAGCGGGAACCAGCACTCAGTTATTTATGACATTATTTGACATAATCAGGAACTGGGTTCCTGAACCAGTCCAGGGCCAAAATGTATTTTCCATAAGATTAGTCTTATTTTAAAGTCCATTTATCTATCTCTTTTTTAATAGCTCCACACCCAGACCCCTAGTTCCTGAACATATTTTTCCAGAAAAATAATGTATGTATCATCATACTTGCCTACTCTCCCGGAATGGCTGTGAGGCTCCCGAAAATCGGGTGACCCTCCCGGCCCCCCGGAAAAGCAGGCAAGTCCCCCGATTTCTGTGCTCCCCCCTACCCGGACCGCCCACTTAGTGAGTAAAGTGGGCGGTCTGGGCAGTTGATGATGCGATTCTTGTTGAATCGCGTCATCATAGCCACGCCCCCCAGCAGTATAATGCTGGTAATAGCAGCATTATACAGCGGGCGGGGCTTAAATGATGCAAAACATCAGCCACGCCCCACTCCGCCTTCACCCCGCCCCATTCTGCCTCTGCTCCGCCCCCTCTGCTGGTCACTATCCTTCCCCGCCCCCTGCTGATCTGACCTGGCTGCTCTCTCCCGGAGAGAGCAGCCAAAAAGTCGGTATGTATGTATGTATGTATGTATGTATGTATGCAAGAGCCTGCCATAACTGAAGATAGGTGAGATAGAGTTAGAGCAGGGGTGAGCAATTATTTCAGCTGGGGGGTCACTTAACACATTCCATCGAATATTCGAGGGCCGCACACAAAATATCCCCTCCCTCCCTGAGCACGCACAGGTACAAGGTATAACAAAAACACACACAGGTGTAGGTGGGTACAGGGGCCCTCATTCCGAGTTGGTCGTTCGCTAGCTAGTTTTAGCAGCCGTGCAAATGCATAGTCGCCGCCCACGGGGGAGTGTATTAAAATAGCATCCTGTGCAGCCGAGCGGCAGCAAACACATTTTGTGCAGAACAATACCAGCCCTGTAGTTACTTATTCTGTGCGATGTTTGCTGCGACGAGTGACACAGTAATGATGTCAGACACCCGCCCTGCAAACGCCTGGCCACGCCTGCGTTTTCCCAAACACTCGCAGAAAACGGTCAGTTACCACCCAGAAACTCCCACTTCCTGTCAATCTTCTTGCGTCCGCCAGTGCGACGGAAAGCGTCGCTAGATCCTGTGCAAAAGCACGCCGGCCATTGTACCCGTACTATACGATGCGAATGCGCATTGCGGTGCATGCACAGTTTAGCCCCGTTTTGCCTTGATCGCTGCGCTGCGAAAATCCGTAACTCAGACCCCCAGGGGTGTGTCACAAAGCGTCAGGGGGTGTTCACTGTCAAAAACGTCAGGAAGGTAGGGGTACAGGGTGCCATATACACTGAGGTAGGGGTACAGGGTGTCATATATATAGAGGCAGGGGGTACTGGGTATCAAACACAGGGGGGGTACAAGGTGTGGAACACATACACAGGGGTAGGAGGGTACTGGGACACACACCAGGGGTGAGGGTGGTGGGGTTAGGTGGGTACAGGGCTCCCAGGGTGCTCACCTCTCTCTGCACCAATCCACTGAGTTGCAGGACGTCACATGCGGTAACCAGGTACAGGCCAGAAGATCAAGTGCTGTGCAGTCCATGGAGCCGCACCGCCAGTAATTTTGGGTGTGATGCGGAACAGTGACTGAGAGGCCAAGGTCTGCTTCCTCCTCCCTGGAGGATGGAGGGTGTGGGGGACGCTGCCGCTGTTCCTCCATGATGCTCCATGATGCAGAGCCGGCCGAGGTGGTTAGCCAGGGAGCAGGAGACAGCCGGGCATCCAGCTGCCCAGATGATCCGCTGGCCGCATCCGCTTCTGCCCCTGCTTTGGCTCTGCCCCCGCACCGCCCAGCGCCTGACGTCGGAAAGGAAATCCCGGTCAGCAGCCCCTGTGACGTGACCGGGATTTCCTCAGCGGCGCCGGGTCTTTGAGCTGCTGTAGCGCAATGACCAGCGGCTCAGCTAGTCGGGCCGCTTGTCATTGCGCACTGCTGGGGGACAGCGGGCCAGGCAGGATCGGTTCGCGGGCCACATTCGGCCCGCGGGCCGAATGTTGCCCACCCCTAAGTTAGAGGCTTGTGCATGCAGGAGTGAGAAATGTGGGGAAAATATTTTTTTCTACTATTGGGAAATGTTATAATTCTGTATTTCTAGTAACAGAGTACCATAGCTTTCATTCAGTAGTATATCAAGTGTAAATACAAACCTGAATATGTTATGTTGAAAGGAGCAGTGGGGTAACTACAGGGTGGCTAGACTGGCAAATGTCCAGGGACCCAGAAGGTGAAGTGGTCCCAACGAGCTCTGGTGTCTGGATAGGCCTGAAGCCGCAGCCTGGATTTCCAGATCATCGTCTGCCACGACCACATAAATGAGTGGGCCTGCTGGGCCCTCCTGACCCTGCCAGCCACTTACCTAAAGAGGCTCCTCTGTCATTGGGGCATGTCTGTGAAGGGTTAGTGTCCCTGCTGATATCCCCACGGCTTCCTGTTGGTGTGTCTGTCCCCTGGAAGAGCCTCTGACCATTCTGCACAGATCCCTCCTCGTATGCTGTATCCCTATTTTGCACCATTGGTGCTTGTTTTGTTCATAAGTTTGTAAATCCAGTCATCAGGACACAGAGACATGTGAGTTCACTGCTGTGCTGCTTTATTCCCTCCAACTCCCGGCACACTGCACACTGGACCACCCACTTCCCAGCATCCCTCTGGTCCCAGGGACCATCACTGAAGATTCAGGCTTACACAGATCAGTAAGGGAGTGTCTACAAATATTAAGCATTCTAATACACTAACATCACATCCTCTTTTCTTTAAAGATAAGCCCTGTACGCTTCAATGCAACAATTAACAACGTCATATTAAGAACATCATCTAACACGTTTCAATGAGTCTCTCAGGTCTGCGTATTTCCCTTTTGGGTCTTTCATACACAGTCTGTGTTTCATCGACCACGTTGGACCTTTCTAGAATCGTGGTTTGTTCACCATTATCAGGATCATCATACATGTCAGATGAAGGGTATTCTTCAGTCATGTTGTCTTCATTATGGTTAGGTTGAGATCTTAAATCCACCCGATTTCTTCTTACTTCCGTTCCACGCTCTGTACGTATAGTATAAGATCTTGGTGCTACTTGTGCTTGCACAATACCTTTCTGCACCCAAATACCTTTCTCGTGATCTCTGAGACAGACTTGGTCACCTGATTTTAGATCAGATAAGCTTTTTGCTCGCCTGTCATGGAACAGTTTCTGTTTCGCCTGTTGACGTTCCTTACTCAGTCTGACCAACGCTGAGTTATGTGTATTAAGCAGTTCATCATGTATCTGGAGATTTGCTCTAATCCTCCTTCCCATCAGCATTTGTGCAGGAGAAAGTCCATTTTGTAAAGGTGTACTGCGTTAGATTAAAAGACTTTTGTAGAAATCTTCTTTACCTTCTTGAGCTTTTTTCATGAGACTCTTTACAGTTTTTACTGAACTTTCCACCAACCCATTTGAGCGTGGATAGTGGGGACTTGACGTAGTATGGACAAATTCCCACTCATCAGCAAATTGTCTAAATTCAGCACTGGAAAACTGAGGACCATTGTCAGTGAACACTTCCATAGGAATACCATGCCTTGCAAAGATTGACTTCATGCAATTGATTACGGCTTTACTAGTAGTTGTATGTAGTGTCTTCACCTCAGGGTAGTTAGAGTAATAATCAGTCACGACAATGTACGTTTTCCCATTACAATCAAACAAATCTGCGCCAACTTTCTGGTAGGTCTCTCTGGCACTGCGTGAGGACTCAGTGGCTCGACATGTTGTTTCGGTCTATACGTAAGACATAATTCACATGTAGCTGTAGTCTGTGCTATGTCTTGGTTCATTCTTGGCCAATACATAACTTCACGCGCTCTCCGCTTACATTTTTCTTCTCCTAAGTGGCCTTCATGTATCTTGCACAGCATAGTTTTTCTTAGTCGTGCAGGTATGAAAAACCTATTGCCTTTGTAAATAATACCATTGACAACTGTAAGGTCACTGCGGTACATCCAATAATCATGGATAGACAGCGGGCACGCATGTTTTTCTGCCGGCCAACCTTTCAGAATGATATCTTTCAACACTTTCATTGTGTCATCTGTCTCAGTTTCTTTCCTAATCTGTTCTTGTATTGCAAGAGACACTGGTAGAGAAGCTACGATCAAATTAACATAGGCTTCTATCTCTTCATCCATCAGACTTTTGGAACCTTCACTTTTGTCCACAGCACGAGAAAGTGTATCAGCAATGTACATGTATTTGCCGGGACAGTACAGCAAGTGTACATCATATTTCTGTAGTCTGATAAGCATTCGTTGAATTCTCATGGGACAGTCATGTAATGATTTAGTCATGATAGCTATCAATGGCTTGTGGTCAGTTTCCACTGTAAATGTTTGACCATACACAACCTGATGAAATCGCTCACATGCATATGTGATCGCTAGAAGTTCTTTTTCTATCTGAGCACACCTTGTTTCAGCACTTGTCAGTGCTCTTGATGCATAGATTACTGGTTGCCATGTATCCTCATGTTCTTGTAACAGCACTGAGCCTAGGCCAAATTGCGAAGCATCTGTTGAAATTCTTATTCTTTTCGCAGGATCAAAGAATTTTAGCACTGGTTGCTCTGTAATCTGTTTCAAGTTTTGCCAACTTTCTTCTTGTTCATGTGACCACATCCACTCGTTATCTTTGTCCAACAACCATCTAAGAGAGGCTGTTCGTTCAGAGAGTTGAGAAATAAACTTTCCGAAGTAAGTAATCATTCCTAGGAATCTTCTGACGTCGTCTTTGTTGTTAGGACGTTCCATGTTCACTATGGCTGATATATTCCTTGGGTCTGGTTTTACACCTTGATCCGAGACCACGTCGCCCATAAAGGTAAGTGTATTCACGCCAAATTCACATTTGTCCTTGTTTAGCCTTAGATTCACTTTCTTGACAAGTTCCATTACTTGTCTCAATCTAGAATCATGTTCTTCCTTTGTAGATCCCCAGACAATAATGTCATCCATCATTGCTTCAACACCTGGAATATGTTCAAAAATCATGTGTATCTTTTTGTGATATACTTCTGGAGCAGACAATATTCCATATGGTAGTCGAAGAAATCTGTATCGACCTTCTGGTGTATTAAATGTACAAAGCTTTGAGCTGGCCTCATCTAGCTTCATTTACCAGAATCCTGAAAATGCGTCCAATTTACTGAACCATTTTGCTCCCGCAAATTGTGACATGATTTCATCTCTGGTTGGTAGTTTGAAATGTTCTTGTTTAATAGCTTTGTTTAAATCTCTGGGGTCTAGACATATTCGGAGTTGTCCATTTTTATTTTCAACAATTACTAAGGAGCTTACCCATTCAGTAGGCTCATCAACTTTCTGTATCACACCCAAGACTTCCATGCGATTTAACTCTTGTTTCAGTTTTTCTCTCAGCGCAAACAGCACTTTTCTACAGGGGTGTATCACTGAAGAAACTTGCGAGTCTATATTTATTTTATGCTCTCCAGGCAAACAACCTAGACCTTCAAACAAGTCTCTGTATTCTGTAAACATTGATTTGCAGTCATCTTCTACTTGTGATGTCACCATAAAAACTTTCTTTAGCAAGCTTAGTTTCTCACAGGAACTTAATCCTAGAATCGGTTGCACATTTTTATCCACAATCAGTAGAGATGTTTTAAACTGTTGTCCCTTATATTTCAGTGTCACTAAGCATGTACCTTTCACAGGAATTTCCTCCGCAGTGTACCCTGTAACTTTCACTTTGGCTGGGTGAATTTTAGGTTTTACTCTAAAAGTCTTTTAGTCTTGAAATGATATTAAATTCACCTGCGCACCAGTATCAAGCTTAAAGGGAATGACAATCTCGTTCACAGTTAAAGGGACAATCCATTCTTTCTTATCTGCATTGCAAAGTTCAATGCAATCCACAAAGAATTCATCTGTTTGTTTAACAGCATGCACTTTGGTTGTTTTACTTTTAATTTTACAGCATTTGGCAAAGTGATTAAGTCTACCACATTTCATGCAGGTTTTACCATAAGCAGGGCACATTTTAGGATTGTGAGCATTTCCACATCTACTACACATTTCCTTATTAGACTGTGGCTTAGACTGCTTCATTCTTGAGAATGGAAGTTTGCATGGCTCTGTTTTCTGCACTACATGCACATCAGCTTCCTTGTGTAACTTTTTGGCTTGAAATCTAGTTATTTCTGCAGATCTACACATAGTCCCTGCCTTTTCTAGTGTTAGGTCTTGCTCTCTCAGCAGTCTCTCTCTGAGTCCATTATCGGGTATTCCACAGACAATACGATCTCTAATCAGTGAATCCTTTAAATCACCAAACTCACAGGTTTTACTGAGTGATTGCAGCTCTGTAACATTCTGATCAAATCCATCTACAGACTTCTGATCACATGTGAAAAACTTATATCTTTCATATGTCACATTTTTCCTTGGCACAAAGTAATCTTCAAACTTTTGCATTATAGAAGATAGCACCATATTCTGCCCCTCAGCAAACTGAAAACTATTATAAATGTCCAGCACATCCTCTCCTATCACATGGAGGAAAATGGATGCCTTCGTTTTGTCAGTCTCTGAATAGATCCACATGCAGCAAGATATATATTAAACCTTTGCTTAAATCTTTTCCAGTTTTCAGACAAGTTACCAGACATCAGCATGCCGGTTGGAGGAACTAGTTTATCCATGGTTACTCACTGTTTGAAGATAGGAGCACACGGCAGGTTTTGCAGACACAGAGTATCACAGCCGCAGACTTCTGCAAGATTCTTTCACACTCTGAGAGCACTAGCAGTCCAAGTTAAACTTCTTCTGACACCATGTTTTGTTCATAAGTTTGTAAATCCAGTCATCAGGACACAGACACATGTGAGTTCACTGCTGTGCTGCTTTATTCCCTCCAACTCCAGGCAAACTGCACACTGGACCACCCACTTCCCAGCATCCCCCTGGTCCCAGGGACCATCACTGAAGATTCAGGCTTACACAGATCAGTAAGGGAGTGTCTACAAATATTAAGCATTCTAATACACTAACATCACAGTACTTACACAGCTGACCTAAGGGTTTATAGAAATCAAATAAGAGGTTTACCTTCAGTGTCTGCCAGGGGCCCCCAAGACTCTAGTTACACCACTAGAAAGGGGCTTTCCTTTTTCAGAGTCTCATACAATAATCAGGGTCA
This sequence comes from Pseudophryne corroboree, assembly GCF_028390025.1. Taxonomy (NCBI): domain Eukaryota; kingdom Metazoa; phylum Chordata; class Amphibia; order Anura; family Myobatrachidae; genus Pseudophryne; species Pseudophryne corroboree. Next base: position 529,799,965 of record NC_086447.1, on the reverse strand, counting down.
CTCACTGTTATACACAGTAATGTGGGGTTTGCTCTGTGATACCTTAAACATGATCAAGATTAATACACTCAGTCTTATGGTGTGTACACACGGCAAGATATTTTCTTACAATTTTGACTAAATAGTCAAAATCGTAAGAAAAGTTAGTGCAGATCGCAAGGTGAAAGTCACCTTGTGATCCCGATTCGATGCCGATGCGCGGTCGGCATCGCATGCCTAGATAGACTGTGCAGGAAAGTCAATATTGACTATCTCTATAGAAAATAGATTGACAAAATTGACACTTAGCCAAAATTGCACATAGTCAGTGTCGCAAGCACAGTCATTATGTACTTGCGATGCCGACCTAGCCCCGGTCGCATAGTGAGAATCGGGCAATGCCCGAATCTCACCGTGTGTATGGGCCTTTAGGAATCTTTCACACATACAAGTGTTCTGTATCTGGAACACTGAAGTTAATTTGGAACTTGTGACTGAATTCAGCTGTGGCTACCCAACTACAAGTTGTAAAATACTTACTAATTAACCAATATATTATGAGGTTGAATGTCCTTCTGGAAGGGGTCACCCCTTTGGTGGCTCTCTGTAAGCTTATTTACTGCAAAAAAGTTCCATTGAGGACACAAATAAATGAATTGCTCTTTGGAGTCCTCTCTAACCATGGCAGCTTTCATATGCACAGTATAATTGAGAATGTCAGAATAGGGCTCATTCTGAGTTGAACACAATTTATGCAAAAATGTAGGTGTAAATTAGGTTAAAAAAAAATCTCAATATGTGCTATAGTACATATTAGGCTATTGGTGCATTTCTGCAGGCAGTCCCCATAATCTGACTCAGATGGTTGGAAGACCGCACTGTATAAATGTCATTGCCACATCTTAGCATTTTACATTGGGTGCTCTGTAAGCATAGTTGCCAATTCAGCTTATAACAAGCGGAATTGGGCTTGTTTTTTCTTCTGGTTGCTTATTTTTTTTGGTGGTTGCTTGTTGCTTGTTTTTGGGCTTATAATTTTTTTTTCTGCTTGTTTTTGGGCTTCTTTTGTTTTTAGATATCACTGACACCGACTTTCAGAGATAATTAGTCATTCATCCATATAACACAGATCCTCACACAGACATACTGTAGGTGAGACGTTGTGGATGAATAGAGTCTTAAAGAAATGATGATGAGTCATTAATTATGTCTATTGTTGCCGACTGCCGGTTGTGTGTATTCAGTAGGGCTAATTTGTTTTTAACAATGACAACAACAAAGACACTGACCAGACACACAACAGTGAAGCAATTCAGGACCACTTTATGTGGTATTCTTTATGTCAGATATGGTTTAAGACTCTTGGGTATTTGTTGCAAGGATTTTAAACCAACTACCAATATGCTTCAACCTACAATGGGGATCATTCAGAGTTGTTCGCTCGTTGGCGAGTTTCGCTATACTGCGATTAGTCGCTTACTGCGCATGCGCAAGGCTCGCAGAGCGCATGCGGTTAGTTATTTTACACAAAAGTTTGGTATTTTACTCACGGCATAACAAGGATTTTTCATTGTTCTGGTGATCGTAGTGTGATTGACAGGAAGTGGGTGTTTCTGGGCAGAAACTGGCCGTTTTATGGGAGTGTGCGGAAAAACGCAGGCGTTCAAGTTGCAAAACTCAGGAGTGGCTGGAGAAACAGGGGAGTGGTTGGACAAACGCTGGGCGTGTGTGTGACGTCAAACCAGGAACGAAACGGGCTGAGCTGATCGCAATGGCCGAGTAAGTGTCGAGCTACTCAGAAACTGCTAAGAAATTTCTATTCGCAATTCTGCTAATCTTTCGTTCGCTATTCTGCTAAACTAAGATACACTCCCAGAGGGCGGCGGCTTAGCATGTGCAATGCTAGCTAGTGAGCGAACAACTCGGAATCACCCCCAATGTTTTAATAATAGAGTACTTTTGTTTTTGTTACCTTGATTTGGCCTCTTTATTTATTTAATAAAAGTAAAAAGTTGGATGTTGTAAGATTGTTTGTTTTATGTTTCCATAGGATAAATATTTCACAGTGAATACAAATGACCACAGATACAGTATACAGTATATAGTATACAGTTGGCAATTTTCACTTGAGATTTTTCTTTAGAGGAAACATGAAAGTATAGTATCTTAAATTCACAACTCTAACTGTAATATTTATCAAAAATTCCAGTATTCTTTAAAATCCAGTTTTGTGCTGATAAATATCATTGTAAAGACCTTAAAGGCAGATTGTATAATTATATGTATTTTAATAAGACAAACAATAATGTTTGTTTTTATATTAAAAAAAACCCCACAAAACTTAAGTTGGGCTTTTTTTGGGCTTTTTAGGATTGGTTTGGGCTTGTTTTGGGCTTATTTTTCAGTCATCGGTTGCTTGTTTTTCATTTCAGAGTTGGCAACACTGTCTGTAAGGCAGTTTCATTAGGGCATCCAAGCCATGGATTCCTACATGAGCTGGATGAGACAAAAAGGGGTAAATCTACTAAGGTGGGAGGTTTTTTTTTTAGAACTGGTGATGTTGCCCATGGCAACCAATCAAATTATATCTATTATCTTCTAGAAGCAGCTAGATAAATGTTAAGTAGAATCTGATTGCTTGCTGTGAGCAATATCACCAGATCTAAAAAAAACTCCCCCCTTAATAAATGTACCCCAAAGTGTTTTCCTTTCTAACAAAATTAGTTTTTTCTTTGGTGCTCTACAGGTGACAATGTTTCCTGCAAATGCCAGTGATTTATGTATGTGCTTGTATGATTACATTTCTATGCTTAAGGAGTATTGCATTCACATGAAGAAATATTTGCTTCACATGCTTGACACTTGGGGGCTGATTCAGACCTGATCGCTGAGCTGCAAAGTTTGCTGTCCTGCGTTCGGAAAGTCACCGCCTCCAGGGGGAGTATAAATCCGCTATGCAAGTGATCCCATGTGTATGTAGAGCTGCAAAAATCCACTTTGTGCAGTCTCTGAGCAGCCCAGGACTTACTCCTCCAGTGCGATGTGAAGAGGCTGATCGGGGGCCGAAGCTGACATCACACACCCTCCCTGAAAATACTTGGACATGCCTGCGTTTTTCCGGACACTCGTTGTAAATGGTCAGTAGCCACCCACAAATGACCTCTACCTGTCAATCACCTTGCGAACGCCCGTGCGTTGGGATTTTTCACACCATCCCATCGCTGACTGGCGATGCCCGTTGTTGTTGTCCGACGCATTACGGTGCATACACGTGCGCAGTTACTACCTGATCGTCTTCTGTGTGAAAATGCACAGCAGCGATCAGGTCTGAATCACCCCCTTGGTATGTACAATTTATTGTAACCTGGTTTACGAGTACCCACTGGGGTACTCACTGTTGCATTCATTTTCTGTAATGGTGGGGTAGGAGGTAGAATGTTTTGGGGACATCGAGGTGATAATTAGACACAAAGGGAAGTCAATGTTCTAGGGATCTCTACTCCAATACATAACAGTGTGGCCCTGACAACAGGCAGGAAAATATAGTGACATGATCACTAGTGTTTCCTGCATAAAAGGAATGATCTGGATTTAATGAAATCCAGATAATTAATGACAGAGCACCTCTAGTAGTGCATGTTAATGTGTTGTACCAGTTTCTAGTTCATTTTAAAAAAAAGGAAATCCAGTAAAGTTAAAAAATGAAACATTCCTGTATAGCTGTAATTGTAAGACTTAGAATATAACTTTAAAAACTAAGAAAGCTTATATGTACTAAAGTTTCCAATGTAAATAAAGAATTAATATACTTTTGTGAAAGCAACATAGTGGTCTCTAAATTAACCGCTGTATTAATATTATTATTACATTTTATTTATAGGGCGCCACAAGTGTTTTGCAGCGCCGTACATACGGCAGACATTAGGACAATCCAGGGTACACAGAACTTAACACTACAGTAACAGAAAACTAAAACAGAGCACAGGTAACAATTAGCAACATAGTTCTCAGTACACACTACAGCTGAGATGAAAGGAAGCAAAGGAGTCATTGGCGTTTCTATAATGGGTGCAATAGGTGCGGTGCACACGGGCCCCTGGGTCCAGGGGGGGCCCACACCACACCCATTGCACCCATTTTAATACCTACCTTTCTGGAGTCCAGCGCTGGGAGCTGTGATCGCGCTTGAAATCGCAGCCAAAATGGCCACTGCGCATTCGTGGTAGCTAAATTGGTCACCGGATCATGGCGGGCGCCATGTTTCCGGAGACCTGCGCATGCGCAGTAGACTCCGGCACAATGCCGGAGTCTACAGCGCCGTGCGGAGGAGGGTGCCCACCCAGAGGTGCACAAGGGCCCCCTCCTCTGTAGAAACATCCCTGAAAGGAGTAGTCCTCATACTACTAGGGGTTTAAGTCTGATGCACTTCCCAAAAAGAGATCCTCCAAGCCTGTTGATGGTTATACTAGCCAAAGTGATCCAATCGTAGCCCAAATTAATATCCAGAAAATTATTCTGATTACTGGTTACTGTTATCATTCAGGGTGCTGGGGGAAACAATGTCTTTTTTTTCTTGAATCTGGTTGTCGCCTTATGATTTGTGCTGTAATTCTGTATTATGTTTATGTAGAACTGACCCAACTCAGGACCGCTATACATGTGTAAACAATAGTTTCTTCATACTTGTATATTTAAGTAACAGACTCATTCACCATTGCAGACATTTCCTTTAAGAAATTATACAATTTATCAAGTTCCAAAAACCGACTGCAGGAACTAATGCCACCTGTAGATGGTGTTAACTCACTTACCCCCGCTCCTTCCTATTTGAATCTGCAGCCCCAGAGCGTGGCGAGTCACTTAATTTGCGATGCCACCTTGGGATTATTATTGAATAAACCTATAGGTGTATAGACATGGAAAGTGACAGCAGAAATATTGGGGGTGCTCCAGGTCCCACATTGCTGGATCCTATGGACTCATAAGAACTTGTATTCATTGTTTTATCTTGTATACCTGCTCTCCCATTGTCCCAACCATTCAATGCTATTTCTGTAAATTCTACTTTCCATCTTAGGAGACCAGGACAGTAAAACCTTACCTCAGTTTGACATACAGTAACATGCTCATGCAGCTGCCTGTCTTACCTGCATACAGACTAAAAAAGCAGAACTTTAGACCCCACGTGAGGGACTCCCAAATGGAAAGTAACATTAATTAGTCCAACTGCTTCTCAGCCACAGCATGAAGGGGGATTATATAAAACTAAAGTCAAATAAAGTAATAAAGTAAAAAAAATGAAAGTAAAAAAGCTCCATGACTCTATCATCACTACAGGGGCGTAACTCCCAGAGGCAATGGAGATGCCTGCCTCCGGGCTGCAATCCTTACAGCATTTACAGCAGGACCTGTGTGGTTCACAGCGGGATCCAAGTGTGACCGCTGTTCTTCCAACAGATCTCTGTGAAACACCTGCTGCTGCCGAGTTAATCGGCTCTGTGCCAGAAGCCATGCTAACATCTGCAATAGGGGACAAGATGGCTCCTGCCTGGTACCGCTCAGCCAGCGCTGCAGCAAGTGATGGTGCAACTGCCGCTGCTGCTGGACTACGAGATAGGACCAGCTGGTCGACGCTGATTCTGCATGCAGCAGATGGCTGAATCACAGCGTAGCTGGAGCCCTTCCAATTCACTGTGTGCTCCGGTCCCTGTAGACCAGCTGAGAGCACTTGCCGTATAATTATGTAAGTCGTGACACACACACCTACCTACCTACCTAACTCCAACTTGCCTCCAGGTGACTGGGATGAATTTACGCCCCTGCATCACTACATCCCATAGGATAAACATTAGATGTATTCCACCAGTAATTTTAAAGGATCATTATGGTTTTTTTCTCAGGAATGCCTGAGGCAACATCTCTTCTAAAGAATGCCTTGGCCTATGTGGCCTTACCATAGTCTGGGTCTGGTCTACTCCATACACTGCTGTTCTGACACTCTCATAGTGTCATCACTGATGTATATACTATAAAATGTATGGCACTGGTACAGTGTGTAATACTGCATTCTCAAAATATTTATTTATGGATTTTTGCCCCGCATTTGATAGAACTAGTTGTAGCATTGCAATAAATACTTATGTAGTATGGGAATTTGTAGAACTCTATTAAGACTTGTGAATGTATTAATAGAAGTGTAATAAATATACAATAGTGTACGTAATACAAAGTGAGGAGACACATCTCTATTGCTATAACACTTTTGTCATTTAACCTATCCATTTAATGTTAGCAACTATACCCATTCTATACCAGGCAACATAACTTTGTGGTCAGCATTTGTCAACAGTGGCATGAAAGCAGAGAGCAGCATATACTTAGAGCACTGATGGGTGTTAGCCACACGTTTGTTTTTATATCTGTAGGAGCTCACTAATTTGGCTGTTTTGGTAAAGTAAGGGTTTAAGTGATTATTGGAGAGCAGTACTAAATAGTGGATACTAAATATGAGGAAATAAGTGGAAGAGCATGTATATATGTATGATATATTCTTTGTAATAGCAGTGCAAAACATGTAGCTCAGTATATGGCAGTGACGTGTGATGTGGTGAGGCGGGTGAGGCAGAGTCATTCCTGTCATACTAACGTTTGTGCCAGAGTTTTGACTGTATAAAGTATATGAAAACTATAAAGAACATGTTAGAAATATCTTCTTTGTATTATTCTAATCATTTTTATAGTCAAATCTCTGGAGTAAAAAAGTCTATGGCAGGTGAGGCAGTTCCTCCCTTTTCCGCACATCTCTGATCAAAACTCAAATTTCCAGGAGTTTATACCTCTACACCGCTGCATAATGCCCACGTGTACCCTTTGGCTCATATATTGTGTGTAAATCTGGTACTCGCCAGTGCCTCCTGAGCCATTTACCTCACCGCACGTCCCTGGTATATGGTCTTTGCTTCACTACAAGACTCTCTTTTGGTGAACAGCCCTGTTCTGCTTATGACTCAGGCTCTTGTTCTAGACCACATCAGGTGGTTACCAGATTCCTGCAGCTGGGAAAACAGGTTCTCCAAGCTATCCTAATAGATTAATTTTTATTACAATTAGGGTACCCTTGCACTGATTGTAGATAGTTGCCTTGTAATATTTCAGAACTACAATGCGTCATTACTAAGAATTAACAGATGAAAACAAAGTTATAACTGTGTTTTTAGGTGCGTACTGAAATGTAACCAGTCATGTTGGTGAATGACCACTGAAAATGCAGGATGGCATGCACAGGAATTTCCCTTTTATGGACTTGGTCCTGTGGCTGAAGGAGTACTAAATTGTGTATGTCAGTCATTGTCATGATATTATTCTATTTATAAAGAACAAATGAGTTGTTATACAGGAGGCATCAGAAATGTATAGTGAGTTATTACGTTATTATGCATGTGGTCACTGGTTTGGGATACCCTTGGATTGAAATGGTCACATCAAAGGGGATTCTCTGGCGTGAGAACCGGTCAATGTGAGCTAGATAATTCATGGATTTATTATTCAGACTGGTTCCCATGATTGTCAGTGAGCAGTGTGCACTGCTTGTTGTAATCCCTTTTCTCCTGCATATAATGCTTAAAAAAGTTTAATGATCCAACTATGATTGACTAATGTGATAATGTGAACCTCTCCTGAGGGTTTGCCAGCCAGTATCATTCAGCGAGCAAGAGCAAGGAAAGGTCAGAGTGCTGGCAGCATCCATAAAGACTGTTTGCCAATTTCCTAAAAAAATATTTTTTCATTCCAGGCTCAGTCGGAATGATGTGATTTGCCTCTGAATTCTAATTGTTCTCACTCACAGTCATATTGCATTACAGCTCCATAGTTGTATAAGCAGGTAAGGATATCAATCTCTAGTCAGTCTGTACAAGTATCATCTCTTTCTACTCAGGCTGATATGTAACTGAATGACTGAGGAGCAGGCCACTCCATCCAGCCTAGAAGTGGTGCTCTTAGGGCACTATACCTGGCATCTGTACAGCTCAGGACGTTGTTAACATTTGGAGACGTTTTAAAATAAACTACAGGTATTGGATAGTCGTCAGTGTAATTTTCTGGATCACTGGGACAAGCATTCTGGGTAAGACTCTCACCCTTCTCCTCAAATGATCTACTCCCCATTCAGGGTTAAGTAAGGCTCTCACTTAAGTGACATTTTTGTAATATATTAAACTTGTAATTCATAGTACAACGTTATAGATTAGCCCTTGATTCATACATGAAGTAAACTTAGCTTCTGCTCAATAAATCTTACTATAGGGTTGGGGGGGGGAGACAGTCAATTTACCAGCTATCGGGATCCCGGCTGTCAGGATCCCGATGCCATAAACCAGACACCCAGTGAAATAACGGCGGTCGGTATCCCGACCGTCAGCTGGAATCCCCGCTCAGGTGGTGATCCACGCCACCACCCGAGGGGGAATATAACCCTGTGGCAACCGAAGGTCGGCACCTGGCCTGAAGCGTGGCGCGCGCAGCGAGCCAGCGAGGTCACATGATACGCTCACCGCCGGTATCCCGGCTGTCGGGATCCCGGTATCAGTCTCCTGACAGCCGGGATATCTTACTGATCCTGGGTTGGGGAATATCATTTATGAAGCATAAAAAAGCACATAGCAGCACCTTAAGCTAGGTACACACTATACTGTAAATGTAACAATTTACCAAAAATCGGGTGTTCGTCCACTTTTATTGCATAGTGTATATAAATGATCATCTCGTCATTTCACCAATAAACCAGAAATATCTTGCATACAAGCACGCACCCTTGGTTGGCATTCTCGTTAATCAGACCATATTTCCCACGTCACCCTCCTAGTGTGCAGACAAATGCAAATTCACTGTGGTTTTGCAGAAAATGGACCAGCGGCAGGAGCCAGACATGAGCAGAACGGAGGGAAACCATGTCTATATGTATGGAAATAAATGCAATGGTTTTATTTATATAAAATTAAAAATCAGACTATTCTAACTCATTATCCAGGGGGTATGAACATATAGCAACCCACAAGAGGGCTTGTCATTTCACATTTCATTTAAAAAGAATGTACAGTATTAAGGCATACTGCAACATTCCAATAGATTGTAAGCTTGTGAGCACGGCTTTCCTACCTCTATGACTGTTTGTTATTACTCAATTTTGTTTTTATCATTGTTGTTTCCAATTGTAAAGCGCAACGGAATTTACTGCGCTATATAAGTAACTGTTAAAAATAACCATTACAGGCCACATTTGAAGGATATCCATGCTTGAGCACAAGTGACTTAAGGGGTTATTCAGAGTTGTTGGCAAACCAAGAAAGTTAGCAATTGGGGAAAACCATGGCCCTCATTCCGAGTTGATCGCTCGCTAGCTGCTTTTAGCAGCAGTGCACATGCTAAGCCGCCGCCCTCTGGGAGTGTATCTTAGCTTAGCAGAAGTGCAAACGAAAGGTTAGCAAAACAGTGCAAACATTTTTTCAAGCAGTTTCAGAGTAGCTGCAGACCTACTCCTTCCTTGTGATCACTTCAGTCTGTTTAGTTCCTGCTTTGACGTCACGAACACGCCCTGCATTCGGCCAGCCACTCCCCCGTTTCCCCAGGCACGCCTGCGTTTTTTAGCACACTCCCGGAAAACGGTCAGTTACCACCCAGAAACACCCACTTCCTGTCAATCACTCACCGATCAGCAGAGCGACTGAAAAAGCGTCGCTCGACCTTGTGTAAAACTGCATAGTTTTTTGTGAAAATACTTTGCGCGTGTGCACTGCGGCCCGTACGCATGCACAGAAATGCCGATTTTTAGCCTGATCGCTATGCTGCGAACAACGGCAGCTAGCGATCAACTCGGAATGAGCCCCCATGTGCACTGCAGGGGAGGCAGATATAACATGTGCAGAAAGAGTTAGATTTGGGTGGAGTGTGTTCAAACTGAAATCTAATTGCAGTGTAAAAATAAAGCAGCCAGTATTTACCCTGCACAGAAACAATATATCCCCCAAAATCTAAATCTCTGCACATGTTTTTTTGGTTTGCTAACAAATCTGAATAACCCCCTCAATTAGTACCTCAGTCATGTTTGTTAAACAATCTGGACTCAAGCATGGATATCCTTAAAACTTGACTGTAATGGCTGTGTTTGGGAAACTCTGCTTTAGTGGAACTATCATACCTGACCTAATCCTTTGGTGTAAGGCAGAGCTGGCCAAACCAGTCCTCGAGATCTACCAACAGTTCACATTTTCCAGACCACCTAGCTGGTGCACAGGTGTAGTCATTACTAATTAAGATGTGCTGCATTCATTCCTAACTGACAATTCTACAGATCTCCAGGAGGCCTGGAAAACATGAACTGTTGGTAGATCTCGGGGACCGGTTTGGCCAGCCCTGGTGTAAGGCCTCCCCCTGAATAGCTCAAAGTGCCCTACACACACTTGTCCCACAATCCCTGTAAGTACATACATTACTCTTAGTCCTATGATTCTATGGGGGGTATTCAATTGTTTGAAAAGTCATTTGGAAGTCTTTTTTCCCCCTGTCTTTTAGATAAAAAACAGACACCCAACCAACTTTTCATGAAATGTATGAAATGTGTTAAATGATTGGCGTCGCATGCTATGAAACATCATGTTGGGTGAGGGTTGTCTGTGCGTGCGGTTATATTAATGATGAAAATGGATTACAAATGTAAAAACAGGCATAAGCAGAATGCTAGGAATTCATTGTGGCTTTTCTCTTAACAAGAAGATAGCCTCCAGACAAAAGCATTTCACTTGGATCAAAGTTTTTAAAGCCAACCCTAAAGAAGTTGGAAGGATGCCTTCATATCATTTTATAAAATTTACTCACACAATGTACACACACCAACTGTATGGATATAAGCACATTCTTTGGTTGTAATAAATAATTCCTTCTTTCAAAAAAAGATTTTACTGGAAACAAAAGTTGCTTCCCATTGAATGTATTTTCAGTTGACAGCTGGTGTTGAGATAGGAAAAAAGATCCTAGACTAAAATAAGGCTTACATTCATTTATAAGTGGCTCAGTGGTTAAGGATGTTGATAACGGCGCTGCAACAGTTGCTGGAGATTTTTACTGCTAGTACATACACTACAACATGAACTATACAGGTGACCTGTAGGTAGCAAGTAATATATGTGAAAAAGGGCATTGCAGATGAGGTGGCAAGTGATTGAGTATGAACTGGACAATGTAGCCCCGAGATTGGACGGCTGTGGCCAGGGCCGCCATCAAGGGGATGCTGGGGGTATAATTGTCCCAGGCCCGACCACTCTGACAAAGAGGAGAGGGCCCGGGGCGCTTATACCACCCGCCGATATTTCCACTGCTGTGCAATGGGCCCCTGTTTGTCCCCGGCCCCGCCTGCTACTCATGATGCCCGGCGCATCAGTACAGCAGACACTTAGTACTCTGTATTGAATACTATTGAATATGTCCCTCCCAAAATGCCTGCTGCCCTTAGCGGAAACAGTTATTAAATATGCTAGAGGAGGCGGCAGCCATTTTGGGGGTTACATTTTCAATAGTATTCCATATGGAATACTGAGTGTCTGCTGCACGTGGCGGACAACGGGCATCAAGAGCTGCGGACATGGGAGGGGAGTGAACGGGGCCATAGATAGCAGCTGCTCTTGAAGAGGGGGCAGCCGTGAACAGTGGCCGGCAGTGGCGGCCAGGTAGGGGGATCCTGGCCCTGACGACGAGCAGAACCCCTGACGGGTACAGGGGCATAATATGTTTTCATGGCTATGTGTACAGGAATATATATATATATATATATATATATAGATATATTTCTTTATTTGATTTTTTTTGGGAGGGGGGCTGCCTATTATATCAGTCCCGGGCCCCACAAATTCTGATGGCAGCCCTGGCTATGGCAATACCCAATTATACCATACCCTTGTCATACCAAACCCTTCCCCTTCTTCATATTTCTCTGATTGATTGATGTCAGATACACTGATTACTGATTAGCCATTAGCATGACGGTGTAAATCTACTCCCATCTGCATCTTGTGAACTCTTCTGAAATGAGGTGGAGTTGCACAGTGCGAACCACGGGTAAGGTTGGAGTGAACAAATGAACTTTCTCCTATTCAACTATTACCACAGTATGGATTTCTTTTTAGGCATATTCAGTAAACTCTGTACATTGACAAGGGAGGAATTTGATGGTTTGTGTTACACTGCAACTGGCAAAGTACATTGTGATATGTTTTATATAACGTGGAAGCTTTTAGCATTTGTATTATGCTTTGACTATTGCTGCCCATGTTTTAAATGATATGTTGTTATTATGTCAACCATACGGGATTAGAGATGTAAGACTAGTAAATGTTTTGTCGACATGCACACTGCAGACATTGTGCAAGTTGACATAACATCGACATTCTGGTGTTGACATAACATACCACACCCATTTAAAAAAACAAAACATTAATGTTGGATAGTTTTTATCTATGTTGCAACAATGAACAAAGCTTAACATGTTATTGGATTGTATTCACTCTTTAATATCCCTTTCAGACAGAGAATTTGACCCAGGAATTTGCTGTGGAAAGCCTTTCAGTGTGAAATGGTCTACCTCGGTCCAAATTGATGGTACCTCGACACTGCTCACTACCAGGATTACTACAGGGTCCGACCCGTGTTGCCAGCTATCTGAAAGGGTGCAACCCAGATTTTTAAATGTAGCCGATTGGTTGATCAGGAGTGCTGACTCATGACTCATCAGCCTGTGATGTCCACTTCTGATGATTACACTGGGTTGCAGGGAATAACCTGGGTACAAGCTGCAGTATGAAAGGGGTGTAGTAGCTGGGACTAGTGTTTAAAACCCCAAGGGAAAAAAACAGGATCAAACCCCTGGCTTCTGTGTGAAAGTGACACTATAAAAGATCAGGAGTCTTGCACAATAGATGAGACATTAAGCTAGTTAGGATTTGTTTTTAATAAAAGTGATGATAAAGCACCCCAAAATATTGGTGTTTTTTTGCACCTCTTGATTAGATTGCATGACTGTGATTGCTCCTCTCAGTAACATCTTTCGCAAATGCAAAAGACACCTGGAACCAGTCACGGAGCATGCGCAGAATGCAAAGAAGTGCACTCTGGGACAATGCAGGAAAATTCTGTGTCTTCCTTGCTTTTCTCCAGTACCAGTAGACATACAGTAGCACCATCAACAGATGAGAAAACCAAAGCTCTTATCTTTACAAGACATTGATCCAGTGAAGCCCTCATTGCTGTAGAAATATGGACCTAGACTGAGGATGGGAAACAAACACAGAATGTATAAACCATATGTACATTTCTTTGAACAAAACATAATATTGTATACTCTATACAAATAATAAAACTATAAGGGTTGTTTCTGTACATAGCAATTTAAAAAAAATAAAAAATAGGATTTTAATACCTACCGGTAAATCCTTTTCTCTTAGTCCGTAGAGGATGCTGGGGATGCTTCAAGAACCATGGGGTATAGACGGATTCCGCAGGAGACATGGGCATTTTAAGACTTTAAAAGGGGTGTGAACTGGCTCCTCCCTCTATGCCCCTCCTCCAGACTCCAGTTATAGGAACTGTGCCCAGGGAGACGGACACTTCGAGGAAAAGGATTTATTTCATTTTTAAACTAAGGTGAGATACATACCAGCTCACACCTCAAACACGCCGTACAACATGGCATTCAACAACAACGCATGCAACGGCATGAATAACATCAGCCACAGACTAACTGAACTCAACACAACATGTGTATAACCATAACCAATAACTGCAGATACAGCCCGCACTGGGACGGGCGCCCAGCATCCTCTATGGACTAAGAGAAAAGGATTTACCGGTAGGTATTAAAATCCTATTTTCTCATACATCCTAGAGGATGCTGGGGACTCCAAAAGGACCATGTGGTCTATACCAAAGCTCCAGAACGGGCGGGAGAGTGCGGATGACTCTGCAGCACCGATTGACCAAACAAGAGGTCCTCATCAGCCAGGGTATCAAACTTGCAAAATTTTGCAAAGGTGTTTGATCCCGACCAAGTAGCTGCTCGGCAAAGCTGTAATGCCGAGACCCCCCGGGCAGCCGCCCAGGATGAGCCCACCTTTCTGGTAGAGTGGGCCTTTACTGATTTCGGTAACGGCAATCCCGCAGTAGAATGAGCCTGCTGAATCGTATTACAGATCCAGCGTGCAATAGTCTGCTTAGAAGCAGGAGCCCCAATCTTGTTGTGAGCCCACAGGACAAACAGAGCCTCTGTTTTCCTAATCTGAGCCGTTCTGGCGACAGATTTTCAACGCTCTGACCACATCGAGAGATTTCAATTCCGCCAAGGTGTCAGTAGCCACTGGCACCACAATAGGCTGGTTTACGTGAAACGATGAAACCACTTTTGGCAGAAATTGCTGACGAGTTCTCAACTCCGCTCTATCTGCATGGAAGATTAAATAGGGGCTTTTGTGAGACAAAGCCACCAATTCAGACACCCGCCTTGCGGATGCCAAGGCCAACAGCATGACCACTTTCCAAGTAAGGAATTTCAACTCAACCTTACGTAAAGGTTCAAACCAATGAGATTGCAGGAACTGCAACACCACATTAAGATCCCATGGTGCCACTGGGGGCACAAAGGGAGGTTGGATGTGAAGGTCTGAACTTCTGGAAGGGAGGCCAATTCTTTCTGAAAGAAAATTGATAAGGCCGAAATTTGTACTTTAATGGAGCCTAACTTTAGGCCCGCATCCACACCTGCTTGCAAAAAATGGAGAAAACGCCCCAGCTGAAATTCTTCCATAGGAGCCTTCTTGGATTCACACCAAGACACATATTTTCTCCAAATACGGTGGTAATGCTTCGCCGTTACTGCTTTTCTAGCCTGAAGTAATGTGGGAATGACTTCACTGGGGATACCCTTTTGGGCTAGGATTTGACGTTCAACCGCCATGCCGTCAAACGCAGCCGCGTTGATACATGCGCGGTCCTTGCTGTAACAGGTCCTCTCATAGAGGAAGAGGCCAGGGATCTTCTATGAGTAATTCTTGAAGATCCGGATACCAGGCCCTCCTTGGCCAGTCCGGAACAATGAGTATCGCCTGAACCTGTGTTCTTCTTATGATCTTTATCACCTTTGGAATGAGTGGAAGTGGAGGGAACACATAGACCGACTGAAACACTCACGGTGTCACCAGGGCATCCACCGCTATTGCTTGAGTGTCCCTCAACCTGGAACAATATCTCTGAAGTTTGTTGTTGAGGCGAGACGCCATCATGTCTATCTGAGGAATTCCCCAACGACTTGTCACTTCTGCAAAGACCTCTTGATGAAGACCCCACTCTCCTGGATGGAGATCGTGTCTGCTGAGGAAGTCTGCTTCCCAGTTGTCCACTCCTGGAATGAAGACTGCTGACAGAGCGCTTGCATATTTCTCCGCCCAGCGAAGAACTTTTGTGGCCTCCGCCATCACCGCTCTGCTCTTTGTTCCGCCCTGGCGGTTTATGTACGCCACTGCTGTTATGTTGTCCGACTGAATCAAGACGGGCAGACCGCGAAGAAGATGTACCGCTTGCAGAAGGCCATAGTAAATGGCCCTTAACTCCAGAATGTTTATGTGCAGACAAGCTTCCTGGCTTGACCATTTTCCCTGGAAATTTTTCCCCTGTGTGACTGCTCCCCAGCCTCGAAAACTTGCATCTGTGGTCACCAGGATCCAATCCTGAATCCCGTACCTGCGTCCCTCTACGAGGTGAGAACTGTGCAGCCACCACAGGAGAGAGATTCTGGTTCTGGAAGATAGGATTATTTTCCGGTGCATGTACAGGTGAGACCCGGACCACTTGTCCAACAGGTCCCACTGAAACACTCTGGCATGGAACCTGCCAAACTGAATGGCCTCGTAGGCCGCCACCATCTTCCCCAGCAACCGAGTGCATTGAAGAATCTGTTTTACCATGTTCTGTATTTCCAGAGCCTTTTCCACTGGAAGAAAAACTCTCTGTAATTCTGTATCCAGAATCATACCCAAGAATGACAGCCGTGTTGTCGGAACCAACTGTGATTTTGGCAAGTTTAGGAGCCAACCATGTTGTCGCAGAATTGTCAGGGAGAGCGTAACGTTTTTCAGTAATTGCTCCTTGGATCTCGCCTTTATCAGGAGATCGTCCAAGTACAGGATAATTGTGATTCCCTGCTTGTGCAGGAGAACCATCATTTCCGCCATAACCATGGTGAAAATCCTCGGAGCCGTGGACAGACCAAACAGCAACGTCTGAAATTGGTAATGACAATCCTGAACAGCAAACCTCAGATAAGCCTGATGTGGAGGATATATGGGGACGTGTAAGTAGGCATCCTTTATGTCGACCGACACCATAAAATTCCCCTCCTCCAGACTGGAGATCACTGCTCGGAGAGATTCCATCTTGAATTTGAATTTTTTTAGATAGAAATTGAGGGATTTTAGGTTCAGAATCGGTCTGACTGAGCCATCCGGCTTCGGGACCACGAACAGGCTCGAATAATAGCCTTCCCCCTGTTGTGACGGGGGTACCGTGACAATGACTTGATTTTGACACAGCTTTAGTATTGCAGCGCATACTACCTCGGTGAGGGGGCACGTCTTGAAACTCCAATTTGTACCCTTGGGCTACTATTTCTAATACCCAAGGATCCAGGGCCGAGCGAACCCAGACCTGACTGAAGAGTTGGAGACGTGCCCCCACCGGTGCGGACTCCCGCAGTGGAGCCCCAGCGTCATGCGGTGGATTTTGTAGAAGCCAGGGAGGACTTCTGCTCTTGGGAACTTGCCACTGCCTGTGACCTTTTTCCCCTTCCTATCGTAGGAAGGAAGACCCTCGTCCTTTTTTGTATTTATTGGGCCGAAATGGACTGCATTTGACAGTGGGGTGTTTTCTTTTGATGTGCAGGGACATAAGGTAGATACAATGACTTACCCGCGGTAGCCGTAGATACCAGGTCAGTGAGGCTGTCACCAAACAAGACACCACCTTTAAACGGCAGAGACTTCTTAGAGTCAGCATCAGCATTCCATTGAGGAATCCACAATGCCCTCCTAGCCGAGACTGCCATGGCATTGGCCCTTGATCCCAAAAGTCCAGTATCCCTCGCAGCTTTCTTTAGATAAGCTGCATAGTCCCTGATATGACCCAGTGTCAAAAGAACGCTATCCCTGTCCAGGGAATCTATATCAGATGACAAGTTATCTGCCCACTTTTCAATAGCGCTACTCACCCATGCCGATGCAACGGCAGCCCTGAGCAGCGTACCTGTAGTGACAAAAATGGATTTTAGTGTATTTTCCTGCTTACGATCCGCAGGATCCTTTAGAGCTGCCGTGTCAGGAGACTGAAGCGCCACTTTTTGGGACAGACGCAACAAAGCTTTGTCCACCGTGGGAGTTGACTCCCACTTTTCCCTGTCCCCAGAGGGGAACGGATATGCCATCGGAATTCTCTTGGGAACCTGTAACTTCTTGTCAGGATTTTCCCAAGCTTTTTCAAAAAGAGCGTTCAGTTCATGAGAGGGAGAGGGAGGAAACGTCACCTCAGGTTTCTTTCCCTTAAACATGCAGACCCTAGTATCAGGAACAGCAGGGTCTTCCGTGATATGTAATACGTCCTTTATCGCCACAATCATGTACTGAATGCTCTTAGCCAGTTTAGGATTCAATTTGGCATCACTATAGTAGACACTGGAATCAGAGTCCGTGTCGGTATCTGTATCTGCTATCTGGGTAAATGACCGCTTCTGTGACCCCGAGGGGGTCTGAACTTGCGACAATGCATCCTCCATGGATTTTCTCCATGTCTGGTTCTGAGACTCAGATTTATCCAATCGAGCCACATTAGCATTCAAAACACTCAAAACATTTACCCAATCAGCCGTCGGCGGTGCCGACACGGTCACTCCCACAGCCTTTTCTGTCCCCACTCCAGCCTCCTCCTGGGAAGAGCACTCAGCCTCAGACATGTCGACACACTCGTACCGACACCCACAACACACTGGGCTATAGGGGACAGACCCACAGCAAAGCCTGTTAGAGAAACAGAGGGAGTTCTGCCAGCTCACAATCCAGCACCTATCCCGGTTCTGAAGCGTGTAATATACTGCCCAGACCTGTTAGCGCTTGGCAACAAAATAGCACCAAATCAACTGTGCCCCCCCCCCCCCCCCGTTTTGCACCCTGTTACTTGTAGAGCAGTGTGGTAGGCCAGGCTCAGCGTCTCTGCAGCTGTGAAGAGAAAATGGCACTGGTTAGAGCTGTGAGGGCTAAGCCACGCCCCCTTAATGGCGCGCTTCAGTCCCACTTATTTTTATATATTTATACTGGCGGGGGTCTGTATTTAGTGCCCAGGCATTGTATACTCTTATGCCAGTTGCTATTGAGGTTTTATGCTGCCCAGGGCGCCCCCCCTGCAGTGCCGCTGTGTATGTGGGAGCATGGCGCGCAGCGCGGTACCTCAAAGCCATCACTGAAATCTTCCGCCGTCACTGAAGTCTTCTGATCTTCTACTCACCCGGCTTCTGACTTCTGGCTTTGCAAGGGGGTTGACGGCGCGGCTCCAGGAACGAGCATCTAGGCGTACCTAGTGATCAGACCCTCTGGAGCTAATGGTGTCCAGTAACCTAAGAAGCAGAGCCTTGAAGTAGGTCTGCTTCTCTCCCCTCAGTCCCACGATGCAGGGAGCCTGTTGCCAGCAGGTCTCCCTTAAAATAATAAACCTAACATAAAGTCTTTTTTTCTGAGAAACTCTGGAGAGCTCCTCAGTGTGCATCCAGTCCCACTGGGCATAGAATCTAACTGGAGTCTGGAGGAGGGGCATAGAGGGAGGAGCCAGTTCACACCCCTTTTAAAGTCTTAAAATGCCCATGTCTCCTGCGGATCCCGTCTATACCCCATGGTTCTTGAAGCATCCCCAGCATCCTCTAGGACATGAGAAATATACTTCTAGGGACTGTTTATGAACTATAGTGACAAACATTTTTTTCGGAAATTCTGTTCGTTCTGGCATCACGCAAACACTAGTTGATGAATTTGGATGGCGTTTTCACTATTGTCTATCTTAGTGACTAGAAAGGAACTCGGGTATGTATGTTCTACATGTGACATTAGGGAGAGGAGCAATAAAAGAAAAAGCAGACGCTTAACAATCGGCACACTAAAAGTTGGTGTTATGATCATGCTTCTGTGGAACTTGACTCTGCCCAAGTTATGCAATGGAACCAGGCTTAAAGTGACTGCTATGCAGAGGAACTTAATTGAGGCAGAGATTCTAATGGGATGTGGCGCAGGTGAGACAGTTTATACCGCTTATCTCCAACAAGTTTTCAATTCAAGCGTCTGCAGTTTCCTGCAAGCATCTGCTTCGCTATGACAATCAAGAAGTTGCAAGGAAAAACGCTCAGGGCTGCAGGCGTAGATCTCAGGACCAGCTGCTTCTCCCATGGGCAGCTTTATGTGACTTGCTCACAAATTAGTAGCCCCAAGCATCTTTTTTGTGTTAATCCATGAAGGGAAAACTGCAAATATTGTTTAAATTACAATATTAGATGGTACAACTGTCAAAATTAGATCTGCTGAGCATTAACAGACATGCACGCGAGTGAAGCCATGGGAAAACGCTTGTATTCTATTACAGGTTATGCTTCAACGTAAATTGAAAGGAAACATTTTTATTATTGGTATCTGGTTAAATTAAAGGGATGTAGTTATGTGACAGTTGGACAGGAGACTGCCAATCACATTACGACGGCTACATCCCGCCCCCCTCTAAATCCCGACAGTCGGCACACTCACCTCCCCGCCAGGATCCTGCGGTTGGTATGCTGACCGCCGGGATACCCAGCAGCAGTAACATATACCCAACCCAAATTAAACTATGCTTAGATTTTTGCCTTAGCATTCGGTTTATTTATTTTTTTGTAAATGTCATTATTAGTTTTGTTGCTATGTTAAATAATGTTGAACTATCCAATGTTGCAACTCACAGTTTTCCAACGGTTACTTAGGTTGGATATGGTATTTGGTATTTTGAGGTTTTCGATTTGGCAATATTTAATGGATTAACTACACAAGTTCCCTTTAGCAGTGTTACTGGTAAGTGCAATATGAACTTGATAATATTGCCTTATAGCTTCTTCTTTTATAGATTTATTTTGTCAAAGACAAAATAATGGTACATATACCCCCCCCCCCCCCCCCCCCAAACCACAAGGCATATAAATACATTCCTAAGCTATTCCAGTGGCCTTTATGTAATCAGACATACATAAGTTACACACCCTAAAGCAGAAAGACAATTGCAAGGGAACAAAGTCTGAATCTATTACAGAACCTCCGAGATATCTATATATGTCTATATATTCCAAGGAGCAGAGAATATTCTCTAAAGTAAAGTGCAGTTATCATTTTGTCTCTACGTCCCTGACAAAGTTTGCAAGATCAATCATGATTGTAAGATTGTACAATAAATAGATGTCTTACTAAATCATTACATTTTTTATTAAAGGATACCAGCACTAGTGGAACTTTCCTATTTTTAGAGTATATTAACCATGTACTGGCTACTTGTATTTTGGGGATTATTCAGAGTTGTTAGCAAACCAAATAAAGCACTCTAATGGGCAAAACCATGTTGCACCGTAGGTGGGGCAGATGTAACATGTGCAGAGAGGGTTAGATTTGGGTGGGGTGTGCGCAAACTGAAATCTAAATTGCAGTGTAAAAATAAAGCAGCCAGTATTTACCATGCAGAGAAACAATATAACCCACCCAAATCTAACTCTCTCTGCACATGTTATATCTGACTCGCCTGCAGTGCACATGGTTTTGCCCATTAGTGTGCTTTTTTGGTTCGCTAACAACTCTGAATAATCCCCTATATGCGGTTATTTACTGGCATCTTGAAAGTCTGACGTGTAATGAGTTTTGGCGAGATCAGATAAGCAGTCTATATAAACTGCCAAAAAGCAGCCAAAAGTCAGTAAATGCTATTATCTTGAAGATCTTAAGAACACAATGATACATACAGTAGTTAAATAAAAACGTGTTTACAAGCAGTATGTTGGTCCATTTCTGTGGACTGTGTCCTTGTATCAAAAGAAACATACACCATAACATTGTCAGTAAATAAAAATACTTCATTTAATCAATAATATGTAAATATGTTTTTTTTGTTGGCATAGAAAAGGTTACAAAGTAATGCACAAAATAAACAGCTAAATACTAGTGCACAGTATTTATAAAACAAATATTTTAAGTATAGCTTGCATAATGTTTAACATTTATTGCATTCTCCACACAGCAGAGAAATGAGGAGCATAATGAAACATGCTGTGTTTTTTTTCAGTTATAAACAATACATGACCTGCTTCACATGTACATCTAGCAAGCACCGCGGGGAAGGAAGACAGATCAATAGCCACACGGATGATTATATTTTGGTGGTTTCTGAAGTCTACACAAGTAGTGAAAAATCTTTTTTTATTTTTTTATTAGCTTAATCCCCATTGTCCTGGGAGTCCAAAAGAGGCAGATCCCAAAAGAATATCCCCAATAGAATATTTTGCATGTAATGATCTGGGGAACCCAAAAAACTTATTCCAGGGGCCTTTGGGGCACTTGTTCTAGTCTATATGACATTATGAAGGCTTTTCTAGGGAATGGACGTTAGCTTTCAGTTAAAACAGGAGTGCATGAATGGAAGACAGACAATCTTTCTTTTGCCGTTATCAGTATAATAAGCATATTTCAAATAATCAAAATTAGTATGTGCTGTAACTGTTGAAGTTTTAGGTGGGAATTCAATTAGCTGCAGCAATTTACTGCAAACTAAGTAATTTTCTGGGGATATTCAATTAGGCAATGCCAGCAGCCCTTACAGGGGATTTATTTTTTTACACCTCTGAATAGAGGCGGGTAAAAAAAATAATCAGATAACCTGCAGGTTAACGGATACCACAACTCTATTAACACGCGCATCCATGAATGTTTCACAGATTCACCCATTAACACGCTTATTTAAACAAGCGTTAACAAGACTGTTGGGTGAAAAGGGAAGTGCAATTGAATAGCCAGGGGTTGTTAAAGCCCAAGGCTACCTCCCTTTTTACCCACAGTAATTTACAGTGAGTAATTGAATTCCCCCTTAGAGTCTTTTTAAAGGAATATTAAACCTCAAATACAAGTTGACTTATAAAAGAACAGCAATTAATATTCACAAACATATACGTAAATGTTGCCATAGATTGATCTATTTTAGAGCTCTGACAAGGGGCCTAATTCTGAGTTGATCGCAGCAACAAGTTTGTTAGCAGTTGGGCTAACGGTATCCGTTCAGATGGTCGACCATGTTATGGTCGACAGTCATTAGGTCGACCACTATTGGTCGACATTGACATGGTCGACATGGACACATGGTCGACACATGAAAGGTCGACACATGAAAAGGTCGCCATGAGTTTTTTAACTTTTTTTTTGGGGGGGGGGGGGGGGGACTTTTCCATACTTTACGATCCACGTGGACTACGATTGGAACGGTAATCTGTGCCGAGCGAAGCGGTAGCGGAGCGAAGGCACCATGCCCGAAGCATGGCGAGCGAACACGGTGCACTAATTGGGGTTCCCAGTCACATTACGCAAAAGACGACACAAAAAAACACCTCATGTCGACATTTTCATGTGTCGACCTTTCATGTGTCGACCATGTGTCCATGTCGACCATGTCAATGTCGACCAATAGTGGTCGACCATAACATGGTCGACCATTCATACCGGAACCCAGATATAACGTTCAGAGAAAGTTAGATATGGGTGGGGTGTGTTCAAACTGAAATCTAAATTGCAGTGTAAAAATAAAGCAGCCAATATTTACCCTGCACAGAAGTGAAATAACCCACCCAAATCTAACTCTCTCTCTGCCCGTTATATCTGCCCCCCCCCCCCCCTGCAGTGCACATGGTTTTGCCCAACTGCTAACAAACTTGCTGCTGCGATCAACTCAGAATTACCCCCAAGGTTTTTATGTTTTACTGCAGCTCGGTGCAAGCTTTTGTCTCTACTATCTGCCATTGTTGAGGAAAAGAGGCTGACTGCAGTGTCCATTAAGTGAGTGTCACAAAATAAGTATATAGTGTACAAGGAACAGTCTTCCCCTCCACTGCCAACATTATATTAGATCTCTTCATTCATATAAGAACCAGACTTCCTAGTTCTTAGTAAGCAGTAATTCATGAAGCAGTGAAAGTGTGGAGAAGTGACAAATGGATAATTTGCCCATGGCAACCAATCAGCATTGAAGTAACATTTCTAATTTGAATACTATACAATTGTACTGAGCAGCTAATTGATTGCCATGGGCAACTTCTCCACAGGCACACTTCTCCACTCTTTTCACGGCTTCATGAATAGACACCTCAATCTTTTATATATAAATACTAGTAATTGTCTTATACTGTATTAGTCAAAAGAGACACTTATCTTTGCATATGGTTTTACAAAGTACATACTTGTATTAAACAAGGGAAAAATTCTGATGTGCGAACTAACTGGGTCACTGACACGGGATGTTTTTTTGCGCGACTTGATATAGTCATGTTGGTTCATTAGCTCTACATAAACTCCTTCCGCAACTCCAATTAATATTACATCACATTAGAATTGTTACGTAGGATGGAATACAACAATCAAATATCCCTCTTAAAAAAACAAAACAAAACTGTCTCCGGGTAGTGCAAGCCTTGCATCTGGTTTGTGCACAGCTATCACTCCAGCAAAGGAAGATGAAAGTTGCATTTTACAGTATAAGACATCAATATAAAGACTGCATCTTCCAGCTCGCATGTATTGGCGTGAGCGCTAACACAAGTGCTCATACTTGAATGTTATTAAATACTGTGACAATCTAATAATGAGACGTTCATTACCGTGCATAATTTAACAAGTACAATATTTGCCAATCTACTTATCCCATGTAGTAAGCATTACTCAATTAATTTTTTTTGTGTGTTTGAAACATATACAACAAAGGCCGTCCTTAGTGTGACATTCTTAACGATTCATGCTTTAAATATTTTGTTTTAGGAATGAATAAGCTAAGATCAGTCTTCTGCTTTCTATTAAATCAAACAAATGAAGTAAGTTTTGGAAACTTTGTCTAGAACAATGAACAAGAAAATAGAAGAAGATGAACATTTGCTTGAATAATTAGATTTGACAGTTAATGGATTAAATTACTCCCAAGAAAATACACAAGATTTACTAGTTTAGGGCCGTCATACCTGGCCCTTGTGCAAATGCATTTCTGTCTAGCATTGTATTTTAAATGGGTCCAGCCCTTAAAACAAATATTATACAGAACAAAAAATACCAAAGTTTGTTATTGTGGTTTCCAAATTTTCAGTACATGTAGAAAGATTTCTGAACGGTGGTTCAATAACGGACCTTGAAGTTTGGAGATACTGGTTTAGATTATCAGAACAAGGCTCTGTAATCAATTGTCTATTATACTTTGAAGTTTGTCATGAATGTTTTTACCTTAAATGTTACCAAGCGTTATTATGGCTCTTAATCAAGTTTTTTTTTTATGTTTCACTCTATTGCTCTAATGTAAGTTTAATAATTTGTATTACAGGATGAGTCTCTCAAATTTTTGAGCACAAATGAGATTTGCTCTTTGATGGTTCAATGTACACAAATTTTGTTTAATGCACAAAATTACTAAAGATATTGTATAGAATTACCTTCAAGCTGTGTATAAGGTGTATATGAAACATAAATCCATTTTGTGTTTAGACTTGGGTCCCATCCCCAAGATCTCTCATTATGATATGCAAAGAATCTCAAATACTTCTGGATTTGAGAAACTCAACCTGTAATTTGTATTGATAAAGAAATATCATGTAACCAGAACAGGAAATTGCGCACAACTCAGGATGAGCTCCCTTACTCAGGAACTAATATAAAACTAGAAACTAAATTTCACTACTTTTAAAATATAACCATAGTATTGAGAGAACTTAATTTGTGGCTCAGAACCTTTTTGTACATCATGTCTCTACAGTAATACAAAAATAAAATCAATGTGAAGTACACAAATATATATTTTTGTAAGTAACTATTACCGTCACAGACTGCAGCTACAAATTTTTGAGGCGCTGTACCACAAAATAGTTTCATTAAAATGCATAAAAGAGAGCACTGTCCATGAGGATACTACTTTTTCATTCAATAAAATGTATTTAATACAGATAACAAACTTAATAGACATTAAAAAACATAAACATAATAGAGACATAAAAACATAAAAATATGTATATATTTATGTTTTTATTCATGTCTATTAAGTTGGTTTATTTTCAGTGTTAAATAATACATTTTATTGAATGAAAAAATTATATCCTCACGAACAGCGCTCTCTCTCTACAATAGGAATCACACTTGGCCAGGAAATGGTGATTACTGACAATTTCTACATATATTATAAAACCATCTGCTTTGTGATTGCTAATTTATTAGAGCTGTGGATTTGGGTACAGTGACTAGATCAGTATGAAATACTGACGGTCAAAATCCCAACAACAATTGACCGATGGTCAAAATCCCAACAAGGTCAAAATACTGACAAGGTCAAAATACCGACAATTAAAATACGGACAAAGTCAAAATACAGACATTTAAAATGTCGACAGGTCAAAAAGTCGACACAAGTTTCATTGTTTTTTGTGTGTATGTTGACATAGGTTGAAATGGACACTGTATAAGTGTACCACTGCACTCGCCATGCTTTGGGCACGGTGCCTCGCTACGATCGTCACACTATTAAAGTCCCCCTTCAGGTCCACTGGGATGGTAAAGTATGAACAAGTCGGTTTCGATAATTTTTTTTAAAAAAAACATGAAAAAACTCAAGTCGATTTTTTTGACCTGTCGACATTTTAAATGTCGGTAATTTGACCTTGTCAGTATTTTAAATGTCGGTAATTTGACCTTGTCTGTATTTTGACCATGTTGGGATTTTGACCGTCGGTCACCGGTTGTCGGGATTTTGATTCTAGGTAAATCCCGCATTGACTGTGAAGTTTTATATAAGCAATAATTAGGTTCTGAATTTATATCGGGCACAGTTGGTAAAAAATACATGAAATTAATTATGGTAAAACAGGAAAACAGGACATCAGATTATCCAGGGATACTGTGGGAACTTCTAGGCCCGGGAACAATCTTACCATGTACACCACCTGGAAAGTAATATTGGATAGAAACGTTCTGTGTTCAGGTAACACGGACATCACTAGTAACAGGTCAGCTTGTCCCAAGTTACACATGTGGAGTAGCGAAGCCAACAACAGATTAAAGTGAACTCTCTAATAAGTCTGTCTTAGAGATGTAACAGTGCTTGTGAAATCCAAGTTCTAGAAGTAACATATACAGTAACATTGTTATGTATTCTATAAGTCCACAAATCATTTGTGCCTTTCAGACACTATTTTATTTTACGGAGGGCACTGTTCCTACACAAGATTTACATAAATCCACTTAAAAAAGCAGCAAGTTAAAATGCCCCTACTTCAGTCCCCCAAGGCCGGTATGGCTTACTGTTTGTACTGGAGTTTGTTTGCCGAGGACTGGATGTTGCAGACAAAGGAGAAGTAATGGCTGTTGCAGAAGCTGCCATTGCTGCTGCTGCTCCATGTGGAAGTATTGGGAATGCTCCAGCAAAGGACAGGGGAAAGCTATGAGCAGCAGCAGCAGCTGCAGCGTGCACGGTGGCTGAAAGTGACAGCAAGGAGGTAGAAAGTGGAGGAACTCCAGAAGCCACACTGCCTACAGAAGGCACTCTAAGAGCAGCATCTGCATGAGCAAAAGTAGCGGTGAGCAGGGCAGAGCCATGTCTTGGTGGCAGCTCTGTGTTTGTGGATAGCCTGCAAGGTAGGTTATCAACAGAAGAGAGTCCAGTTTGCTGTAACAAAGCAGCAGGAAGCTGGTGAAATGCTGCTGCCCAATGGTGAGGATGCAGGGAATGCTGGTGATGTGTCATTGATGAGGTCATTGCTATCGCTTCCCTTTGTGAGGCATAGGTACTAAGATGAGAAACCAGTCGCACTCGGAGAGGGTCTGATGTGTCCAAGCCTTCAACAGAGCCAAGATATCTTGCAACTTCTGTTAAACATTCTCGAAAACCGATGCTCATGAAATCCATAGCCAGTGCGTGTGCATCAAAGTAACCTTAAAAAATGCAAAATATGGTCATTAAAAATATTCCCTTAAAGATTAAAATATACATTATATAATCCTTCATTTCTTCAGCACAATAGAAAGTGGGCAAGGTAACAGAACTCAAAACCAAACAAGCCCTAATTCATTATAACGCCACCTGTGAACAAATGGATGACTGCTTATGGTGAACCTTTCAAGTGCCTTATATGACAATTAGTAAGTCTGTGTATGTGTCAGGCAAATAAGTGACTGTTATATGCTGGACAACTGGGAGTAGGCCATACGGTGGGACTTAAAGGGGATGTACATGGCAGACAAAATGGATACTGTATATTCGCTGAACACTTAGAATGGTTCTATATTTGGCAGATAATTAAAGGGCCTATACTGTACATCTGATATATAAATAAAATGTTTTTAACTGAAGAAAAGCTGGTAGAACACATGTAATCTCCAATATCTGAAAAATACTTATTGACGTTATTGCAGCTGACTTCTGATGATTTTGTAGGTTTGTAATCCTTGGAGGCAGTGTAATGCCCCCAATACACTTGTGCGATGCCCCGCGACGCAACAATGCGGGGCATCGCAACGTGATTACCATACGATCATGCGATAGATCACATGGTAATCACGTGATGGGCATGTCACCGCCGAGTGGGAGCTGCCGGCGGGTGCCCATCGCAGTGCGATATATCGCATGTGTTTTTAAAAACACATGCGATCGAACTGTGATGCAATAAATAGTAAGTGCAGCACATAATATCTTAAGATGCGAGATTCAGCCGGCATGCATACAATCCTGCGATTTATCTCACAGATGCGGTCAAAATTGAACGGTTCTACCAGATATCTCACAAGTGTATGGGCCCCATAAGAATAAGCTCCTTATCATAACCTAGCCATAGCCATCATGCAACCGATTCTCCCATCTAGGGCCCTGTGCGGGATCTGTGCTAGCATAATTTATTTCTATGTGTATGCTATTTTAAACCAGCAGAGATGGGATGGGAGCCAGTATTGGGTGTGGATCAATGGATCAACAATATTATGGTGAACCGTTATTAGGTCGACACCTAATGTTCGATAGATGAAAGGTAGATACAGTAGGTACGAAAGGTAAAAATGTTTTATTTTGTGTTTTTGGTCCAAATCTTATATATTTCATGTTATGTGACCTCCATCAGTACAAATATGTAGGCTCGGCATGCTTCAGGCAAGATGGCTTTCTCAGCTTAGCCTGTCACAGGTTACTATTCCTAATAGAAGTCCAAATGGATAGTAAATCAAGAAAAAGTTGAGAAAACATGTGGAAAACCCCCAAAACAGGTGTCGACCATTTATGTATCCACCATTGTCATGACAACCTTTTGAATTGGTCAACCTTTCATCTATCGTCCTTTGTACCTCTCGACCGGATACCTCCAGTATCATCCGGATACCTCCAGTATTGTTAATCCCCATAGGGTCTTAATCCATCTGTGCTTCTTATATATAATATAATGCACAGACAGCACAGTTATTGGCTCACTTGAATAGTTACATAATTATATTTATAATGGATTGAGGATTCATGTATCACAGCCACAACAAACACAGCAGCATCATGGGACAAAACTTGGACCGTGTTTGTCCTGCTGGTAAATCATCTCCACTAGTATGATGCAAGTAAAACAGAGCAGACCACTGTGTTACAGAAGGCTGAAGTGGTAACACAATGTGTGACAGAGAGGCTGGTAATATAATACACCACAATGTCTGAAATTAAATAGTACAGCAGAGAAAAATTAGGAACATCAGTTCTCTAAATTCTTCAAAAATGTATAGTGGTGCCTCTCATCTTGTTTTGTGGGGTAGGGACATTCCAGAGGATCTTTCCCATGGTACTTCTGATCCAGAGTGTCTCTCTCCGCCTTGCACACAAACACACGCACAGACAAAGATTAAAGGCTCTGGCTAAAGTCAGCCCCCTCTCGTCTTTCTCTACAAGACTGACATTTGCTTGATTTCTGAGCCCTGACAGTTTGAGGGACATGAATGTATGATCTGCTTAGTGCTATACTGCAGACTTGTATGACATGTTTTGTCACTTAACTGCAAACTAAGAACATCTTTCTCTGGCATCCTTTCATCAAAAAAAGTTTTATGGAAAAAAATCTATGCACAGCAAACAGACACACACACGCTTTCCCTTGATGCATTAACTACCTCAATTATTACATTTAGAAGACTTAAGACAAGAATAAGGGGTATATTTACTAAAGTGCAGGTTTTCAGAAGTGGAGATGTTGCCTATGGCAACCAGATACTAGCTACTATCTATCTAGACGGTGCTAAATAAATCATAAGTAGAATCTGATTGGTTGCTATGGGCAATTTCTTTTCTTCTGTGGATATACCCCTAAAAGTAAATATACCAGAGTGTGCTCCAATGAATCAAACTGTACAGAAATGGTAAAACTGTATATTACCAACCATACAAATCCACACACCTACTGCATAACTGACTGTTGTGTATTTGACAAAAATGGAACAAAAATGGATGATTTTCTACTATGGTACCATACCATAACATATATGCCCAGATTTATCAAGCCTTGGAGAGTGATAATTTGCACGGTGATAAAGTACCAACCAACCAGCTCCTAACGGTAATTTTTCAAACACAGCCTGTGACAAGTAAGTTAGGAGCTGATTGGCTGGTACTTTATCACCGTGCTATTTATCACTCTCCAAGGCTTGATAAATGGGGGCCATTGTATTAGTATCCAGTACTTATCCTTGTGAACCCCTGCCAGTCAGCATTCATCCCAAATCAGTTTAACTATTAGTTATCAGACATTAGTTATCAGGTGTGTATCCAACATATACATACATGCACACATGTATACATATACACCTGCTGAGGGCGGCATGGAAAGCAGCACTCCAGCAGCAGAGCACCTCTCACAGGTCACTCTCCTCCTTCTGTCAGTCAGGGATGTGGGCAGATCCCTCCCACACATGACTGAAGAATCTGTGAAGATGGGAGGCAGACCTGGGCTTCCTCTGCCCTCCTGCACCTTCCCCAGCCAGTTCAGAGTTAGACTGGCTTGCGGCTCTCATGCTTTTCACAGGACAGTTTATATTGTATCCAGAAAATTATGGAGCTGGTGATACAGAAGGGGGCTGGAGAGACAAGGGGCTGGAGCTGGAAATACAGAAGTTGGCTGGAGCAGTGCTGCAAGTATGGCGGTACGGTGTACCGGTAAGAAATTCCCAGCCGGTACGCCATACCACCACCTTGCAGACACCGGGTGTTGGAGAAAGGAGAGTTCAGCATGCGCCTCTGCTGCCTGCCCAGTCACTCCTGAGTCCCGAGGCGGCATGCACTGACGCAGTTCACGAGCCAATCAGAGCTCGTGGACCGGCAGCCAATCAGGAGCTGCCGCTACCGGACCGCGAGCCCTGATTGGCTTGCGGACCGGCGCCAAATCTAATATACAGGATGCCACCGAAGGAGGACTCGGAGACTGGACTGAGGGCAGGAGAGGGGCGCATGCTGTGCTCTCCTCTCAACAGCAGCAGAAGACATTGCCAGCCAGCCATGTGTGTCCACATATATCTTTGCTATATCCCGCCATGTATGGCACGGTTTTGAATGCCATAGACCAGTGATTTTCAACCTTTTTAAACTCGTGGCACACTAAACAAGATTTCAAAATTGCCAAGGCACACCATCGGTTGTTTTAATGCAACACACCTGCCTCCAGTAATACCACACACCGCCACCCCCCCAAGTAATGCCCCATACATGCCCTCATATTTCCACACATCAGCTTCCCCACTTAGTAATTCCACACACATGCCCCAAATAGTAATTCCACACACCAGCTTCCCCCTTACCAGCTGCCCCCTTAGTAATTCCACACACCAGCTCCCCTTTACCAGCTTCCCCCCCCCTTAGTAATTCCACACACCAGCTTCCCCCTTACCAGTTCCCTCCCCTTTAGTAATTCCACACACCAGCTTCCCCCTTACCAGCTCCCCCCCCCCTTAGTAATTCCACACACCAGTTCCCCCTTATAATATATAGCGGTGAAGGGTGCCTGGAACTCACCACGGATCAGCAAGCAGAGCAGCATGTGAGTGGGCGGGCGCAGAGACAGCCGGACCGTGACCTATGGTGAGTCATAGGTCACGGTCCGGCTGACTCTGCGGAATGGATATGAACAGGATGCTGCAGGTCTGTGAGGCAGGCGGGCGGCGGCGTGCGGAGATCTGACAGTGAGAGCGGGTCTGTGCAGCGGGGGCGGGTA
Source organism: Pseudophryne corroboree (assembly GCF_028390025.1). Classification (NCBI taxonomy): domain Eukaryota; kingdom Metazoa; phylum Chordata; class Amphibia; order Anura; family Myobatrachidae; genus Pseudophryne; species Pseudophryne corroboree. The sequence continues at coordinate 529,768,404 of NC_086447.1, read as the reverse complement.
GCGCCAGTGACAGCTCTTAATGGCGGAATTGAGCGGGTCCGTGCGGCGGGGCGGGTGACAGCTCTTACTGGCGGCAGTGATCGGGTCCGTGCGGCGGCACACTAAGCAACTGGTCGCGCGGCACACCAGTTGAAAAAGGCTGCCATAGACTCAAAAATTTAGCCATGCCTTGTGATTTTTCTTAATTTGCTTCTTTAATATGTTACGGTATACATATTGTATTATGGCAAACAAAAATTTTAAAATCCATCCACTCGCTACTCGTGAAAAACAGCTTAGCCGTGTTTTGCATGCTGTGCCAAATTGAGCAAAATAGCAAAGATGTAAGTGGACACATCTGTATGAAACAATCAACAATAACCCATGCCCTGAAGATGGATCAATATTGTATGTTAATGGCAAGTTATGTACAGGATTTAGCTAGTTAACACTTGGCAAGGGTCAAAATGTTATGGGAACATGTAGCTTGCAAGGTAGTAAGGTGATTATGCTGGGTGGTTACTGTTGGATTTAGTTATTGCCTATTTGCTTTCTACACAGAGTAGATTTCTGACCGTAAGATACAGATTCTCATTGCATAAATGTAGGAGTCATGTAAATGTACAAACTGGAATGCATTAGAGTTTCCAGAATGAAAACAGCATGGAGAAAATAAACCATGATAGATATATATATATATATATATATATATATATATATATATATATATATAGATATAGATATACACACACACACACACACACACACACACACACACACACACACATATATATATATATATATATATATATATATATATACACATACATACAAACATACATACAAACAGAAAGTTCAGCACTCACCATAGCAAGCTCACTTATCCTCACAACATCAATAAACCTAGTGGGCATGTGTGCAGTTATATTATGTGTGATACAGTTGCCAGGTTTTAATTTTTGAGACTTTGTGATAGTGTAGGACCTGCAAGAAGGTGGGGTACCTTGGCGAGCGGTTTGCAGGCTTCCGTGCACTGGCCAATTCATTAACTAAACCCCCATCATTTATTTATTGATGTTGTGAGGATAAGTGAGCTTGCTATGGTGAGTGCTGAACTTTCTGTTTGTATGTGGGTTGGTGGCCATGGGCTACATGCACCCCACCCTATGAGTGGTGAGTGTATGTATGTATGTATGTATGTATGTATGTATGTATGTATGTATGTATGTATGAATGAATGTGTGTGTATATATATATATATATATATATATATATATATATATATATATATATATATATATATATATATATATATATATATAATCTATGTATGGTGTATCATGGACCCTGCACGGGCTTCTAGGAAGGCACCGGCATTTACACTTTGTCTACATGTGAGTGCTGCCTATTCGATGTGTGTGTGTGTGTGTGTATGTGTATATATATATATATATATATATATATATATATATATATATATATATATATATATATATATATATACACACACACACACACACACACACACACACACACACACACGGTAAGAATGCTTTAAAAAATAGAAATGTTAATAGTTAACAGAACAGAAGAGATCTAGATCAAATCAATTTTTCAACATCTAAATCAAATCGCCCATTGCCTTCAAAACAGCAACAATTCTTCTAGGTACACTTGCACACAGTTTTTAAAGGAACTCGACAGGGAGGTATTTCCAAACATCTTGGAGAACTAACCACAGATCTTCTGTGGCTGTCAGCGTGTTCAAATGCTTCTGTCTCTTTGTGTAATCCCAGACTCGATGTTGAGATCAGGGCTCTGTGGGGGCCATATCATCATTTCCAGAACTCCTTGTTCTTCTTTACACTTCATCATTTCCAGAACTCCTTGTTCTTCTTTACACTTTAGATAGTTCTTAATGACAATGGCTGTATGTTTTGGGTCATTGTCCTGCTGCAGAATAAATTTGGAGCCAATCAGATGCCTCCCTGATGGTATTGCATGATGGATAAGGACCTGCTCGTATTTCTCAGCATTTAGGACACCATTAATCCTGACCAAGGGCCTGATTCAGGTCACATCGCAACCGCATTTTTGATATTAGGGGCTAGCGTGCATGTGCAGGTCCTGTCCTGCACGTGGAGTTAATGCAGTCAGCCTGCATTAACTGCGAATGCACCTGCCTGACTGACAGCAGAGGCGTTCGCGGGGGGGGGGGGCGACAGAGCGATTTTGGGGAGGTGTTGGGAAAAAAGAGGACTTGTCGGCGGCCTGTCGTCACATGCAGCCGCTCTGAACGAAAAAATGGCGCTGGGACTCCTGCCATCACAGCCAGGCTGCTTCAGCAGTTGGCTACCATAGTTTCTGCGACCACACTCTAATTGAATTGCGATTGCAGTGGGTGGGTGGGGGGTAGCATACTGGGCGGCCTTGCCCTGCGATGGGGTTTATTGGGTTATTAAAAAAATATCCAAATCTTTGATGATCCCCAGAGCACCATCAAATCTATCATCTTCAAATGGAAAGAACATGGTACCACAACAAACCTGCCAAGAGAGGGCCGGCCACCAAAACTCAGAGACCGGGCAAGGAGGGCATTAATCAGAGAGTCAGCAAAGAGACAAAAGGTAACCCTGAAGAAGCTGCAGAGTTCCACAGCAGAGACTGGTGTATCTGCGCATGTGACCATAAAAAGCCGTACACTCCACAGAGCTAGGCTTTATGGAAGAGTGGCCAGAAAAAAAGCCATTACTTTAGTGTCAAAAATAAGAAGGCACTTTTTGAGTTTTCCGAAAGGCATGTTGACAACTCCCCAAATGTATGGAGGAAGGTGCTCTGGTCAGATGAGACTAAAATTGAACTTTTCGGCCTCCTAGGAAAACTCTATGTCTGGCACAAACCCAACATATCCCATCACCCCAAGAACACCATCTCCACAGTGAAACATGGTGGTGGCAACATCATGCTGTGGGGATATTTTTCAGCAGCAGGGACTGGGAAACTGTTTCGAGTTGAGGAAGAGATGGATGGTGCTAAATACAGGAATATTTTTGAGCAAAACCTGTTTGTCTGTCTGTGATTTGAGACTGGGACGGAGGTTTACTTTCCAGCAGGACAATGACACGAAGCATACTGCTAAAGCAACACTCGAATGGTTTAAGGGGAAACATTTAAATGTGTTCTAATGGCCTAGTCAAAGCCTAGGTCTCAATCCAATTGAGAATCTGTGGTCAGACTTGAAGATTGCTGTTCACAAGCGGAAACCATCCAACATGAAGGAGCTGGAGCAATTATGCCTTGAGGAATGGGCAAAAATCCCAGTGGCAAGATGTGGCAAGCTCATAGAGACTTATCCAAAGCGACTTGCAGCTGTAATTTCCGCAAAAGTACAAAGTACTGACTTTAGGGGCCGTGAATAGTTATGCACGCTGAAGTTTTCTGTTATTTTGTCCTATTTGTTGTTTGCTTCACAATAAAAAAAATAAAAAAATCTTCAAAGTTGTAGGCATGTTCTGTGAATGAAATGATGTAAACCTTCAAACAATCCACTTTAATTCCAGGTTATGAGGCAACAAAACAAGAAAAATGCAAAGGGGGGTGAATACTTTAAGCAAGACACTGTATAGCACTCTCTCCAACAGGACTTAAGGAGCTAACTGCAGCAGTTAAATGGCTATATTTTCACATATTTAACTGTTACTAGGGCCCAGATTTACCATAAATTGCACGGTGATCAAGTACCAATCAGCTACTAACTGTCATTTTGCAAACAAAGCCTGTAACATGGCAGTTAGGAACTGCTTGGCTGGTACTCTATCACCATGCAATTAATTACTCTTCAAGGCTTGATAAATCTGCGCCAGCGTCTGTAACATCCTCCTTCAACTTTGTTGCCTTGGCTTTGATATTGGGATCCAGACCCGGATTTGCAATTTGACAATTCTGAAATTCAGGGCATATGATTTGTTTGTTTGTTTGTTTGTTTTAAGTTGCTGATCAGCTTCATTTAGCCACTAATATCTGGTGATTTGGTTCTTAATAAAAAGTCTTTACAAGACCCATAACTGCTGGAATCATATTACATGATGCAGTCATTATGTCGACAAGGAATGTGTTGAAATTCTGCATGGACCAGCGGTAGAGGGTTAGGTTGTGGCAGTGGAGGGTTAGGGTATGGCTAAAGGAGGGAAGGGGGCGGTAGTTGTTAGGATTAGGCACTAGAGGGAGAGGGAGGGTTAGAGTTAGGCTGTGGGAGGGGAGATCAGGGGTTAATGATACTCACCACCAGATCTGCTTCAGGAACAGCTGGGCCAGGTAAGTCACAGAAAATCACAGGAACATTTTGTCGACATTCTAATCATGGTGACATATCAGAGCCAAAATGATGAATGTCAAAGTGGTCAATACAGACAAGCCAACTTTATGATTGTTTACGAACTCTACCGAACCCCTATGCCTATCACTTTGTCTTAGAATCATTCCTTTCAATCATCCTTTCCCTTGTGTTCCTTCTCTCCCCAAAGCTGTACATGTTCATCTTTTCTAGTCTTTCCACATACAATATGCAACCATTGCACTATTTATCTGTTTTATTATTGTACTTTAGGGGACATTGTCCCCAAAACTGTACAGAGTGTTCAAGATGAAGCCCAACCAATGACCTATAAAGTGGCCTCCATGATCCAAGTATTAATACCTAGTCCTACACAGTCAAGAAGTCTACTGTCTAGTCCCACTGTTTTGTTGATGAAATTATGTAAAAAGATAAATAAACATGATTCAGTATAATTTAAGAAGACCAATCACCAGCAGGGGGTGGGTGATTGCCCATCTCAGCTGCCTGGGAGGGGGTGGGTGGTTACGCTGTAGCAGGGAGCCTGGTGCAGCATGTGGGCGATCCTATTAGGATTGCCGATCAGTCTGGGTTGCTGTGGAGAGCCACCTGCAGCTCCATTGAGCTCCTAGAGTTCAGGCTGCAGGAAGATTGGCTGGTTTATTGTAGCCCAGGCGGTCAAGGGGATGCCAGGGAGAGGTTGCTGAGGGGCTAACCAGGTGGACCAGGGCCAGTGGCTGCCAGAAGATGGCCTGCAGCAGCTTCATTGCCATGGTCGCATCAGGTGCGACTATGTCAGGAAAAGCGCAGCCTGGTGTGGTTGCATCTGTGTGACCATCTCAGGCAAGTGGTTAACCTCATATCATCTAAAAGCATTAAAATTATTAACCCTTATACTTCTTCATTATTCCTCAATCATTGGTCATCATGCCCTTCATACATCAATTACTAACACCTCATCATACCTAATTAATCCCCATCATAATTCTTCATTATCCTCATAATAATAAATATTATTCTTATCATCATTATCATCATAATCATCATTATCCTCATCCTCCTCTCATCACCAATCACATTAAACCCCCACATTCAGTCCCACCTCCAGGATCAGGCCTCTCACACATTAGTAGCTTTTCTAACTTTCATTCATTGCCTTATTTTTTGCTTTTATTACTACAAGCTTCTCCTCACCAGCCTTCCCCTCTTCAGTTTATCCTTAACACATCTGCTACCTCATTTCAGTTCCTCCACTGGATGCCTGTCCTAACCAGAATCAAGGTCAAACTCATCTCACTCACCTAAAAAGCCCTTAGCCACTGTTCTCCTTCCTACATCTCCGTCCTCATTTACTCATGCCCTGCCTGCTTTGCTGTACCAGTGATTGCAATATTAGGCAATATTAGGCTATTAAAGTATACACAACTGTTATACAAATGTAAATGGTAGTTTAAAGAAAGTATGAGAAGGGCAACATTGCAGCTGCTACCTCAGGCAGCAGAAAGCTAAGGACACTCAGGCATATTTAAATATTCCAACAACTGCCCACACTGTCACAAAGAACATGTCCCTGGCCAGAATAGCCTTCTCAGAACATGTAGTCCACCAATTAATAAATCTAGCTCAGAAATCTCTATACAGTGGTGACCAATATTTATTTTAAGGAGCTTTGCTGTGACACAGAGGCAGCGAACCCAACTGACACATGGGAGGCCCCTAAATCACAAGCCTGGAGTTAATCCATTTAATGTTAGCTATTCTGGGTCTACAAATAATAATGAAGACACACCAAGAAACTCTTTGCCCATAGATAGTTATCAGGAAGTGAATTTCCATGCTGAGATAAGCACAGGGACAATGAAGCTCTCATTTTCCTTTAAAGTCATTGTGCATCTGTAAATACATCAGTCTGTTCTTCTTTGTGCCCCACAAAAATGTATGGGCAATACATGGAACTCCCCTACTTCCTGCTAAATATGCAGACAACACGTCGTACAACTGTAGGCCTCCAGTCCTCCTATTTGTTTTTTCAAATGCTTGTGTGTTTGTTTTGTCTCTGTGAACAGATTTTCGCAGTCTTTGCAAAACCCCCAACAAATCTGTGGCTGGACTGTCTGTGAATGAAGCTTTTACTCCCACAGTGTTATGAAAGCAAACACAAGCCCAGGGTCAAGTGCTTCTTTTGTGCCTGTAGTTCTTTCCCACGAGTTCAATCCTACCATTAGCATTGATTTCTACTCCTTTTATCTGGATCCGCCCACCAGTGTTTGTCAAAGGGATGTTTACTTAGATTTCCATGCTCGTTTTACAGTGTAAAAACTGCAGACAGTGAAAGCCTCACCTTTACCTCCAGTAGCCTGTAGCATCTTCAAATGGTCCACGGTCATCTGCAGGATTTCAGCTTTTTCCAACTTTGCAGATCCCTGGAAACACACACAGACATAAAATAAGATTTTACTTACCGATAAATCTATTTCTCGGAGTCCGTAGTGGATGCTGGGGTTCCTGAAAGGACCATGGGGAATAGCGGCTCCGCAGGAGACAGGGCACAAAAAGTAAAGCTTTTTCCGATCAGGTGGTGTGCACTGGCTCCTCCCCCTATGACCCTCCTCCAGACTCCAGTTAGGTACTGTGCCCGGACGAGCGTACACAATAAGGGAGGATTTTGAATCCCGGGTAAGACTCATACCAGCCACACCAATCACACCGTACAACTTGTGATCTAAACCCAGTTAACAGTATGATAACAGCGGAGCCTCTGAAAGATGGCTTCCTTCAACAATAACCCGAATTAGTGAACAATAACTATGTACAATTTATGCAGATAATCCGCACTTGGGATGGGCGCCCAGCATCCACTACGGACTCCGAGAAATAGATTTATCGGTAAGTAAAATCTTATTTTCTCTATCGTCCTAGTGGATGCTGGGGTTCCTGAAAGGACCATGGGGATTATACCAAAGCTCCCAAACGGGCGGGAGAGTGCGGATGACTCTGCAGCACCGAATGAGAGAACTCCAGGTCCTCCTTAGCCAGAGTATCAAATTTGTAAAATTTTACAAACGTGTTCTCCCCTGACCACGTAGCTGCTCGGCAAAGTTGTAATGCCGAGACCCCTCGGGCAGCCGCCCAAGATGAGCCCACCTTCCTTGTGGAGTGGGCCTTTACAGATTTAGGCTGTGGCAGGCCTGCCACAGAATGTGCAAGTTGGATTGTGCTACAGATCCAACGAGCAATCGTCTGCTTAGACGCAGGAGCACCCATCTTGTTGGGTGCATACAATATAAACAACGAGTCAGATTTTCTGACTCCAGCTGTCCTTGCAATATATATTTTTAATGCTCTGACAACGTCCAGTAACTTGGAGTCCTCCAAGTCACTTGTAGCCGCAGGCACTACAATAGGTTGGTTCAGATGAAATGCTGATACCACCTTAGGGAGAAAATGCGGACGAGTCCGCAGTTCTGCCCTGTCCGAATGGAAAATCAGATATGGGCTTTTGTAAGATAAAGCTGCCAATTCTGACACTCTCCTGGCAGAAGCCAGGGCTAGAAGCATGGTCACTTTCCATGTGAGATATTTCAAATCCACCTTTTTTAGTGGTTCAAACCAATGAGATTTTAGGAAGTCCAAAACCACATTGAGATCCCACGGTGCCACTGGAGGCACCACAGGAGGCTGTATATGCAGCACTCCCTTAACAAAAGTCTGGACTTCAGGAACTGAAGCCAATTCTTTTTGAAAGAAAATCGACAGGGCCGAAATTTGAACCTTAATAGATCCCAATTTGAGACCCATTGACAATCCTGATTGCAGGAAATGTAGGAATCGACCTAGTTGAAATTCCTCCGTCGGAGCACTCCGATCTTCGCACCACGCAACATATTTTCGCCAAATTCGGTGATAATGTTGCACGGTTACTTCCTTCCTTGCTTTAATCAAAGTAGGAATGACTTCTTCCGGCATGCCTTTTTCCTTTAGGATCCGGCGTTCAACCGCCATGCCGTCAAACGCAGCCGCGGTAAGTCTTGAAACAGACAGGGACCCTGCTGAAGCAAGTCCCTCCTTAGAGGTAGAGGCCACGGATCTTCCGTGATCATCTCTTGAAGTTCCGGGTACCAAGTCCTTCTTGGCCAATCCGGAACCACTAGTATCGTTCTTACGCCTCTTTGCCGTATAATTCTCAATACTTTTGGTATGAGAGGCAGAGGAGGAAACACATACACCGACTGGTACACCCAAGGCGTTACCAGCGCGTCCACAGCTATTGCCTGCGGATCTCTTGACCTGGCGCAATACCTGTCCAGTTTTTTGTTGAGGCGAGACGCCATCATGTCCACCATTGGTCTTTCCCAACGGGTTACCAGCATGTGGAAGACTTCTGGATGAAGTCCCCACTCTCCCGGGTGAAGATCGTGTCTGCTGAGGAAGTCTGCTTCCCAGTTGTCCACTCCCGGGATGAACACTGCTGACAGTGCTATCACATGATTCTCTGCCCAGCGAAGAATCCTTGCAGCTTCTGCCATTGCACTCCTGCTTCTTGTGCCGCCCTGTCTGTTCACATGGGCGACTGCCGTGATGTTGTCCGACTGGATCAACACCGGTTTTCCCTGAAGCAGAGGTTCTGCCTGGCTTAGAGCATTGTATATTGCTCTTAGTTCCAGAATGTTTATGTGAAGAGACGTTTCCAGGCTCGTCCATACTCCCTGGAAGTTTCTTCCTTGTGTGACTGCTCCCCAGCCTCTCAGGCTGGCGTCCGTGGTCACCAGGATCCAATCCTGTATGCCGAATCTGCGGCCCTCCAATAGATGAGCACTCTGCAACCACCACAGAAGAGACACCCTTGTCCTTGGAGACAGGGTTATCCGCAGGTGCATCTGAAGATGCGACCCTGACCATTTGTCCAACAGATCCCTTTGGAAAATTCTTGCGTGGAATCTGCCGAATGGAATTGCTTCGTAAGAAGCCACCATTTTTCCCAGGACTCTTGTGCATTGATGTACAGACACCTTTCCTGGTTTTAGGAGGTTCCTGACAAGCTCGGATAACTCCTTGGCTTTTTCCTCCGGGAGAAAAACCTTTTTCTGAACCGTGTCCAGAATCATCCCTAGGAACAGCAGACGAGTTGTCGGCATTAACTGGGATTTTGGAATATTCAGAATCCACCCGTGCTGTTTTAGCACTTCTTGAGACAGTGCTAATCCCATCTCTAGCTGTTCTCTGGACCTCGCCCTTATTAGGAGATCGTCCAAGTATGGGATAATTAATACGCCTTTTCTTCGAAGAAGAATCATCATCTCGGCCATTACCTTTGTAAAGATCCGAGGTGCCGTGGACAATCCGAACGGCAGCGTCTGAAACTGATAGTGACAGTTTTGTACAACGAACCTGAGGTACCCCTGGTGTGAGGGGTAAATTGGAACGTGGAGATACGCATCCTTGATGTCCAAGGATACCATAAAGTCCCCCTCTTCCAGGTTCGCTATCACTGCTCTGAGTGACTCCATTTTGAACTTGAACTTCTTTATGTACAGGTTCAAGGACTTCAGATTTAGAATAGGCCTTACCGAGCCATCCGGCTTCGGTACCACAAAAAGAGTGGAATAATACCCCTTCCCTTGTTGCAGAAGAGGTACCTTGACTATCACCTGCTGAGAGTACAGCTTGTGAATGGCTTCCAACACCGTCTCCCTTTCGGAGGGGGACGTTGGTAAAGCAGACTTCAGGAAACGGCGAGGTGGATCTGTCTCTAATTCCAAACTGTATCCCTGAGATATTATCTGCAGGATCCAGGGATCTACTTGCGAGTGAGCCCACTGCGCGCTGTAATTTTTGAGACGACCCCCCACCGTCCCCGAGTCCGCTTGAGAAGCCCCAGCGTCATGCTGAGGCTTTTGTAGAAGCCGGGGAGGGCTTCTGATCCTGGGAAGGAGCTGCGTGTTGCTGTCTCTTCCCTCGACCTTTGCCTCGTGGCAGATATGAATAGCCCTTTGCTCTCTTATTTTTAAAGGAACGAAAGGGCTGCGGTTGAAAAGTCGGTGCCTTTTTCTGTTGGGGAGTGACTTGAGGTAGAAAGGTGGATTTCCCGGCTGTAGCCGTGGCCACCAAATCTGATAGACCGACTCCAAATAACTCCTCCCCTTTATACGGCAAAACTTCCATATGCCGTTTTGAATCCGCATCGCCTGTCCACTGTCGCGTCCATAAAGCTCTTCTGGCCGAAATGGACATAGCACTTACCCGTGATGCCAGTGTGCATATATCCCTCTGTGCATCACGCATATAAAGAAATGCATCCTTTATTTGTTCTAACGACAGTAAAATATTGTCCCTGTCCAGGGTATCAATATTTTCAATCAGGGACTCTGACCAAACTACCCCCGCACTGCCCATCCAGGCAGTCGCTACAGCTGGTCGTAGTATAACACCTGCATGTGTGTATATACTTTTTTGGATATTTTCCATCCTCCTATCTGATGGATCTTTAAGTGCGGCCGTCTCAGGAGAGGGTAACGCCACTTGTTTAGATAAGCGTGTTAGCGCCTTGTCCACCCTAGGAGGTGTTTCCCAGCGCTCCCTAACCTCTGGCGGGAAAGGGTATAATGCCAATAATTTCTTTGAAATTATCAGCTTTTTATCAGGGGCAACCCACGCTTCATTACACACGTCATTTAGTTCTTCTGATTCAGGAAAAACTATAGGTAGTTTTTTCATACCCCACATAATACCCTGTTTAGTGGTACCTGTAGTATCAGCTAAATGTAACGCCTCCTTCATTGCCAAAATCATATAACGTGTGGCCCTACTGGAAAATACGGTTGATTCGTCACCGTCACCACTGGAGTCATCGCCTGTGTCTGGGTCTGTGTCGACCGACTGAGGCAAAGGGCGTTTCACAGCCCCTGACGGTGTTTGAGTCGCCTGGACAGGCACTAATTGATTGTCCGGCCGTCTCATGTCGTCAAACGACTGCTTTAGCGTGTTGACACTATCCCGTAGTTCCATAAATAAAGGCATCCATTCTGGTGTCGACTCCCTAGGGGGTGACATCCTCATATTTGGCAATTGCTCCGCCTCCACACCAATATCGTCCTCATACATGTCGACACACACGTACCGACACACAGCAGACACACAGGGAATGCTCCTAACGAAGACAGGACCCACTAGCCCTTTGGGGAGACAGAGGGAGAGTTTGCCAGCACACACCAAAAGCGCTATATATATATCAGGGATAGCCTTATAATAAGTGCTCCCTTATAGCTGCTTTGTTATATCAAAATATCGCCATAAATGTGCCCCCCCCTCTCTGTTTTACCCTGTTTCTGTAGTGCAGTGCAGGGGAGAGACTTGGGAGCCGTCCTGACCAGCGGAGCTGTGAGAGGAAATGGCGCCGTGTGCTGAGGAGATAGGCCCCGCCCCTTTTCCGGCGGGCTCGTCTCCCGCTATTTAGAAAAATTAGGCAGGGGTTAAATATCTCCATATAGCCTCTAGGGCTATATGTGAGGTATTTTTAGCCTTTATAGGTACTCATTTGCCTCCCAGGGCGCCCCCCTCCCAGCGCCCTGCACCCTCAGTGACTGCCGTGTGAAGTGTGCTGAGAGGAAAATGGCGCACAGCTGCAGTGCTGTGCGCTACCTTTAGAAGACTGCAGGAGTCTTCAGCCGCCGATTCTGGACCTCTTCTGACTTCAGCATCTGCAAGGGGGCCGGCGGCGCGGCTCCGGTGACCATCCAGGCTGTACCTGTGATCATCCCTCTGGAGCTTGATGTCCAGTAGCCAAGAAGCCAATCCATCCTGCACGCAGGTGAGTTGACTCCTTCTCCCCTCAGTCCCTCGCTGCAGTGATCCTGTTGCCAGCAGGAATCACTGTAAAATAAAAAACCTAGCTAAACTTTTTCCAAGCAGCTCTTTAGGAGAGCCACCTAGATTGCACCCTTCTCGGCCGGGCACAAAAATCTAACTGGAGTCTGGAGGAGGGTCATAGGGGGAGGAGCCAGTGCACACCACCTGATCGGAAAAAGCTTTACTTTTTGTGCCCTGTCTCCTGCGGAGCCGCTATTCCCCATGGTCCTTTCAGGAACCCCAGCATCCACTAGGACGATAGAGAAATACAGCCTCTGTCTAAGACTGAAACTTCTTCTGCGTGATAAATCAATTTATTGTGCTATCTGGTTTCTTTTTCCAGTAGTTGAACAATACCCCCCTCTTGATATGGCTTTCAGAGAGCGTTAAGGGGGGTACATACGGAAAGATCCGTGCTTAAAATCTAAGCAATCTGAATAGATTGTTTAGAAGTTAAGCACGGATCTCTCCGTGTATGCCCCCCAGCGATAGCAATGCGCGGCCCCGTGTGTCGCTAACGCCGGTGCTAGATTGAACCTACATGCAGGCTCAATCTAGCAGGTCGCTCACTTCAGCACTGTGTGAAGTGAGCGGCCCCCCGCTACCCCAAGCTTAGCACACATCGCGCTGTGTGCTGAGCTGGGGGAGAGATGTGTGCTGAGCGGTCTGTGATAGATCGCTCAGCACACATCTCTACACCGTGTGCAACCCCCCCCCTTAGAGGAAACCTGCCCCTTATAAATGCCTACTTGCTGACAGGATCCAGGCAATAGGTAGACAGTTACTCGGTCGACAGTCAATAGGTTGACAACGATAAAACGTCGGCATGACTATGATTGACACAGCAAAAGGTCGACATGAGTTTCATCCATGTGAACTACGATTGGGAACTGTAACCTGTGCCAAGCGCAGAGAGTTACCTTGCCCGAAGGGTGGGAAGCGAAGTGAGCCATGCGAGGGGATGTGGTACACTTATTGGGGTTCCACGTGCCAATACCAAGAAAATTACACCAAAACTAAGTAATAAAAGAACAACAACAAAAAAACCATGTCAACATTTATAATATATATATATATATATATATATATATATATATATATATATATATATATATATATATTTTTTTTTTTTTTATATTTTTTTATTTTTATTTTTTTATTTTAACACCACAGCTACTAAATTACTAATTTAAAAGCATTCATATTGGATTTAAATACTGCACTGTGGAGCTTAAATGCTTTCCAGCATATCTACGAATTGGAGTTGCACTCTGTATTAATGGTTTACAACATAAGAGTAAGCGAATAGATGTCAGTAGCTGGATCAAGAATATGCCTATGTGTAGCCATATATGCTTTTAAATTAGTAAGTAAGTAGTTGTGGTGTTTTTATATATTTTGGAACAGCATGTCTCAACTCTAGTCCAGTTTGTGTATTTTATTATTTTACCTGTGTGTGTGTGTGTGTGTGTGTGTGTGTGTGTGTGTGTGTGTGTGTGTGTGTGTGTGTGTGTGTGTGTGTATATATATATATATATATATATATATATATATATATATATATATATATACATACATACATACATACATACATACATACACACACACTTTGTTTAATACACAAAGTTATTAAAAATACGGTATTAAATTACCTTCAGGCTGTGTGTATAAGACGTATATGAAACAAATGCATTCTGTGCTTAGACTTAGGTCCCATCGCCATGATATCTCATTATGGTATGCATTTATTCCAAAATACAGAAAAATCCAATATCCAAAATACCTCTGGTCCCAAGCATTTTGGAGAATAAATTATATATGAACAATATTAATAATACGAGTTTTAATGATCCGATAGCACTCCTATTTTTTTTTTTGCTTGTATCTGATGTATGGTTGGTTACAGTAATACCTAGAGTTGGAAGCAGCAATCATAGTCCAATAACCCCAGGTCCAATTTGCACCCTAATTTTTGGTTTTACTTATGTTCTAAAACACATTTTTTTATTATATATGCAATATATCTATGGCTATATATCTAGAAATGTCTATATATCTAGTTATTTATATATATCTATATGTATTTATTACACACACACACACACACACACACACACACACACACACACACATATTATATACACATTCATATACACACACATACATACATATACTAGATTTCTAAACTAGTTATTATTAGAGATACGTAGTAATTATTGTGTACCGAGGTTTACATGTGAACTTCTGCAGCTAGCACATTGTGATACTGATAACGTAAAGAAAATACGGTTCATAATTTCTGAGACGATCTATAAATGAAGCAAGACAAGAGACTAGTGTCTGAAACATGCCATATGCTGTGTATGCTTACTTGTCTAACCACATCAAGTGAGCGCTGTATGAAACAGACATCCTAAATCCATTAAAGGGTCTTTTAACTTTTGAGCCGTGTAGGATCATGTAGGTTTTAATCCTTTACATTGCAAGGTAAATAGTTTTTTTTACTGTAAACTAGAGTTGTAGTATATATGTTTGAGGCTAATCATGTGTGTCTTTACTACCAAGTAAACACTGAAAAACTGGTGCAAAGGAAAAAATGGTGTTGCCCATAGCAACCAATAAAATTCTGTAATTTTCATAATGCAATTTCCAAAAAAGGTAGTAATCTGAGCTAGTAACATGGAAACGAATGCCGGCTTTGGTTCTGTTTTAAAGATGTGGTTTTGAACGAGATTCTAATGAAAATGCCTAGAAATTACGGTGATCATTTAGTAAGGGAAAGAGCAAGGTATGGAAGATTGAAACATCAATAGATTTTACAAAAAGGTTTTATCGGACCACATAGAGGTGTCACTCATAGGTCATTGACATGTTTTACGATATGGGGGTGCCAATAATTGTCACTGATTTCTCCCTAGACTGATCTTGCCCTATATCTCACCAGTCTATGCTTTCAAACTGAATGATTCCATGTTGTAAGTGGACAAGAGCTGTTTACAGAGTCCATAGCAGCAGAATAGTCTAACACCCACATGCATCTGGAAAAACGTACTTAAATAATATACTATTAGTATGGAGAAATGTAAGTTAAAGACAAGCCAATATTTGATCGCTGTTCACGATAATTTATCTACGGCAGCATAGGTCTATGGACAGACAAAGAAAACCAAAGCACCCAGCACTGAGCTCTGCAATATGTGGTTATATAAAACACACTGCACAACCTTAGATATTTTAATAGAATAAAATCTCATTAACAATAAAGTCAGCAGTTTAAGCAGCAGACAGTGTGGTCCGTACCCTCCTCTGGGTGAGGCTGGGTGAGAAAGGTGGCGGACTTCCGAAATGCATTGATGCTGTAGGACTTGGACAGGACACGGAGAGAATACTACCCATCCTTATGCCCGTGGCTGTTGCCAGAACAACGTGTTGAGATATCCCGGGGCTTCTCAGCTGTAGCGCACAGCCTCACCCAGGGGAGGGTACGGGCCACACTGTCTGCTTTTTAAATTGCTGATTTTATTGTTATTGTATTTTACAAAACCTTGTATTTAGGAATAAACTCCCGGTCGGTAATTTCTTTATACCTCTTCTTTACTTTCATGATATCCGCTGGTATATACTGGTATGGTGAGCCGAGCCATAGTTCCAGAGCTGTGATGGGGAAATCGGAGCACTAAAGATACCTTTTGGTGAATGTTACAAGTGGTGTTAAAGTAAGTTTTATTCCATAAGAAAAGGAAGAGACACAGCCACTATAACCTACCAGCTGGTGACTGTGTGACTGATATCGTGGAAGTGTGCCTGATATCATGGGAGCTTTGGTAATTTTTATTCTGTTAAAATATCCAAGGTTGTGCTGTGTTTTCTATAACCACATATTGCGGAGCTCGGTGCTGTGTGCTCAGCTTTTCCCTTTTTGTCTGTGTGTGATAATTGGTGCAGGTGCACACCAAGAAGGTGAGACAAGCTGCTGGCTAGAGGCGCTGAAAGGGGGGGTCTTTCTCTGTTGGCTACAAATATGTCTATGGACGATACATATTTTCACCAGGGAAAATCAATAAATATGGCAATTAATATTAACAATACAAATAGGTCAGTAAAGCTTTCCCATGCATATACGTCATACTGTTGATTTACAGAAGAGTAAATAAAACTGGGTTCTAACTACCGGTTTTACTGTGAGAAAATTCAGCAGAGTTAATGTTACTATGATACAGTACAACCTTGTGCTTTAGGGGTACATTTACTAAGCAGTGATAAGAGCGGAGAAGTGAGCCAGTGGAGAAATTTCCCCATCAACCAACCAGCAGCTCTGTATCATTTTATAGTATGCAAATTGTAGATGTTACTTCAGTGCTGATTGGTTGCCATGGGCAACTTCTCCACTGGCTCACTTCTCTACTCTTATCACTGCTTAGTAAATGTACCCCTTAAAATGGTCCCGTGCAGTAATGGTCAGACCCTATTGGATGTTTCAGTGCACGTGGCAAGTACTGTATGTAGGTTTTACTGTATGTAGGCAAAATCTCATTAGTAAATAATACATGTTAAACGTCACGATTATCACTACAACTGAGAACATAGTAATTAGAATATGAAGATTAGGATAATTTGCTGGGGCTCAAAAAAAATAAAAATAAATACAAACAGGGACAAAAACATCCTGTGTGCACGACTCCACTATAGCACATGTCATATAGCATGGAGTGAGAGGACACTGGAGCCATGTATAATATGTGCTCCTATGGGAGTTGTTTCCTGTCCAGCACTCTATCCAAACATGCTCCTACCTGCCTCCACATACATATGCACTCACTTCATGAGGAATAATGTAACCCCTGCTGCAGGTTACTCAGGGAGGCTCCCTGCAGCAAATTGCTTGCCAAACAGGAGCAGAATGCCCTTTGCCAAGCAAAATAAAGTTTCATTATAGTTAAGTTATGGCAACAATTCTAATGTTAACATATCTATTATACAGGAATACCAAGAAAGCAAATATCATCGCAATATCTGAAAATACAGTATTTATAATATGCGGATCATGGGTTCAGGCCATGAGTCTCAAGTATAGTATTATGTGTTATGTTTATTATTAGTAATTACTTTGAGACTTATTTATAACAATTGTTGCATGGCTCCACTAGTACAGCTAGAATCTAACGGCATTAGATTCCAGCATTTCAGGGAAGTAGCAGATTTTCACTTGAATTAAAGAAACGTACGTTAATTATCACTCCAATAATGACCCAGACAGATCCCAGAACTAATGTATGGCTATATCGTGGTGTCTGTGGCCTGGGGCGGAACAGCAGGGACTAAGGTGCAGAGCAGCTAGAGGGTTGTTGCCGAGTGGCATCTTTCATTCATTTACATCACTGGGATTATTTTTTTCCTTTGTGACCATTACCTCCTGACCCTAATAATAAGGGACAGAAAAACCGAATACATTTCTGGGTTATATTCATAATAATGTTCATGTTTATATCTTGAACGATAACTACATCTCAGAGAAACATAGAATTTGTTGGCAGATAAGAACCACTTGGCCCATCTAGTCTGCCCCCCCCCTTTTTTTTTAAACATTATTTTTATCTCTAACCTTATTTGATCCTTATTTCTTTGTAATGATATCCTTATGTCTATCCCATGCATGTTTAAATTGCTATTCTGTCTTAGCCTCTACCACCTCTGATGGGAGGCTATTCCACTTGTCCACTACCCTTTCTGTGAAGTAATTTTTCCGCAAATTTCCCCTGAACCTCCCCCCCTCCAGTCTCAGTGCATGTCCTCGTGTCCTATTACTTCTCTTCATTTGGAGAATGTTTCCCTCCTGGACTTCGTACAATAAATACATGTAGAGATCTACAGTTTAAAACAAGCTCTATATCTCAAGGGTTTTAACAATCAGTGTCATTATGATTGCTAATATTATGTAACCTAACTGTGCCAACATTGCGACTCAAATGTTGGGATCCCGATGTTGGTATTACGGCGTCGGAATCCAATGGCTGGGATCCCGAATGCATGGATCCTGTCTGACCGGACCCCCTATAAAATTTTCATTTTTGTTCATATTAAACAGGTTATATTCTTTAAATAACATTTGTGTCAGTTTATATAGCGTTGTTGCTCTGTTGTATTATTTTGGCTGTTACTTTAATAGCCATCTGTATACTTACTCAGAAATATTAAATATGTTGATGAATAGTAAAAAGGAAAGCTGGAATGATTGATCAGCCACCTTAAATGCTTCAAAAATGAACATACAATACCAAAAAAAAAAAATTCCTTTGGAACATGATACACATTTATCACTTAACAAACACAATAGGTTCCTTTCTGTCATAAAACCACCACAATATTTTCTGTAGAGGAACATGAGCGATGTTATCCCTCAGGGAAAACAACAACTGGACTGGAAACATTTCTTCCTCACTTTCATGATCGGATTATGTTTTAACGGTTTTGCCACAACAAAGCATTTAATTGCGAAGCATGATCTGTGCCAGATAAGGACGCATGCAATATTATTTTAATGAGCCTAGAAAAGAACCAGCAATTTTACATCAGAGGTGCAGTAAAATAGCTACAAAAAGAAAAAAAAAAAAAACTTTGAGGATATAACTTACTTGTTTTTCAAAAGCGGTCGGCACAAGTCGCCTTAATTCAGACAAGCTGTTATTGATACGATCTCGTCTGCGTTTTTCTATAATCTGTTAGAAAGAAACAATATGTGACAAATCCAACCAAAAAAGCAACATTAAGTTATGAAACATTTACTGTATAATGGGAAGGATCTTTGAGATTCTGCGCAAGTCTTAATGACACTATTTAACAAAATAACTTGATCCAGAAAAAGAATTGAAGGGTACCTGCGGAATTATTAGCAACTCGCAACAAATCTAGGAGGCCTTAAAGAAGAGGCTGAAGATCAAAATAGACTCCCTTATTATACATGCAGCTGCTGCCTACTAGTCTCTTCTGCTACTCTCCACATCATTTAGAGAGAGGAATGCTATTCCACATATAATTCACACTCAATATAATGGGTTAGCAGAAGAATATGGGTAGTAGTATGTCTGTGTAACTGCCTTTGGCACTAAAAACAGGGATGTGGAATGGAGTTGCAGTTACGGACATTGCAAACAATGTCACAAGTTACATAGTAACATAGTTAGGTAAGGTTGACAAAAGACCCAGGTCCTTTAAGTTGAGCTTTCCAAAAATTCTAATTGTGTTAACTTATAAAAAGACACAAAATTATGACATTAAGCACAATTAATATCTCATTTTTATCAATAAAAAAGAAAAAAAACATACAATCACGTGAATATATTCACGTGAATAAAAAGACTATGTGACATTAATAGTAGATCAACATACACACACTCATCTGTGAATATCTATTTATCATGAATATATATATATATATATATATATATATATATATATATATATATATATATATATACACACACACACACACACACACACACACACACACACTTTGTACAGCATTTAAAAGTAACCTCAAATACACAAAGTTTTTCTGTCTGTAATCACATTGTAGATCAGATTACCTGTGTATTATATGCATGGAAGCACAGAGCATAAGAGAGGCCTGACAGTGATTTCTAGGCTTTGTTGCAGTACTGAATGAACCAAAATGTATACACAATTAGGCTGGTACAGTAGGTCTATTGAGCAGCCTACTATTATTATGATGAAAGACAGTCCACAACAAATCCACTTGAACATTTTGATATTATACTATCAACGTTTCTTGTGTTACTTTGCTTGTAGGTAGCACACCCATAATATACTGTACATATGTACTAAACATACATATGATTGTATGTGTGTATATATATATATATATATATATATATATATATATATATATATATATATATATATTGAAGAAGTCCTCTGCTAAAGGACGAAACGCGTTGGAATTTGCTGCTCACCCGATACTTCTAACATTGGACAGATAAGCCGTTTTTATGTTTTTATCTCGTACGTATGATACCTGCATTTGCTGCAGGATTTTAAATTGAATCTCTGGTTACGAAATTGCTGTTTACACGACATTTCCAAACATGGATAGATAAGCTACCTAATTGTTTTTATCTTGTACGTTTGCTACCTGCCTTTGCGTCAGGATTGTTATAATAAATTGTGTTTTTATTTGTATTCTGACAAACTTCTGTATGGCTATTGGGACCAGCAAGGTTCCTACTTTCAGAGTTTTATGTGCATTTTAACTCTGTAAAAACAGTACACACTATGTTCTTCTTTTGTTTCTTAATTTACATGTTCTAAAGCGTCATCTGATCGAAGCTGCCTCCAAGGAGCCAAGTTGTTCTTTTTTTAAAAATTCACTTTACATACCTCACAGGGTGAACTGGCTATACAATAATATTTTAATATATAAACACTATCAGGCGCTCTATTGCACTCTATTTTTTATCTATTTCCCCTGTACTGGGCTTATGGGGTGTGTTACAAATATCTCTAATTAATTCCATAACAATTTATTAGTGTGTCATAATTAGGACTGGTCCAGGCGCTATTCTTCATTTGTTCTATATATATATATATGTAAAAAATGAAGTGCAATAGAGCGCCTACTGGTGTTTATCAAGATTCTGGATTTATAGAATTTCTATGTAACCAGTTCACCATGTGAAAAGTGCAAAATGTAAGTTTAAGAAGGATTGACTTAGCTTCCTTGGGAACAGCTTCAGTCTGATGATGCTTTTAGGACATGTAAAACAGAAATAAAACCAACATAGTGTGTACTGTTTGAATTATAAACAATGTTTAACGCTTTAGGGACCTTGCTAGTCCCAATATAGATAAATAATCTGGATGATATGTACTAATTCCAGTACACAAGGGCTGAACAAATTTATAAAACAAGAAATTTTAATATAACAAATCCTGAAGTAAATGTAGGCAGCACACGTACAAAAATAAAATTGTATAAACAGCTTATCTGTCCACAAACGGAATCACCAGGTGAGCAGCAGCCCAATTCTATTAGTGAATATTAAAATGTCCTGAAGCAAATGCAGGTAGCATACGTACAAGATATAAAAATTAATACAGCTTATCTGTCCATTCAGAGAAGTCATGGGTGAGTCATAAGTCCCGGTCCCGACTAGAGATGAGCGGGTTCGGTTCCTCGGAATCCGAACCCGCCCGAACTTCAGCTTTTTTTACACGGATCCGAGCGACTCGGATCTTCCCGCCTTGCTCGGTTAACCCGAGAGCGCCCGAACGTCATCATGACGCTGTCGGATTCTCGCGAGGCTCGGATTCTATCGCGAGACTCGGATTCTATATAAGGAGCCGCGCGTCGCCGCCATTTTCACACGTGCATTGAGATTGATAGGGAGAGGACGTGGCTGGCGTCCTCTCCATTTAGATTAGAAGAGAGAGAGTGAGATTGAGACAGAGACACTTGATTTACTGGAGCTTAGGAGTACTAGAGAGTGCAGAGTTTACTAGTGACTGACCACTGACCAGTGACCACCAGTGCAGTTTTATTTAATATAATCCGTTCTCTGCCTGAAAAAAACGATACACAGTGACTCAGTCACATACCATATCTGTGCTCAGCCCAGTGTGCTGCATCATCTATGTATAATATCTGACTGTGCTCACACAGCTTAATTGTGGGGGAGACTGGGGAGCAGTTATAGGTTATAGCAGGAGCCAGGAGTACATATTATTAAAATTAAACAGTGCACACTTTTGCTGCAGGAGTGCCACTGCCAGTGTGACTGACCAGTGACCTGACCACACTGACCACCAGTATAGTATACTATATTGTGATTGCCTGAAAAAGTTAAACACTCGTCGTGTGACTTGTGTGGTGTTTTTTTATTCTATAAAAAACTCATTCTGCTGACAGACAGTGTCCAGCAGGTCCGTCATTATATAATATATACCTGTCCGGCTGCAGTAGTGATATATATATGTTTTTTATATCATTATTTATCATCCAGTCGCAGCAGACACAGTACGGTAGTTCACGGCTGTAGCTACCTCTGTGTCGGCACTCGGCAGTCCATCCATAATTGTATACCACCTACCCGTGGTTTTTTTTTCCTTTCTTCTTTATACATACTACATCTCATTATCATCCAGTCTATATTAGCAGCAGACACAGTACAGTACGGTAGTCCACGGCTGTAGCTACCTCTGTGTCGGCACTCGGCAGTCCGTCCATAATTGTATACCACCTACCCGTGGTTTTTTTTTTCTTTCTTCTTTATACATACATACTACATCTCATTATCAACCAGTCTATATTAGCAGCAGACACAGTACAGTACGGTAGTCCACGGCTGTAGTTATCCTCTGTGTCGGCACTCGGCAGTCCATCCATAATTGTATACTAGTATCCATCCATCTCCATTGTTTACCTGAGGTGCCTTTTAGTTGTGCCTATTAAAATATGGAGAACAAAAATGTTGAGGTTCCAAAATTAGGGAAAGATCAAGATCCACTTCCACCTCGTGCTGAAGCTGCTGCCACTAGTCATGGCCGAGACGATGAAATGCCAGCAACGTCGTCTGCCAAGGCCGATGCCCAATGTCATAGTACAGAGCATGTCAAATCCAAAACACCAAATATCAGTAAAAAAAGGACTCCAAAACCTAAAATAAAATTGTCGGAGGAGAAGCGTAAACTTGCCAATATGCCATTTACCACACGGAGTGGCAAGGAACGGCTGAGGCCCTGGCCTATGTTCATGGCTAGTGGTTCAGCTTCACATAAGGATGGAAGCACTCAGCCTCTCGCTAGAAAAATTAAAAGACTCAAGCTGGAAAAAGCACAGCAAAGAACTGTGCGTTCTTCGAAATCCCAAATCCACAAGGAGAGTCCAATTGTGTCGGCTGCGATGCCTGACCTTCCCAACACTGGACGTGAAGAGCATGCGCCTTCCACCATTTGCACGCCCCCTGCAAGTGCTGGAAGGAGCACCCGCAGTCCAGTTCCTGATAGTCAGATTGAAGATGTCAGTGTTGAAGTACACCAGGATGAGGAGGATATGGGTGTTGCTGGCGCTGGGGAGGAAATTGACCAGGAGGATTCTGATGGTGAGGTGGTTTGTTTAAGTCAGGCACCCGGGGAGACACCTGTTGTCCGTGGGAGGAATATGGCCGTTGACATGCCTGGTGAAAATACCAAAAAAATCAGCTCTTCGGTGTGGAAGTATTTCACCAGAAATGCGGACAACATTTGTCAAGCCGTGT
Organism: Pseudophryne corroboree; assembly: GCF_028390025.1. Classification (NCBI taxonomy): domain Eukaryota; kingdom Metazoa; phylum Chordata; class Amphibia; order Anura; family Myobatrachidae; genus Pseudophryne; species Pseudophryne corroboree. The sequence goes on along the minus strand of NC_086447.1, from coordinate 529,744,977 downwards.
GTTCCCTTTGTCAAGCTGTAATAAGTAGGGGTAAGGACGTTAACCACCTCGGAACATCCTCCCTTATACGTCACCTGCAGCGCATTCATAATAAGTCAGTGACAAGTTCAAAAACTTTGGCCGACAGCGGAAGCAGTCCACTGACCAGTAAATCCCTTCCTCTTGTAACCAAGCTCACGCAAACCACCCCACCAACTCCCTCAGTGTCAATTTCCTCCTTCCCCAGGAATGCCAATAGTCCTGCAGACCATGTCACTGGCAATTCTGATGATTCCTCTCCTGCCTGGGATTCCTCCGATGCATCCTTGCGTGTAACGCCTACTGCTGCTGGCGCTGCTGTTGTTGCTGCTGGGAGTCGATGGTCATCCCAGAGGGGAAGTCGTAAGCCCACTTGTACTACTTCCAGTAAGCAATTGACTGTTCAACAGTCCTTTGCGAGGAAGATGAAATATCACAGCAGTCATCCTGCTGCAAAGCGGATAACTGAGGCCTTGACAACTATGTTGGTGTTAGACGTGCGTCCGGTATCCGCCGTTAGTTCACAGGGAACTAGACAATTTATTGAGGCAGTGTGCCCCCGTTACCAAATACCATCTAGGTTCCACTTCTCTAGGCAGGCGATACCGAGAATGTACACGGACGTCAGAAAAAGACTCACCAGTGTCCTAAAAAATGCAGTTGTACCCAATGTCCACTTAACCACGGACATGTGGACAAGTGGAGCAGGGCAGGGTCAGGACTATATGACTGTGACAGCCCACTGGGTAGATGTATGGACTCCCGCCGCAAGAACAGCAGCGGCGGCACCAGTAGCAGCATCTCGCAAACGCCAACTCTTTCCTAGGCAGGCTACGCTTTGTATCACCGGTTTCCAGAATACGCACACAGCTGAAAACCTCTTACGGCAACTGAGGAAGATCATCGCGGAATGGCTTACCCCAATTGGACTCTCCTGTGGATTTGTGGCATCGGACAACGCCAGCAATATTGTGTGTGCATTAAATATGGGCAAATTCCAGCACGTCCCATGTTTTGCACATACCTTGAATTTGGTGGTGCAGAATTTTTTAAAAAACGACAGGGGCGTGCAAGAGATGCTGTCGGTGGCCAGAAGAATTGCGGGACACTTTCGGCGTACAGGCACCACGTACAGAAGACTGGAGCACCACCAAAAACTACTGAACCTGCCCTGCCATCATCTGAAGCAAGAAGTGGTAACGAGGTGGAATTCAACCCTCTATATGCTTCAGAGGTTGGAGGAGCAGCAAAAGGCCATTCAAGCCTATACAATTGAGCACGATATAGGAGGTGGAATGCACCTGTCTCAAGCGCAGTGGAGAATGATTTCAACGTTGTGCAAGGTTCTGATGCCCTTTGAACTTGCCACACGTGAAGTCAGTTCAGACACTGCCAGCCTGAGTCAGGTCATTCCCCTCATCAGGCTTTTGCAGAAGAAGCTGGAGACATTGAAGGAGGAGCTAACACGGAGCGATTCCGCTAGGCATGTGGGACTTGTGGATGGAGCCCTTAATTCGCTTAACAAGGATTCACGGGTGGTCAATCTGTTGAAATCAGAGCACTACATTTTGGCCACCGTGCTCGATCCTAGATTTAAAGCCTACCTTGGATCTCTCTTTCCGGCAGACTCAAGTCTGCTGGGGTTGAAAGACCTGCTGGTGAGAAAATTGTCAAGTCAAGCGGAACGCGACCTGTCAACATCTCCTCCATCACATTCTCCCGCAACTGGGGGTGCGAGGAAAAGGCTCAGAATTCCGAGCCCACCCGCTGGCGGTGATGCAGGGCAGTCTGGAGCGACTGCTGATGCTGACATCTGGTCCGGACTGAAGGACCTGACAACGATTACGGATACGGACATGTCGTCTACTGGCACTGCATATGATTCTCTCCCCATTGAAAGAATGGTGGAGGATTATATGAGTGACCGCATCCAAGTAGGCACGTCACACAGTCCGTACTTATACTGGCAGGAAAAAGAGGCAATTTGGAGGCCCTTGCACAAACTGGCTTTATTCTACCTAAGTTGCCCTCCCACAAGTGTGTACTCCGAAAGAGTGTTTAGTGCCGCCGTTCACCTTGTCAGCAATCGGCGTACGAGGTTACATCCAGAAAATGTGGAGAAGATGATGTTCATTAAAATGAATTATAATCAATTCCTCCGCGGAGACATTGACCAGCAGCAATTGCCTCCACAAAGTACACAGGGAGCTGAGATGGTGGATTCCAGTGGGGACGAATTGATAATCTGTGAGGAGGGGGATGTACACGTTGATATATCGGAGGATGATGATGTGGACATCTTGCCTCTGTAGAGCCAGTTTGTGCAAGGAGAGATTAATTGCTTCTTTTTTGGGGGGGGTCCAAACCAACCCGTCATATCAGTCACAGTCGTGTGGCAGACCCCGTCACTGAAATGATGGGTTGGTTAAAGTGTGCATGTCCTGTTTTGTTTATACAACATAAGGGTGGGTGGGAGGGCCCAAGGACAATTCCATCTTGCACCTCTTTTTTCTTTTCTTTTTCTTTGCGTCATGTGCTGTTTGGGGAGGGTTTTTTGGAAGGGACATCCTGCGTGACACTGCAGTGCCACTCCTAGATGGGCCCGGTGTTTGTGTCGGCCACTAGGGTCGCTTATCTTACTCACACAGCGACCTCGGTGCAAATTTTAGGACTAAAAATAATATTGTGAGGTGTGAGGTATTCAGAATAGACTGAAAATGAGTGGAAATTATGGTTTTTGAGGTTAATAATACTTTGGGATCAAAATGACCCCCAAATTCTATGATTTAAGGAGTTTTTTAGGGTTTTTTGAAAAAAACACCCGAATCCAAAACACACCCGAATCCGACAAAAAAAATTCGGTGAGGTTTTGCCAAAACGCGGTCGAACCCAAAACACGGCCGCGGAACCGAACCCAAAACCCGAAAAATTTCCGGCGCTCATCTCTAGTCCCGACGCGTTTCGTCCTGTGGCATATGACTTCATCAAGGGGATCCCCTTGATGAAGTCCTATGCCACAGGACGAAACGCGTCGGGACCGGGACTTATGACTCACCCATGACTTCTCTGAATGGACAGATAAGCTGTATTAATTTTTATATCTTGTACGTATGCTACCTGCATTTGCTTCAGGACATTTTAATATTCACTAATAGAATTGGGCTGCTGCTCACCTGGTGATTCCGTTTGTGGACAGATAAGCTGTTTATACAATTTTATTTTTGTACGTGTGCTACCTACATTTACTTCAGGATTTGTTATATTAAAATTTCTTGTTTTATAAATTTGTTCAGCCCTTGTGTACTGGAATTAGTACATATCATCCAGATTATTTATCTATATTGGGACTAGCAAGGTCCCTAAAGCGTTAAACATTGAATTATAAACAAACAGTACACACTATGTTGGTTTTATTTCTGTTTTACATGTCCTAAAAGCGTCATCAGACTGAAGCTGTTCCCAAGGAAGCTAAGTCAATCCTTCTTAAACTTACATTTTGCACTTTTCACATGGTGAACTGGTTACATAGAAATTCTATAAATCCAGAATCTTGATAAACACCAGTAGGCGCTCTATTGCACTTCATTTTTTACATTTTATCCATATACTGGGCACGAGCTGCCACCCATTGATCAATGGGGGGTGTTAAAATAAGAATTTACTCACCGGTAATTCTGTTTCTCGTAGTCCGTAGTGGATGCTGGGAACTCCGTAAGGACCATGGGGAATAGCGGGCTCCGAAGGAGGCTGGGCACTCTAGAAAGATCTTAGACTACCTGGTGTGCACTGGCTCCTCCCACTATGACCCTCCTCCAAGCCTCAGTTAGGTACTGTGCCCGGACGAGCGTACACAATAAGGAAGGATTTTGAATCCCGGGTAAGACTCATACCAGCCACACCAATCACACCGAACAACTCGTGATATGAAACACAGTTAACAGTATGAAACGATAGAGCCTCTCAACAGATGGCTCAACAATAACCCGATTTAGTTAACAATAACTATGTACAAGTATTGCAGATAGACCGCACTTGGGATGGGCGCCCAGCATCCACTACGGACTACGAGAAACAGAATTACCGGTGAGTAAATTCTTATTTTCTCTAACGTCCTAGTGGATGCTGGGAACTCCGTAAGGACCATGGGGATTATACCAAAGCTCCCAAACGGGCGGGAGAGTGCGGATGACTCTGCAGCACCGAATGAGAGAACTCCAGGTCCTCCTCAGCCAGGGTATCAAATTTATAGAATTTTGCAAACGTGTTTGCCCCTGACCAAGTAGCTGCTCGGCAAAGTTGTAAAGCCGAGACCCCTCGGGCAGCCGCCCAAGATGAGCCCACCTTCCTTGTGGAATGGGCATTGACAGATTTAGGCTGTGGCAGGCCTGCCACAGTATGTGCAAGCTGAATTGTACTACAAATCCAACGAGCAATAGTCTGCTTAGAAGCAGGAGCACCCAGCTTGTTGGGTGCATATAGGATAAACAGCGAGTCAGATTTTCTGACTCCAGCCGTCCTGGAAACATATATTTTCAGGGCCCTGACAACGTCTAGCAACTTGGAGTCCTCCAAATCCTTAGTAGCCGCAGGCACCACAATAGGCTGGTTCAGGTGAAACGCTGACACCACCTTAGGGAGAAACTGGGGACGAGTCCTCAATTCTGCCCTATCCATATGAAAAATCAGATAAGGGCTTTTTCATGATAAAGCCGCCAATTCTGACACTCGCCTGGCTGATGCCAGGGCCAATAACATGACCACTTTCCACGTGAGATATTTCAGATCCACGGTTTTTAGTGGCTCAAACCAATGTGATTTCAAGAAATTCAACATCACGTTGAGATCCCACGGTGCCACAGGAGGCACAAATGGGGGCTGAATATGCAGCACTCCCTTCACAAATGTCTGAACTTCAGGTACTGAAGCTAGTTCCTTTTGAAAGAAAATCGACAGAGCCGAGATCTGTACTTTAATGGAGCCTAGTTTTAGGCCCATATTCACTCCTGCTTGCAGGAAATGCAGAAATTGACCCAGTTGAAATTCCTCTGTTGGGGCCTTTTTGGCCTCGCACCATGCAACATATTTCCGCCATATGCGGTGATAATGTTTTGCCGTAACATCTTTCCTGGCTTTAATAAGCGTAGGAATGACTTCCTCCGGAATGCCCTTTTCCTTCAGGATCCGGCGTTCAACCGCCATGCCGTCAAACGCAGCAAGTCTTGGAACAGACAGGGGCCCTGCTGTAGCAGGTCCTGTCTGAGCGGCAGGGACCAAGGGTCCTCTGAGATCATCTCTTGAAGTTCCGGGTACCACGCTCTTCTTGGCCAATCCGGAACCACGAGAATCGTGTTTACTCCTCGCTTTCTTATTATTCTCAGTACCTTTGGTATGAGAGGTAGAGGAGGGAACACATACACTGACCGGTACATCCACGGTGTCACTAGGGCGTCCACCGCTATCGCCTGAGGGTCTCTTGACCTGGCGCAATACTTCTCTAGTTTTTTGTTTATGCGGGACGCCATCATGTCCACCTGTGGACGACCCCATTGATTTATAATCATTTGGAAGACTTCTGGATGAAGTCCCCACTCTCCCGGGTGGAGGTCGTGCCTGCTGAGAAAGTCTGCTTCCCAGTTGTCCACTCCCGGGATGAACACTGCTGACAGTGCTAGTACATGATTCTCCGCCCATCGGAGAATTTTTGTGGCTTCTGCCATCGCCGTCCTGCTTCTTGTGCCGCCCTGTCGATTCACATGGGCGACTGCCGTGATGTTGTCTGACTGGATCAGCACCGGCTGGTGTAGGAGCAGGGATTTTGCTTGACTTAGGGCATTGTAAATGGCCCTTAGTTCCAGAATATTTATGTGAAGGGCAGTCTCCTGACTTGACCATAGTCCCTGGAAATTTCTTCCCTTTGTGACTGCCCCCCAGCCTCGTAGGCTGGCATCCGTGGTCACCAGGACCCAGTCCTGTATGCTGAATCTGCGGCCCTCCAGAAGATGAGCACTGTTCAGCCACCACAGAAGAGACACCCTGGTTCGTGGAGACAGGGTTATTAAACGATGCATCTGAAGATGCGATCCGGACCACTTGTCCAACAGGTTCCACTGAAAGATTCTGGCATGGAACCTGCCAAATGGAATTGCTTCGTAAGAAGCTACCATCTTTCCCAGGACCCGCGTGCAGTGATGCACCGATACCTGTTTTGGTTTTAGGAGGTCTCTGACTAGAGAAGACAACTCCCTGGCTTTCTCCTCCGGGAGAAACACTTTTTTCTGGGCCGTGTCCAGAATCATTCCCAGGAACATTAGACGTGTCGTGGGGACCAGCTGTGACTTTGGGATATTCAGAATCCAACCGTGCTGGCTCAGCACTTCCTGAGATAGTGCTACTCCCACTAACAACTGTTCCTTGGATCGTGCCTTTATTAGGAGATCGTCCAAGTATGGGATAATTAAAACTCCCTTTTTCGAAGGAGTATCATCATTTCCGCCATAACCTTGGTAAATACCCTCGGTGCCGTGGAGAGTCCAAACGGCAGCGTCTGGAATTGGTAATGGCAATCCTGTACCACAAATCTGAGGTACTCCTGGTGAGAATTGTAAATGGGGACATGCAGGTAAGCATCCTTGATGTCCAGGGATACCATGTAATCGCCCTCGTCCAGGCTTGCAATAACCGCCCTGAGCGATTCCATCTTGAACTTGAATTTTTTTATGTATGTGTTCAAGGACTTCAAGTTTAGAATGGGTCTCACCGAACCGTCCGGTTTCGGTACCACAAATAGTGTGGAATAGTAACCCCGGCCTTGTTGAAGTAGGGGTACCTTGATTATCACCTGCTGGGAATACAGCTTGTGAATTGCCGCTAACACTGCCTCCCCGTCTGAGGGAGCAATCGGCAAGGCGGATTTTAGGAAACGGCGGGGTGGAATCGCCTCGAATTCCAGCCTGTATCCCTGAGATACTATTTGAAGGATCCAGGGATCCACCTGTGAGCGAACCCACTGATCGCTGAAATTCCTGAGGCGGGCCCCCACCGTACCTGGCTCCGCTTGTGAAGCCCCACCGTCATGCGGCGGACTTGGAAGAGGAAGCGGGGGAGGACGTTTGTTCCTGGGAACCTGCTGTTTGCTGCAGCCTTTTTCCCCTGCCTCTGCCTCTTGACAGAAAAGACCCTCCTTTTCCCCGCTTGTTTTTCTGGGATCGAAAGGACTGAACCTGATAAAATGGCGCCTTCTTAGGCTGTGAGGGGACATGGGGTAAAAATGCTGACTTCCCAGACGTTGCTGTGGAAACTAGGTCGGAGAGACCATCCCCAAATAATTCCTCCCCTTTATAAGGCAAAACTTCCATGTGCCTTTTGGAATCTGCATCTCCAGTCCACTGGCGAGTCCATAAGCATCTCCTAGCAGAGATAGATAGTGCACTTACTTTAGATGCCAGCCGGCAGATTTCCCTCTGTGCATCTCTCATGTATAAGACTGAGTCTTTTATATGGTCAATTGTTAACAGGATCGTGTCTCTGTCTAGTGTGTCAATATTTTCTGACAGGTTATCTGACCATGCAGCGGCAGCACTGCACATCCAAGCTGACGCAATTGCTGGTCTGAGTATAATGCCTGAGTGTGTATATACAGACTTCAGGATCGCCTCCTGCCTTCTATCAGCAGGTTCCTTAAGGGCGGCCGTATCCTGGGACGGTAGTGCCACCTTTTTTGACAAACGTGTGAGCGCTTTATCCACCCTCGGGGGTGTTTCCCAACGTAACCTATCCTCTGGCGGGAAAGGGAACGCCATTAGTAATTTCTTAGGAATCACCAATTTCTTATCAGGGGAAGCCCACGCTTCTTCACACACTTCATTTAATTCATCTGACGGGGGAAAAACTACAGGTAGTTTTTTCTCCCCAAACATAATACCCTTTTTTGTGGTACCTGGATGTAAATCAGAAATATTTAACACCTCTTTCATTGTCTCAATCATGCAGCGAATGGCCTTAACGGGCATTAAATTTGACTCATCGTCGTCGACACTGGCGTCAGTATCCGTGTCGACATCTACTTGTGCCACCTGAGATAACGGGCGTTTTAGAGCCCCTGATGACTTTTGAGACCCTTGGACAGGCACGAGCTGAAGACTCGGCTGTCCCCCAGTCGGCATGTCGTCAAATTTTTTATGTAAGGAGTCTATACGTGCACTCATTTCTTGCCATAATACCATCCACTCAGGTGTCTGCCCCGCAGGGGGTGACATCTCTGCTAAAGGCATCTGGTCCCCCTCCACATCATTATCCTCCTCAAACATGTCGACACAGCCGTACCGACACACTCCACACACACAGGGAATGCTCAAATAGAGGACAGGACCCACAAAAGCCCTTTGGGGGGACAGAGTAAGAGTATGCCAGCACACACCAGAGCGCTATATATATACAGGGACTAACTGAGTTATGTCCCTAATAGCTGCTTATACTGTATACAGTGCCAATTTAGTGCCCCCCCTCTCTTTTCCCTCTTACTGTACTGTAGAAATGCAGGGAAGAGCCAGGGAGCTTCCTTCCAGCCGAGCTGTGAGGGAAAAATGGCGCCAGTGTGCTGAGGAGATAGGCTCCGCCTCTTTTTCGCGGCCTATTCTCCCGCTTTTTTTGGGATTCTGGCAGGGGTATTTACCTCATATATAGCCCCAGGGGCTATATATTGAGGTATTTTAGCCAGCCAAGGTGTTTTTATTGCTGCCTCAGGGCGCCCCCCCCCAGCGCCCTGCACCCTCAGTGACCGGAGTGTGAAGTGTGTATGAGGAGCAATGGCGCACAGCTGCAGTGCTGTGCGCTACCTTGGTGAAGACAGGATGTCTTCATGCCGCCGATTTTCCGGACCATCTTCCTGCTTCTGGCTCTGTAAGGGGGACGGCGGCGCGGCTCCGGGACCGAACATCAAGGCTGGGCCTGCGGTCGATCCCTCTGGAGCTAATGGTGTCCAGTAGCCTAAGAAGCCCAATCCGGCTGCAAGCAGGCGAGTTCGCTTCTTCTCCCCTTAGTCCCTCGCTGCAGTGAGCCTGTTGCCAGCAGGTCTCACTGAAAAAAACAAATTCTAAGACTATAACTTTCTAAGAGCTCAGGAGAGCCCCTAGTGTGCATCCAACCTCGGCCGGGCACGAAATCTAACTGAGGCTTGGAGGAGGGTCATAGTGGGAGGAGCCAGTGCACACCAGGTAGTCTAAGATCTTTCTAGAGTGCCCAGCCTCCTTCGGAGCCCGCTATTCCCCATGGTCCTTACGGAGTTCCCAGCATCCACTAGGACGTTAGAGAAAATATTTTTTATTTGATCACATTTACTATATTTCACTTTTGTGTGTCTAAATTTAGGACTAGCCTGGGCGCTGTTCTTCGTATTATATATATATATATATATATATATATATATATATATATATATATATCCTTTCTTATGGGCGGCACTCAGAGACTTTTATCAAACGGATTAAGTGAAAAAAAAGACCCCACCGGGCCGTTTTATTGGTCCCAACATACTGGATAAGATCAGATACTGAACTATATCCAGACATCATAATAAAGAAAGTAACTGGTCAATATTAACATCCAGGCACGCTGTCAGGGACAAACATTTCCTGACAAAACCTCTGACTGCCCTAGAAATCATATACAAATATCAGTCTTTTTATATAGCAGCCAGGGTACAGTGTATAGTACAGGTAAACTACAATGAAGTACAATGTTATCCAGATACAGTTAATGTTAGATGTATTGCTAGAACACATAAATGTAAGTAAAACCTACCATTCTTCCATGCAGTAGACCCATGTCCCTATACTATAAAGTGTGTTAAACTCGAAGTGCTAACGTATGAAAAGTATATACAGTATATGATGCTCACACAGAGCTGAATGCAATTCGGCTGTAACTGCTCCCACATTGGTACAAGATATTTATCGGAGCACAGGTGAACCTTCAAGTACACACAACTCAGCGCAGCCCTTAATTCTGTCAGCACATCCTCATTGTAGGTGCGTTATTGACCCAGAAATGATGCCCACCAGTTTTATCCCAGTGAGTAGTGTATTATATTAACCTAATTATTTCTTATATAGCAAAAAGAAAAAAAGAACTCGGTATAAAAAGATGTGTAAACTAATTTCTTGCCAGTTATAGCACCAACATTTATTGGTTAAATACAGATATGAATAAAGTTAAGGGGGGAATTCAATTGATCACGGTAAATTTTACTGCAAAAAAACAAAAAGCACCCGCTATCGCTCTTTTTTTGCCTGATGTTTTTATTGGGCAAACCAATGAATGCCCATTTTTTTGCAGTAAAATTTACCTGATATCACGCGAAAACACAGGATCTGTGATAAGTTGCTGGTTCCATATGATTTTGCCATTGCAGATGCGAAAAAAAATGGCACTTATCTTGACTTTTTTTCACTTTGCTTGGAGCAGGTAAAAGAAAATCCCCAATAGTGCTGGCTATATGGGGTAACTAAATTACCCCACGGGGATCAATTAGCCATGGTAATTTTCCGCTGCTAATTAAATTCCCTCCTAAGTCTGCTTTTATATAAGTACTGTCGCTGTGCCTTAATTTGTAATAATAGATAATGTAGTTTGAGGCATAATTTGCGAATTAGAATAAAATACAATCAGACCCAAATTATTAATTGAATCCTTCCCAATTGCACTAAAATGTTCCAAATGTTGCTGAGAATTAAACACAAGACAAGAACTTACCCCTCTCCGTTTCTTCCTGGCCATGATCTGGGAGGTTGTTGTTGGCGAACTTGATCGAATTAGTGACCCACTACTATGGCTGTGGAACAATTAATGAGAGAAAAAGAAAGACTGTCAGTCAGAATCTGTATTCTCTATTACAGGTTGAGTATCCCTTATCCAAAATGCTTGGGACCAGGAGGTATTTTGGATATAGGATTTTTCCGTATTTTGGAATAATTGCATACCATAATGAGATATCATGGTGATGGGACCTAAATCTAAGCACAGAATGCATTTATGTTACATATACACCTTATACACACAGCCTGAAGGTCATTTTAGCCAACATTTTTTGTAACTTTGTGCGTTAAACAAAGTGTGTGCACATTCACACAATTTATTTATGTTTCATATACACCTTATACACACAGCCTGAAGGTCATGTAATACAATATTTTTAATAACTTTGTGTATTAAACAAAGTTTGTGTACACTGAGCCATCAAAAAACAAAGGTTTCACTATCTCACTCTCACTCAAAAAAGTCCGTATTTCGGAATATTCCGTATTTCGGAATATTTGGATATGGGATACTCAACCTGTATTATTACCAGTTATTTATATAGCGCACACAAATTCCGCAGCGCTTTTACAGAGAATATTTGCCCATTCACATCAGTCCCTGCCCCAGTGGAGCTTACAATCTATATTCCCTATCACATGTACACACCGACACATTCACGCTAGGGTTAATTTTTGTTGGGAGCCAATTAACCTACCAGTATATTTTTAAGATTGTGGGAGGAAACCGGAGTACCCGGAGAAAACCCACGCAAGTACGGGGAGAATATACAAACTCCACACAGTTAGAGCCATGGTGGGAATCGAACCCATGACCTCAGTGCTGTGAGGCAGTAATGCTAACCATTATTATTTATTTATTTATTTATTAACAGTTTCTTATATATCGCAGCATATTCCGTTGCGCTTTACAATTAGAACAACAGTAATAGAACAAAACTGGGTAAAAACAGACAGACATAGAGGTAGGAAGGCCCTGCTCGCAAGCTTACAATCTATTACACCATCCGTACTGCCCGTCTATACCAGGGATTTCCAAACTTGGTCCACAAGGCACCCTAACAGCCCAGTATTTAAGGCTATCCATGTTAGAGCACCGATGGTTAATTCAAATTAACTGAGACACAATACCAATTAATCCACATGTGCTTAAACAAGGATATCCTTAAAACCAGATGCTAAACTGCTAAATATAATTTATTTAAATTCAATCCTTCAGCTTTAGTAATAATAAAGAATTTCTTTATATCTGGATAGTTTGCCTTTGCCAAAAGTAAACGCTCTATAAGTTAGTCAAGGTATTTATGCAAACATTCTTTAAAGCATCTTAAAATTAGACATTCAACTAAACATACTGACATGGGTCTTTTAAAGTAGGACTACAGATGGGACATTTATGAAGCTAGTACACAGGAAACTATGCTGTTGCCCTTAGCAATTAAATGTTTGCTTTAATTTTCTGACATATAGCACAAAAATAATAGCTAAAATCCGATTGGTAGTTATGTGCAACTATAGGGCATATTCAATTAAACCCCATGAATAATTTTTCTTGAAAATCAAGGATTAAACGCTCAGAAACTCACCGATTCCGCGTAAACTGCAGAATCAATAGGGTCTTCCCACGCCTTACCCACCGATGGTGCCTTTTTCTCATGGATTTAAACCCCACGGCTAATTGTATATGCCCCTATAATTCTCCTGGGCACTAGATATCATAACTAGTAATGTAGACATACATCATGTCTAAAATTGTACCCTTCAAAATGTAAATATGCCCTCCTCACTGATCAGCACCTCGTACGGAGAGTGAGCGCTGTCATAGTGCATCTCTACTGATCACGTATCAAATATTCCATTTTACAAAACAATTTAGTTAGACCATGGCAATATGAGAGACATTCCCAGGCTTTTCAGAATGAAAAACTGCATTCACCAGTTAGAGATTAAATAGTCTCAGATAGTTCCAGGGGCTAAATATACCAACGCTTCTAAAACAGAGAAGTAGTAGTGTTGCTTTTAGCAACCAATCAGATTGTCTTTCAATTTCTAGGATGCAAAAGAGAAAAAAGTGATAACTACAATTTAATTGGTTGCTATTGGCAACATCACTTTTCATTTTTAGAAAGCTTTAGTAAATCTACTCCCATGTCATTTTGTCTACTTTTAAAATTCTCAACAATACTTTTATTTTGATGTAAGTCAATATGTTAGTTCCAAAGTAAGCATTTAAAATACATTTTCCCTGAAATGCAACTGTATATGAATACAAGAAGCCTGATATTTTATTTCCCAATGGCTTTGTTACAACAGTTTTCTAACAATTTATTACTACAATTTAACTTAGGGCAGTTTTTCATAAAATAATGCAGAAATTACAGTTTCTGCATAAATGTATGTGTCATGTACTAATAGCCTAAGGCAGTAGATTTCAAAGACCTCCTGCAGAAGGCTCATTAACGCTACAGACCGCAGTCCCCATTATTATCAATATGAACTATGATCTGGCCCTATGTACTAAACGTTGCAAAGTTTTTCAGAGTTTGGCGCCACTGGTTTACACCATCCTCTTATGACATAAACCATTTGAAGCCTATGGATCCCTCTCATACAGGCTCTGGCCAGCTCCCGTATAGGGCACTATGCACATGCACTATGACAGATTCCCAGGAGTCTTTCACAAATGTCACTCACAGGGAAAGCGGTTATTGCTACCGCTGTCCATGCGGGTTTCACTTAGTACATGGTAGGGACATCTTCATTAAACATTTGAAATATTCATTGCGATACTGGCTGTATATAATAGAGGCAGTGTCACAATCATTAATACATAGGCCTATTAGTTTGACAATGCTTTTTGCAATACCACATATTTATCCCCAAAACTTCTAGAATATCAATACAAGGTTTGAACTCAAAACTGACACACTGTATGATCAACTTGTGAAGAACATGGCAGATCTTTAGCATCTTGTCCTACAAATAGCCGACTTGCTGAAACAGGACAAATTAATTGTTTGTTGTCAGCTGGGGCATTGATACGGACACCTGCAAGCATACTACATGTGAGGAATGGCAAATGGCTGCAGAGGTGACGCATCCACAATAGACAGCTTATATTTCAGTTTTTTAATAGGCTAGATGACACAGATCACAGCTTATGTCTTGAAATAATTCACACTTCCTGTTATTTGGTGACAGACAGAATTTCAATGCATGGCATGTTATCACTGACGAGCAGAAATCACAACTAATAAGAACAATTATATTATGTGCAATATGACAGCAGCTCAGACACACATCAGAATATATATATATATATATATATATATATATATATATATATATATATATATATATATATATACACACACACACATACACACACACACACACACACACACAACAGAAATGAAGGTGGCACTCCTGGACTCTTCTTAAGGTGAAAAAAAGCTGTATTTTTAATCAACCTTTTGGGGCACTTCCCCCATCAGGCGTCCTGATGATGGGTAAGTGCCCAGAAACATTCATTAAAAACACAGCTTTTCTGGATTCTGGTTCATTGCTACCGTTGGGAGTGCCGTACTAATAATTATATATATATATATATATATATATATATATATATATATATATATATATATAATAATATTATATACACACACACACATAAGCTCAACAAACACACCCTAGAAAACACATGAACTAGTTGTGAAAGGTCAATACATGAGAAATGCTTTTAATGGTAAAGGCTACAGTTTTGGAACTTTGCTGTGTATAAATATTCCGTGTCTTAAAAGGCTGATCATTACGGACACCAGCAATTCAGCACCACTCAGAAACTGCGACCTCCAATAATTACTTCTCAGTTGCAGAGCATTTTTACAAAGTGCCACTTAATTATTTATTCTAAAATGTAAGGACAAAGTGCTCTAAAGTATAAATGTACTCTTATTCTGCACCAGGGCAGAGATTTTTTCTTTAGGATACCAAGTTGAACAAAGCAAGGCTGTAATTAAACTTTTGGCAGGATTCTTGTGACTTCAGCCGTGATTCATCCGCCACAAAACAATTAGATTTACTGTGAAAAGGTTATAATGACATTTTTTCCAAGTCAATGATCATACACTAAAAATAATACAGAAAACTAAACAAAACCCAAAACAGGATTTAATAAGGATTAATAACTGAACAAACAAGTTATGGAACAGGAACAGAAATTCTTCCTAAAAAGAAAATGTAAAAAGTTTTAAGATTTCTATATTAATCTTTATCTGATCATGTGAACTTTTCAGCCAGCAGAGTAACATTTTAATTGTAAAAGTAAATATAAATATAAAATGTACTGAAAAATTACTTGCTTTCTAGTTTCAATTTTATATGTATTTATTTGCAATTAAAAAGCAAAAGCAGCGTTGCTACTATACGGTAAGTGTATATGCAGTTTTGACAGCTATTCATAATGTCGCAGGTTACATTCCTCATTAGAATATCCATGAACCTTTTCAAGTGTTATCAGTAAATGGAATGTGGTAGTTTACTGATGATAGCCATTAACTACACATTAACACTAATTGTGACTGGGGATTATCTTTCCCGCAGAAGAGTGTCCCTAATATTACTCCAGTTCAGGTAATACATCTAGAAAATCAACATAACAGCAATTCCTATTTAGTCTTGCCTAAAATATATATATTTTTTTTAAATACAACATCAATTTGTTGTAGATACTACAAACCCAATTACATGAAATTGTCACTGTCAGACTAACCTTAGCAAGTAATTAGGCAAATTCTACTTATTAGATATCCGTTATATTGAAAACATATATGAAACTAGATTTCTGAATAGAGAAGACATACTGTAATGGGCAGCATCTCCTGCTTGTAAGCTGGTAAAGTTTGAGCAGAGAGTAATGTACAGTAACCTCCGCTCATAAGCCAAGAGTATGTACAGAGCACTTGGAGCATTTGTTTTACATACTGTATCATTCTCGTTGCTGTATCCTTTATAGTGTTCTATAAATAGTGTCAGTGACATTTATTATCATTGCTATGTGTGTCACACATGATAATCACTCCGACCTGTGCGGCACATCGGGATGTCTCACACCCCTCACTGATCAGGGTAAGGGAATGGGCAAAAGTTGATCACCCTGCCCCGCGCTATTACCCCAGCACTCACCCGGAATAGTTATTCTCGCTGCCCACATCAATGGTCTCATCCAGGTCAGAGTCC
The DNA here is from genome assembly GCF_028390025.1 of Pseudophryne corroboree. NCBI lineage: Eukaryota > Metazoa > Chordata > Amphibia > Anura > Myobatrachidae > Pseudophryne > Pseudophryne corroboree. Next base: position 529,728,910 of record NC_086447.1, on the reverse strand, counting down.
GAGCTGCTGTCAGGGCACGGCCTCTTCATGGTCAGCTAGCGCCGGTGAGTCGGTGCGATCAGACGGGTGGACCGAAGCAGTTCCTCCCCGGAGGCAGCGCTGACAAAGCCCTGGGCTATGCAGTGTGACAGGGGAGAGGAGGAAGCGGGGTCCGGCAGCGGGGCAGTGCGGGCGCGGGGTCCGGGTGCTGGGAGGAGAGTGGGAGAACACGCCAGTCGCGCATGCAGCATCTATCCCCCGGCTCTGCAATGCTTTCCCACGCTGGTGGCTCCCTGCTACTGCTCACCCTCAGCCTGTAGCTCCGGCGCTGAGGACGCCCCCTGGCTGCCACTCCCACCCTGTCTGCCCTCACTCTGCGCCGCTGCCGCTCCCACCGCCTCCTCCTACAGGATCACCATCATCATCCCCCCGGGATGTCCGCGCCCACTGTGTAGGCAGACGGTTGACAGCAGCATTATGTGCTACTAATAGCCGCAGCGCAGCTACGCCGGGCGCTGTAGTAGGACACGTGCAGGAACACCGCTCACATAAGAAACTTTTTTCAGGAACGGAATGTCTGCAGTAACTGCAAGTGCTGTAACCGTAAGATGTGTGCTGCCTGCAGTTACTGCTGCTAGCCTGGCAGGATGAGGATGTGCCCAGCACCGTATACCGGGAACTGCATTTCCCGCTATTCCCCACATCCAGATTGGTACATGTGCAAGCCCAATTTCCGCTAGAACCCCAGAGACCAGTGTCAGAGACTAGGGCTGGCCAGTGGGTGTTAGAGGCTGCACTATCTGAGCCAGGTAGCAGTTCAGCGGGATTACTACAGATGCATGTGGTCTGTGGGTGTGGTTCATCAAATCGACAGTGTCTAGGTCGACAATGTTTAGGTCGACCACTATAGGTCGACAGTCACTAGGTCGACATGGATGGAAGGTCGACAGGGTTTCTAGGTCGACATGTGCTAGGTCGACAGGTGTAAAGGTCGACATGAGGATTTTTTTTTTTTTTGGTGTCGTTTTCTTCGTAGAGTGACCGGGATACCAAATTAGTGCACCGCGTCCCCTCGCATGACTCGCTTCGCTCGCCATGCTTCGGGCATGGTGCCTTCGCTCCGCTACCGCTTCGCTCGGCACACTTTACCGTTCCAATCGTAGTCCACGTGGATCGTTAAGTATGAAAAAATAAAAAAAAATAAAAAAAATGTGAAAAACTCATGTCGACCTTTAGACCTAGCACATGTCGACCTAGAAACCCTGTCGACCTTTCATCCATGTCGACCTATAGTGGTCGACCTAAACATTGTCGACCTAGACACTGTCTGCATGCTTCCATGTAGAGCAGATTCTTCCAATGAAGCTTAATCTAAAAAGATAAATGCTGGGATCCTGAATATGGTGAAAGTGGTGGTGAGGGAGGAAGTGACAGTAGCGTGTTGGCAACTTCAATGGTGCCAGATGCATCTTTTACACACAATAACCATTTGGATTAGTATAATTTAGACAAATATTGCCATATCTTTAAAATATGTGCATTTTAACTAGAGATGTGCGGCTGGCACTTTTCGTGTTTTGGTTTTAGTTCTAATTTCACTTTCGTGTTTTGGTTTTGGCTTGGCTTGGTTTTGCCAAACCACCCTTCCGTGTTTTGGTTTTGGATCTGGGCGATTTTTGAAAAAAACATAAAAACAGCTAAAATCACAGAATTTGGGGGTAATTTTGCTCCTACGGTATTATTAACCTCAATAACATTCATTTCCACTCATTTCCAGTCTATGCTGAACACCTCACACCTCACAATATTGTTTTTAGGCCAAAAGGTTGCACCGAGGTTGCTGGATGACTAAGCTAAGCGACACAAGTGGACAACACAAACACCTGGCCCATCTAGGAGTGGCACTGCAATGACAGACAGGATGGCAGATATAAAAAAAAGGCCCCAAACAGCACATCATGCAAAGAAGAAAAAAAATTGCAATGAGGTAGTTGTATGACTAAGCCAAGCGACACAACCACCTGGCCCATCTAGTAGTGTCACGCAGTGGCTGAATGTCGAGAGTGGGCCGCAATTGTTCGATCCACTGACAGCATCTCCAGCACGCTCCAGACACTTTTAATAAAATCTGCAATTGGTGGACTTATACGGCAGTACCCCAGGACTAATACAGCAGTACCCCTGGACTCATACGGCAGTGTCACACAGGATGGCACTTTTCAAAAACTAGGCCCCATGAAAAGATGTCGAAGAGGTGCAATGAGGTAGCTGTATGACTAAGCCAAGCGACACAAACAATTCCAACTGGAATTATACGTCCAAATCACTGGAATGAATTGGCAAAATCACTGGAATTATACGTCCAAATCATTGGAATTAATTGGCAAGATCACTGTAATTATATGTCCAAATCAGTGGAGTTAATTGGCAAGATCACTGTAATTAATAATTATACGTCCAAATCACAGGAATTAATTGGCAAATCACTGGAATTATACGTCCAAATCACTGGAATTAATTGGCAAGATCACTGTAATTAATAATTATACGTCCAAATCACTGGAATTAATTGGCAAGATCACTGTAATTAATAATTATACGTCCAAATCACTGGAATTAAATGGCAAAATCTTGCTATCGCCTGCCCAGTGAAGTGGAATCTAGATGGGATTTGGTACCGGGGACACAATACCTCCATCAATTGTCTAAATCTCACTGCACTAATGGCGGATAAAGGACGCACGTCTGACACCAACATAATTGTCAAGGCCTCAGTTATGAGGGCTTCCATTGTCATGTGAAGCTGAACCACTAGTCATGAACATAGGCCAGGGCCTCAGCCGTTCCTTGCCACTCCGTGTCGTAAATGGCATATTGGCAAGTTTACATTTCTCCTCAGACCATTTAAATTTGTTTTTTTGGGTCTTTTTACTGAACTTTGGCTTTTTTAATTTTACATGCCCTCTACTATCACAATGGGCATCGGCCTTGGCAGACGACATTGATGGCATTTCATCGTCTATGTCATGGCTAGTGGCAGCAGCTTCAGCACTAGGAGGAAGTGGTTCTTGATCTTTCCCTATTTTATCCTCCAAATGTTTGTTCTCCATTATTTCTCATACGTCCTAGAGGATGCTGGGGACGACATCAAGACCATGGGGTATAGACGGGAACTGCAGGAGACATGGGCACTCTAAAAACTTTTCATTGGGTGTGAATTGGCTCCTCCCTCTATGCCCCTCCTCCAGACCTCAGTTTTAGAAATGTGCCCAGGTCGACTGGATGCACTCTGAGGAGCTCTACTGAGTTTCTCTGAAAAGACTTATGTTAGGTTTTTTATTTTCAGGGAGATCTGCTGGCATCAGACTCCCTGCTTCATGGGACTGAGGGGGCAGAAGCAGAATCAACTTCCTTAGAGTTTCATGGCTCTGCTTCTGGCTGACAGGACACCATCAGCTCCTGAAGGAAACTGAACGCTAGCCGTGTCTAGATGCTCACTCCCACAGCACGCCATCTCCCCCCTCACAGAGCCAGAAGTCAGAAGACAGGTGAGTATGAGAAGAATGATCTTCAATCAAGTAAGTGACGGCTGAGGCGCAGCGCGCCATTGCTGCCCGCACACACAGGCACGGCAGGGCGCTGGGGGAGGGGGCGCCCTGGGCAGCAAGAAAAATACCTCAAATTGGCTAAAAGGGGGCATAAGATGCCCAGGCACAGCCCTACCCCCACCAGTATAAATATTATGAAAAGTTTCTGAGGTAAAAAGAGCGGAGCTTCTTACTCAGGCAGCCAGCACACTACTCAGCGCCATTTTCTCTCCTCAGGCTGCAGAGAACACGCTGGTCCTCTCCTCCACTTCTGACAAGTACAGGGTGCTATAAAGGGGGGGGGGAACAAAGCGATTGTGGTGCATTTGATAGTGTATATTACTATTTAAAAGCGCTTTTGGGCTGTGGAAATCCAAAGTCACGTTCCCTCCTTCACACGAACTAAATGCTCTGTTTGAAGGGATGTGGGTGAATCCTGATAAAAAAAATTGTATTCCCAAAAGGATTCACATAGCTTATCCTTTCCCGGTTGAAGACAGGAAAAAATGGGAGTCACCCCCTGTGTTAGACAGTGCTCCTTCCAGGTTGACAAAGAAGGTAATTCTCCCTGCTCCTGGCACGGCTTCTCTTAAAGAGCCAGCAGACCGCAAAATGGAAACGACATTGAAATCCATTTATGTTACCAATGGTACACTGCTCAGGCCCACTATTGCCTGCGCATGGGTGAGTCGCGCTTTTGAAAAATGGTCAGAAAGCGTGTCATCAGAAATTGACATGATTGATAAAGATGAGATACCCCTTAAGTTAGGGAATATCAAGGACGCTGCCGCCTACATGCTGGAAGCAATGAAGGATATTGGACTCTTGAGTTCACAAGCCGCTACCATGGCAGTATCGGCTAGGCGGGCGTTATGGATTCGCCAGTGGAACGCGGATGCAGATTCCAAAAGAAACATGGAGGCTCTCCCATATAAAGGTGAGGTCTTATTTGGTGATGGCCTGGATGCGTTAGTCTCGGCGGCTACCGCAGGTAAGTCAACATTTTTGCCCTCTGCGCCTGCACCGGCAAAAAAGACCTATCACCTGCAAATGCAGTCCTTTCGGCCCAATAAATACAAAAAGATGAGAGGGTCCCCCTTCTTTGCAGGAAGGGGAAAGAAGCCCACGCCGGCTCCAGGTTCCCAAGAGCAAAAGTCTACCCCTAATTCTGCAAAATCCCCAGCATGACGCTGGAACTCCCTTGCGGGAGGCCGCTCGGGTGGGGGCACGTCTCAAACTCTTCAGCCAGGATTGGATTCTGTCTGGCCTGGACCACTGGGTGTTGCAAATAATATCCGAGGGATACAAACCAGAGTTTCAAGACGTTCACCCATGCTGATTTTTCAAATCGACCTTGCCAGGTTCTCCGCCAAAGAGAGAAGCAGTAACAGCGGCAATCCAAAAAATTATGTCAAGACCAGGTCATAGTCCTGGTACCGTTATCACAACAAGGGCGGGGTTTTTATTCAAGCCTCTTTGTTGTTCCGAAGCAGGACGGCTCGGTCAGACCGATCCTAAATCTAAAAAAATCTGAATTTCTTCCTGAAAAGGTTCAAGTTCAAGATGGAATCACTTTGGGCGGTGATTGCCAGACTGGAGGAGGGGGACTACTAGGTGTCGGTGGACATAAAAGATGCTTACCTGCATGTTCCCATTTAACCTCACTAGGCTTATCTGAGATTCGCGATTCAGGATTGCCATTACCAATTCCAGACTTACCTTTCGGTCTCTCCACGGCGCCGAGGGTATTCACCAAGGTGATGGCGGAGATGATGGTCCTCCGTCAGAAAGGAGTCAATGTAATCCCTTATCTGGATGTCCTCCTGATAAAGGCGAGATCCAGGGAGCAGTTATTACAAAACATATCCCTCTCCCTGTCAATACTCCAACAACACGGGTGGATCATAAATTACCCAAAGTCACAGTTGGAACCGACGACAAGGTTGTCTTTCCTCGGGATGATTCTGGACACAGAAGTTCAGGAGTATTTCTTCTGCTGGAAAAGGCTCTGGAAATCCAGAAAATGGTAAAACAGATATTGAAACCATCAAGTGTGTCGATCCATCAGTGCATTCAGTTGTTGGGGAAGATGGTGGCGGCCTACGAGGCCATACAGTTTGGCAGGTTCCATGCCAGAGTATTCCAGTGGGACCTGTTGGACAAGTGGTCGGGGTCACACCTACACATGCACAGAAAGATAATCCTGTCATCAAAAACCAGGATTTCGCTCCTGTGGTGGTTGCACAGCTCTCACCTGCTAGAGGGACGCAAGTTCGGCATTCAGGACTGGGTTCTAGTAGCCACGGATGCAAGTCTCCGAGGTTGGGGAGCAGTCTCTCAGGGAGAAAACTTCCAGGGACGTTGGTCACATCAGGAAGCCTGCCTTCACATAAACGTGCTGGAGCTAAGAGCCATTTACAACGGCCTTCAACAAGCGGTACATCTTCTTCGAGACCATCCCGTGCAGATCCAGGCGGACAATGTAACAGCAGTCGCATACATAAACAGGCAGGGCGGAACGAAAAGCAGAGCGGCAATGGCAGAGGCGACAAAAATTCTCAGCTGGGCAGAAAAACATCTACAAGCTCTGTCGCCAATGTTCATTCCGGGAGTGGACAACTGGGAAGCAGACTTCCTCAGCAGACACGATCTCCATCCAGGAGAGTAGGGCCTCCACCAAGAAGTCTTCGCAGAGGTGACAAGTCTTTGGGGAGTTCCTCAAATAGACATGATGGCGTCTCGTCTCAACAAGAAGCTTCAGAGATACTGTTCCAGGTCGAGAGACCCTCAAGCAGTAGTAGTGGATGCACTGGTGACCCAGTGGGTGTTTCCGTCAGTGTATGTTTTCCCTCCACTTCCGCTGATCCCAAAAGTACTCAGGATCATAAGAAAGACAAGGGTTCGAGCAATCTTCATTGCCCCAGAATGGCCAAGAAGGGCTTGGTACCCAGATCTTCAGCAGTTACTCATAGGAGATCCTCGGCCTCTTCCTCCTCGGGAGGACCTCCTGCAGCAGGGGCCGTGTGTGTACCAAGACTTACCGCGGCTACGTTTGACTGCATGGCTGTTGAGCGCCGTATCCTAGCCAGGAAGGGTATTCCTAAGGAGGTCATCCCCACCCTTATTCAGGCCAGAAAGGGAGTAACGTCAAAACATTACAACTGTATTTGGAGAAAATATGTGTCTTGGTGTGAATCCAAGAAAGCTTCTACGGAAGAGTTTCACTTAGGACGTTTTCTCCATTTTTTGCAGGGTGGTTTGGAGACGGGCCTTCGTTTGGGATCAATCAAGGTCCAAATTTTGGCCTTGTTAGTGTTCTTCCAAAAACAATTGGCCTCTCTTCCAGAGGTTCAGACCTTCATGAAAGGGGTTCTGCACATCCAGCCTCCATTCGTGCCTCCAGTGGCACCATGGGACCTTAACATGGTATTGCAGTTCCTTCAATCGGATTGGTTTGAGCCTCTACAAAAGATAGAGTTGAAGTTTCTCACTTGGAAAGTGGTGATGCTTTTGGCATTGGCATCCGCAAGGCGGATGTCTGAATTGGGGGCCTTGTCTCACAAGAGCCCTTACCTGATTTTCCATGAAGATAGGGCAGAGTTGCAGACTCGCCAACATTTTCTTCCAAAAGGCGGTTTCTGCTTTTCACATAAACCAACCTATTGTGGTGCCAGTAGTTACTGACACATTCACTGATTCAAAGTCTCTAGATGTGGTTAGAGCTTTGAAAATCTATTTTGCTAGAACAGCTCGTATACGGAAAACAGAGGCTCTGTTTGTCCTGTATGATCACAACAAGATTGGCTGTCCTGCTTCCAAGCAGACTATTGCACGTTGGATTAGAAATACGATTCAGCAAGCTCATACAACGTCGGTAAAGGCCCACTCCACTAGGAAGGTGGGCTCATCCTGGGCGGCTGCCCGGGGGGTCTCGGAATTACAACTTTGCCGAGCAGGTACTTGGTCAGGGTCAAACACATTTGCTAAGTTCTACAAGTTTGACACCTTGGCCGATGAGAATCTAAAGTTTGGTCAATCGGTGCTGCAGGGTCATCCGCACTCCCCCGCCCATACAGGAGCTTTGGTATAGACCCCATGGTCTTGATGTCGTCCCCAGCATCCTCTAGGATGTATGAGAAAATAGGATTTTGATAATCTACCGGTAAATCCTTTTCTCCTAGTCCGTAGAGGATGCTGGGCGCCCGTCCCAGTGCGTACTTTACCTGCAGTTTAGTTATTACAGTTACACAAGTTGTGTTATCTTGGTTTCAGCATGTTGCTGCAATTAGTTCATGCCTGTTGGCGTGTGTTATGTTGAATGCCATGTGTGCGGCATGGTTTTGGGTGTGAGTTGGTAGATATCTCACCACTAGTTAAGTAATTCCTTTCCTCGAAATGTCAGTTTTCCTGGGCACAGTTCCTACAACTGAGGTCTGGAGGAGGGGCATAGAGGGAGGAGACAGTTCACACCCAATGAAAAGTCTTTAGAGTGCCCATGTCTCCTGCGGATCCCGTCTATACCCCATGGTCTTGATGTCATCCTCAGCATCCTCTACGGACCAGGGGAAAAGGATTTACCGGTAGGTTATCAAAATCCTATTTTTTCTGGAGTTATATAACAATATGCGGCACAAGAGAGCGTACCCCTACACCTCACAGGGCAAACACTAAAAATTATTTGGATTCAATATGAATAACTCCTTTATTTGGAGTAAATAATATACAGGACAGCACCACTGAAATTATATGGCAGCACCACTGAACTGGATTTATACGGAAATATATGGATTTATATGGAATTATACGGCAGGATAACGCAGTATCACAGGAATTATATGGCAATATCACAGGATTTACATGGCACTGTCACAGGAATTATACGCCAGTATCACAGGAATTATACACCAGTATCACGGGAATTATATGGCAGTATAACAGGAATTATACTCCAGTATCACGTGAATTATATGGCAGTGTCACAGGAATTATACGGCAATGTCACAGGAATTATACACCAGTATCACAGGAATTATACGCCAGTATCACGGAAATTATATGGCAGTATCACAGGAATCATACACCAATATTCCGAGAATTATACGGCAATATCTCGGGAATTATACGCCAGTATCACGGGAATTATATGGCAGTAACACTGGATATATGGCAGCAGAGGACACCACCACTGGACTGATGCTGCACAAGTCACTTCCCCTGGTCTAATGCAGGACAACACAGCACCACTGAAAGGGACTTATGCAGCTACACTGGATATATGGCAGCAGAGGACACCACCACTGTGACTGGTCACTGGACTGATGCTGCACAAGACACTACCTCTGGTCTGATACAAGACAACACAGCAAAAATGCAATGCACTTAAACAGCAGCCAGCAGCACTGGGGACATATAGTGGTAGAGGACACCAACACTGTGACTGGCTGGACTGATGCAGCATAAGACACTGACTACACTGGACTCGACTGAGCAGCACAACACAGCACTAGACTTGCCACCCCACTTTCCCGCCCCCACACAGACACTGAGGATGGAGACACGATCTCTCTCTACACTCTCCGAGACTGGAGTGAAAATGGCAGCGATGCGCGGCTCCTTCTATGGAATCCAAATCCCATGAGAATCCGACAGCGAGAGGATGACGTTTTGCTTCGTTCGGGTTTCCGAGTCAGGTGGGAAAACCCGAGCCTAGCTCGGAAGCGGACTCAAATGGTGAAGTTCGGTACGGATCGGTTCTCTGAGAACCGAAACCCGCTTATCTCTAATTTTAACTAGAGATGAGCGGGTTCGGATCCCTGACTATCCCTACCCAAGCCCGGATCTGAGTCAGGCTCGGGTTTTCCCGCCTGACTCGGAAACCAGAACAAGGCATAACGTCATAATTCTGCTGTCGGATTCTCGCAGGATTTGGATTCCATATAAGGAGCCGCGCGTCCCCGCCATTTTCACTCCGGCATTGGAGAGTGTAGAGAGAGGACGTGTCTCCGTTCTCTCAGTGTCCGTGTCTTGTGCTGCATCTGTCCAGTCACAGTGGTTGTGTCCTCTTGCTGCCATATGTCCAGTGCTGCTGTATAGGGTGCTGTGTTGTGCTGCATCAGTTCAGTGGTAGTGTCCTGTGCATCAGTCATCCAGTGACCAGTCACAGTGGTATCCTCTGCTGCCATATGTCCAGTGCTGCTGTATAATAATAAATAGTCCCTTACAGTGTTGCTGTGTTGTCCTGCATCAGACTAGTGGTAGTGTCCTGTGCATCAGCCATCAGTCATTCCAGTGACCAGTCACAGTGGTAGCCTCTGCTGCCATATGTCCAGTACTGCTGTATAATAACAAGTCCCTTACAGTGTTGCTGTGTTGTCCTGCATCAGACCAGTGGTAGTGTCCTGTGCATCAGTCATCAGTTATTCCAGTGACCAGTCACAGTGATATCCTCTGCTGCCATATGTCCAGTGCTCCTGTGCCGCATATTGTGTTATATAACTCCAGAAAATTATGGAGAACAAAAATTTAGAGGATAAAATTAGGAAAGATCAAGAACCACTTTCTCTGAGTGCTGAAGCTGCTGCCACTAGCCATGACATAGACGATGAAATGCCATCAACGTCGTCTGCCAAGGCCGATGCCCAATGTTATAGTAGAGGGCATGTAAAATCCAAAAAGCCAAGTTCAGTAAAAAGACCCCAAAAATTAATTTAAATGGTCTGAGGAGAAACGTAAACTTGCCAATATGCCATTTACGACACAGAGTGGCAAGGAACGGCTGAGGCACTGGCCTATGTTCATGACTAGTGGTTCAGCTTCACATGATGATGGAAACCCTCATCCTCCCGCTAGAAAAATTAAAAGAGTTAATCTGGAAAAAGCACAGAAAAGAACTGTGCGTTCTGAGATGGTATCACAAATCCCCAAGGAGGGTCCAAGTGTGTCGGTGGTTGCGATGCCTGACCTTCCCAACACTGGACGGGAAGAGGTGGCTCCTTCCACCATTTGCACATCCCCTGCAAGTGCTGGAAGGAGCACCCACAGTCCGGTTTCTGATATTCAAATTGAAGATGTTACTGTTGAAGTACACCAGGATGAGGATATGGGTGTTGCTGGCGCTGAGGAGGAAGTTGTTGATGAGGATTCTGATGGTTTGTGGTTTGTTTAAATGAGGCTCCGGGGGAGACACCTGTTGTCCGTGGGATGAATAAGCCCATTGTGATGCCTGGGCAAAGTACCAAAAAAGCCACCTCTTCGGTGTGGAATTATTTCTCCACAAATCTGGACAACAGGTGTCAAGCCGTGTGTTGTCTCTGTCAATCTGTAATAAGTAGGAGTAAGGATGTTAACCACCTAGGAACATCCTCCCTTATACGTCACCTGCAGCGCATTCATCAGAAGTCAGTGTCAAGTTGTCAAACTTTGGGTAAGAGCGTAAGCAGTCCAATGACACCTGAATCCCTTCTTCCTCTTGTACCCAAGCTCCTGCAAGCCACACCACCAACTCCCTCAACGTCAACTTCCTCCTTAGCCATGAACGTCAGTAATCCTGCAGGCAATGTCCTTGGCAAGACTGACGAGTCCTCTCCTAACTGGGATTCCTCGGGAGGATCCTTGAGTGGTACGCCTGCTGTTGTTGCTGCTCGGAGTTGATCGTCATCCCAGAGGGGAAGTCGGAAGACCACTTGTACTTCTTCAAGTAAGCAATTGACTGTCCAACAGTCCTTTGTGAGGAAGAGGAAATATGACAGCAGTCATCCTGTTGCAAAGCGGATAACTGAGGCCTTGACACTTATGTTGGTGTTAGACGTGCATCCGGTAACCGCCATTAGTGCAGTGGGATTTAGACAATTAATGGAGTTATTGTGTCCCCAGTACCAAAACCCAGCTAGGTTCCACTTCACTAGGCAGGCGATACCGAGAATGTACAGAGACGTCAGAAAAAGTGTCGCCAGTGTCCTAAAACATGCGGTTGTATCCAGTGTCCACTTGACCACAGACGTGGACAAGTGGAATAGGGCAGACTAAGGACTACATGACTGTGACAGCCCACTGGGTAGATGTATTGCCTTCCGCAGCAACAACCGCAACAGTGGCACCAATAGCAGCATCTCACAAATCCAAGCTCATTTCTAGGCAGGCTACGCTGTGTATCACCGCTTTCCATAAGAGGCACACCGCTGACAACCTCTTACGGAAACTGAGGGACATCATCTCGAATTGGCTTACCCCACTTAGACTCTCCTGTGGATTTGGGATATCGGATAACGCCACCAATATTCTTTTTGAAAAATGACAGGGGTGTACAGGAGATGCTGTCGGTGGCCCGAACGATTGCGGGCCACTTTCGACATTCTGCCACTGTGTGCCGAAGACTGGAGCACCAGCAAACACTCCTGAACCTGCCCTGCCATCAACTGAAGCAAGAGGTGGTAACAAGGTGGAATTCAACCCTCTATATGCTTCAGAGGATGGAGGAGCAGCAAAAGGCCATTAAAGCCTATACATCCTCCTACGATATAGGCAAAGGAGGGGGAATGCATTTGACTGAAGCGCAGTGGAGAATGATTTCTGTCTTGTGCAAGGTTCTCCAACCCTTTGAACTTGCCACACGTGAAGTCAGTTCAGACACTGCCAGCTTGAGTCAGGTCATTCCCCTCATCAGGCTTTTGCAGAAGCAGCTGGAGAAATTAAGGAGGAGCTAAGACAGAGCGATTCCGCTAAGTATGTGGGACTTGTGGATGGAGCTCTTTATTCGCTTTGCCAGTATTCACGGGTGGTCAATCTATTGAAATCAGAGCACTACATTTTGGCCACCATGCTCGATCCTAGGTTGAAAGCCTACGTTGTATCTCCCTTTCCGGCAGACACAAGTGTGCAGAGGTGCAAAGGCCTGGTGGTGAGTAAATCGTCAACTCAAGCGTAATGTGACCCGTCAACAGCTCCTCCTTCAATTTCTCCCACCACGGGTTGCAAGGAAAAGGATAAGATTTCCTAGCCCACCCGCTGGTGGTGATGCAGGGCAGTCAGGAGTGAAAGCTGACATCTGGTCCGGACTGAAGGACCTACCAACGATTACTGACATGTCTACTGTCACTGCATATGATTCTGTCACCATTGAAAGAATGGTGGAGGATTATATGAGTGACACCATCCAAGTAGGCATGTCATACAGTCCGTATGTATATTGGTAGGAAAAAGAGGCAATTTAGATGCCCTTGCACAAACTGGCTTTATTTTACCTAAGTTGCCCCCCCCCCCCTCCAGTGTGTACTCCGAAAGAGTGTTTAGTGCAGCCGGTAACCTTGTTAGCGATTGGCGTAGGAGGTTACGTCCACAAAATGTGGAGAAGATGATGTTCATCAAAATGAATGATAAATTCCTCCCGGAAGACCTTGAGCAGCAATTGTCTCCGAAAAGTACACAGGGACCTGTGATGGTGGATTCCAGTGTGGACGAATTAATACTCTGTGAGGAGGGGGATGTACACAGTGAAAGGGGTGAGGAATCGGAGGATGAGGATGAGGTTAACATCTTGCCTCTGTAGAGTCAGTTTGTGCAAGGAGAGATTGCTTCTTTTTTGGTGGGGACCCAAAGAAACCAGTCATTACAGCCACAGTCGTGTGGCAGAACCTGTGGAGCTGAAATGATTGGTTTGTTAAAGTGTGCAGGTCCTGTTTATACAACATAAGGGTGGGTGGGAAGGCCCAAGGACAATTCCATTTTGCACCTCTTTTTCTTCTTTGCATCATGTGCTGTTTGGGGACTATTTTTTTAAAGTGCCATCCTGTCTGACACTTCCGTATATGTCCAGTGGCACTGCCATATAATTCCAGTGATACTGCCGTATATGTCCAGATGTACTGCCATATAATTCCAGTGATATTGCCGTATAATTCCAGTGATGTTGCTGTATTATTCCAGTGGAATTGTTTGTGTCGCTTGGCTTAGTCAGACAGCTACCTCATTGCACCTCTTCTACATCTTTGCATGAGGTGCTGTTTGGGGCCTAGTTTTTGAAATGTGCAATCCTGTCTGCAATTGCAGTGCCACTCCTAGATGGGCCAATTGTTTGTGTCGCTTGACTTAGTCATACAGCTACCTCATTGGACCTCTTCTACATCTTTGCATGAGGTGCTGTTTGGGGCCTAATTTTTGAAAAGTGCCATCCTGTCTGACACTGCAGTGCCACTCGTAGATGGGCCAATTGTTTGTGTCGCGTGGCTTAGTCATACAGCTACCTCATTGCACCTCTTCTACATCTTTGCATGAAATGCTGTTTGGGGCCTTTTTTTTTATATATCTGCCCTCCTGTCTGCCACTGCAGTACCACTCCTAGATGGGGCAATTGTTTGTGTCGCTTGGTTAAGGTGGGTACACACTGATAGATATATCTGCCGATCAATTGATTGGCAGATATATCTATGGACGGATCGGACAGTGTGTTGAGCATACACACTGCCCGATCCGTCAGGGACTGATGTCATGAACTGGGCGGGCGTGTACATACGCCCGCCCAGTTCAGCTGTCAATCACCGGCGGTTGCTGCAGCATGTGTACGTGCGGTCGGCGGACCGCCTGTACACACACAGCGACTCGCCAATATATCGGTAGATATATTGGCCGTCGGCTGTGCTGCGGGACCGACGCGATATGTCTGTGAACGATGGAGTTCGCAGACATAGCGCCCATACACACTGGCTGACGGACCCGCGATATATTGTCCATTCAAGAGAACGGACGATATATCGGCCAGTGTGTACCCACCTTTAGTCCTACAGCTACCTCATTGCACCTCTTCTACATCTTTGCATTAGGTGCTGTTTGGAGCCTTTTTTTTATATCTGCCCTCCTGTCTGACACTGCAGTGCCACTCCTAGATGGGCCAGGTGTTTGTGTTGTCCACTTGTGTCACTTAGCTTAGTCATCCAGCAACCTCGGTGCAACCTTTTGACCTAAAAACAATATTGTGAGGTGTTCAGAATTAGAGATGTGCACCGGACATTTTTCGGGTTTTGTGTTTTGGTTTTGGATTCGGTTCCGCAGCCGTGTTTTGGATTCGGACGCGTTTTGGCAAAACCTCCCTGAAATTTTTTTGTCGGATTCGGGTGTGTTTTGGATTCGGGTGTTTTTTTTCCAAAAACTCTCAAAAACAGCTTAAATCATAGAATTTGGGGGTAATTTTGATTCCATAGTATTATTAACCTCAATAACCACAATTTCCACTCATTTCCACTCTATTCTGAACACCTCACACCTCACAATATTATTTTTAGTCCTAAAATTTGCACCAAGGTCGCTGGATGACTAAGCTAAGCGACCCAAGTGGCTGGCACAAACACCTGGCCTATCTAGGAGTGGCACTGCAGTGTCAGACAGGATGGCACTTAAAAAAAATTGGCCCCAAACATCACATGATGCAAAGATAAATTAATGAAAAAAGAGGTGCAAGATGGAATTATCCTTGGGCCCTCCCACCCACCCTTATGTTGTATAAACAGGACATGCACACTTTAACAAACCCATCATTTCAGTCACAGGGTCTGCCACACAACTGTGGCTGAAATGACTGGTTGGTTTGGGCCCCCACCAAACAAGAAGCAATCAATCTCTCCTTGCACAAACTGGCTCTACAGAGGCATGATGTCCACCTCTTCCTCATCGTCCGATTCCTTACCCCTTTCACTGTGTACAACCCCTCATCACAGATTGTTAATTCGTCCCCACTGGAATCCACCATCTCAGGTCCCTGTGTACTTTCTGGAGGCAATTGATGGTGAATGTCTCTATGGATAATTCATTTTTTTTTTTTTTAAATTAGATTTTTATTGAGAGTTTATACAACACAAAATATAGAAAAAATGGGGGGGGGGGGGGGGGGATACAGAAAGAAGAAAAGGGAACTGGGGGGAGCGGGAGGGGAACAAATACACAGATATAAGGCGGCTAGGCATTCCGCCTATAGAAAATTAACATGCGTAAATAGACGTATATAAACACAGAAACATATATAAACGTATACTAGTCAGTAAGCAAATACAACAAACATTCGAGAATAAGAAAACGGAGGAGGATGTCAGGGGTCTATTGTGGTACCATGAGACCTATAAACACACCAGGAAGACCAGCAGAGCGAATGGTTCGTTTGGCAGTTGGAGAATGGTAAGCCCGCAGTCTCAAATTCGTAGTGAGATTGAACCGCTATTACAGTTGGAATTTGAGCCGTACGCCAATATTGAGCAATCAGTAATTTGGATGAAATCAGGATATGGCCTATCACATATTGATCGGATGGAGTAATATAACCTGGGGATATATGAAGGAGGGCCAATTTAGGTAGTGGGACGATACGGAAACCTAATACATTAGAAATAAGAGTAAATATCGCTGACCAAAAATTTGTGAGAGCTGGGCAGGACCAAAACGTATGGAGCAAAGTACCAACATTATTACAATTGCGCCAACACATGTTAGATATAGGCGATGGAGAAGTTTGTAAAAAAGTTCCACATGGGACATACATCTAGATGAATGAAAACACGTATAAAATACCCCCCGGCCATTCATCTTCAGAAATCGTGCAAACAAGATCTGTCTCCCATTTCCTCAGAGAATTCAGTTTCAGGGGGGAGTAGAGACCAATTATGAAATTGTACCAGCGACTTATACCGCCTTTAGTATCGGTTCTATCCAGTAACACTCGCAAATGTTTAGGGACTCGGTGGGGAGTCGGTGTAACACTATGGAGCCAGTGACGCAGCTGTAAATATTTGTAGAAATCCCTTTGTGGAAGGGAGAATTTAGATTGGAGCTGACTAAACTGTAAAAGGGCATTATCCTTGAATGCTCCGCCAAGCGTGGACAGGCCATGGGATACCCATACATCTAAGTTTTAATTCGGGATGAGGGAGGCTACACCAATTAGAGACAAATCCGTCGTTGGAAGATGGACATCCTTCATTTTAGAGACCAGTTCAAACCATGCCTTACGTGCTGATAACGCCACAGCGGAGCGTGACACAAAACGCAGACCCTCCGAATCCGGGAGCCTTAATACATCAGCTAATGGGAGCGGGGAAACTAAGCCCCTTTCTAGAAGAACCCAGGATTTGGGGACATCTTCAACCATCCAAGCACCGGTTTGGGAAAGGATACATGCTATATGATAGGACCGAATATCAGGGAATGCTAACCCCCCTTTTGACTTGGGGAGTGACAGTGTGGTCCGGGCTAATCTGGGTTTTTTCCCCTTCCAAACATATTGAACAAACGCTGAGTTAAATTTAGCATATAAGACTTTAGGGATCAAAATCGGAATCGTCCTAAATAGATACAATAACTTGGGGAGTACCATCATTTTTAAAACCGCAACGCGGCCCATCCAGGTCACGTGATACATCATCCAGTCAGATAATAACAGGGAAATGTTACGTAGGAGGGGCAAATAATTACTGGATACAAGGTCCGAGACCCTCGGAGTAATCTGGATCCCCAGATATTTTATACTCCTATCCTGCCAGAAATAATCATATTGAGCTTTCAACAAATGTAATTGAGTTGGACGGAGATTAATTGGCAATGCCTCAGTTTTGGAGGCATTCAACTTATAGTATGAGACCGAGAAATACTCCTCTAAAGTCAGTTGCAGCTGTCGTAGTGATGTATCTGGATTTATCAGAGTAAGGAGGACATCATCAGCAAACAGGCTAATTTTGTACTCACGGCCATGAACGACTGGACCTTGCACTGATCTGTTGGATCGAATAGCCTCCGCCAGGGGTTCTATCGCCAGCGCGAAGACCAACGGGGATAATGGACAACCCTGACGTGTGCCATTGATAATTTGGAACGTAGAAGAGAGGATACCATTCACGAAAACTCTGGCCGTTGGGCTCGAGTAAAGTGCTGTTATAGAGGAAAGAGCCCTGCCCCCCATTCCCAGCCTCTCGAGGACCGCAAAGAGATATCCCCAGTGAAGCCTATCAAATGCCTTCTCCGCGTCCAGCAAAAGCAAAATTAGCAGCCGCGAGTACGCGGAGGAGGCATCCAACACATCAATGATCCTCCTGGTATTATCTGGGGCCTGTCTGCCCTGAACAAACCCGACCTGATCACACGTCATCAGAGTAGGGATTAGAGGGTTTAGCCTATTTGCTATCAGCTTCGCATAGATCTTCACATCGGTATTGAGGAGGGCTATCGGGTGGTAGTTGGCCACCAAAGCCGGGTTTTTTCCCTGTTTAGGGAAAGTGACAATCCTAGCCTCCAGCATTTCCGAGGGAAAGGTCCCTAATGCGGAGGCCTCATTAAAAACCGGAATAAGCACTGGGATTAACATCTCCTGGAAGCGAGTATAGAACCTATTAATATAGCCATCCGGGCCAGGGGCTTTATCCACAGGGAGGGCTTTAATAACCCGTCGAAGTTCACCTTCCGACCAGGGGAGCGACAGGGATTGAAGATCTGATGGCTTTAGACGTGGAAGGGACAATTTGTCTAAGAATGCATCAATGTCCGCAGGTGTTGGTTGAGGGGTCATAGGGTCGTTCTTTAAGTTATACAGAGAAGCATAATATGTGGCAAAGGCTGATGCTATGTCCACCGGGTTTGTCACTTTTGTGCCGTGCAGATTATTAATTACCTTCACCTGATCCCTCGCCGTTTTCGCTCTCAGTTTCCGAGCCAGCAATCTGCCTGCTCTATCACTCTGTACATAAAACCGTTGTTTCAATCTAAACATATTCTTGTGAACCTCTGCCAGCGCGAGAACGTTCCACTCCTCCCTAACCTAAAGAAGTTCCCGGTAGAGGGATTTATCTGAGGGGGCAGATTTGAGCCTGTTTTTGAGAACCGCCAACCTATTCTCCACGTCCTTCTGGAAGGCCTCCCTTTGCTTGCACAGCCGGACTGACGCTTGTATTGCTGACCCGCGGAGAACCGTTTGAGAGCACACCAGTGCGTAAAGACAGACGTGTCGGCCGGATCGTTAGTGGCTAGGTACATGGTGAGTGTTTGAGCAATGGAGTCCCTGGTCTCTTTATTGGAAAGGAGATGGTCGCCGAGACGCCATGGACTAGGCGGAGATCTAAATGAAGAAGGATCCCATCTAAGGAATAGAGCGGAATGATCGGACCACGCAACTGGCAGGATAGTAGCTTTTTTAATCTGTTGGAGGGTCCATTTATCCGAGAACATCAGATCGATCCTGGAGAACGATCTATGTACCGGAGAATAAAAGGTATAGTCCCTACCGGTGGGGTTTTTGGCTCTCCAGACATCGTACAATTCGTATTCGTGGGTTAAATGTCTAAACGCTGCGGAATGATCACATTTAGATAAAGCTTTCGGGTGACGGTGCTTGGATGTTTTATCTAAGGTTGGATCGAGCACCATATTGAAGTCTCCTAAAAGAAGCAATGATCCCGTTAAGCAGGACTGGAGGACATTACAGAATTTCCGGAGAAAGAGGATCTGTTTGGAGTTGGGGGCATAGACTACTGCTAAGGTGATGGGTTTATCATCTAGCTTGCCTATCAGTATCAAATACCTGCCATCGGAGTCAGAAAGTTGTTTAGTCAATATAAAATTACAGGATTTGGACAGTAAAATGGCCACCCCTGCCTTTTTGCTCGGGCATGTAACATATCGGAAACTTATTATTATGAAACGTAGGGGGGGAAGGGGACATGAAGTGGGTTTCCTGTAGGGCGACAATGTGGGCTTTTAACTTAGCAAAGTGGGAAAGCGCTAGTTTTCGTTTATTCGGGGAGTTCAGACCCTTGACATTCAGAGAAAGAATATTAATCATTGGAAAACATAACAAAATTGCACCTCGACACTGACCAGTAATGAGAAACTAAAGCAGGAACGTACATATGATCGCATGCAGAAAAACATATGTTAATACCTGTTACCTTGTGCTGTCGTGTAATAAACGTAAATTGAGAATAAGAGAAGGAAATGGGGAGGGGTAGAGCAAATAGGGAGAGAAGAGGGATTAGAAAAAGGAGACAAACCATGCACCTTAGAGGTGCAACCGTAGACCACCAAAAGTGGCGGCTCATTGGGGAAGTGGCAACCGTAGCCGCCACCACCACTCTAAAAACAAAAAACAAAACAGTAGGTACGGGATACCGTACAGCAGAAACTGGAATCACCCGGCGTCCCGCCCCCGACCAAATCACCTCGAGGACGGGACACCGAGAGAGACACATATTCATAAAACACATAGCCTAGCCTCTACTAACTGTTACATCAAAAGAGAAAAAAAATAACACCCTGGTAATTTGGAGAACAGTTATTAAACAAACGAACCAGAAAATGAAGTACGAGTAGAAAAGGAACATGAATTTACTCACGTATACAGACCCTACATGAGGTGATAATGTCAATTGGAGTCCGTACTTCAGTTTGCCAATAAATGTCCCTGTTTGACAGACTGGGACAACTCGGGTCTGCCCACGGAAATAGCTGGGCCATTAAACACAAGGGATAACGATAATCATGATGATTTACGTACAGTTGACCATTCTTGAGGTATTCCGGGTGCGTTCGGGCGGTCATTGGAGATCGCCTCCAAGTTCCAGGAGACCAGAACCCGGGAGCCTTCATCAGGAGAAGTGATGATCCGAGTGTTGCCATTTCGCCTGACAATCAGACGAGTGGGGAAACCCCAGCGGTACTGAATATTTGCCCTTCGGAGAGCTCTTGTGATTGGGGCAAAGGACCTCCGGAGTGCCAGCGTAGCCGCCGACAAGTCCCCAAAGACTTGAAGATCTCCCAATATTGAGCCCGCACTATCCGTATTTCTTGCGGTTTGGAGAACCCGTACTTTAACATGGAAATAATGGAACCGCATGAGAGTGTCTCTGGGTGCTTCCTTCGGGGCTGAACGCGCCTTGGGTAGTCGGTGGATACAATCCAGCAGGAAATCTGAGAGATGATCTGTAGGTAATAATTTCGTGAAGAGATCAACAACAAACTCTGTTAATTCGGAATTTGACACAGACTCCGGGATCCCTCTAATCTTCACATTATTTCGTCGCGATCTATCCTCAAGGTCCCCGACCTTACCACGGAGTGCCATCACCTCCACTTGCAGGTCCTCATGTAGAGAAATGAGGTCGTTGTGGGATTTGACCACCTCTTCTAATTTGTGTTCTAGGTGGTCAGTTCGTTGACCCACCGCATCGACGGATTGCTGGCAGCCTTGTAGTGCTAATTTAAATTCCTGCGAAATGTCCGATTTGAAGGAGGCTAGGAGCTGCTTCATTGCGCCTATCGTCAACGGGGCACCATCACCCAATCCGAGTGCAATGACTGAATCCGACGAAGATGGGTCGGCAGGGCTATGAACCGCAGCAAGTGGTTTGGACGCCATATCTGTCATGGGCTTGCCCTTGCCTCCTTGTGATGAAGGCGACTGCTTGAAGAAGCTTACCGGGGGTACCCCGGATGAATCTTTCTGGCGTTTAGGCGGCATTACGTCTCGGAGAAGGGAGAGATCCCTGGATGTTGGGCACAACAGACCCGGATATGGTGCTATGTAAGATGTGCTATCCCGCACCTGGAGTGTCACATTAAATATTTATAAACATATTGAGTGGTGGTGGCGTAAATACATCAATCTACCACGGGGGTATCACATCCGTTTGTCACGGCCGGTCCTGATGAGCCTGCGTCCACTGAGAACCAGCAGCTAGTTACGTATTATACATCAAACACACTGAGTGGGTAAGGCTTGCAATTGTAACCAGTGGCCACTAGATGGTGCTGTTCCAGCATGAAGTAAACTGATACAGAGAAGGGTGGTCGTTTCAGGACGGAGAGACTCACAATCTGCTATACAGTGGCCCACAAAGGGGTGTCAGGGCCCTAACAGCGGTGGGGTGGTCCCAGACCCGGTCCAGCCAAAGTCCAGGGCCTCCCACAGCACCCAGGTACTGTACCTCCGCCTGTCTGAAGCTGACACTGACAGGGGGATCCAAGATGGCCGCCGTCTCTCCTGTGAGAATGCCCTGCTGCTGTTGTCCTTCTCTGCCAGGCGCCCTCCGGGTTTATTACAGCAGGTGCCGCTCTGGGGGGGTCTGGGGAGGCTCACAGGGTGAGCTGGAGGCTTGAGGAGGCTGGAGGAGGTCCCACGCCGCCTCCCGATCGAGCATCTGCGCCACGGAGCTCCGATCGCGGGTGCGGGAATCACGCGAGGCCCCGGCTTCCGGAGGTGTGTAGGCCGCAACCTGCGGGAACAGGCCGGGCTGTTCCCCGGCTCTGCAGCCCACAGCGCCCGGCACAGGGGGTCCCCAGGGGTGGAGAGATGGCCGATTTGGGGGGTCACAGGCGGTATAGGCCCTATAAAAGAGTGAAGACGGGGAGCCCAGTAGATACACGTCTGCACTCCTCCACCGCTAGGCCACGCCCCCGCATTATAATTCATTTTGATGAACATCATCTTCTCCACATTTTCTGGCAGTAACCTCTTACGCCGATTGCTGACAAGGTGACCGGCTGCACCTAACACTCTTTCGGAGTACACCTGGAGGGGGGGGGGGGGCAACTTAGGTAAAATAAAGCCAGTTTGTGCAAGGGCCTCCAAATTGCCTCTTTTTCCTACCAGTATACGTACGGACTGTCTGACGTGCCTACTTGGATGCGGTCACTCATATAATCCTCCACCATTCTTTCAATGGTGACAGAATCATATGCAGTGACAGTAGACGACATGTCTGTAATCGTTGGCAGGTCCTTCAGTCCGGACCAGATGTCAGCACTCGCTCCAGACTGCCCTGCATCACCGCTAGTGGGTGGGCTCGGAATTCTTAGCCTTTTCACGCAGCCCCAGTTGCGGGGGAATGTGAAGGAGGAGCTGTTGACGGGTCACGTTCCGCTTGAGTTGACAAGTGTCTCACCAGCAGGTCTTTGAACATCTGCAGACTTGTGTCTGCCGGAAAGAGAGATACAACGTAGGCTTTAAACCTAGGATCGAGCACGGTGGCCAAAATGTAGTGCTCTGATTTCAACAGATTGACCACCCGTGAATCCTGGTTAAGCGAATTAAGGACTCCATCCACAAGTCCCACATGCCTAGCGGAATCGCTCCGTTTTAGCTCCTCCTTCAATGTCTCCAGCTTCTTCTGCAAAAGCCTGATGAGGGGAATGACCTGACTCAGGCTGGCAGTGTCTGAACTGACTTCACGTGTGGCAAGTTCAAAGGGTTGCAGAACCTTGCACAACATTGAAATCATTCTCCACTGCGCTTGAGTCAGGTGCATTCCCCCTCCTTTGCCTATATCGTGGGTAGATGTATAGGCTTGAATGGCCTTTTGCTGCTCCTCCATCCTCTGAAGCATATAGAGGGTTGAATTCCACCTCGTTACCACCTCTTGCTTCAGCTGATGGTGGGGCAGGTTCAGGAGTGTTTGCTGGTGCTCCAGTCTTGGGCACGCGGTGGCTGAATGCCGAAAGTGACCCGCAATTCTTCGGGCCACCGACAGCATCTCTTGCACGCCCCTGTCGTTTTTTAAAAAATTCTGCACCACCAAATTCAATGTATGTGCAAAACATCAAACGTGCTGGAATTTGCCCACATGTAATGCACGCACAATATTGGTGGTGTTGTCCGATGTCACAAATCCCCAGGAGAGTCCAATTGGGGTAAGCCATTCTGCAATGATGTTCCTCAGTTTCCGTAAGAGGTTGTCAGCTGTGTGCCTCTTATGAAAAGCAGTGATACAAAGTGTAGCCTGCCTAGGAACGATTTGGCGTTTGCGAGATGCTGCTACTGGTGCCGCCACTGCTGTTGTTGCCGCGGGAGGCAATACATCTACCCAGTGGGCTGTCACAGTCATATAGTCCTGAGTCTGCCCTGCTCCACTTGTCCACATGTCCGTGGTTAAGTGGACATTGGGTGCAACTGCATTTTTTAGGACACTGGTGACTCTTTTTCTGAGGTCTGTGTACATTCTCGGTATCGCCTGCCTAGAGAAATGGAACCTAGGTGGTATTTGGTACCGGGGACACAGTACCTCAAACAATTGTCTAATTCCTTGTGAATTAACGGTGGATACCGTACATATGTTTAACACCAATGCAGCTGCCAAGACCTGAGTTATCCGCTTTGCAGCAGGATGACTGCTGTGATATTTCATCTTCCTCGCAAAGGACTGTTGGACAGTCAATTGTTTACTGGAAGTAGTACAAGTGGTCTTCCGACTTCCCCTCTGGGATGACGATCGACTCCCAGCAGGAACAACAGCAGCGCAGCAGCAGTAGGCATTACACTCAAGGATGCATCGGAGGAATCCCAGGCAGGAGAGGACTCGTCAGACTTGCCAGTGACATGGCCTGCAGGACTATTGGTTTTCCTGTCTAAGGAGGAAATTGACACTGAGGGAGTTGGTGGTGTGGTTTGCAGGAGCTTGGTTACAAAAGGAAGGGATTTAGTTGTCAGTGGACTGGTTCCGCTGTCACCCAAAGTTTTTGAACTTGTCAATGACTTCTGATGAATGCACTCCAGGTGACGTATAAGGGAGGATGTTCCTAGGTGGTTAACGTCCTTACCCCTACTTATTACAGCTTGACAAAGGCAACACACGGCTTGACACCAGTTGTCCGCATTTCTATTAAAATAATTCCACACCGAAGAGGTGATTTTTTTTTTTGTAATTTGACCAGGCATGTCAATGGCCATATTCATTCCACGGACAACAGGTGTCTCCCTGGGTGCCTGACTTAAACAAACCACCTCACCATCAGAATCTTCCTTGTCAGTTTCCTCCTCAGCGCCAGCAACACCCATATCCTCATCCTGGTGTACTTCAACAGTGACATCTTCAATTTGACTATCAGGAACTGGACTGCGGGTGCTCTTTCCAACACTTGCAGGGGGCGTGCAAATGGTGGAAGGCGCCACCTCTTCCCGTCCAGTGTTGGGAAGGTCAGGCATTGCAGCTGACACAATTGGACTCTCCTTGGGGATTTGTGATTTAGAAGAACGCATAGTTCTTTGCTGTGCTTTTGCCATCTTAAGTCTTTTAATTTTTCTAGTGGGAGGATGAATGCTTCCATCCTCATGTGAAGCTGAACCACTAGCAATGAACATAGGCCAGGGCCTCAGCCGTTCCTTGCTACTCCATGTCGTAAATGGCATATTGGCAAGTTTACGCTTCTCCTCAGACGCTTTTAATTTAGACTTTTGGGTCATTTTACTGAACTTTTGTTTTTTGTATTTTACATGCTCTCTACTATGACATTGGGCATCGGCCTTGGCAGACGACGTTGATGGCATTTCATCGTCTCGGCCATGACTAGTGGCAGCAGCTTCAGCACGAGGTGGAAGTGGATCTTGAACTTTCCCTATTTTACCCTCCACATTTTTGTTCTCCATTTTTTAATGTGTGGAATTATATGCCAGTAATATATCAATAGCAATGGCCTACTGTACTGTACTATATATGTATACTGTTGATCACCAAAATGCTGCACTGTAATACTATATATACTGCTCACAAAAATGCCGTACAGATATGGAATGGATACGTGCAGTGACACAGAGCTGCAAGATACAGCAATGGCCTACTGTACACAACTATATACTGTTGGGTCACCAAAATGCTGCACTGTAATACTATATATACTGCTCACAAAAATTCTGCACAGATATGGAATGGATACGTGCAGTGACACAGAGCTGCAAGATACAGCAATGGCCTACTGTACACAACTATATACTGTTGGGTCACCAATATGCTGCACTGTAATACTATATATACTGCTCACAAAAATGCCGCACAGATATGGAATGGATACTTGCATTGACACAGAGCTGCAAGATACAGCAATGGCCTACTGTACTGTACTACTATAATTATTATATACTGGTGGTCCCCAGTCCCCACAATGCAGCACACTGATCAGATATTTGCAGCACACTGAGCACAGATATGGAGCGTTTTCAGGCAGAGAACGTAGATATTTTCAGCACACTGAGCACAGATATTTGCAGAACACTGAGCACAAATTACGGAGCTTTTCAGGGAGAGAACAGGGCCACGTCCTCTCCGATCAATCTCCAATGCACGAGTGAAAATGGCGGCGACGCGCGGCTCCTTATATAGAATACAAATCTCGCAAGAATCCGAAAGCGGGATGATGACGTTCGGGTGCGTTCTGGTTAACCAAGCAAGGCGGGAAGATCCGAGGCTGCCTCGGAACCGTGTAAAATGGGTGAAGTTCGGGGGGGTTCGGATCTCGAGGAACCGAACCCGCTCATCTCTATTCAGAATAGACTGGAAATTAATGTTATTGAGGTTAATAATACTGTAGGATCAAATTTCCCCCCAAATTCTGTGATTTTAGCAGTTTTTATGTTTTTTTCAAAAATCATCCAGATCCAAAACCAAAATACGGAAGGGTGGTTTTGGCAAAACCAAGCCAGAACCAAAACACGAAAGTGGAATTAGAACCAAAACACAAAACACAAAAAGTGCCAGCCACACATCTCTAATTTTAACCATTACAGGTTCTGTTCATGAAGTGGGGTGGGGTGTGTTCAATCTGAAATCTAAATTGCAGTGTAAAAATAAAGTAGCCAGTATTTACCCTGCACAGAAACAATATAACCCACCCAAGTCTAACTCTCTCTGCAAATGTTATATCTGCCCACCCCCTGCAGTGCACATGGTTTTGCCCAACTGCTAACAAATTTGCTGCTGCAATCAACTCTGAATTATCCCCTTTGCCAGTTCACTTGCCATGCAAGAGGACGCGGTGCACTAATTGGGGTTCCCGGTCATGTTACGTAGAAAATGACACAAAAAAAACTCCAAAACCTCATGTCGACCTTTCTCTGTGTTGACCTTTTAATATGTCAACCTTTTGGGGTCGACCTAGACACTGTCGACCTTTTTCAGGTCGACCCATTGATCCTTAACCCATTTACCTACAGTGTATGCAATCTTTGATTCCCCGTTTTGGTCACTATTAATGATCCCAACCAACAGCTACATGGCTAGTGTGTGTCAGTACTCATGTTTTTCACTACTGCTATATATATATATATATATATATATATAGTCCAGAAATAGATCCGGCACTCAAGTGGTCAAAAGAACAATGACCTGTGTGCCATTGCAAAATTCACACATCAACTGAAGTTCAGAATAATCCACATTCAGAACAGGCAAGGCACTCCAGGGTTTTTTTAAATGAGATAATTTTTATGTAAGCATGAAACTCAGTACATCACCGTAAGCACTTCATCATCAGAACAATGCTGCATTTCGGGCCCCGCAGGGTCCCTTCCTCAGGTAGGTGAAAGTGCTGTAAGAAAAGACAAACATGTCTAAAAAAACCCTGGAGTGCCTTGCCTGTTCTGAATGTGGATTATTCTGAACTTCAGTTGATAGATATATATATATATATATATATATATATATATGTTCAGTGGAGTGAGGTAGAGCCTTTCCTGTTATACTAACGTTTGTGCCAGAAATTGGACTGTATAAGTATATTTAATATACAAAGAATATGTTTGAAATATATTAATAATAATAATAATAATTTTATTTATATAGTGCTCATTCTCCAGTAGGACTCAAATATCTTCTTTGTATTATACTAATCATTTTTCTAGCCAAAACTCTGAAGGAAAAAGTCTATGGCAGGTGAGGCTGTGCCTCACCTGTCTATCTTTCCCGCACATCTGATCAAAACTCACCAAATTTCCAGGATTTTATACTGCTGCACCTGTGTATAATGCCCAGATGTACGTTTTGTCTGTATCTATCTATCTATCTATCTATCTATCTATCTATCTATCTATCTATCTATCTATCTATCTATCTATCTATCTATCCGGTTTGGGTACGGGATCCCAGTGGTCAGAATACCGACGCCAGGATCCCAACCGCCAGAATGCCGGCAAGGGGGTGAGCGCAATGAAGCCCCTTTCAGGCTCGCTGCGCTCGCCACGATGTGGGCTTGGTGGCTGCATAAGACAATCACGTTTGAGTTCCATATTTTAAATGGTAAAACAAAGACTTGTGCAATGTAGTTTAATGTACATGTACAGGGGAGCCACAGCCTTTTTGGTTGGAGGGGGGCAAAATATAATCTGTCTGTCTGTCTGTCTGTCTGTCTGTCTGTCTATCTATCTATCTCTATATACATATGCACACATTTATGTAAAATCAGCATAGAGGACACTATGGAGAATGCAGATAATAATGTATTAGAAGAAAAATACAACTTTAAGGGGATCATTTACTGTTTATTGAGGTTTAGACTTGATAAATAGAATTTCTTATTGCCACTATTTGGGCAATAAGAAATACATTTTTGCCAAGTTGTATTAAAAATCACATTCACGGACAGGCGCTCCTTTTGGAGCAAATTCCAGCTATGTGTAAGCTAAAGTGATCACATCAGGGATCACTTTACTTTATGCTATGAACCTACTGCACATGCACCAGCGGCTGTTACCGGGGAGGCATCCAGACAATCAGAGGCATCACTAATGGTGGTGACACCCGATGCGGGGGAAACGCAGTGAGAGCGGCGAAGCCACGCGCTTGGGGAAAAGGGGGCAAACTCAGGGGGTCCCGAAGATGAGGACTGCACCTGGAGAGAAAGTGTGAGTGTAGTGCTGGCTCAGACACAGTGACAGGAGCCGGGTGCTGCACGTAATGCACGTAAAAATCAGCACACAAAATAAAAAGTGAAAGCTGTTCAATTTTCGCTCCTGAATTTTTTTTCGGGACTAATTGGATACCCCCTAAGCATTACAAGTGTTATCCATCTCTGGAGAGAGGAGATCTGCAGACAGAGACAGTGCCAACTGTGCAGGGACTTTTTGAATTCCCTGTATTTCATGCCATAGGTATTTGGCTGTTATTTTGGAAGGGCCAATCTGAAAATATTGTAGTTTTACCATGAAACAAAATATTAATTATCTGTCCGCCCCCCCTTTTATATAGCTTAATTGATTTTGTGCCCTTCCTTTAAATCCCTGCTTACTTGCGTTACTTGCGTGCTACTTTCTCTGGGGCAAATAAAATAGGAGCTTTCTGTAGTCTGTACTAAGGTAATCTACCAGTTTAACCTCTAAAACAAGCTTCTCCACACATATGTACAGTATGCTGAAATTGAATATTTTTGGACTACATTGCCAGAACAGCACGCATTTAGGATATACAGTGCATCCGGAAGTATTCAAAGTGCTTCACTTTTTCCACAAATTGTTGTTACAGCCTTATTCCAATTTTTTATAATGACAACGTGAAAAAAGTTTTTATGAGATTTTTGCAAATTTATTAAAAATAAAAGTACATAAGTATTCACAACCTTTGCCATAAAGCTCAAAATTGAGCTCAGGTGCATCCTGTTTCCACTGATCATCCTTAAGATGTTCCTACAGCTTAATAGGAGTCCACCTGTGGTAAATTCAGTTGATTGGACATGATTTGGAAAGGCACACACCTGTCTATATAAGGTCTCACACTTGACAGTGCATGTCTGAGTACAAACCAAGCATGAAGTCAAAGGAATTGTCTGTAGACCTCCGAGACAGGATTGTCTCGATGCACAAAACTGGGGAAGGGTACAGAAAAATATCTGCTGCTTTTAAGGTCCCAATGAGCACAGTGGCCTCCATCATCCGTAAATGGAAGAAGTTCGGAACCACCAGGATTCTTCCTAGAGCTGGCCGGCCGTCTAAGCTGAGCGATTGGGGAAGAAGGGCCCTAGTCAGGGAGGTGACCATGAACACGATGGTCACTTTGCCAGAGCTACAGAATTCCTGTTTGGAGATTGGAGAACCTTCCAGAAGGACAACTATATCTGCAGCAATCCACAAATCAGGCCTGTATGGTAGAGTGGCCAGACGGAAGTCACTCCTTAGAAAAAAGCACACGGCAGCCCATCTGGAGTTTGCCAAAATGCACCTGAAGGACTCTCAGACCATGAAAAACAAAATTCTCTGGTCTGATGAGACAAAGATTTAACTCTTTGGTGTGTATGCCAGGAATCAAGTTTGAAGGAAACCAGGCACCGCTCATCACCAGCCCAATACCATCCCTGCAGTGAAGCATGGTGGTGGCAGCATCATGCTGTGGGGATGTTTTAAAGCGACAGGAACTGGGAGACTAGTCAGGATAGAGGGAAAGATGAATGCAGCAATGTACAGAGACATCCTGGATGAAAACCTGCTCCAGAGCGCTCTTGACCTCAGACCTGGGTGACGGTTCATCTTTCAGCAGGTCAATGACCCTAAGCACACAGCCCAGATAGCAAAGGAGTGGCTTCAGGACAACTCTGTGAATGTCCTTGAGTGGCCCAGCCAGAGCCCTGAATTGAATCCGATTGAACATCTCTGGAGAGATCTGAAAATGTGCACCGACGCTTCCCACCCAACCTGATGGAGCTTGAGAGGTGCTGCAAAGAGGAAAGGGCGAAACTGCCCAAAGATAGGTGTGCCAAGCTTGTGGCATCATATTCAAAAAGACTTGAGGCTATAATTGCTGCCAAAGGTGCATCAACAAAGTAATGAGCAAAGGCTTTGAATACTTATGTACATGTGATTTCTTAGGGTTTTTTTTTTAAAATAAATTTGCAAAAATCTCAAAAAAAACTCTTTCACATTGTCATTATGGGGTATCCTGTGTAGAATTTTGAGGGGGAAAAATTAATTTATTCCAATTTGGAATAAGGCTGTAACAACAAAATGTGGAAAAAGTGAGACGCTGTGAATGCTTTCCGGATGCACTGTAACTATATTTCTAATACTGCTGTTTATAGCTTAGGTAGGCTGACCTACACTAATTAACTGGAGCAAGATATATTATCTTCATACCCATCTGCTCGGCACGTCTGTTATAGGCAATAAATGTAAGACAGAAATATTTATTTTGCATATCTTTATGGTACTGTGTTATTTTTAACCAATTAGGGCACAGCCCCAGAGCTATACATCAGCTAGTAGAGACGCTTCTCTTCCAAAACACAAGCAGCACACTGTGGGTCGGTTACAGTGAGTGTAGAGTTCAGACTGTACACAAGTAATCAGCCTGTGGTACCAGCTGATGATGGAAACACAGCATACCAGGTCCATCCTTGGTTGCCATAACATGCTGGAACTTGTAGTTCTATAACTGCTGAAAAGTGACAGGTTCATTTCTTTTATTTTGTATTTTTACTGGCCCTAAGAAGGGTGTACTTGTTACCAGAATTGTGGCTTACATTACTTACTACAGTACACATCATTCTTGAAATCTGCATTTTATTGTCGTCATCATAATACAATTCAACATTTATTCTGACCACCAGATTTAGTTTCTACATTGTATGGCGGTCACTAGAGCAGATGTTGTCACTTCAGTCAAAGTCACGTATAGTTGGCGAGCCCCTAGCTTGCCTAAGGCCACCTCAAGTGCTGCACATGCTGCTGGTCACATGGAGGCAAATACATGTTTGTCAGCACTGTCTGAGTAGTAAGTAGTCCGTACAGTACCTCACGCACCAGGGAGAGCAGAATGAGGTTCCACTTTATATACAAGCAACAAAATTGGAGTCTTTGGGGGTAATTCAGACCTGATCATTAGGCTGTGTTTTCGCACAGCGGGCGATCAGGTCTAAACTGTTAGGCGCCGGGGTCCGCTCGTCGGTGCGGCCCGGCGCCTAGCAACCAGGGACGCCGTGCGCGTACAGCCGCCGGCTCCCTGGCAACGCTAGACGCCGGGCGCACGGAGCCGCTCTGACCCTAGCAACGGGGATGCCTCGTTCGGGCCGCGTTCCCCGTTGCTGGGTCTGTTCTAATTATTTTATGGTGTGCTGGCCGTGCAGCTTGCAAGCTGCACGGCATTCATTGTGATTACCCAGTCTGGCTCCTGATTGGGGAGCTCTCTGTTATAAGCACCCTTTGGACTTCCCACAGACGCCGGTGATAGCTTCCTGTTTGCCTGTGTCAGTTGCAGAGAGTTCCAGTCTTGCTCAATCCGGTTGTTCCTGTCCTCAGTGGTCCTGTACTCGGAAAGTTGTCATCATTCCTGGAGTCTGACCGAGCACCTTTAACATCCTGTGGTGTTCGTGAGTCGCGGCGCAGCCGTGTGTTGCGGCTTGTCCGCTTACTGTTTATTATTTAGTATATTTGTGTTCTGGAGCTTTTGCGGAGGATTCCGCTCCCACAGATCCACTCTGGTATCCAGCGGTGCTGGATAGGAGTAACGGATCGGTGGATCCTTGGTTGTCCTTTTTCCTGGCGGCTAGTCCGCACATACCTTTGGTTTAAGTTAGTTAGCTTGTAACCCCTGGCCTGGTTGCTTAGTCAGAGGGCCCCTTGTTATCACCCTGTCTCGGATTTCCCTTTGTCTCCCATTAAGACCTGAGGGGGCATCGGGGTTGGGCAGACATAATCCGCCCTTCGAACGCGGCTGCCATGGGCTCAAGCAACCATAGTCTCGCAGGGGATTTCTGATAACACGGGCGAGACAACGGAGTTAGGGCGCCAGGGGTTACTAGGCTCTCCTGCTCCCACTACCAGCAGATCTTCCCTGTACTCAGACCTCTGCCATAAGATCTCCTCTGGTCTGGAGTTCGGGAATCATAACATAAACTGAGCATGCGTATGCACCGCTTTGCACGGGTACAAAGCGGATCGCCGCTCAGCGATGGGTTTGTGCGAAGAATCCATTCGCACGGGCGAAAGCAAGGAGATTGACAGGGTGGCAACTGACCATTTTCTGGGTGTGGTTGGAAAAACGCAGGCATGTCCAAGCGTTAGCAGGGAGGGTGTCTGACGTCAATTCCGGTCCCGGACAGGCTGAAGTGATCGCAGCGGCTGAGTCAGTCCTGGGCTACTCAGAGACTGCACAAGATCTGTTTGTACATCTCTGCTACACATGCATTCGCACACTTGCAAAGCAAAAATACACTCCCCCTATGGGCGGCGACTATCTGATTGCAGCAGTGCAAAAATAATTTGCTAGCGATCAGGTCTGAAGTTGCCCATTTGTACACTAGCCAACCTAATGAGTGTGTCCTGTATTTACCCCGTGCCACCATGACGCAATCTATTCTCCAGAATGGATTCCAGTTTATATATTACACAACTTACCGTAATTGTCTCTATTTGTATAAATGGGTGGTATTCAGTATATCAGTTGTTGGGATCCTGGCGCACAGTATACCGTCGCCGGATTCCTGACAACTGGCATACCGACACCTTTTCTCCCTCTTGGGGGGTCCACGCCCCCCATGGAGGGAGAATAGATAGGGTGGCGCCGTGCCTGCAAGGGGCTTATTTGCGCTCGCCCCGCTTTCGGCAAGCTGGCGGTCGGGATCCCGGCGCCGGTATGCTGGCCGTAGGGAACCCCGGCCGCCGGCAACTCATACTACACCCGTATAAATGCTATCAGAATGAGAGGAATATTTATTTCAGTCAATGAAATGAATGGTGGGGCAGCATAGGCATAGGCCTTATTTATAGGTGACATCAAGGTTTCTGACAGTATTCTGAAACCACATCATAAATATCACATATAGATGTAGCCACTTGTATCTAAGATAGAATGGAGTGTTTTGCTGTAAGGTTATTCAGGCTCTCTACTTTGTGAGGTAATAATGGCATTTTTACGGAATGGTTATATTTAATAGGGTGCGGTTTCTGGGACTGCATGAATTTGGGTATTAAGCCTGTATATTTAAAGCAGCAAACATTTTAAAGGCAAAACCAGAATGGTGTTGCCTCTTTAAATCCACAGATTTAATCACCGAAATAATGCCAGTTTCCAGAAATCACACGCTACTGTACCCAATACAACAGGATTGGATGGATTTCCTACAGGGAATGACATTAGTAGTTCTAACAAATTTATGGGGAATTTTCATCTTTGGGGGGCTGCATAGTCTCTGTTATTTCAGAGGCTAGAGCACCGCCAGAAGACCATCCCCTGACATGTCTGGTATTTGTAGGGGGCATATGGGTTCATTCAGACCCGATCGCATGCTAGCTTTTTTTGCAGCAGTGCGATCGGGTCTGAACTGCGCATATGTATGCTCCGCAATGCACAGGTGCGTCGGCCACCGGCAACGGGGATCGGCGAACAGCGACAGATCTAACGAAGACAGCGATCGCATTGGCGATCGCAAGAAGATTGACAGGAAGAGGCCGTTTGTGGGTGTCAACTGACCGTTTTTAAGGAGTGTCCGGGCGAACGCAGGCGTGTCCAGACGTTTCAAGGGAGGGTTCCTGATGTCAGCTCCAGCCCGGATCATCGCAGCGGGTGAGTAAGTCCTGAGCTGTGCAGAGACTGCACAAACTTTTGTTTGTGCAGCTCTATGCACAAGCGATCGCACCCCTGCACAGCGTTTACACCTTCCACTGTAGGCGGCGATTACCTGGTCGCAGCACTGCAAAAAAATGCCTGCGTGTGATCAGGTCTGAATCACCCCCATAGTTGGGATGAGTCAGTAAATTATTCTGATTGCTGATTTATGGGATCAGTGAGAAATATTTGCCCTTTGTGAATGATGCAGATGGGTTTTGGTTTTGTACTATCCTGGACCAACACAGCTATAATTTAGGAGGTAATATTCTATTTTTGCAATGGTTTTTAGTTACCGGACGTTAGTAAATTAAAAAAGTTCACTGCCCTCTAAAACATGCCCAGTTAAGGGTATTTAAGATAAGAACGAAAACTCATTACACTGTTGAGATCTTTAAACCAGCAATGGCTAATGATGACAGGCATCAAGAACACATCATGTAGCGTTTCGTCACAATGTGGAGCCAGTGTGGTACAGTACATCAGGCATCACATTGTGCAGAATTACTTTAGAAGTGCCCGCATCTTTTAAAAATATTTTGAGTCACTTATAGATAAAGAGCTAGCATGTTTGCTGCATGCACCAGCAAGGGTCAAGTGGAGGTCAAGTGGAGACAGAGATTCTTAAGAGTCATGTCTTCACCATCGTTTTAGCATTGATGAAGTAGAGTCATTTATATTTTTGATAAAGGAGAAAATTAGTGAAGAATATTTTGGAGATCCTGTAATGAACAACTAAAACAAATTGGTTAGATGTATATCATAATGAAACATATTAAATTGTAAGCTCTTTTGAAAAGGCATTCCAATTACTATTATGTCACCATCTAGTGAAATACTAGAATCTTAATCATTTTAACATTTCAAACATTTGAATTTGCTAATATCTGCTGCTTATACTGCACAGTACTGCTGGAGATGTATTATTATTATTATCATCATCATCATCATCATCATCATCATCATCATCATCATCATCATCATCCTGTATTTACACCAATCTTGTGAGTAGCAAAACAGACTGTACAATATCTGAGATTATAAAAAATGTATAAAAAATGAAGATATCAGAATGACTGTGACACCAGAACTTTTGGAGCCCCAGGAAAAATGGCTGCATGTTGTCCAACCTGCGATTAAGGGTCCCATTTATCAATGGGTGTTCCATTTCTGATAACTTTCTGAATCTAAGCTCTACCTGCAAATAGAAGTCTCCCCTCTTACCTACCACAAAAGCTACAATGCTGCTGGGAAAATAAGTGTATTGTGGGCTCTTTGCTTCAGGTTACAGGAAGAATTCCCAGTGGGGACATTGCCTAACTTGTGTATGTTCCAGAAGAGTTCAGTAAAATTAAACTGTAGATGAGGCTGAGCAGGATTATTTAAACAAATGGTCAGACACGCTGCAATTTGTATATGATTCACTGGGTCCATATAGGTTCACAGAACTCACACATATGGTGCATGCAGTGCCGTAACTAGGCATTTTAGCGCTGTGTGCAAGAAACGGCATTGGCGCCCCCCCATGCAAGATAGGGGCAGTGCGCGCAGTAGGCACGCAGAAAATATATAGGGGCGTGGCTTCATGGGGAAGGGGCGTGGCCACAAAATAATAGCAATTCATACTACGGTGCACAGTAGTCTCCATTATTCAATTTACGCTGCACAGTAGCGCCACTACACCAGGTAAAGCCCCTTTTACACATTACAGCAGACAGCATCCCCCTTTTTACACATTACAGCAGACAGTCCCCCTTTTTACACATTACGGCAGCCAGTCCCCTTTTTTACACATTACAGCAGACAGTACCCCTTTTTACACATTACGGCAGACAGCGTGCCCTTTTTACACATTACGGCAGACAGCGTCCCCGTTTTTACACAGTACGGCAGACAGCGTCCCCCTTTTTACACATTACGGCAGACAGCGTCCCCGTTTTTACACAGTACAGCAGCCAGTCCCCCTTTTTACACATTACGGCAGACGGTGTCCCCCTTTCTACACATTGCGGCAGCCAGTCCCCCTTTTTACACATTATGGTAGATGGTGTCCCCCTGAGAGAGAGAGAGAGAGAGAGAGAAAGAGAGAGAGAGAGATACTTACCATCTCCCCGCTGGCAGTCAGGCTCCTCGTGCTGGCAGCTCCCTCGGTGCAGGCATCGGACAAGGAGGGGGTGGGAGCGGGACTGGAGCCGCAGCAGCGATATGTCATTGGTAGTAAGCGCCGCTGCAGCAGTCCCCTCTCCTTCCGTATAGGTTGTCCGGCGCCACTGTGAATGCTGGGATGGAGGAACCGCATCCCAGCATTCACAGCAGCGTCGGGCAGCCTATACGGAAGGAGAGGGGAGTGCTGCAGTGGCGCTTACTACCAATGACATAGCGCTGCTGCGGCACCAGTCCCGCTCCCTCCTCCTCCTCCTCCGCTGCCCGGCACGGCTGCTGCTCTCTTCTCTCCAGCGCGGCGCACGGCACACAGCAGAGGCGGCATGTAATGAGTCAATTTGACTCATTACATGCCGCTGGCCGTTGTGCCCTCAGGGCAACTGCGCTGTGTGCCAGGCACACCTGGCACACACGTAGTTACGGCCTTGCGTGCATGTGACTGTTCCAAAGTAGCACTGCATATGTGAACGATAACAATATAAAGTTACCTTTTTCTAATGTTGAATTCCAATTTCATGGACACACATTTGAATCAGGGACGTATTATTGGAGGAGAGGGCCTGTGTGTAGTCTCCATCCATTCTTCCTCCTCTCTAGCCTGCAGCAAATTACTTAGTGAGCAGTAGGGGATACGGTACTTGGGTCGACAGTCATTAGGTCAACCACTATTGGCCGACATGCATTAGGTTGACATGGGTATTAGGTCGACACGGGCATTAGTTCGACATGGCTAAGGTCGACACATGAAAAGGTTGACATGAGTTTTTATTAAAAAAATGAATCTTTTTTGAACTTTTTCATACTTTACGATCCACGTTGACTACAATTGGGAATAGTAGCCTTGCCCGATGCATGGCGAGCGACGCGAGCCATACTATGGGACACGGTGCACTAATTGGGGTTCCTGGTCACTTTACGAAGAAAACGACACAAACCCCCCCCAAAAAAAACTCATGTCGACCATTTTCCATGTCAACCTGATACCCATTTCGAACTTTTCCAGACGATGACCTAGTGCCTGTCAACCAATAATGCTCGACCTAATGAGTGTCGACCTCATTAGGTCATTAGGTTCGACTCAATGATCACATTCCAGCAGTAGTATACTCTACCACTGTGCTAGAGTCTACTGCACATGCGCTTGGGTATGTTGAACGATGGCCAGGATCCCAGCAAGCGCAACAAAGACCCTTGTGGGCCCACTGCGCTCACCACGCTGCGGGCTCAGTGGCTCGTTGCGCTTGCCACAGGTTCTATT
Organism: Pseudophryne corroboree; assembly: GCF_028390025.1. Lineage (NCBI taxonomy): Eukaryota > Metazoa > Chordata > Amphibia > Anura > Myobatrachidae > Pseudophryne > Pseudophryne corroboree. The sequence goes on along the minus strand of NC_086447.1, from coordinate 529,691,612 downwards.
CCCACTCCATGGGTGTTGTGGACACTCAAAAGTGGAAATAGCTCTCGGCATCCTACCGGCATTCTGGCGGCCGGGATCCCAGCGTCGGTATGTTGAGCACCGGGATCCCAGCCGCCGGAATCATAACTACATCCCATTGCAACATTGTGACACCAGAACATTTAGAGCCCAGGAAAAATGTCTGCATGTTGTCAAACTGGCGATTAACGGTGGATGTATTTATCAAAGCTTGTAGAGACATAAAAATGTGACAGATAAACTACCAACCAATCAGCTCCTAGCTGTAATTTTCAAACACAGCCTGTAAAATGTAAGGCAAAAACTGATTGGCTGGTACTTTATCTATGAAAATTATCTCTCTCTCAAGGCTTTGATAAATATCCATATAAATTGAGATTCCTGGGTCTAGGAGGGAAACAGGAGGCTCTGAATATGTGGAGGGGAAATTTTAGGAAAATATTTTTGTATGTGGTAGTGGTATGTAACGTCACCACCATGTAGAAATAAGATTATTGCTGATCAATGTAAGATCTATGGGGCCTATTTATTCACTGCTTTCCTGTTTAAAATCATGCAGATGCTGAATTTGTCTAATAATTTAAGTATATTTATTATTTCTGTAATTCTTGTCATAGATATCTCCTGTGTAGACTAACGCAGGTTGCCCTATTTCAATTTATTCATAATGGGGACTGGCCTCTAGACCAATTTACCAAGTTCAGAAAACATTTTCAGAGATTGACCGTATTTACTAACATCATCTTAAGATGTATTAGCTGCTTTACTCCTATGGAGGAATTATCACAGGAGGGGGATCATCTGAGGCCTCCACAGCAGCCTCCAAGCTCCTCCCACAGCAATCGCATTTCTGCATGCCCATGAATGAATACTGCAGCTTTATTAATTTACCAGTAATATTTTAGTGGTGTCAGCCTTTAAATAACAATATCTTTATATAAAAAGACTTATGCTTATTGGGATCACTGACTGAAGATTGTTCTAGCAACAAGAGATCTTTACTAAATCTGGAGTTGTTTTGGGTAAATATCAGATTGTGTCTTTTGTTCATCTGCATGAAATGTGAGGTCAATTCTGATCAAGTTCCTTTTAAATTGTGGCTTTGTGTCTCTATCCAATAAGAAGCGTTTCCATATGATATCTCCAAATAGTTCTGACAGTGAGGGCCACAGTTAAGTACATTACAGAGCGTTGTCTGCCAGCACATTCTTTACAATACTTTATCTATTAGAATCTAAGTTCTGTATAGAGATGAAGGTAAAATAAAATGATATATTAATTTTTACCATATGTTAAAGACTTGGCATAGATCTTCTTTAACTGTCTAAGCTCAAGAATGTTGGACATTTGTGGTGATTTGAAATAAATAAATAAATAAATATATATGTTTGTAGTTAATCTTTAATAACATATTATACATACATATTGTTAACAATTTATATAGCACCAGCATAACTCTTTAACACTTTAAATATTGGTACAGACACAGTAACAGTAACAAAACAAGACTGTATTTACAGACAAAACACAAATAAATAAATAAATAAATAAATAAATAAATAAATAAATGTCATTTGTTTTACAATCAAGATAATATCCACTATCCATTTATAATATAATAATGACATTTTCCTAATCACTTTGGGGTTCATGTAGAATTTGACAACATTTAAGTCAACAATATACAGGAGGCAGAAATTGCATCCATTCAAAATCTGCAAAGATGCACAGAACATAAGATGCAGAATTTTTCATAAGTTGCATGAATAGCGTAAGACAGAGGTTCCCAAACTGTGTGCCGTGGCTCCCTGGGGTGCCTCGGGACACTTGCAGGGGTGCCTTGGATTGGAGGTCCAGAACCAATTCAAATTATTCATGGTCAATATAATAGGCAAAACCAGTGCTGGTGGCTGTCAGTCATAAAATATGTGGACAAACAGAAGTAAATCTTGTCCCTCACCACACAACTGACACTAAGGATGACATATAAACGCGATCTACTTAATGTAATATTTCTTTCTAAATTTCTCAATAAGAAATTTGTGGCCTAGGGGTGCCGTGAAAAAAATTCTGATACTATAGGGCGCTGTGATTCAAAAAAGTTTGGAAACCACTGGCGTAAGATATGCTTAAATATCACACTTTCAGTGTATCAAGCGCTAGTAGTGATTTACTTTTATGTATTACAGTGGAGATTACCCATTATTTGACCGCAGACCTTGAAAAAAATCCCAGTGTACAAAACAGAAGTGTTATGCTACTTCTAGCTCATTCACATTGCGTCCCCATAAGATGCAGATTTGTATTACTTAAGGTTTTTTTTACGTTTAACCCATGAATACCTACATGAACCCCAAGAATTAGGTAGAGCAATAAATTGTAGAAGAAGGACTGTGTTTTAGTGTGTCTATCGAATAAAATGTTTTTTTTGGTAGATGTATTTTTTTTCTCAATATTTTTTCACAAGTCACAATACACATCCAAGTGGGCCCAAGTGGGCAGAAGATGCCGGGGCATGCTGATGCTTATACAGTGTTAGCCTGGGGCACAAAAGGCCCACCAGGGGAATGCAGTGGTAGGTGGTAGGTGTACTAGCCACCACAGAGGGTTGGCTAACCATTTAGAGAGACCATGGTGTGTACCCATTTATAAATATATATAGTAAATGCTGATAATGCGTGCATGATAATGTACCAGACTGATAAGAGCAATGCACTGTAGTGAATATACCCTAGTCCTGTGAATGCAGTATAAGGTAACATATATAATAATTAAGCACGTGACGGTGATCCTGTCTATAGAGGACTCTGTTACTGATGGCCAATGTCTAAAACTCACTGAGAACTGCATTAACTGTAGTAAAAGGAGATTTATGGTAGACTTACCATAGAAAAATCTCTTTCTGCGTTGTACACTGGGTTCCACAGGGAATACATCGGAGTGTAGAGTTGGATCTTGATCCAGAGGCACCAACAGGCTAAAGCTTTGACTGTTCCCAGGATGCATTGCATGGCCTCCTCTATAACCCCGCCTCCGGACACTGGAGCTCAGTTTCGTTAACCAGTCCAATGCAGTAGCAGGTAAAAGAGAAGGCAGATGTTAGTCACATAGGACCACATTCTCACGATAGGAGAAGGGACCAGCGGCTAATGCCATACAAACCCAAAGATTCTAAGTGCGTCAGGGTGGGCGCCCTGTGGAACCCAGTGTACCTCGCAGAAAGAGGTTTAACTATGGTAAGTCTACCATAAATCTCCTTTTCTACAGCGGGGTACACTGTGTTCCACAGGGAATACATCGGGGATGTCCTAAATCAGTTCCTCATGGGAGGGAATGCACCGTAGCGGGCACAAGAACCCGGCGTCCAAAGGAAGCATCCTGGGAGGCGTTCAGCGGACGCGCCTCGGTAGGCCGCCCAAGAAGGTCCAACAGACCGAGTAGAATGGGCTTTGATAGCAGCAGAAGTTGGAAGATCAGCCTGTGCATAAGCTTGTGCAATCACCAGTCTAATCCATCTGGCCAAGGTTTGCTTATTCACAGGCCAGCCACGTTTGTGAAAACCAAAAAGTACAAAAACGGTTTCGGACCTCCTGAGAGAGGCAGTCCTCTCCACGTATATACGGAGAGCCCGTACTACATCAGAAAGGGTGGACGACAGGACAAAGCGCCTAAGTCCGACATCCTCCTAGCAAAGCCAATAGCCAACAGAAACACGACCTTAAGCGTAAGATATTCAAGGTCCACAGACTCAAGAGGTTCAAATGGAGACTCTTGTAGGACATTCAAAACAACAGACAAATCCCATGGAGCCACAGGAGGGACATAGGGAGGCTGAATTCATAAAACAACTTGAGTGAAAGTATGAACGTCAGGAATAGAGCAATCTTCCCCTGAAATCACACTGACAAGGCAGAAATATGAACCTTGAGGGAGGCCAGACGAAGGCCTAAGTCTAGGCCTTGTTGCAGAAAAGCCAAAAGTCTGGACGTTCTGAAATTGTATGCATCGTAATTCTTAGCAGAACACCAGGTGAAGTAAGAATTCCATATCCTGTAATAAATCCATGCAGAAGCTGGTTTGCAGGCCTTTAGCATAGTTTGGATAACCACCTCGGAGAATCCTTTGGCCCTCAGGAGTGAAGCTTCAAGAGCCACGCCGTCAAAGCCAATCTGGCCAGGTCTGGGTAGACACAAGGAACCTGAACGAGGAGGTCTGGGCATTGAGGAAGTAGAAGAGGATGCTCTATCGATAGACCCTGGAGGTCTGAGAACCAATGCCATCTGGGCCACGCGGGAACGACTAGAAGTAGCATTGCTCCTTCTTGCTTGAACTTCCGTAGTACCCTGGACAGGAGTGACACTGGAGGGAATACGTATGGCAGCTGAAAGTTCCATGGAACTGCCAGTGCATCCACGAACGCTGCTTAAGGATCCCTTGTCCTTGATCAGAAGATTGGAACCTTGTGATTGTGTTGAGACGCCACCAGATCTACATCTGGTAGACCCCACTTGTCCACCAGGAGTTAAAAGACTTCCAGATGAAGACTCCACTCTCCGGCGTGCATGTCCTGATGACTGAGGAAATCCACTTCCCAGTTGAGGACTCCTGGAATGAACACTGCTGATATTGCTGGCAGATGGTGTTCTGCCCAACAAAGGATTTTTGACACTTCCATCATTGCCATGCGGCTTCGAGTGCCTGTTCTGTATCAGAGGCAGGGCAAGAGTCAAAGCATTGAACATTGCCGGTTATTCCAGAATGTTTATCGGGAGGAGAGATTCCTCTTTGGTCCACCGGACCTGGAGAGAGTGTTGCTAGCACCACGCCCCAACCCCGCAAACTGGTGTCCGTTGTCAGTAGGACCCAGTTGAGGATCCAGAAGGGACTGTTGCTCAACTGTTGGTCCTGTAGCCACCAGCTCAGTGAAAGACAAACCTCCGGAGTCAAGGAGATAATTTGAGACCTGATCCGATGAGGCAGGCCATCCCACTTGGAAAGGATTAACTTCTGCAGAGGGCGGGAATGAAATTGAGCGTACTCTACCATGTCAAAAGCCGACACCATGAGGCCTAGTACTTGCATCGCTGAGTGTATCGACACTCTTGGTCGAGAGAGGAAGTATCTGATCCTGTCCTGAAGTTTCAGGACTTTCTCTGGAGACAGAAACAATCTCTGGCTGTGTGTGTCCAGCAGTGCCACCAGGTGCACCATGCTTCAAGCAAAGACCAGTGAGAACTTTTCCAGTTGATGAGCCACCCGTGGGCTTGTGGGAATTGGACCGTCAGTTCCAGATGACTGAGGAAGATATCTTGGGAGTTCGCCAGGATCAGCAAGTCGTCCAGATATGTCAGGATCCTGATTCCCTGACGGTGGAGACGGGCCGTCATCACGGCCATGACCTTGGTGAAGATCCGAGGGGCCGTGGCCAGTCCAAATGGCAGAGCCCGGAATTGATACTGTAGGTTTCCAATAGCAAACCGCAGATATTGCTGATGCGATATGGCAATAGGTATATGCAGGTAAGCATCCTGTATGTCCAGGGATACCATATAGTATTCGGGTTCCATGGCCAGTACAATAGAGCGCAGAGTTTCCATACGGAATTTGGACACTCTCACAAATTTGTTCAATGATTTGAGGTTGAGTACAGGCCGGAAAGATCCATTGGGTTTTGGGACTAGAAACAGGGTCGAATAGTATCCCCTACCTCTCTGGGACAGAGGTACCGGCACTACCACTCCAGTGTCCAGGAGGGATCGCACAACCAGGTGTAGAGCTTGTGCTTTTAATGGATCCGAAGGGATAACCGTCGAGCAGAACTGGCGAGGGGGACGTCTCTTGAAAGAGATTGCGTACCCATGAGAGACAACTTCCTGCACCCAGGCATCCGAAGTGGTCTTTAACCAGGCCTGGGTGAACTGCAGAAGTCGGCCTCCCACCCTGGGATCCTCCAGGGGGAGGCCTGCCCTGTCATGCAGAAGGCTTGTCTTGTTTGGAACCAGGCTGACGGGCGGCCCATGATTGTTTAGGTTTGGGCTTAGTGGTCTTGGAAGCACGAGCCTGTCTCAGGTACGCCTGAACCTTTGCTTTCCCTGGAGGTTGAAAGGAACGAAAAGTGGTACTCTTTGCCTTCAGTGCAGAAGGATTAGTACTTGGGAGAAACGCAGTCTTAACAGTCGCCAAGTGAGTCACAATCTTATTCAGATTCTCCCCAAATAGGATGTCTCCCTTAAAGGGGAGCACCTCCAAGCTCTTTTTGGAGTCTAGGTCCACCCCAGGACCTTAACCACAGAATTTGGCGAGCCAGTATAGACGTAGTAGAAGCCTTGGGCGCCATTACTCCTGCCTCAGAGGACGCCTCCTAAATATAGTGGGAGGCGGTGGTAATATGAGACAAATATTGTCTGGCAGTGTCAGTAATATCCTAAGACAGCTCATCCGCTAATGCCTAAACCCATGCTTCAATACCTTTTGTGGCCCAGGAGGCTGCTATAGTGGGTCTATGTACAGCACCGGTAAGGGAGTAAATATATATCAGGCATCCCTCCACACGCTTATCCGTCGGTTCATTCAGTGAGGTGACAGTGGTGACAGGTAGAGTAGATGACACCACGAGACGGGCGACATGAGAGTCCACCGGCAGTGGATTTTCCCACTTCTTACTCAACTCTGCAGGGATAGGATAACGAGCTAGCATCTTTTAGACAGGGAGAATTTCTTTCCTGGAGACGACCATGATTCCTGACGTATGTCGATTGAATGGTCAGAATGTGGTAAGACTACTTTAGTAATCTTCTGACGTTTGAACTTATCAGGTTTTTTAGATGCAGTAGTGGGATCTACCTTATCATCAATTTGTATAATCAGCTTAATAGCCTCCACTAGGTCAGGAACATCAACCTGAGTTGTAGGTTTCCCGTCAGAAGCGACTGTATCAGTGTCTGACGGATCAGTATATTCCCCATCCTCATCAGAAGAATTATCTGAAATATTAGTGGATTGTGAGGAGGAAGCGACCCGCTTAGATGACCCCTTGACCCCATAGAGGAGTGGGGTAGACTTTTGTCTAACCAAAGATTGATTTAATTGTTGTATCTGGGTAGACAGAGTGTCCGTCCAGGGTGGATTAACTACAGGGACAATATGTGGCTGCAATGGCACAGGAGGCCCAACAGGAGGCCACACAGGGGCGTAAGACGTGTCACAAGCGTATTCAGCATACTTGAGAACGCTGCCCAAGGTGGTTCCTGATTGGCCACAGCTGTGGGCTGACTGGGAGATGTATTCAGTACCTGAACCATCAGCTAAAACTTTCCCCTCAGGTAAATCCTTGGTGCAAGCACTGCATGATGCAGAAGCGTCTGCGGATTTCCCATCCTGTGTGGCAGACATTATACTGAATGTAGCCTTAGAGCGTAACAGTACAATATAGCCAGACAAACACAATACTTGCAAATAACCCCCTGATTTATGTGACCGTAAATACAGGACACAAACAGAGAATTAAAGCGGTATGAGGTGACTGAAATACACAGTAAAACACACTAAACAGTATATACGGTGTAGCACTATATATGAGACCCTGACGCACCTAGCCTCCTAGGGTACAGAATACTGTGATTGCTATAGCTGGGATACATAGAAAGTGAAATCCATAGAGCAGATGCAGGCACACACAGTCATAATGGTATGACTATGCAGAAATAATTTTAACGCAATAAAACTACACTGGACTAGTAAAAAAATAAATAAATAAATAAATAAATAAATATATATATATATATATATATATATATATATATACACACTGTATATATATATATATATATATATATATATCAATGCACAGCCAGAGACTGGATGAATATATCAGAATACTTGTACTATATATTCTGGTAGAGAGACACTTGTTCTTAACTAACACTGTCTTAAACTGACATGTAGAATACTTAAGTGACTGTATAATCACAACGCTGAGCAAGGAGGCGGATTTACAGAAGGTGACTTAGCTCTGCACTCCCGGAGACCAGACGCAGCTACTTGTAGAAGATGGCGCCTAAATCTCAGCCATGGAGTGAGGGAGAGTGAAATACAGCACCAGGGCGGGAACATCAGCAGTAGGTAGTGCCCGGAACTGGGGGAGAGTCTACAGGTAAGCACCTTATCCCCTATGCTGGTACTCACCACTGGGTACTGTGGAGCCTCTGTAAAATGGATCTTTTAAAATCCAACCTGTGCTCCCTGCCCTGTTGGATATAGTGGGGTCCCTGTGCAGTACAGTGTCCACGCCAGCAGTGCGGTCCGTCTCCTGGGACCGCGACCGGAATGTGATTTACCGACGGGTCCCGCCTGGGGGACCCTCTTACCTCCTCCGTGATGTGCAGCCACGCGATCCTGGAGAGCGTCAGCAGTGGTGTGCCTTTGGACCGGAGCACCTCCGCTGCAAGTACCAGGGAACCGGCCGCAGGAGTATGCAGCACTGCTGGGGAGGTGATGGAGCTGCATCACAGCATGTCATAATGACATAGAAAGTGCTGCGGCCCTTGAAGGCTTCTAAAAAGCTCTTTTCAGGGCTGGTTAACGCAGCCTACCCTGTTAAGTGACCTGCTATGCAGGCACCAACTTACAAACTGAGCTCCAGTGTACAGAGGCGGAGTTATAGAGGAGGCCATGCAATGCATCCTGGAAACAGTCAAAGCTTTAGCCTGTTGGTGCCTCTGGATCAAGATCCAACTCTACACCCTGATGTATTCCCTGTGGAACACAGTGTACCCCGCTGCAGAAAGGTGAAATACAGTATATGCCATTGTAAAAGCTAATGCAAGCCAGAGTTTACCAACCTCAGTCCTCATTGCACCCTAACAGTCCAAGGGCAATATTTACTAATATTCGTGTTTGAGTCGGTTTGTGTAGTGTTTAAACTCGTTTTGTATCGGGTGCATTTTCATGCAACTTTTTGAAACTATGGCCCTCATTCCGAGTTGATCGGTCGCAAGGCGAATTTAGCAGAGTTACACACGCTAAGCCTACGCCTACTGGGAGTGTATCTTAGCTTCTTAAAATTGCGACCGATGTATTCGCAATATTGCGATTACAAACTACTTTGCAGTTTCTGAGTAACTTCAACCTTACTCTGCCTGTGCGATCAGTTCAGTGCTTGTCGTTCCTGGTTTGACGTCACAAACACACCCAGCGTTCGCTCAGACACTCCCCCGTTTCTCCAGCCACTCCTGCGTTTTTTCCGGAAACGGTAGCGTTTTCATCCACACGCCCATAAAACGCCGTGTTTCCGCCCAGTAACACCCATTTCCTGTCAATCACATTACGATCGCCGGAGCGATGAAAAAGCCGTGAGTAAAAATACTATCTTCATTGTTAAATTACTTGGCGCAGTCGCAGTGCGAATATTGCGCATGCGTACTAAGCGGATTTTCATTGCGATGCGATGAAAAATACCGAGCGAACAACTCGGAATGAGGGCCTATATACGCAAAGTTACAAAGCAGTCGACTTTATGGTTTTCGTGTTTTCCGATGTCGTGGCCAGTCGTTTTTTTTTGGACCATTCTCGGCCGTCATTGTCATTTGCGTACGTCTTTTGGTTGTTTTTACCGGTATTTTTCTAAGTTAAACGCGGCAGGGTTTTTTTAAGACCCCGGCCGCATTTTCACTTTTAGTTTCGTTTTTCATCCCCGTTCGTGATTGGTTGTGTTTCAGATGTAGGAGTGTCTGTGCGCAACCATATAAATACACCCCAAACCGTCCGCACCTCGTGGGTTTAGTTAGTGGTGAGGAGGAGGGAGGTTGTGCTGTGGAGGTAGGTGAATTTGTGGTTTGGTGAGGAGTGTTGGTAGCAATTTCTGAGTGTGGTATTGTGTATGAAAGTCGTCTTGTCATTCTTGTAGTCTTGTTTTTTGTGGTTTTGTCTCATTTTTTGTCCAAGTTATTTTTCTTTATAGTCCCTTGTCAGTGTTTGTGTGTGTGTGTGTGTGTGTGTGTGTGTGTGGGTGTGTGTGTGTGAGTTGTGTAGTGGTAGTGGAGGAGTTTGTTGTTTGTCTATTTTTTTTTTCTGTGTTAAGTGTTTAGACACACAATTATGTGTGACTCAGAGGTGGGTGAGGTGGAGGGTGTGAGTGAGGGGGAGGAGGTCGGTCAGGTGGAGGAGGTGGGTGAGGTTGCTGCAGCAGCCTCAAGTGACAGTGATAGTGACAGTCAGACAGCTCCGCAGCCACGCACCACTACTAAGACTGGGCGGAATGTAAAGTTTAGTTTTGCTGAAAATGTTGCATTGGTGCGTGAGCTGATGAAGTATCAGCGGCAGCTATTTGGGCCTGAGTCCTCCAAGGTGCCAACACGGAGGAAGACGGTGTTGTGGGCGAAAGTTGTTGCTGCTGTCAATAGTGAGGGGTTGGTCAAGCGGACGGAGGACACGTGCCGCAAACGGTACTATGACATAAAGCGACGTGTCAAGTCCAAAATGGCCAAGGAGGCGAAGTCGGCTCGAAAAACCGGTGGTGGCCAGCCCTATATTGCAAGATATCTGGAGTATGAGGAGCCCATGCAGAGTGTAATACCTCCTGAAGTAGTCTCTGCATCCCATGTCCGGGATTCAGATAGGCCCAGGAAGAATGGTGAGCATGTGTATTTGCATTAACATTCTATGACCTTTTTTTTTTTTAAATGTGTGTCATGTCACGTTGCATATTATTCCCATCTTCAAGTGTGTGTCAGCAAATACATTGTTTTGGGTAATGTTTTATACAAAAGCCAATGTAACATCTTACCTTATTGTATGTCATGTGTTTTTTCCAGTATATTTTGCATGTGTAGTTTGGACTTGGTGTGTCATTGAATTGTCCTGCAATAATGTTTTCCTTTTGGACATTTTTTGTTTTTTAATTTGGACTATGTTTTATATTTAGGTTATCCATGTGCAATGTTTCAAAAACAGTGGTTGTCATGTTAGAGGCTGGAGTAGTGGAAAGTGGTTTGGAAACCACTTACATGTGTAATGTCATTATTACAGAATGTAATATTTTTTATTAAAAAAAACACTATTTGTTTGTTCAGTTTGAGTTTGTATTTGTACCGTGACACAACACTGCAGTGTAATTTTTTGTTTTTGTTTGGCTCATATAGTGGTAATGTGTGTTTGGAGTGCCACATCACAGAGCAATTTATATATTGCATCTGTAATATTTTTCCTTTCATTACAAAATGAAGATGTGTGTGTTTGTGGTTGTTAATGTATGTATTTTTACTTGTGGCCTATGTCAGTGTCCTGTACATCTTTTCCTGTGTTGAATTTTCCATAGTGCATATGGCTATTGGACAATGTTTATTGTTTTATGTAGTGGTTTTTTTGTTTCCGGTCCTTATGTTTTTCATAAAAATAAAGCAAGCATTTCTTAAAGAATACATGTTTATAAGCATAATGGGTGGATGTATCAACAATAGCATGAATGCATGAGTGTTTTATTTTTTTTTACAGTGTTTGAAAAAAGCAGTACTACTCGTCCTCCAGTAACTCCCAGCACATCTGATGATGATGACGCTGCGGAAGCAGGTAAAGTGTCCATTGTAGTATAGGGTATGTTTGTAAAGGAATGGCCATAATAAAATTTCACTTTCATTAATAGGTCCATCAAAAGAAGTCTGGAGCAGCAGAACTGGGACTTCTGTAAGACATCACCACAAAAAACCTGTGGCAGCAAAGAAAGCAAGGTCTGATGTCCAGGGCCAACCACAGCAGGCTACCCCGCCACGAAGATTATCGACAGTATGTTCGGTCCCCCCACTCCAAATTTTGGACACACCTCCAAGACGTCATCCACACTCCCCTCATCTTGATTGTGAGTATCAAACTGAAATAAATGTAAACAATTTTAGATCGTAATCAAACTTTTTCTTAACCGCATTAAGTCAAAACACATCAAAAACTTATATACTTACCGAAGTAAGTAAAACATGAAATGGAATCCAAGAAAAATGGCCTTGTCCACATCCAGTAAAGATATGTATGCCCACTTGAGCCATACAGTAGCACATTGTGTGTAAGATGCTGCAACAGAAACTCATGTCTAATGTTTGCAAATAGTAAGGTTGTTTATCAAATTTTCACATGTGTGTTTGAGCTCACATTGCCAAATACATATAAAAACATTACTATGTTTGTTTTAGAAAAGCTATAAGGTAACATATTATGGATTACAATGTGTTTTTATGGTGGAGTATGTCTGATCTACAATAAAACTAAAGTGTTTGCTTTCACAATTAAGTAACCAGACACATTTGCCACAAACAGGCATATGTATGTATTTAAGTTATGAGTGATGATGTTGCTAGGCAGAATATCTGAAAGCAACAGTGAATGACATGTGTTCCATGTGTAGTGATTTGTTTTCATTTATCAGACATATGGATAGCTAACGGCGAATTTTTCGACATTTCAGCTTCTAGTCCTGGTAACAGCATCCCTCCGCAACAACAGCAACACAGTATCATGGAGGAGACAATCATCTTAGAAATGCAGCCATTAAGCCAAGGAATCAGCCCCTCAGCACCTGTGAGTACACCACCACAGCAAAGCACACCACCACCACAACACAGCCCAACAACACCAGTAACACAAGGCCCTGATCAGGTGTTTTGGACCATTTGGGCTAGACAGCAGGCCACTAATGAAGATTGCCTGCGTAGGCAGACACAAATGTTTGCAAGCCTACCATGTCACCTTAGAAGAATAACCAGAAATATGAGTAGACAAAATGAACAAACATCCAGAATTGGCAATACCATGGAACTCATGCGTACAGACATTACGCAGGTCATGGGCAACTTACAGCGCATAATGGAAGAACAGCACAGACTAATGGAAGAACAGCACAGACAACAGCAAAGTTATATGAACATTTTTCAAAACAATCAAAAGATTCATGAAAGTTTATTCCGAATAGTAGACAATCAAAATGCTGCTGCACGTGAACTCAATGCCACCCTCACTAACCTGAATGAAACACTCAGATCCATGCACCAACAGCAAACAAGCAGCAGTTCTGGTATGACTATTTCAAATATCACGCCAGTCTCATCTCCATCAGAGCACGACAACATGACAGTGCTAAAGGCAAAGGGCAGGACAAGCAGGCACCCAAATTTTTTTTACACAAAACAAACAAATTATACATTTCTGAGAAGTAATTCAAAATAGTTAGTAAGTGTATGTTTGGCAAAATATATATAACACTTAGCTCCTTGACAATTTATACAACATCATTAATTATAAGAGGTACAAACAACAGCATAAAATTTGTACGCACATTTATTCTTTACCATCTTTGTTTTCTTTTGGAGGAGGGAAATGTTGTTGGAGCTGCACATACATGTTAGCAGGAAGTAACCAGACCACTTGATTTTTTTCTAATCATTACTCTTTCTAGATTTCAATCATTCTCCTATCCTGCACACACAATCATTGCCAGGCAGCCACATACATGTTAGCAGGAAGTAACCAGACCACTTGATTTTTTTCTAATCATTACTCTTTCTAGATTTCAATCATTCTCCTATCCTGCACACACAATCATTGCCAGGCAGCCACATACATGTTAGCAGGAAGTAACCAGACCACTTGATTTATTTCTAATCATTACTCTTTCTAGATTGCAATCATTCTCCTATCCTGCACACACAATCATTGCCAGGCAGCCACATACATGTTAGCAGGAAGTAACCAGACCACTTGATTTTTTTCTAATCATTACTCTTTCTAGATTCCAATCATTCTCCTATCCTGCACACACAATCATTGCCAGGCAGCCACATACATGTTAGCAGGAAGTAACCAGACCACTTGATTTTTTTCTAATTATTACTCTTTCTAGATTCCAATCATTCTCATATCCTGCAGCCAATCCACATTACAATGTGATTGTTAACTATTTTACCTTTCTTCTCTATACAACATTACAAGAATAACACAATTGAGTTGCGTAAAGCGCTTTTAATATGTTGTCATTGAATTGAGATAATTCATTGCCAAAATGAATGTCATTATTGTTGGGCCATGTTTGTGTGTGTTAAAAATGAGTAATAATGTTATTACACATGATGCAGAAACAAAAAAATAATACATTTTTAACCAAAAAAATAATAATGTGTATAATAATGTATATATATGGCAAACTGTGTATTTACTTACAAATCAGCAAGTTTACTGCAGCAAACATTACAAAATAAATTATTTAGGATGAGAGTAAGTTTGTGTCCCTTAAATATGATGGAGCATCACACATAGGGACACATGTATTCCTCAAGGCTAACATATTATATGTTGAGGACTGTTTATTTAGAACACAGGTTCTCAAACTCGGCCCTCAGGACCCCACACAGTGCATGTTTTGCAGGTCTCCTCACAGAATCACAAGTGACATAATTAGCTCCACCTGTGAACCTTTTAAAATGTGTATGTGAGTAATTCATACACCTGTGCTTCTACTGAGTTACCTGCAAAACATGCACTGTGTGGGGTCCTGAGGGCCGAGTTTGAGAACCTGTGCATTAGGACGTTACACACAATCATAAAGTAAAATACTAAATAAATTACTATGTGGATTATGTGTGCTTGTAATAAATTATCAGTGCAAGTTTAAGAACACTTATCCAGACTTAATGCATGCCACTCATAATCTGTTGCTTTGATTTTTCATATAAACACAATACACATGCGACATTACTTTTGCATAAAGCGAGGGTATGTTTGTATGTCTCAAGGAGACAGACACATTCTGAGTAATGGTTTTTACAATAAAAATGGGCCAACATCTATTTATGATTACACAACAAATAAAATCAGCAAAGCAAACTTACCTTAGAAATAGCGAGTGATGAGCTCTTGCCTAACCTGCCTCCCTACATCTGTACTCCAAGTATCACCAGATGTCTCTAATTCCTCTGCTTGCTGGCTGCTTTCTTCATCCTCCTCCTCCTCCTCAACATTTGGCAGATGTTGTTGCAAACACATGTTATGAAGAAAGCAGCAGCAGAACACAATTTGAGTCACCTTCGAGGGACTATACAACAAAAGGCAACCAGACTTATCCAGACACCGAAACCTAGATTTCAGCACACCAAAACATCTTTCTATCACATTCCGCATGGACTTATGTGCATGATTGTAATTGTGTTCAGCAGGGGTATCAGGTCGGGACAATGGAGTTAGAAGCCAAGAGAAACAGCCATATCCTCCATCACCTAAAAGACAGATATAGTAACGTGATTCATGTTAAG
The DNA here is from genome assembly GCF_028390025.1 of Pseudophryne corroboree. Taxonomy (NCBI): domain Eukaryota; kingdom Metazoa; phylum Chordata; class Amphibia; order Anura; family Myobatrachidae; genus Pseudophryne; species Pseudophryne corroboree. The sequence continues at coordinate 529,676,307 of NC_086447.1, read as the reverse complement.
ATACAGCAACACATAAGTAACACACTGTGGGGCAGATGTATTAACCTGTAGAAGGCATAAGGAAGTGATAAACCAGTGATATGTGCAAGGTAATAAAGGCAGCGGACAATCTGTTCCTAAATGTTCATTTACATATTGGAGCTGATTGGCTGGTGCCTTTATCACCTTGCACATATCACTGGTTTCTCACTTCCTTATGCCTTCTACAGGTTAATACATCTGCCCCTGTATTTGGACAAAGTATACGCAGGCCTACACATATCAAATTACATACCCAGCAGCCATCCATCTGGCATTTGTCCATCCTCAAACTTATCAAAGAGGGATGACTGACTGAGGATGAAGGAGTCATGGCAGCCCCCAGGGTAACCAGCAACAACACTCATTATTTTGAGATTTGCATCACAAACCACCTGCACATTTGTGGAGTGTTCTTGATGGCGATTAGTATATATGTGCTGCCTGCCCCTAGGTGGTCTCAGCTGAATGTGTGTGCAATCTATGGCTCCAAGCACATTGGGCATGCCAGCCAGCTCATAGAAATCTACCCTGACGGCATGCCACTGAGACGCCTGGGTAGGGAAGCAGATTGAGGCATCGAAAACAGCCAACACCTGTGTGTATATTTGAAAGAACAATAAACATGAGATTTTACGACAGAACTGTCCACCGAGAAAAAAAAAAGAGGTAGTTAGGTATACATCACCTGTGTTAATATTCTCGAAAATGAGGCCTGTGAGATTCCTATGACATCCCCAGACACAGCCTGAAAGCTACCAGTAGCCATAAAGTGCAACACAGCCAGGAGTTTGTGCAGGCCTGAGACAGAGCGAGAGCGTGCTGTCTCAGGGTCTAGGCCCAGTTTGACAAGGTCATACAGACGGAAAATGTTGTTACGATTTAGACGGAACATCTGTATGACCATACCATCAGACAATGCGTTCAAGTTTAAACGCCCCCTAAAAAAACGAGGCCTGCGCAGCCTCCGCGGAACCTGTACAACCTGCTGACCATGTTCAGTTTGTTGGCCCTGGTTACTTACAGGCTGATATCTGAGTCTGAGGAATCCCACAGCACACAAAATATCACTGGTCCACAGTCCTGCTGCCTTTTCTGAGTGTAGGTGGATTGAATTGGGCCTAACATCCTTTTATAGGCATCCGTATTCAGGTGTTATTGATTTTTGAGTTGCAACACATGTAAACACGCCTGAAAAAAGCAGGTCTATTTTTTTGCTGCTTTTTTTAACGATTCGCAAAAAAATACGACCGCATTTGAGCACTCAGAGACTAACATCCAAATACGAATGAATAGTGAATTCCCGTATTGTATGAAATAACCGCCGCGTTTAACCGATGGTCTATTCATTCATATTTCTGAACTTTGCAAATCAAACCATTACGAATAGTCCAAACACTGCCGAGATTGGTGCTTAGTGAATTTCCGGATTGGGACTTAGAAAAAAACCCACAAATCGGGCAAACTCGGATTTTTAGTAAATATAGGCCCAGGTTTTAAGAAAATCTATGCTTGTGTAATGTATAATCAAAGAGACTGAGGTACTAATTAAGTCAACTATGCTTAAGCATGGAAATCTGTAAATCTGGACTGTTATGGTGCTTTGCGTTTGGGAACCACTGGTTTAAGCTCTTACCACTGGGATGACTTAATTGTAGGTTAGTGAATGAATGCAGAGCTACAATTCCATTCCAAACATGGGCAGGAACTGTGGCCCTCATTCCGAGTTGATCGCGCGCTGTAACTTTTTGCAGCCCGTGCAATCAAACTAGACGCCGCCTATGGGGGAGTGTATTTTTGCATAGCAAGGCTGCGATCGCTTGTGCAGCCGAGCTATGCAAAAACATTTTGTGCAGATGAGAAGTAGGTCTGGACTTACTTACCAGTGAAACAATAATATACTATAGCGTATGTATCAGCGCTAGAGTCAATGAAGATTGCTTTGTCAAATTAAGCTGCTACTATAATGAAAGGGGTAGTTAATCCCTTTTAAATGGTAGTAATATATACAGATAAAATAGCAGCGCTACTTGATGAATGTTTAAATACACAATTAATAATAAAATGGTAAAGATATTTAATCAGGTATATAATAAACCTTTTAAAAATTGCACATAGCATAAAAAGACCTTACATAAAGGGTATTATACAACAGCACAAATGCATTCCTCTGTTCCCATTTTGATACCTCCTTATCCACCTTGGTGAAAGTCCCGGTTTAGTTAAGATGTCCGTAGGTAGGTGTACCTAAGTCACTAGAGGATTCTCTATGTTGGGCGAATTTGCAGTCCCAAGTCCTCACCAAATCTGTGACGAAGATAAGTGCAGTCCACGGAACTGGTATTTGTAATCCAAAAAGTGTCCAATTGGGAGGCTGGTCCGGAGATGGCTGAATAAGTCCCCAGTGAGATGAATGCCAAACTTACGCGTTTCGATGCTCCTGGCAGCTTTTCCAAAGAACTTGACGTCAGACACCTGCCCTGCAAACGTCTGGACACGCCTGCGTTCGGATCTCCACTCCCCGAAAACGGTCAGTTGCCACCCCGGAACGCCTTCCTCCTGTCAATCACGTTGCGATCGCGGCAGCGATCATTTTCTTCTTTAATTCAGTTGCTGCCCGGCGTTCCCCGTCGACGGGCAGCGACGCACGTGCGCATTGCACCCACTGCGCATTCGCATTCCGGACCTGTTCGCACGACTGCAAAAAAAAAGCAGCGTGCGAACGGGTCGGAATGACCCCCTGTATTCATTATTCAAATCTCCACAGCCAACAAATGCAGGGGGCAGGGGTGTTTTGTGACTAACCATTTAGATTAGCAAAATGACCAAACTCTGTTGTCGTACTCTCCGCCATCAGTGGCAAACGCAGGATTTGCATGGGGGATTTCCAGAACTGGGAGGAGCCAAGCACGGGGGTGGGGACTGAGGTGACCCAGTATATGATGGGTCCGTAAAACTAGTGTGTCTGTGTTTATGTATGTATACATATATATATATATATATATATATATCTACACACATATATATACCGTATATACACCTCTCTCTCTCTCTCTCTCTCTCTCTCTCTATATATATATATACACACATATACATAGCATATTAAACATGCATATATATACAGTACACACATATATATATATATATATATATATATACACATGTATATATATCATATGTGTGTGTGTTTATATGTATGTATATACATGTGTATATATGTATGCACATGGATATATATGTACTATAATTAAAGTAAAGTAAACTTTTTGTAAGTACTTATAAGTACCACCAGGAAGACAGCAGGCATAATAATAGTCATGCAGGACAAAAAACTAAAAAAACTAAAAAAAAAAAAAAAAATTTTTTTTTAGTGAGGGGGGTTTCTGGGTGCTCGGAAACCCCCCCTGCGTGCGCCACTGGCCATTGTCGGATCTCAAGACTTTTAATTTCAGACCCGTCTGAGTTTTCACCAGGTTCTTGTATTCCACAATATTATTGACAATTTCACTTTTAGCTTTCATGAAATACACGTGTCATCCTTGTGGCATCAGCAATAAATGTTATAAAAAACCTGTAGCCACTCATTGATTCCATCTCAATCGGACCACATATGTCAATATGCACTATGGCTAGTGGTATTTCCACTTTACTAGTAGACTTAGGGATTGGAGGTACGAGTCTGCTTTCCTTTTATTCAACTCTCACACACAGGTCTCTCAGTATTACTCACAGTGTTTCAGTTGCCATTCCATCGAGTAGTTTCTGTGCATTGTCATATCCCAGATTACCTAGGCACCTGCGCCATAGCTCCATCGACTGGTTTGCTTTGAATCAGAGGCCGCCTTTGCAGAACACTGCTTGGTGTCCAGGACATACAGTTGGTTGCACAGGGTTGCTGAAGCAATTACAGTCCCTTTCTCATAGTGCACCATGCATTTGCCATTTGCAAAGTAGACTCTGTAACCCTTTTTCTCCAGGACGCTTATACAGGTTGAGTATCCCATATCCAAATATTCCGAAATACGGAATATTCCGAAATACGGACTTTTTTGAGGGAGAGTGAGAAAGTGAAACCTTTGTTTTTTGATGGCTCAATGTACACAAACTTTGTTTAATACACAGTTATTAATAATACTGTATTAAATGACCTTCAGGCTGTGTATATAAGGTGTATATGAAACATAAATGAATTGTGTGAATGTAGACACACTTTGTTTAATGCACAAAGTTATAAAAAATATTGGCTAAAATGACCTTCAGGCTGTGTGTATAAGGTGTATATGAAACATAAATGCATTCTGTGTTTAGATTTAGCTCCCATCACCATGATATCTCATTATGGTATCTAATTATTCCAAAATACGGAAAAATCCCATATCCAAAATACCTCTGGTCCCAAGCATTTTGGATAAGGGATACTCAACCTGTAGCAATGAGATTGCTTCCCAATTCTGGCATGAACAAGACGTCTTGGATGTCCGTAATAACTGTTTCACATTTAATTCTTAGATGTACTGTGATTGTCCCAAATTTTGAAGCAGAAAGGACTTTGTCTCCAATCCCTTTTTACTGTAATGGGTTCACATGCTGTCAGTGAATTGAACCATTCCTGATTACAACTGAAATGCCTCGTGGCCCCCGAGTCCAAGTACCAGCAATCCTTCTTGTGACTATCTGCTACATTCAATGCTGACTCATTTGGTTTGTCACGTTTCTTCTGCATACCACTGCAATTTCTCAGTCTGCAATCTGAGGCCTTGTGCCCCACTGTGTGACATATAAAGCACTTGAACTTGAGCTTTCTGGACTTATTATTATTATTATTATTATTACTACCAGTTATTTATATAGCACGCACATTTTCCGCAGCGCTTTTACAGAGAATATTTGCCCATTCACATCAGTCCCTGCCCCAGTGGAGCTTACAATCTATATTCCCTACAACATGTACATGCTCACACATTCACACTAGGGATAATTTTGTTGGTAGACAATTAATCTACCAGTATGTTTGTGGGAGGAAACCGGAGTACCCAGAGGAAACCCATGCAAGTACGGGGAGAATATACAAACTCCGCACAGTTAGGGCCATGGTGGGAATCGAACCCATGACCTCAGTGCTGTGAGGCAGTAATGCTCACCATTACACCATCCGTACTGCCCTAGTGGACTTAGTACCTTTTGTGAATTAGGCAAAACCCTCAGCATGTGTCTCGACAGGAATATGTTCTTGGAACTGCAGCAGCTTGGCTCCTATAATTTCTGTTGTCAGCTTGGTATTGTTGGACTCCAAAGCTACTACCAGGAAATCAGATTCCGGCATCAGATTTTGTAACATCACCATCGCCTCTTCCTCGTCGTCCACCTGTGCCCCCAGAGATGCCAACTGATGAACTATTAACAATATTTTATCAATATAATTGTTTATGTCTATACAGGCACTTAACTTTGTCCTGTACAGCATACGCCTCAAGTTTATTCTTCTCATCAGACCTTTGTCCTCATACGCCATTTGCAGAGCTGCCCACATGTCTTTGGCTGACACTTTCCCGCTGATAATGGAGTAGACGTGTTGTTCCATGGCCAAGCCTATCGCCCCGATGGCTCTGTCCACTTCAACTGGGTTTGGGTCTGCTCCTGGCTTAATTGTGACTTTCCACAACTTATCCCGCTTAAACTGCAACTCCATGGCGAATTTCCATGTTGTGTAATTCTCTGAGCCTTTTAGCTTTGCAAAGTTCATGCTGCTCCCTGTAGTGTACATTCTTCTCTATATTTAATAAAAGTACTCCTTCTTTAATCAGCTGCACTTTTATTTCTTATGTACCTCTGTTTAGAATGCCTTTCCGACATGAGGTCCTGGGCCCATAACCTGTTGGCAGAGTGTTGCGGTGTCGGATAGGGATGTTAGTCCACACAACGGCACTTAACCAGGATTATTGGTTTATTTAGATAACAGAGATAAGAGCTTATAGTATATAGAAGTTGTTCTGCAGCAGCAAGAACTCACAGTATACATGTGAACAGTACAGCGGTAACACAGCGATTTAGAATACACAGGGTGTGGCTGCGGGGTAGACAAGGTCACACTCAGGAGAGCAGAAGCTGCATGTCAGTGCAGTTGTCTCTCCCAGGAAGAACTCTCTCAGACTGTGCACTAAGCACCTCCTCCTGCACTGAGCTGACACTAGGAGGGAAAACACTAAAGCAGCTGCCTCTAGTGCTGGGAACAGAGACAGACAGCAGAGTGATCCACTGTCTAACACAAAGCTCTTCTCCCTGACCCTAACACAGGGTCTAATTCAGACCTGATCGTAGCAGCAAATTTGTTAGCAGTTGGACAAAACCATGTTGCACTGCAGGTGGGGCAGATGTAATGTGCAGAGAGAGTTAGATTTGGGTGGGTTATGTTGTTTCTGCGTAGGGTAAATACTGGCTGCTTTATTTTTACACTGCAATTTAGATTTCAGTTTTAACACACCCCACCCAAATCTAAGGGGTCTATTCATGTAGAAAACGAAAACATAATTGCTACTTATCACTCTACATCGCATCTCTTCGATGCGATGTATAGCTGTGATAAGTAGCAATTCATGTATACTCACCCTTCCGACGATGCGCTGCGGTGTCTGGGGCTCCTGCGGTGAGGTCTTCTCCAGCGGTCCCTCCCTGCGATGCGCGGAGACCAGCGGCGGGTCCCTTTGCGCATGCGCAGCTTGATGACCTCCCGGCAGGCCGCAGTGGTTGCTGGGAGGTCGGGGGGCGGAGCCAGCACGAGGTGCCGAGTAGCGATCAGGGAAGCATTGAGCTTCCCTGACGTCTCCGCACTACAGTTCAGGTTACGCTGTCCTGAGATGGCGAACCTGAACTCCATCGAGAAGCGGAAAGCAGAGCTTTCCGCACCTTCATGAATTGCACTCACCATACAAAGGTATGGTGATGCGATTCAGGCACAGAGCGGGGGTACCGCTGGAGAAGTCAGAGACTTCTCCATGGTAACCGGCTCTGTGAATTGCGGTAAGCAGAGAAAAGCCCTGTTTAACGCAAAACAGGGCTTTTCACTGCTGCATGAATAGACCCCTAAGTCTCTCTGCACATGTTATATCTGCCCCCCCCCCCCCTTCCCTGCAGTGCACATGGGGGGTAATTCCAAGTTGATCGCAGCAGGAAATTTTGTAGCAGTTGGGCAAAACCGTGTGCACTGCAGGGGAGGCAGATATAACATGTGCAGAGAGAGTTAGATTTGGGTGGGTTATTTTTTTTCTGTGCAGGGTAAATACTGGCTGCTTTATTTTTACACTGCAAATTAGATTGCAGATTGAACACACCACACCCAAATCTAAAGGTCCATACACACTTAACGATATAATGAGCGACGTCGCTCATTTTCCCCCTCCTTGAGCGACGTCGCTCATTATATCGTTAAGTGTGTATGCCGCCAGAGACGACCGATGCGCGGCCCCGCGGGTCGGCAACGATCGTCGCTGTCGGTAGGGCATGCATGAAGGATGTGGACTGTCGTCCACGACCTTCATGCAGGGCTGGCGGGGGCGTGACGTCACTGAGCGATATGAGCGGTCATATCGCTCAGTGCGTACAGGCGGCCGCCGACCGGCCGGCCCGGGAGGGGGAGACGTTAGACGATGTCGCTCACAGAGCGACATCGTCTAATGTGTATGGGCCTTAACTCTCTCTGCAAATGTTAAATCTGCCTCCCCTGCAGTGCACATGGTTTTGCCCAACTGCTAAAAAATGTCCTGCTGCGATCAACTTGGAATTACCCCCATGGTTTTTCCCATCTGCTAACAAATTTGCTGCTACGATCAGATCTAAATTAGGCCCTCAGCTCTTCTCCCACACACAGCTTTTCTTGCACATACACAGCTATTACATACCAAACTACTCCCACACACACAGCACTCCTCCTTGATCTGCACACCTGTGCAGCTTTTCTGCGGCACAAACAGCTCTTGTACCTGACCCTCACGCACAGCTCTTCATCCTGAACCTCAGACACAGCTTTTCGTCCTGACCCCCACACACAGCTCTTATCCTTGTCCCTCATACACAGCTCTTCTTCCTTACCATAACACACATGGCTTTTCCTTGACCCTTAACACACAGCTATGCTCCCTGACCCTCAGGAACAGCTCTTCACCCTGGACCTCAGACACAGCTCTTTTCCCTGACCCTCAGACACAGCTCTTCTCCTTGATCCTCAGACACAGCTCTTCTCCTTGTCCCTCACACACAGCTCTTCTAATTTACACAGATTTCTTCTCCCACAAACACTGCTCATTTTCCTGACCCTCACACATAACTCTTCTTAATGACCCTCAGACACAGCTCTTCTCCTTGATGTCACAATCCGGATAATTAGTCACCACTTTTTACCTTCTAAGTGCATCCTGAGACTGGTCCAGTGTTCCAAGCCTGGATTCCACCTGCGCTGTCTGCGTGCAGCGCGCTGTACAACATTGCCTCAGTCTCTCCTCAGTGATCCCGGCAGCGCTGTCATGGCAACTACACAGCAAGTTCCTTCTGTCATAGTGAATGGAGTCTCCGGCCCTCAGCAGCCTCCGCCGCCATTATTACAGATTCCCACATGTTAGTTCAAACAGACTTTCCCTCCAGAACCAGACAAGGGCGCAGCCATGTTTGGAATCATCACATGTTACTTCACAGCCTATCCGCTGCACTCTGGACTCTGCCTAATTGCTCAGCCAATACCTGCTTCCCAGCTCGTATAAATATCCTGCATCAAGGCTACCTAATCGTCAGTGCTTTGGTTGTCTTTCCCAGTGATACATCTCTCGTCTGTGGATGTTCCAGCTTGTGCTTCCAGGTGTTCCAGCTCCTGTGACCTTGCTCCACTTAAAGAGACCCCGCACCAGTTTCCATCTTGCGGTGCTGCCTGACTCCAGCAGTGTTCTTACACTGTCCCTTGTGATCTGCAGTGATTCATCACCGGCTTCCAGCTTCCAGCGTTGTCCAATATCGCTTCCAGCTTCCAGTGGTGGTCCAGCATCACTCCTAATTATCATTGGTGTATCTACATTGCTCCCTGTAAGCTACAGTGATTCTTCACCGGCTTCCAGCTCTCAGTGGCTTTCCAGTATCGCTTCCAGCCACCAGCGGAGCGCCTGTATCACTTCAGCTCTCAGCAGTGTTCCTGCATCACCTCCAACTGTCAGAGGTGCTCCAATATCGCTATCCGTTCCTTGCGGTGTTCCAGCATCGTTCCATCCGTCAGCTGTTTCTCAACATCGAACCACAGTTCATCATCGGTACTCACCATCGGACTCTAACATCATCGGTGAGTTCCGCTACACCTTTCCGTCTGGACCGGTTCCATCTGGCATCCCCGGCAGTTCTCCTGTGTTCTTCTCAAACTCTGTGCATCTATTTCAACTCCGGCTTTCAAAGTATCATCTGCTTGTCAGTACCTGCTCATCCCCTCTACAGTGGTTAGCTGTGGCCTACGGACATTACATCTCCGGGTCTAGCAGAAACTTTATTACCAACTCATTCCATATTGCCACAGTATCTTTCTACCACTGCGCTAAAGGAACTGTACTGTTGTTATCACTGCACAATCTACCGTTGAATTACCTGAACTGCCTAGGTGTATCAGAACGTTTAATAAACAGACTTTATTTTACTCTGTTGTCTTTGTCACGCCTTCGGGCTTTGGTGCCTAATCCTCTGCATGTCTAAGAACCCTATTCAACCATCTCGGTTTAAATACACATCCGCCCCTACGCCTGAGGCTTCCCTAGGTCAGCCTTAGCCCTCAGTTGTGACACTTGACCCTCACAGGCAGCTCTTCTCTTTGATCCTCACACACAGCTCTTCTGACTTTCAAACACAGCTTTTTTCCTTGGCCCTCAGACACAGCTCTTCTCTCACAAACAAAGCTCTTCTCCCTGACCCTCACATACAGCTCTTCTCCTACACATACAGCTCCTCTCCCTGACCATATCACAGATATCCCTGCACACACATATCTTCCAACACATATAGATCTCCCACTTGCATGTGTTCTTTCCTACCTCCCTTAGGGGGGAGACGTACAAAGTCTTTGAGAGAGATAGAGTAGGGAGAGATAAAGTACCAACTGCCATGTTACAGGCTGTGTTTGAAAAATCACAGTTAGGAGCTGATTGACTGTTTGGTACTTTATCTCTTTCCACTCTCCAAGGCTTAATACATACAGTATGCCCCTTAGTTTCTTGCACTCCTTGTACCTCGCTCCCTTCTTTTTTCCTTGTACTGTCCATACTGTTTGGTGCATGTTACCACTCCTGCTTTTCTTGTGTCATCACTGGAACCAGGGGCGTAGGGAGAGCGGTTCCGGTGGCGCTCGAGCTCCAGAACCTGCCGGAACCTCTGCCTGGCCGCACGGAGCTCGCAGCAGTCAGTCACTGACAGCCTCCTGCTGCACATTGTGCTCCCTGTCCCTGTGCGGCGGCCGGTGCCCACCGCACGCCGCTCACCTCCAGCCGCCGCCAGCCGCTCACCGCACGCTGCTCGCCGCCAGCCACCAGCCGCCCGCCGCCGCCAGCAGCCCATCGATCACCGCTGCCAGCCACCAGCAACAAATTAGGTAATGTTCCCCTGCTGTCACCTCTCTCCCTGTCGTCAATCTCTCTCCCTGTCGTCACTCTCCCTGTCATCACTCTCTCTCCCTGTCGTCACTCTCTCTCCCTGTCGTCACTGTCATCACTCTCTCTCCCTGTCGTCACTGTCGTCACTCTCCCTCCCTGTCGTCACTCTCTCTCCCTGTCATCACTGTCGTCACTCTCTCTCCCTGTCGTCACTGTCGTCACTATCTCTCCCTGTCGTCACTGTCATCACTCTCTCTCCCTGTCGTCACTCTCTCTCCCTGTCATCACTCTCTCACCCTGTCATCACTCTCTCTGCCTTTCGTCACTCTCTCTCCGTCGTTACTCTCTCTCCCTGTCGTCACTCTCTCACCCTGTCATCACTCTCTCTGCCTTTCGTCACTCTCTCTCCGTCGTTACTCTCTCTCCCTGTCGTCACTCTCTCTTCCTGTCATCACTCTCTCTCCCTGTTGTCACTGTCATCACTCTCTCTCCATGTCGTCACTCTCTCTCCCTGTCATCGCTATCGTCACTCTTTCCCCCTGTCGTCACTCTTTCTCCCTGTCGTCACTCTCTCTCTCTGTCGTCACTCTCTCTCCCTGTCGTCACTGTCATCACTCTCTCTCCCTGTCATCACTCTCTCTCCCTGTCGTCACTGTCATCACTCTCTCTCCCTGTCGTCACTCTCTCACCCTGTCATCACTCTCTCTGCCTTTCGTCACTCTCTCTCCGTCGTTACTCTCTCTCCCTGTCGTCACTCTCTCACCCTGTCATCACTCTCTCTGCCTTTCGTCACTCTCTCTCCGTCGTTACTCTCTCTCCCTGTCGTCACTCTCTCTTCCTGTCATCACTCTCTCTCCCTGTCGTCACTGTCATCACTCTCTCTCCGTGTCGTCACTCTCTCTCCCTGTCGTCACTATCGTCACTCTTTCCCCCTGTCGTCACTCTTTCTCCCTGTCGTCACTCTCTCTCCCTGTCGTCACTCTCTCTCTGTCGTCACTCTCTCTCCCTGTCGCCACTGTCATCACTCTCTCTCCCTGTCATCACTCTCTCTCCCTGTCGTCACTCTCTCACTGTCGTCACTCTCTCTCCCTGTCGTCACTGTCGTCACTCTCTCTCTCCCTGTTGTCACTCTCTCTCTCCCTGTTGTCACTCTCTCTCTCACTGTCGTCACTCCCTGTCGTCACTCTAGCTGTCCCTGCTGTCAAAATTTCAGCTCATTCAGTGTGCTACAATGTGAATTTCGGCTAATTCAGTGTGCTACAATGTGAGTTTCGGCTCATTCAGTGTGCTGCAATGTGAGTTTCGGCTCATTCGGTGTGCTACAATGTTAATTTAGGCTCATTCAGTGTGCTACAATGTGAGTTTCGGCTCATTCAGTGTGCTACAATGTGAGTTTCGGCTCCTTCACTGTGCTACAATGTTAATTTCGGCTCATTCAGTGTGCTACAATGTGAATTTCGGCTCATTCAGTGTGCTACAATGTGAGTTTCGGCTCATTCAGTGTGCTACAATGTGAGTTTCGGCTCATTCAGTGTGCTACAATGTGAATTTCGGCTCATTCAGTGTGCTACAATGTGAGTTTTGGCTCATTCAGTGAGCTACAATGTGAATTTCGGCTCATTCAGTATGCTACAATGTTAATTTCGGCTCTTTCAGTGTGCTACAATGTGAATTTCGGCTTATTCAGTGTACTACAATGTGAGTTTCGGCTCATTCAGTGTGCTACAATGTGAATTTCGGCTCTTTCAGTGTGCTACAATGTGAGTTTCGGCTCATTCAGTGTGCTATAATGTGAATTTCGGCTCATTCAGTGTGCTACAATGTGAATTTCGGCTCATTCAGTGTGCTACAATGTGAGTTTCGGCTCGTACCGTGTGCTTTAATGTGAATTTCGGCTCATTCAGTGTGCTACAATGTGAATTTCGGCTCATTCAGTGTGCTACAATGTGAGTTTCGGCTCGTACCGTGTGCTATAATGTGAATTTCAGCTCATCCAGTATGCTACAATGTGAATTTCGGCTCATTCAGTGTGCTACAATGTGAGTTTCGGCTCGTACCGTGTGCTGTAATGTGAATTTCGGCTCATTCAGTGTGCTACAATGTGAATTTCGGCTCATTCAGCGAGCTAGAATGTGAATTTTGGCTCGTACCGTTTGCTATAAAGTGAATTTCGGCTCATTCAGTGTGCTACAATGTGAATTTCGGCTCATTCAGTGTGCTACAATGTGAGTTTCGGCTCATACCGTGTGCTGTAATGTGAATTTCAGCTCGTACCGTGTGCTATAATGTGAATTTCAGCTTGTACCGTGTGCTATAAGGTGAAAGGGGCACCAATACTAGATAGTATAAGGGGTTCTACTACACAGGATACGCCCCCTTTTGGGTGACCACGCCCCCTTTTCTGGAGCGTGCCGAAGGCCACTTCGACCACTGTGTATGTATATATATATATATATATATATATATATTACACATACATGCACATATACATACACACCCACGGAAACCCCCCTCGCTAAATCCTGCGTTTGCCACTGTCCTCCTCATGAGTACCTCTGCCCTCCCTCCCTCCTTATGAGTGCCTGAAACCCCGCCACATGAGAGTCTCTGGCAGCCATTTTATTGTATATACAGTTATTAGAGATGAGCGCCTGAAATTTTTCGGGTTTTGTGTTTTGGTTTTGGGTTCGGTTCCGCGGCCGTGTTTTGGGTTCGAACGCGTTTTGGCAAAACCTCACCGAATTTTTTTTGTCGGATTCGGGTGTGTTTTGGATTCGGGTGTTTTTTTCAAAAAACACTAAAAAACAGCTTAAATGATAGAATTTGGGGGTCATTTTGATCCCAAAGTATTATTAACCCCAAAAACCATAATTTACACTCATTTTCAGTCTATTCTGAATACCTCACACCTCACAATATTATTTTTAGTCCTAAAATTTGCACCGAGGTCGCTGTGTGAGTAAGATAAGCGACCCTAGTGGCCGACACAAACACCGGGCCCATCTAGGAGTGGCACTGCAGTGTCACGCAGGATGTCCCTTCCAAAAAACCCTCCCCAAACAGCACATGACGCAAAGAAAAAAAGAGGCGCAATGAGGTAGCTGTGTGAGTAAGATTAGCGACCCTAGTGGCCGACACAAACACCGGGCCCATCTAGGAGTGGCACTGCAGTGTCACGCAGGATGGCCCTTCCAAAAAAACCCTCCCCAAACAGCACATGACGCAAAGAAAAAAAGAGGCGCAATGAGGAAGCTGTGTGAGTAAGATTAGCGACCCTAGTGGCCGACACAAACACCGGGCCCATCTAGGAGTGGCACTGTAGTGTCACGCAGGATGTCCCTTCCAAAAAACCCTCCCCAAACAGCACATGACGCAAAGAAAAAAAGAGGCGCAATGAGGTAGCTGTGTGAGTAAGATTAGCGACCCTAGTGGCCGACACAAACACCGGGCCCATCTAGGAGTGGCACTGCAGTGTCACGCAGGATGTCCCTTCCAAAAAACCCTCCCCAAACAGCACATGACGCAAAGAAAAAAAGAGGCGCAATGAGGTAGCTGTGTGAGTAAGATTAGCGACCCTAGTGGCCGACACAAACACCGGGCCCATCTAGGAGTGGCACTGCAGTGTCACGCAGGATGTCCCTTCCAAAAAACCCTCCCCAAACAGCACATGACGCAAAGAAAAAAAGAGGCGCAATGAGGTAGCTGACTGTGTGAGTAAGATTAGCGACCCTAGTGGCCGACACAAACACCGGGCCCATCTAGGAGTGGCACTGCAGTGTCACGCAGGATGTCCCTTCCAAAAAACCCTCCCCAAACAGCACATGACGCAAAGAAAAAAAGAGGCGCAATGAGGTAGCTGACTGTGTGAGTAAGATTAGCGACCCTAGTGGCCGACACAAACACCGGGCCCATCTAGGAGTGGCACTGCAGTGTCACGCAGGATGTCCCTTCCAAAAAAACCCTCCCCAATCAGCACATGATGCAAAGAAAAAGAAAAGAAAAAAGAGGTGCAAGATGGAATTGTCCTTGGGCCCTCCCACCCACCCTTATGTTGTATAAACAAAACAGGACATGCACACTTTAACCAACCCATCATTTCAGTGACAGGGTCTGCCACACGACTGTGACTGATATGACGGGTTGGTTTGGACCCCCCCCAAAAAAGAAGCAATTAATCTCTCCTTGCACAAACTGGCTCTACAGAGGCAAGATGTCCACCTCATCTTCACCCTCCGATATATCACCGTGTACATCCCCCTCCTCACAGATTATCAATTCGTCCCCACTGGAATCCACCATCTCAGCTCCCTGTGTACTTTGTGGAGGCAATTGCTGCTGGTCAATGTCTCCGCGGAGGAATTGATTATAATTCATTTTAATGAACATCATCTTCTCCACATTTTCTGGATGTAACCTCGTACGCCGATTGCTGACAAGGTGAGCGGCGGCACTAAACACTCTTTCGGAGTACACACTTGTGGGAGGGCAACTTAGGTAGAATAAAGCCAGTTTGTGCAAGGGCCTCCAAATTGCCTCTTTTTCCTGCCAGTATAAGTACGGACTGTGTGACGTGCCTACTTGGATGCGGTCACTCATATAATCCTCCACCATTCTATCAATGTTGAGAGAATCATATGCAGTGACAGTAGACGACATGTCCGTAATCGTTGTCAGGTCCTTCAGTCCGGACCAGATGTCAGCATCAGCAGTCGCTCCAGACTGCCCTGCATCACCGCCAGCGGGTGGGCTCGGAATTCTGAGCCTTTTCCTCGCACCCCCAGTTGCGGAGGAATGTGAAGGAGGAGATGTTGACAGGTCGCGTTCCGCTTGACTTGACAATTTTGTCACCAGCAGGTCTTTCAACCCCAGCAGACCTGTGTCTGCCAGAAAGAGAGATCCAAGGTAGGCTTTAAATCTAGGATCGAGCACGGTGGCCAAAATGTAGTGCTCTGATTTCAACAGATTGACCACCCGTGAATCCTTGTTAAGCGAATTAAGGGCTGCATCCACAAGTCCCACATGCCTAGCGGAATCGCTCCCTTTTAGCTCCTTCTTCAATGCCTCCAGCTTCTTCTGCAAAAGCCTGATGAGGGGAATGACCTGACTCAGGCTGGCAGTGTCTGAACTGACTTCACGTGTGGCAAGTTCAAAGGGCATCAGAACCTTGCACAACGTTGAAATCATTCTCCACTGCACTTGAGACAGGTGCATTCCATCTCCTATATCGTGCTCAATTGTATAGGCTTGAATGGCCTTTTGCTGCTCCTCCAACCTCTGAAGCATATAGAGGGTTGAATTCCACCTCGTTACCACTTCTTGCTTCAGATGATGGCAGGGCAGGTTCAGTAGTTTTTGGTGGTGCTCCAGTCTTCTGTACGTGGTGCCTGTACGCCGAAAGTGTCCCGCAATTTTTCTGGCCACCGACAGCATCTCTTGCACGCCCCTGTCGTTTTTAAAAAAATTCTGCACCACCAAATTCAAGGTATGTGCAAAACATGGGACGTGCTGGAATTTGCCCATATTTAATGCACACACAATATTGCTGGCGTTGTCCGATGCCACAAATCCACAGGAGAGTCCAATTGGGGTAAGCCATTCCGCGATGATCTTCCTCAGTTGCCGTAAGAGGTTTTCAGCTGTGTGCGTATTCTGGAAAGCGGTGATACAAAGCGTAGCCTGCCTAGGAAAGAGTTGGCGTTTGCGAGATGCTGCTACTGGTGCCGCCGCTGCTGTTCTTGCGGCGGGAGTCCATACATCTACCCAGTGGGCTGTCACAGTCATATAGTCCTGACCCTGCCCTGCTCCACTTGTCCACATGTCCGTGGTTAAGTGGACATTGGGTACAACTGCATTTTTTAGGAGACTGGTGAGTCTTTTTCTGACGTCCGTGTACATTCTCGGTATCGCCTGCCTAGAGAAGTGGAACCTAGATGGTATTTGGTAACGGGGGCACACTGCCTCAATAAATTGTCTAGTTCCCTGTGAACTAACGGCGGATACCGGACGCACGTCTAACACCAACATAGTTGTCAAGGACTCAGTTATCCGCTTTGCAGTAGGATGACTGCTGTGATATTTCATCTTCCTCGCAAAGGACTGTTGAACAGTCAATTGCTTACTGGAAGTAGTACAAGTGGGCTTACGACTTCCCCTCTGGGATGACCATCGACTCCCAGCGGCAACAACAGCAGCGCCAGCAGCAGTAGGCGTTACACGCAAGGATGCATCGGAGGAATCCCAGGCAGGAGAGGACTCGTCAGACTTGCCAGTGACATGGCCTGCAGGACTATTGGCATTCCTGGGGAAGGAGGAAATTGACACTGAGGGAGTTGGTGGGGTGGTTTGCGTGAGCTTGGTTACAAGAGGAAGGGATTTACTGGTCAGTGGACTGCTTCCGCTGTCACCCAAAGTTTTTGAACTTGTCACTGACTTATTATGAATGCGCTGCAGGTGACGTATAAGGGAGGATGTTCCGAGGTGGTTAACGTCCTTACCCCTACTTATTACAGCTTGACAAAGGGAACACACGGCTTGACACCTGTTGTCCGCATTTCTGGTGAAATACCTCCACACCGAAGAGCTGATTTTTTTGGTATTTTCACCTGGCATGTCAACGGCCATATTCCTCCCACGGACAACAGGTGTCTCCCCGGGTGCCTGACTTAAACAAACCACCTCACCATCAGAATCCTCCTGGTCAATTTCCTCCCCAGCGCCAGCAACACCCATATCCTCCTCATCCTGGTGTACTTCAACACTGACATCTTCAATCTGACTATCAGGAACTGGACTGCGGGTGCTCCTTCCAGCACTTGCAGGGGGCGTGCAAATGGTGGAAGGCGCATGCTCTTCACGTCCAGTGTTGGGAAGGTCAGGCATCGCAACCGACACAATTGGACTCTCCTTGTGGATTTGGGATTTCAAAGAACGCACAGTTCTTTGCGGTGCTTTTGCCAGCTTGAGTCTTTTCAGTTTTCTAGCGAGAGGCTGAGTGCTTCCATCCTCATGTGAAGCTGAACCACTAGCCATGAACATAGGCCAGGGCCTCAGCCGTTCCTTGCCACTCCGTGTGGTAAATGGCATATTGGCAAGTTTACGCTTCTCCTCCGACAATTTTATTTTAGGTTTTGGAGTCCTTTTTTTACTGATATTTGGTGTTTCTGGTTTTGACATGCTCTGTACTATGCCATTGGGCATCGGCCTTGGCAGACGACGTTGCTGGCATTTCATCGTCTCGGCCATGACTAGTGGCAGCAGCTTCAGCACGAGGTGGAAGTGGATCTTGATCTTTCCCTAATTTTGGAACCTCAACATTTTTGTTCTCCATATTTTAATAGGCACAACTAAAAGGCACCTCAGGTAAACAATGGAGATGGATGGATTGGATACTAGTATACAATTATGGACGGGCTGCCGAGTGCCGACACAGAGGTAGCCACAGCCGTGAACTACCGCACTGTACTGTGTCTGCTGCTAATATATAGACTGGTTGATAAAGAGATAGTATACTCGTAACTAGTATGTATGTATAAAGAAAGAAAAAAAAACCACGGTTAGGTGGTATATACAATTATGGACGGGCTGCCGAGTGCCGACACAGAGGTAGCCACAGCCGTGAACTACCGCACTGTACTGTGTCTGCTGCTAATATATAGACTGGTTGATAAAGAGATAGTATACTCGTAACTAGTATGTATGTATAAAGAAAGAAAAAAAAACCACGGTTAGGTGGTATATACAATTATGGACGGGCTGCCGAGTGCCGACACAGAGGTAGCCACAGCCGTGAACTACCGCACTGTACTGTGTCTGCTGCTAATATATAGACTGGTTGATAAAGAGATAGTATACTCGTAACTAGTATGTATGTATAAAGAAAGAAAAAAAAACCACGGTTAGGTGGTATATACAATTATGGACGGGCTGCCGAGTGCCGACACAGAGGTAGCCACAGCCGTGAACTACCGCACTGTACTGTGTCTGCTGCTAATATATAGACTGGTTGATAAAGAGATAGTATACTCGTAACTAGTATGTATGTATAAAGAAAGAAAAAAAAACCACGGTTAGGTGGTATATACAATTATGGACGGGCTGCCGAGTGCCGACACAGAGGTAGCCACAGCCGTGAACTACCGCACTGTACTGTGTCTGCTGCTAATATATAGACTGGTTGATAAAGAGATAGTATACTCGTAACTAGTATGTATGTATAAAGAAAGAAAAAAAAACCACGGTTAGGTGGTATATACAATTATGGACGGGCTGCCGAGTGCCGACACAGAGGTAGCCACAGCCGTGAACTACCGCACTGTACTGTGTCTGCTGCTAATATATAGACTGGTTGATAAAGAGATAGTATACTCGTAACTAGTATGTATGTATAAAGAAAGAAAAAAAAACCACGGTTAGGTGGTATATACAATTATGGACGGGCTGCCGAGTGCCGACACAGAGGTAGCCACAGCCGTGAACTACCGCACTGTACTGTGTCTGCTGCTAATATATAGACTGGTTGATAAAGAGATAGTATACTCGTAACTAGTATGTATGTATAAAGAAAGAAAAAAAAACCACGGTTAGGTGGTATATACAATTATGGACGGGCTGCCGAGTGCCGACACAGAGGTAGCCACAGCCGTGAACTACCGCACTGTACTGTGTCTGCTGCTAATATAGACTGGTTGATAAAGAGATAGTATACTCGTAACTAGTATGTATGTATAAAGAAAGAAAAAAAAACCACGGTTAGGTGGTATATACAATTATGGACGGGCTGCCGAGTGCCGACACAGAGGTAGCCACAGCCGTGAACTACCGCACTGTACTGTGTCTGCTGCTAATATATAGACTGGTTGATAAAGAGATAGTATACTCGTAACTAGTATGTATGTATAAAGAAAGAAAAAAAAACCACGGTTAGGTGGTATATACAATTATGGACGGGCTGCCGAGTGCCGACACAGAGGTAGCCACAGCCGTGAACTACCGCACTGTACTGTGTCTGCTGCTAATATAGACTGGTTGATAAAGAGATAGTATACTACTAATATTATATACTGGTGGTCAGGTCACTGGTCACTAGTCACACTGGCAGTGGCACTCCTGCAGCAAAAGTGTGCACTGTTTAATTTTAATATAATATTATGTACTCCTGGCTCCTGCTATAACCTATAACTGGCACTGCAGTAGTGCTCCCCAGTCTCCCCCACAATTATAAGCTGTGTGAGCTGAGCAGTCAGACAGATATATAATATATATAGATGATGCAGCACACTGGCCTGAGCCTGAGCAGTGCACACAGATATGGTATGTGACTGACTGAGTCACTGTGTGTATCGCTTTTTTCAGGCAGAGAACGGATATATTAAATAAACTGCACTGTGTGTCTGGTGGTCACTCACTATATAATATATTATGTACTCCTGGCTCCTGCTATAACCTATAACTGGCACTGCAGTAGTGCTCCCCAGTCTCCCCCACAATTATAAGCTGTGTGAGCTGAGCAGTCAGACAGATATATAATATTATATATAGATAATAGATGATGCAGCACACTGGCCTGAGCCTGAGCAGTGCACACAGATATGGTATGTGACTGAGTCACTGTGTGCTGTGTATCGCTTTTTTCAGGCAGAGAACGGATTATAAATAAAAGTGGTGGTCACTGGTCACTATCAGCAAAACTCTGCACTGTACACTACTGAGTACTCCTAATGCTCCCCAAAATTAGTAAATCAAGTGTCTAAACGGAGAGGACGCCAGCCACGTCCTCTCCCTATCAATCTCAATGCACGTGTGAAAATGGCGGCGACGCGCGGCTCCTTATATAGAATCCGAGTCTCGCGATAGAATCCGAGCCTCGCGAGAATCCGACAGCGTCATGATGACGTTCGGGCGCGCTCGGGTTAACCGAGCAAGGCGGGAAGATCCGAGTCGCTCGGACCCGTGAAAAAAAACATGAAGTTCTGGCGGGTTCGGATTCAGAGAAACCGAACCCGCTCATCTCTAACAGTTATACACTTGTTACTCCATATGTGAAACTGGTGCAAATGCTAGTGATATAATGCATATACGCTTTTTCATCTGTGCATCTTTTGCTGATAATTTTTGGGGGCACAACTGTGTACATCTCTACATGAGTCCCTCTTTCTGTAATGCATTGTCTGGATTGATGTTATAACTTATTTCAGCTTAGTTTATTAGTGTATGATCAATATGCTGTGCAGCAGTCTTTTTTTTTCTTTTCTTGGATAACCCTGAGTGGTAGCATTTCCGTCATGGTACTTGGGTATATTGATAAGATTCCAAGTTTGGCTCTTTTCCTCTTTCCTATGTTAAAATTCTTTAAAATGTAGATAAACAACTCCTCAGCAGTAAATTCACCTTTTTAGTGCTGTCATGGCAGAGGTGAGAAGTACATGATCCAGGAAATTCATACTGTAGTCCACAGTAAAGGCATTACATGTCATCTTATAAGAGGTTTGTTGTATTGTTCCAGTTACATATTGTACTTTTGTCATTGCCAAAGAATTCAAATACCTTTTTTATTTTGAAGCTTTTCAAAGAAGAAAAATGTTCAACAACGTAAAACCGTTGAATTTAGCAACATTTGCAAAACTACAGGCATCTACCCTTCTTTAACTAGGATGCTGGATGTGATCGTTATACTCTCCATTATCACATTACATACTATTAAAAAATAAGAATTTACTCACCGGTAATTCTATTTCTCGTAGTCCGTAGTGGATGCTGGGGACTCCGTAAGGACCATGGGGAATAGACGGGCTCCGCAGGAGACTGGGCACACTATAAGAAAGATTTGGTACTACCTGGTGTGCACTGGCTCCTCCCTCTATGCCCCTCCTCCAGACCTCAGTTAGGATACTGTGCCCGGAAGAGCTGACACAATAAGGAAGGATTTTGAATCCCGGGTAAGACTCATACCAGCCACACCAATCACACCGTATAACTCGTGATATTAAACCCAGTTAACAGTATGAAATATAACTGAGCCTCTCAACAGATGGCTCAACAATAACCCTTTAGTTAGGCAATAACTATATACAGGTATTGCAGACAATCCGCACTTGGGATGGGCGCCCAGCATCCACTACGGACTACGAGAAATAGAATTACCGGTGAGTAAATTCTTATTTTCTCTGACGTCCTAGTGGATGCTGGGGACTCCGTAAGGACCATGGGGATTATACCAAAGCTCCCAAACGGGCGGGAGAGTGCGGATGACTCTGCAGCACCGAATGAGAGAACTTAAGGTCCTCCTCAGCCAGGGTATCAAATTTGTAGAATTTAGCAAACGTGTTTGCCCCTGACCAAGTTGCAGCTCGGCAAAGTTGTAAAGCCGAGACCCCTCGGGCAGCCGCCCAAGATGAGCCCACCTTCCTCGTGGAATGGGCTTTCACTGATTTAGGATGCGGCAATCCAGCCGCAGAATGCGCCAGCTGAATTGTGCTACAAATCCAGCGAGCAATAGTCTGCTTAGAAGCAGGAGCACCTATTTTGTTGGGTGCATACAGGATAAAAAGCGAGTCAGTTTTCCTGACTCCAGCCGTCCTGGAAACATAAATTTTCAAGGCCCTGACTACGTCCAGTAACTTGGAATCCTCCAAGTCCCTAGTAGCCGCAGGCACCACAATAGGTTGGTTCAAGTGAAAAGCTGATACCACCTTAGGGAGAAACTGGGGACGAGTCCTCAATTCTGCCCTATCCATATGGAAAATCAGATAAGGGCTTTTACATGACAAAGCCGCCAATACTGACACACGCCTGGCCGAAGCCAAGGCCAATAACATGACCACTTTCCACGTGAGATATTTCAGATCCACGGTTTTAAGTGGTTCAAACCAATGTGATTTTAGGAAACTCAACACCACATTGAGACCCCAAGGTGCCACAGGAGGCACAAAAGGGGGCTGAATATGAAGCACTCCCTTTACAAAAGTCTGTACTTCAGGCAGTGAAGCCAGTTCTTTCTGGAAGAAAATCGACAGAGCCGAAATCTGGACCTTAATGGAACCCAATTTTAGGCCCATAGTCACTCCTGACTGTAGGAAGTGCAGAAAACGACCCAGCTGAAATTCCTCTGTAGGGGCCTTCCTGGCCTCACACCACGCAACATATTTCCGCCAAATGCGGTGATAATGGTTTGCGGTTACTTCTTTCCTGGCTTTTATCAGCGTAGGAATGACTTCCTCCGGAATGCCCTTTTCCTTTAGGATCCGGAATTCAACCGCCATGCCGTCAAACGCAGCCGCTGTAAGTCTTGGAACAGACAGGGCCCCTGCTGTAGCAGATCCTGTCTGAGCGGTAGAGGCCATGGATCCTCTGTTAACATTTCTTGAAGTTCCGGGTACCAAGCTCTTCTTGGCCAATCCGGAACCACGAGTATCGTTCTTACTCCTCGCCTTCTTATTATTCTCAGTACCTTTGGTATGAGAGGCAGAGGAGGGAACACATAAACCGACTGGTACACCCACGGTGTCACTAGAGCGTCCACAGCTATCGCCTGAGGGTCCCTTGACCTGGCGCAATATCTCTTTAGCTTTTTGTTGAGGCGGGACGCCATCATGTCCACCTGTGGCCTTTCCCAACGGTTTACTAACAGTAGGAAGACTTCTGGATGAAGTCCCCACTCTCCCGGGTGTAGGTCGTGTCTGCTGAGGAAGTCTGCTTCCCAGTTGTCCACTCCCGGAATGAACACTGCTGACAGTGCTAGTACGTGATTTTCCGCCCATCGGAGAATCCTTGTGGCTTCTGCCATCGCCACCCTGCTTCTTGTGCCGCCCTGTCGGTTTACATGGGCGACTGCCGTGATGTTGTCTGATTGGATCAGAACCGGCTGGTTTTGAAGCAGGGGCCTTGCCTGACTTAGGGCATTGTAAATGGCCCTTAGTTCCAGAATGTTTATGTGTAGGGACGACTCCTGACTTGACCAAAGTCCCTGGAAATTTCTTCCCTGTGTGACTGCGCCCCAGCCCCGAAGGCTGGCATCCGTGGTCACCAGGACCCAGTCCTGTATGCCGAATCTGCGGCCCTCTAGAAGATGAGCACTCTGCAGCCACCACAGTAGAGACACCCTGGTCCTTGGAGACAGGGTTATCAGTTGATGCATCTGAAGATGCGATCCCGACCACTTGTCCAAGAGGTCCCACTGGAAGGTCCTTGCATGGAACCTGCCGAATGGAATTGCTTCGTATGAAGCCACCATTTTTCCCAGGACTCGTGTGCAGTGATGCACCGATACCCATTTTGGTTTTAGGAGGTCTCTGACTAGAGATGACAGCACCTTGGCTTTCTCCTGCGGGAGAAACACTTTTTTCTGTTCTGTGTCCAGAATCATCCCCAGGAACAGTAAGCGTGTGGAAGGAACCTGGTGTGACTTTGGAATGTTTAGAATCCAGCCATGCTGTTGTAGCACTTCCCGAGATAGTGCTACTCCGACCAGTAACTGCTCCCTGGACCTCGCCTTTATTAGGAGATTCTCCAAGTACGGGATAATTAAAACTCCCTTTTTTCGAAGGAGTATCATCATTTCTGCCATTACCTTGGTAAACACCCTCGGTGCCGTGGACAGTCCAAATGGTAGTGTCTGGAATTGGTAATGGCAATCCTGTACCACAAATCTGAGGTACTCCTGGTGAGGAAGGTAAATTGGGACATGCAGGTAAGCATCCTTGATGTCCAGGGATACCATGTAATCCCCCTCGTCCAGGCTTGCAATAACCGCCCTGAGCGATTCCATCTTGAACTTGAATCTTTTTATGTATGTGTTCAAGGATTTCAAATTTAAAATGGGTTTCACCGAACCGTCCGGTTTCGGTACCACAAACAGTGTGGAATAGTTACCCCGGCCTTGTTGAAGTAGGGGTACTTTGACTATCACCTGCTGGGAATACAGCTTGTGAATTGCCTCTAGTACAGCCTCCCTGCCCGAGGGAGTTGTTGGTAAGGCCGATTTGAGGAAACGGCGGGGGGGAGGCGCCTCGAATTCCAGCTTGTACCCCTGAGATACTACTTGAAGGATCCAGGGATCCACCCGTGAGCGAACCCACTGATCGCTGAAATTTTTGAGGCGGCCCCCCACTGTACCTGGCTCCGCCTGTGGAGCCCCACCGTCATGCGGCGGATTTGGAAGAAGCGGGGGAGGACTTTTGTTCCTGGGAACCTGCTGCGTGGTGCAGCCTTTTTCCCCTTCCTCTGCCTCTAGACAGAAAGGACCCGCCTTTTCCCCGCCTGTTTTTCTGGGGTCGAAAGGACTGTACCTGATAATACGGTGCTTTCTTAGGCTGTGAGGGGACATGGGGCAAAAATGCTGACTTCCCAGCTGTTGCTGTGGAAACAAGGTCTGAGAGACCATCCCCGAATAACTCCTCACCCTTATAAGGCAAAACTTCCATGTGCCTTTTAGAATCTGCATCCCCTGTCCACTGCCGAGTCCATAAGCCTCTCCTAGCAGAAATGGACAATGCACTTATTCTAGATGCCAGCCGGCAGATCTCCCTCTGTGCATCTCTCATGTACAAGACTGAGTCTTTTATATGCTCTACGGTTAGCAATATAGTGTCCCTGTCCAGGGTGTCAATATTTTCTGACAGGGAATCTGACCAAGCAGCAGCAGCACTGCACATCCAGGCTGAAGCAATAGCTGGTCTCAGTATAACACCAGTGTGTGTATATATAGACTTTAGGATAGCCTCCTGCTTACTATCAGCAGGTTCCTTTAGGGCGGCCGTATCCGGAGACGGTAGTGCCACCTTTTTAGACAAGTGTGTGAGCGCTTTATCCACCCTAGGTGGAGTTTCCCAACGTGACCTATCCTCTGGCGAGAAAGGGAACGCCATTAGTAATTTTTTTGAAATCACCAATTTTTTATCAGGAAAAGCCCACGCTTCTTCACACACTTCATTTAATTCTTCAGATGGGGGAAAAAACTATTGGCAGTTTTTTCTCTCCAAACATAATACCCTTTTTTGAGGTACCTGGGTTTATATCAGAAATGTGTAAAACCTCTTTCATTGCCTCAATCATGCAACGAATGGCCCTAGTGGACATTAAATTTGACTCATCGTCGTCGACACTGGTATCAGTATCCGTGTCGACATCTGTGTCTGCCATCTGAGGTAGTGGGCGTTTTAGAGCCCCTGATGGCCTTTGAATTGCCTGGGCAGGCACGAGCTGAGAAGCCGGCTGTCCCGCATTTGGCATGTCGTCAAATTTTTTATGTAAGGAGTCGACACTGCACGTAATTCCTTCCATAAGTCCATCCACTCAGGTGTCTGCCCCGCAGGGGGTGACATCACATTTATAGGCATCTGCTCCGCCTCCACATAAGTCTCCTCATCAAACATGTCGACACAGCCGTACCGACACACCGCACACACACACACACACACACACACACAGGGAATGCTCTTAAAGGAGACAGGACCCCACAAAAGCCCTTTGGGGAGACAGAGAGAGAGTATGCCAGCACACACCAGAGCGCTATATAATGCAGGGACTAACTGAATTATGTCCCCTATAGCTGCTATAATATTTACTGTGCCTCAAATTTGTGCCCCCCCTCTCTTTTTTACCCTTTTCTGTAGTGTAGACTGCAGGGGAGAGTCAGGGAGCTTCCTTCCAGCGGAACTGTAAGGGAGAAATGGCGCCAGTGTGCTGAGGGAGATGGCTCCGCCCCTTTTTCGGCTGACTTTTCTCCCGCTTTTTTCTGTATTCTGGCAGGGGTAATTACCACATATATAGCCTCTGGGGCTATATATTGTGGTTATTTTGCCAGCCAAGGTGATTTTATTGCTGCTCAGGGCGCCCCCCCCCCCAGCGCCCTGCACCCTCAGTGACCGGAGTGTGAAGTGTGTATGAGGAGCAATGGCGCACAGCTGCAGTGCTGTGCGCTACCTTGGTGAAGACTGAAGTCTTCTGCCGCCGATTTTCCGGACCATCTTCATGCTTCTGGCTCTGTAAGGGGGACGGCGGCGCGGCTCCGGGAACGAACACCAAGGACGGGTCCTGCGGTCGATCCCTCTGGAGCTAATGGTGTCCAGTAGCCTAAGAAGCCCAAGCTAGCTGCAAGCAGGTAGGTTCGCTTCTTCTCCCCTTAGTCCCTCGTTGCAGTGAGCCTGTTGCCAGCAGGTCTCACTGTAAAATAAAAAACCTAACATATACTTTCTTTCTAGGAGCTCAGGAGAGCCCCTAGTGTGCATCCAGCTCGGCCGGGCACAGAAATCTAACTGAGGTCTGGAGGAGGGGCACAGAGGGAGGAGCCAGTGCACACCAGGTAGTACCAAATCTTTCTTATAGTGTGCCCAGTCTCCTGCGGAGCCCGTCTATTCCCCATGGTCCTTACGGAGTCCCCAGCATCCACTAGGACGTCAGAGAAAGTATAAATGTCTCCTGTGTGTGTGGAGTTTGTATGTTCTCCCAGTGTACATGTTGCTTTATTCTAGGTGTTTGAAAATTCAGACTGTACAATGGATACAATAACCAACCAGCGGGTTATAAGACTCATATGGAAGAATTCAACCAATAAAAAGAACAACATTAACAACAGTTTCATTCTGAAAACATATATACAGTAGGAAATAAAACATATAACTCAAAAGAAAAAAACAGGTCTGTAACTGTCTGAAAACACCGTTCTCACAGTTGGTATTACAATACAGAGGGTGCTTATTCAATTAGCACTGATTAGCCGGTGCGGGCCATGACTTATATGGGATTTTGTTTCACCTGTCTCAGACAAGCAAAGCAAAATCCCCGAAAACAGCCTGAACCTGTGTGTTTTCAGGAGAAAATTTATTTTTATTAACCTAACTGGATAGTCCGGAAAAAAAATATCTGAGAAAGACTGGGAAAAATAATGAAAAATGTCAGTTTTTTGCTACCAATGTTTCTTTGCGGGTAATTGAATACCGGCTAGAGTCCACAAAATACTGAGTATATCCAGGCTTTGGATGGCTAGTTGGTGTTCAAGTTTCAGCATGTGCAATGGTGAGTCTATAACAATCGGATTTAGTTAAAAAACAACATACAGAGGGCCTGATTCAGAGGTGGTTGCAGTCCGGATCAGTGCTTCGTCTTCATTCACAGCAGATATTGGAATTTATGTTAATACAGCAGGAGGCGTCTTTTGTAAGATTGACCATAGGGCTCACCATGAAGATTCCTGGTAGGCTGACATGTCTGCGGAGCCTGTTTTTGTGTGTTTTTGTGTGCCCACCACACTCAGTACACTGCATTGTCCCCATTCATTTTGTTATTCCGTCTCTGCAGTACTTCAATTCTGCCATCCAGTGATGCTGCCATGGCTATACAGTATGTTATACCTCTAGTGCTGCCCATGTCAGGACACTTTTAAACATTTTTACAGGGCCACTTTTAGTTTCCAGTCCACCCTGGTCTCAGACATAACTGCAGCAAAAGATGCAGGGAAGGCCGCAATTGCGTCCAGTATGGCCTTATGAGGAGGGATCCCACCCTCCTTAACAGACCTCACCCCCATTAAGGCTGCTTTTATAAATTGCACGGGCTGGTTTCTTTCCATCCCAATCTTCCCATGCTCACAAATACTGGATAATTTTATTGTTACACTGAAATTCAGCTAGAACATATTGTACTCCTCCCAACTCTAAATCTCTTGCACATTTTGAGCCTGATTCAGAGGTGTAGGCACTGCTGCTGTCAGAGGTTGGTGCACTGCCGATGTCAAAGGTGTAGGCACTGCTGATGTCAGAGGTGGGTGCACTGCCGATGTCAGAGGTGTAGGCACTGCTGATGTCAGAGGTGGGTGCACTGGCGATGTCAAAGGTGTAGGCACTGCTGATGTCAGAGGTGGGTGCACTGCCGATGTCAGAGGTGTAGGCACTGCTGATGTCAGAGGTGGGTGCACTGGCGATGTCAGAGGTGTAGGCACTGCTGATGTCAGAGGTGTAGGCACTGCCGATGCCAGAGGTGTACACACTGCCGATGTCAGAGGTGGGTGGTGGGTGCACTGCCAATGTCAGAGGTGGACGTACTGCCAATGTTAGAGGTGTAGGCATTTCCAATGTCAGAGGTGAAGGCACTGCTGATGTCAGAATTGTAGGCACTGCTGATGTCAGAGGTGGGTGCACTGCCGATGTCAGAGGTGTAGGCACTGCTGATGTCAGAGGCGGATGCACTGCCGATGTCAGAGGTGTAGGCACTGCTGATGTCAGTGGCGGGTGCACTGCCAATGTCAGAGGTGGACGTAATGCCAATGTTAGAGGTGTAGGCACTGCCAATGTCAGAGGTGTAGGCACTGCTGATGTCAGAAGTGTAGGCACTGCTGATGTCAGAGGCTGGTGCACTGCCGATGTCAGAGGTGTAGGCACTGCTGATGTCAGAGGTGTAGGCACTGCCGATGTCAGAGGTGTACACACTGCCGATGTCAGAGGTGGGTGGTGGGTGCACTGCCAATGTCAGAGGTGGATGTACTGCCAATGTTAGAGGTGTAGGCACTGCCAATGTCAGAGGTGTAGGCACTGCCGATGCCAGAGGTGTACACACTGCCGATGTCAGCGGTGGGTGGTGGGTGCACTGCCAATGTTAGAGGTGTAGGCACTGCCAATGTCAGAGGTGGGTGCACTGCTGATGTCAGAGGTGGGTGCACTGCCGATGTCAGAGGTGTAGGCACTGCTGATGTCAGAGGTGGACGTACTGCCGATGTCGGAGGTGTAGGCACTGCTGATGTCAGAGGTGTAGGCACAGCCGATGTCAGAGGTGTACACACTGCCGATGTCAGAGGTGGGTGGTGGGTGCACTGCCAATGTCAGAGGTGGACGTACTGCCAATGTTAGAGGTGTAGGCACTGCCGATGTTAGAGGTGTAGGCACTGCCAATGTCAGAGGTGGACGTACTGCCGATGTTAGAGGTGTAGGCACTGCCAATGTCAGAGGTGGGCACACAACCGATATCAGAGGTGGATGTGCTGCTGATGTTGAATGCAGTGGAGCTATTGTTTGCTACTGCGCATGAGTCAGTTTCAGTGTACATGCATACCGAATGTGTCCATGCAGAACCGCAGTACTAATTTCAGGCACATGCAGGGAGATGTGTATTGATAACGTACTGGTGTCCTCGGCGGTGACAGGGAGGTGTTTTAGTTCACGCACAGAGATAGTCTTTCTTATGAGTATGGTATGGGTGTGACATGGGTGAATAGGTGACAGTGGTTGCATGCACAGATGCTCGTCCGCTCACAAAGGAGGCTAATATCGGATAGACAAACTGCACCCGCCATGGTGACAGAGCAAGTTTCAGTGTTGCAACAAAATATGGCAACTGAGGACACACCAATCGGTATTACAGTGTGCACTGTCACTGAAAGTGGGCGTCTCGGTAGATCCAATACAAACAGAAAGAGGCGATCTCCCAGCGATGCTATGTGTAATTTTCTGATCCGTATGTGTTCCTGTTCCTCAGATAAAGAACACAATATAAAATATATCCATTAACATGTGCTGATGCTTCAATAAATTTCTAAAGTCACTCCTCTTAGTGACTGACCTGGGTTAAATAAGATGCATTCACATAACGGTTTCTTTAATACTGCATACAATCGGCCACCATCAGCTTATCTACACCAGGCTTACCTTTATGATAAGCCCTATGTGCGCTGAAAGGTATCTTTTCCAGTCTCTGTGTCTGGACCTTTGTTTCCTCCACTCAAATGGATCCAAATGACAGCGAATAGTGATAAAATATGTATTTATTTAAAAAATATAAAATTACCCACCAACATTGTGGGAATAATAAAAAGTTTGAACAATAAACAAAACACTGCACAAGGTACCCAATATATAAGACCAAAAGACCACTTCCAATGGTACCGGTAGGATGGATAGGGGTAAATGTTCTTAATACTTTGAAAGTATTAAGAACATTTACCCCTATCCATCCTACCGGTACCATTGGAAGTGGTCTTTTGGTCTTATATATTGGGTACCTTGTGCAGTGTTTTGTTTATTGTTCAAACTTTTTATTATTCCCACAATGTTGGTGGGTAATTTTATATTTTTTAAATAAATACATATTTTATCACTATTCGCTGTCATTTGGATCCATTTGAGTGGAGGAAACAAAGGTCCAGACACAGAGACTGGAAAAGATACCTTTCAGCGCACATAGGGCTTATCATAAAGGTAAGCCTGGTGTAGATAAGCTGATGGTGGCCGATTGTATGCAGTATTAAAGAAACCGTTATGTGAATGCATCTTATTTAACCCAGGTCAGTCACTAAGAGGAGTGACTTTAGAAATTTATTGAAGCATCAGCACATGTTAATGGATATATTTTATATTGTGTTCTTTATCTGAGGAACAGGAACACATACGGATCAGAAAATTACACATAGCATCGCTGGGAGATCGCCTCTTTCTGTTTGTATTGTATCTGTAGAGGAGTGGTGCTCCTTTTTGGGGATCTGCCGAGCTGAAGCTAGGGCGCAAGTTACTTTTCAATCTATCTTTTGTCTTTGGTTGTTTGCACTGAGATTTGTGTCTTGCTGCCCCTAAATATGTTTGCCCATCGAACAAATAGAAAAGCTCAGGTTGAATCATTGTTTAATGAAACTGAGAGCGTGGAATTGATAGATGATAATTTGGAGAGTGCAATGGGTAAATTAGAGAAATTGCTCATACGAGAAAGTAAAATCTGGTGGGAGGTGGCCTTCCTTGAGAAGTACTGTTCGGAAGGTCTCACCCCTAAAGGTTTAAAAATTATTAAAACACCCTCTTTCAATAATGAATCGGAGAGCTTCATGAAGGAGTGGCAAAAAATCTTAGATGGGTGCTCTTATTCACTTATGCAACTCATCATTAAAGAAAAAAGTGAGACTCTAAAGATAATAGAGGAGGAAATTGGATCTCTCCGCTCTTTGGTAGAACCCTATTCTAAATTGGAAGATTATAAGGAATTAGAAGAGGGGATTATTAGGAAAATAGAGAAAATAGAGAGGGAGATCCAAAATAAAAAACAGAAAAAATACTTTAGAGATACTGATGAGTGTAAAAGAAATAAAGGGGATATAGATAAGGAGTCGAACAATTTAACCAGGGAGAAATCTAACAGAAGCGATAACTATGGAAATCAACAGAATTATAGGAAGGGATTATTAAAAAGAAATATGGGGAATAGGGGGAGATCACCCATATATAGTTCTAGGAGATATAAGAACACTGAGCATTATGGGAATGAATATGATCATAAGAGAGGTAGATATTTTGAAAATAGAAGGACATCGCCCAAAAGAGAGGAAAGGAATACTTGGAGAAATAAGGTACAATTGGAGGAGTATAGACCTAAAGACACACATAGAGAGAATAGACAACGGAGAGACATTGAGGAGGGAACTAATTATGAACACCGGCCCACTCAATCACGTTTTTTAGGTGTAGGTCAAAGGTCATACAGGGAATGGAGATAGGTTCAGGTAAAAATAAAACGAAGCCTGTGAAAAAGAGAGGAAGTAGGGGAGGTAAATTCAAAGCGCTCAATTCCAGTAGGAGACGCAAATGTAGAGGCTGTGGTGATCCCAATATTGATCCAATCAATACGAATGTGGAGAATGAGACACATAATATTGATTTAGAAATTAATAAGGATATGAATAAAAACACCAAAATTTATAATCTCAGCAATTATCAATTATCAGTATATGAAAAAGCTGTCCTTGAAAAAGGTTTAAAATTCTCACCTTCAAACAAATGTGATAAGTTCAATGTGTTCGTGGATGTAGAAAAATTTATTAGACATCTTACGCTTAAAAGATTTTTCAGTGATAAATCAGAACCAGCCGTCCCGCAAAATACAGGGAAATTCAATCTCAAACGAAAGTCTAAGTTTTATCCAAAGCACAAGAAAGGGAGTTTCATTGAGGCATTTGAAAAGGCTGTCAAAAATGATTTGGAAAGTATAGAATTAAAACCCAATAGGAGAATGAATCTAAACAAGGAGGAACGGCAGGCCATAAAATCCCTCAGAGAAAATAGAGATATAGTCATAAAACCCGCTGATAAGGGGGGAAGCGTGGTGATTATGAATCTCGAGGATTACAATATGGAAGTATGTAGGCAATTAGGTGAAGGAGACACATACAAAAAACTCAGAACAAACCCCGGTAGTGGTGTGATGGATAAGTTGAAATCTTTTCTAGCATTGTACTTATCTATGGGGGTTATTGGGGAGGAGGACATGAAGTCCATTATTATAGAAAATCCATCAATACCGGTACTCTACATCCTCCCCAAGATCCATAAAAATAGTGAAAAACCTCCTGGGCGCCCTATCGTTGCTGGTACGGATTCATGTCTCTCTAATTTGTCTCAAGTAATTGATGGCCTACTACAACCAATAGTCCAATCTACCCAGTCATACTTAAGAGATACTATAAGTATTATCAATAAATTGATGAAAGTGAAGTGGCAGCCAGGCTTTCTGATGGTTACAGCAGATGTACAATCGCTGTATACCATCATTGAGCATGAACATGGGTTAGCAGCAACGGGGTTTTTTCTGGACAAAGTAGGGACCAATGAAAATGAGAAAGGATTCATTTTAGATGGCATTTCCCTCATTTTGAAAAATAACTTTTTTTGGTTCCAGGACAGTTTCTACTTACAACTCACGGGAACAGCGATGGGCACCAGACTGGCGCCCAGTTATGCTAATTTATTTATGGCATATTGGGAAGAGCAGGCGGTGTGGGACGGCCACCAGCTGGGCGCCAGTCTGGTGTCTTGGAATCGCTACATTGATGATATCGTCTTTGTGTGGGGTGGTGACCATAGCACTCTGGAGGCCTTTTGTACACACCTAAACGATAATCCATTCAATATAAAACTCACGTTTGAGATAAGTGAAATCGAGGTCAATTTCCTTGATTTAAGGATTTATGTGGAGGATGGTATGGTAAAAACCAGTAATTACACTAAAAAGACTGATTGTAATTCCTTTATCGATTACACTAGTAATCACCACCATAATTGGCTACACAGTATCCCCAAAAGTCAGTTTCACCGTATTCGGCGAAACTGTACGGATATCGGGGAATATGAAAAACATGCCAATATTCTGCAGGATCAGTTCCAACAAAAAGGGTATTATCTGGAGATAATAAGCACAGCTAGGGATCAAGGTGCACGTCTGGATAGGGATGCATGTTTGCACGCTAATAAAGGTAAACAGAAGGACGATTTCAGCACTAGGGGAATATCTTTTGTTACCGATTTTAATAGTCAATATGTACAGATTGAAAAGATTGTCAGGCGACATTGGGATATCTTAAATAGAGATCCCATATTAAGAGAGCATATATCGAACCGGCCAAGCTTCATGTATAGGAAAGCCAAAAATTTGAAAGAGAATGTGGTTAATAGTGTGGTAACGGCCCCAAGAATGCAGACTAGGATAAAATCGAAAGGTTTTTATAGATGTGGAATGTGCATCATGTGTCGCTGCTGTAAGGGGAATGGGAGTAAAATAACGGAATATAAGTCCCTACAAACTAATGTGGTGTATCCAATTGGACAGTTCCTCACGTGCTCCACTAAAAACTGTGTATATTTATTAGAGTGCCGATGTGGTATACAGTATGTGGGACGCACAACAAGGGCACTTAAGATGAGGATGGCAGAGCACGTCCGAAATATTAAGAAAGGCCTTGAAACACACAGTGTGTCCCAGCATTTTAAAAATACACATGAGTG
Source organism: Pseudophryne corroboree (assembly GCF_028390025.1). NCBI lineage: Eukaryota > Metazoa > Chordata > Amphibia > Anura > Myobatrachidae > Pseudophryne > Pseudophryne corroboree. Next base: position 529,641,938 of record NC_086447.1, on the reverse strand, counting down.
TAATATTAACCATCTTGTGAGCTTTTGTGCCATTTTAAGTATTCAATCTAATTGGCGAAAGAATGATGATGAGGATAGATTGGCAAGGGCGGAAATGAGAAAAATTTACGAGTTAAAAACACTACATCCTAAAGGTCTAAATTTAGACTTTGAAACTAAGTGGTTTCTGTAGATCTCCCCCTTGTTGCTCAATTAAATGATGTAGGGTGTGACGAATCATGCACATGGGAATAAAGAAGTGATATGAATAATAATAATGGTCTTGGAAACATCCTACTATTTTTCCAACAATATTGACTATATATGAAATTGAACAGTTTTTTTTTTTTTTTTTTTTTCCTTTTTTGTAAAGGTATAAGAAATGAGGGTTCCGCGATATTATTGTTGCTATCCAATAGGTACAAATGTTTATAGGGATTGTGCAGTGTTATCACAAAGGATAACTATAATGGAATACAAATGGATTGATATATGTTTTTATTTCTTCCCTTGTTAATCCTATGTGGATGGATAACGATACCGCTGTGCGGCTCAACACGGCGAGTTTTGACTTCCGTATTGCGGTTCAATTACCGGAAGTGAGAGGGATCACGTGATAATGACTTCCGGCCGTGACGGACCGCAAACAGCGGGGGGAAGTGACGGGCGGTCTCTATGGAGACCAGTGTACATCACGGACACGGACATCCTGTTTGGACGGAAGCATGCGGGGACACGTGACCATATGCCTACAAGGAATTTGTGGATACGGACATCCGGAAGGAGTAATAGACATCATTGATAATGAACCATTCCTTTGATCCACTCCGGATTATTATCCCCACCAATTAAATGGAATTAGTAGCTTTTTTAGGTTATTTTTTAGATATTGATTAGTGTTGACAGCTGAATAGGATTATATTGTTACAAATTATGTTTGCATGATGATTGTGAACGAATAAAGTTGGATTTTAATGTATATTTAGGAACAGTGGAACCTGATTGGCCAGGATTGACATGTGGTATGGTCAGTCAGGTATAAAAAGGCTAGGGGACCACTTCCAATACATACCCTGAGGAAGGATTTTATCCGAAACGCGTTGGTTTACTACAAGGGGACCCTGGACCAGACCCTTCCACGGTGGTTGGCGGCATTTTGTGGGTAATCTTTTCTTCACTTTCAAAGTATTAAGAACATTTACCCCTATCCATCCTACCGGTACCATTGGAAGTGGTCTTTTGGTCTTATATATTGGGTACCTTGTGCAGTGTTTTGTTTATTGTTCAAACTTTTTATTATTCCCACAATGTTGGTGGGTAATTTTATATTTTTTAAATAAATACATATTTTATCACTATTCGCTGTCATTTGGATCCATTTGAGTGGAGGAAACAAAGGTCCAGACACAGAGACTGGAAAAGATACCTTTCAGCGCACATAGGGCTTATCATAAAGGTAAGCCTGGTGTAGATAAGCTGATGGTGGCCGATTGTATGCAGTATTAAAGAAACCGTTATGTGAATGCATCTTATTTAACCCAGGTCAGTCACTAAGAGGAGTGACTTTAGAAATTTATTGAAGCATCAGCACATGTTAATGGATATATTTTATATTGTGTTCTTTATCTGAGGAACAGGAACACATACGGATCAGAAAATTACACATAGCATCGCTGGGAGATCGCCTCTTTCTGTTTGTATTGTATCTGTAGAGGAGTGGTGCTCCTTTTTGGGGATCTGCCGAGCTGAAGCTAGGGCGCAAGTTACTTTTCAATCTATCTTTTGTCTCGGTAGATCCATCTGCATAAAGTCACTGATGGGCGACTGTCAAAAGACGCAGCTGCAGGTGCTTCTACATCCACCTCTGAATCAGGCACAAGCAACAAACATCCCATATATACTACCATATGATCTATCTTTAGATCCTGTATCTGTCAACAGAGATTGTCAGTTAAAGATATCACATAGTTACAGTGGTCAATCAGATTCCTTTTCATTAATTCAGGGATCCACAATACATTCCACAGATTTTCACCTGCAGTTAATTCTGCAACTTGAACCTTATGTGTTAAAAAGGCAATCAAGTTTTTATATAATTGTTCTAAGACAACAATGTCAGATTTTATTGGGGAATCAATTAAAGGTTAAGTTTTATATTATTGGCACATTCAGAATGTTTTCATTCATTTCACTTACTTTATCATTACAAAAGAGTGCTCCCAAAAAGCGTTTTTTTGTCTGTCTTTCTCACTCACTTTAAATTCAGGCACTAAATACCCTTAACTACAAACCTTTAAGATTGCCCAGGTCTCTTTGAGATGCATGGTATTTCATCATTATAATTTTAAAAATACTACTATTGTTCTACTTTTTTATGTAATATCTTCATTTAGTATGTCTGTCCTTAATATACAACAACTATACCACAATATGGCTATTAAGAATAAGGGCCCGATCGCTGCTGTGCATTTTCGCACAGCGGGCAATTATCGATTGACTGGGCATGCGTATGCGCTGCAATGCGCACGCACGTCGCCAAACAGCGACAAGCTGGTGCGAAAATTTTGATCACATAGCCATTCGCAAGCTGATTGACAGGAAGAAGCCATTTGTGGGTGGTAACTGTCCGATTTCTGGGAGTGTCAGGGAAAACGCAGGCGTTTTCTGGGAGGGTGTGTGACGTCAGCTCCGGACCCAATCAGCCTGTTCTTTTCACACTGTAGGAGTAAGTCCTAGGCTATGCTAGACCATTCGATGGTGAGTGAGTTGCGAACTAATTTGCAGCTGTCCGCTGACTGAGGGTCATTTTCGCACGGCATATATATGCGATCGCACACTTGCCGGGGAATTTACACTCCTCTTGGGCGGTGACTATTTGATCGCAGGACAACAAAATTAGCAGCCCAGCAATCATGTCTGAATTAGGCCATAAGTCCCAAATGGGTTTTGTAATTGCTAGACAGATAAATCCATACACCATGGTTCTCCATATAACCCCATGCCTGCACTACTGTTATCATCATTACAGTCCTGTAAACAGCTTAATAATCATATGCTCATAGCTGTATGTCCATTCATGCCATGATACCCAGACAATCATGCCATCCATGTACCACCAGTCAGATAGCACTTGTCTGCAGTATGGGGGTAATTCTGAGTTGATCGCAGCAGCAAGTTTGTTAGCAATTGGGCAAAACCATGTGCACTGCAGGGGAGGCAGATATAACATTTGCAGAAAGGGTTAGATTTGGGTGGGTTATATTGTTTCTGTGCAGGTTAAATAATGGCTGCTTTATTTTTACACTGCAATTTAGATTTCAGTTTGAATACACTTCACCCAAATCGAACTCTCTCTACACATGTTATATCTGTCCCCCCTGCAGAGCACATGGTTTTGCCCAACTGCTAACAAATATGCTGCTGCGATCAACTCAGAATTAGGCCCTATATTAGCAGATGAAGGTAAATGTGTATAGTAACACTACAGTACGGAGAAAATTACAGATGAGACAAACAATTCACCAGCTTTCAGATTTCTACAAATGTCAGAAATTCTACAGTATATTGAGTTTTTATTCATTTTCAAAGATTTTTCCTGTATTGAAACATACTGTACAAATAAGTTTGCAACTGACAAACTGCAAAAAAGGGTGACATTAAAATGTAAAAGTAAAAAGCCATCTGTGGCCCCATTTAATCACATATCCAATGCGTTCTGGGCGTGAAATTAGCACTCAGGATCGCATTGCACTATGTGATTATTCTGGGTAAATGTATTAGCATGCACCTGCAGGGACTGGTGCTCTGAAAGGAGCCCGTCCCTGCAATGTGCTGTAAGGGATGCCAGGGCTTCTGTGCCTGTGGGGTTCCACTGACCGCACATGCAGAACGACCATTTCCGGTGGAGGATTTTGGGGGAATACTGCGGAACAATGTCTGCGATGTGTAGCCCATAGGGTATATCGGGCTACTGCCATCTTCTGATGTAGGGGACAATCTCCGGAATGCTTTGTATTCTGCAAATTGGTAAATCTGGCAGCATTGCATCCCCCATAGAAACCTTTGGGAGATGCGGTTGCAGGAGGGAATGGAGGGATAACCCCATGCCTGTGGTCCCTCTGTCATGCATTCAGGGGATATTTAATATTTCCTGTTAACCCCTCAAAATGGGTGTTTTCGGGGGTTAAAACGCAAATATACAATGATAAATGGGCCTCTTAATATTGACGTATTCTCCACACTAATTCCTACATTGTAACTGCACTGACGTTAATGATAGGGAAGCCAGAGGCATTTCTAAAGAGGAGGGGACCCATGTGCAGATGCCCTGTGTGGGCCCACTCCTCTCCTGTAGCCGTCACTGCCGCTGTTTGCGCTCCCAGCACTGAGACTCTGGCACAGTGCCAGAGTCTACAGCGCATGAGCAGGACTCCGGAAAAATGACCGCCGTGCCATTTTTTCAGAGTCCTGCGCATGAGCTGTAGACTCTGGCACTGTGCCAGAGTCTCTAGTGCTCAGTGCGCTAGCAGCGGCGGTGACGACTACGGGAGAGGAGGGGGCCCACACACAGTCACCGATGGACGCCGGAAAGGTAAGTATAGAAGAAATGGGTGCAGTGTGTGCGGTGTGAGCCCCCTCTGGACCCAGGCGCCCGTGTGCACCGAACGCTGCACCCATTATAGATACGCCAGTGAGGGGAAGCATTGTGTTGTTTCTTTTATTCAAACTTAAGGTCCTATTAACAGTGTCACCATACTGATATGCGATAAGAAACCCTATGTATTGTGTAAATTCCTGCTTTCACCTTTTTGTAAATAGACCTTAGGCATTCACTGTTAGGCAAACTGGTGGCGTTGCCCGGTTGTGACGTGACAGGGAGAAAAGGGTGAAAATAGGCGACTGCTGGACATTTTTAATTATTCCCCCCACTATTCCAATTAAGAAAACCTTTACAAAAGTTGGATTATCCTAGGTAGGTAACACAGAGCAGTAATTCTAGAGTTTAGGAGGAAGATGAGTTCTCCTCAAGCAGCTGCCAAAATATTGTATCATTCATTACTCAATGATATATATGTAATGATAATCTCTGCCTATGGCAGAGGTTCCCAAACGACGTCCTCAAGGCACCCCAACTGTCCTGGTTTTAATTAAATTATCCATGCTTAGCCACAGGTGACTTAATTAGCACCTTAGTCAATTTGATTTAACCATCTGTACTGAGCCATGGATATACCTAAAACCTGGACTGTTGGAGTGCCTTGAGGACTGCGTTTGGGAACCCCTGGCCTATGGTAAGAGGCACTGTATATGCCAGTAAATATGGGATTTGTCCCCTCTCTAGAAAGAAGATCAGGATAGTAAAGTATGGGAGTGCGGTGGAGAACAGAGATATGAGCCACAGGAAATAATTAGCCTGCATGAGAAGTAATATTAATGCTGCAGCCAGGTGGCTTCAAGGCATATCCGTTGGTTATTTCCCCCAGATAGACAGCAGTGCCTTTCAATGATGTGCCACATACAGTTTGGTATATTAGGGTTCAGTTGAGCATAGAAGAGTTTTCAGGATACACAATGCAGACATTGTTGCAGGTGGGGGAACTATAAGAGGGAACTACGGCGAATAATGTCTACGTAGTGCAAGCACAATCTAAGATCAGACTAGGAGCCATACTCTAACCCACAGGTTCTCAAACTTAGTCCTCAGGACCCCACACAGTGCATGTTTTGCAGGTCTCCTCACAGAATCACAAGTGAAATAATTTGCTCCACCTGTGGACCTTTTAAAATGTGTCAGCTAGTAATTAATACACCTATGCACCTGCTGGGTTACCTGCAAAACATGCACTGTGTGGGGTCCTGAGGACCAAATTTGAGAACCACTGCTCTAACCTGTGAAGGAAGACAAGGAGAAAGACTGTGGGGGGAATGTAACAGCCAGGGTGTGAGAATCAGAAAGTGAGAAATTTTGTGAGTTCTCCTGCTTTTTTTTTTTTAAAGTGGCAATCATTTGCATGGCAAAACGTGGTTGAATTTGCCATATAAATGACTGCTACTTTAAAAAACCGGAGATCTGTCACAAAATCTCTCAAAGTCTTATTCTTACACACTATTACAATCCCTCTTGTAATGTTGGATGTCTAGACTCCAGTACACAAACTGCTCCTCCACTCGATTTAGAGCTTCAACTCGATACACTGGTTTTTTTTTCACTCACAAATGATGTTGAGAGTTAGGGAGGCATCTTAACTTTGATCAGAAACTTTCTCAGAGAAAGGTTAGGGCAGATATACTAATCTTTGGAAAGTGATAAAGTAGAGAGACAGATAAGCTACCAACCAATCAGCTCCTGTCATTTTTCAAACACAGCCTGTAGCATGGCAGTTAGGAGCTGATTGGCCGGTACTTTATCTCTCTCCACTTTATCACTCTCCAAAGCTTAGTACATCTGCCCCCTGTCTCTAGGAGGAAGACATCTAGGTAAGATGAAGTCCCAGTATAATATTGAAATTGAAAAGGTGTCATGTAGGCCATTATTTCCTCCCCTGCTCATCCGAAGCTAGGCAAGGTAGGCTGAAGGGGCAGGGTGAGGATTGATGTAATATGGGAAAGAGCCCAAGGGTAATCATTTAAAGGGCTATTCTGCTTGCCTGTAAATACCTCTACAGAGACCAAATCAAGTTGGGATATCCATAGGTAGCACCTTCAATGTGCTTATAGCTTTACTATCATCAACTGGGACAAAAACAATTTTGATGACAATTTGTATGGAAATGAAAAATTCAGATTGGACTGCCAAATGTATAGATTCAGAAGATTCACATATTTCTAGGGAAAAACTTCTTTGGACCATCATTTAAATGGTAAAGGAGCCTAAGAAGGGGTTAAGTTAACAAGAGAATTATCTGATTCATAGAAGATCACAAATATACTAATAAACAACAGCTGCTAAACTTTGATACAGATGAATATAATATGCATGATTATTATGGTTAAAAGAAAATGCCAGCTGATATTTAGGAATGCTTTAGATATGCGGATGGAAAAACTTATAAACGTTTATAAAAGACAGTGGCAACTCAATTTAGCTAATGTTAATTTCAAGCACATGGAATTTTCATTTTAAGTTCTAGTCACGTCAGGCACTCTTTGTAATGTGAAATGGAGTGTGGCCAGTGCGAACGAGAGAATAATAGACATCAGTGAGACGAGATCCAGGAGGTTACCTCTGTTGTGGTTACCTTGACAGTGAAGGCGTTAGGAGACATCCAGAACTATGCTAATGTATGCTTCAGTAAAATTGCACCCCATCGGGGGAAATGTGGACCTGGGCGCACAAAATACTGTCAGTTTGGCTTATATTAATGCTTTATGGCTGCCAAAATAAACAGAATAATGTTATGAATCTGATAACATCAAATTTTTTTCTGCATTTTATTATCTGAAATTTTGGAGCTGAAGAATAGCAACTTAGAGGGAATTTAATTAGCAATGAAATCGCTGTAGTTTACAGCAATTGCCGTTTTCGATAAATTTGCCTGTTTTTTGCTGTGTAAATACTGTATGTGCGCTCCCGCAATTTGTGTATTCAATTCTAAAACCATGAAAATGGGATTACCGCTAAAATTGGTGGCGAAAGTGAAAAGTGAAAAATAGGTAAATCTGCCTGTACCCTCCAAAAAAAGTTAAACTAACATCGGATAATAGTATAAAAGTTTATTATTGGCTATAATAAAAGTATTTCTGGTAAATGGCTGTTAAATGCATTTTTTTAATGTAAAAAAATGATAGAAAGCATTTATTTCAGCAAAATAAGTGCTCTCATTAAACTTGGGGTGCATAAAAGTGGGTATAAGTATATATTTGGGTCATTTTAGGGGACATTTAAAAAAGTAGAGACAGACCAATTACTCCCACCTGCAAATCTAAAAACACTTGTCCCACTCATAAAGCACCCCAATATATCTGTCCCATACCCCAATTTCTACCATTTTGCAATTTTTCACTCCAAAATTGACATGTCACTATTGGCCAATTAAAAATAATTAAAAACTTCTAAGTGCCTAATTAGCCATTCATGGGGGTGTGACAGGAGTTCTGAACCAAGGTGGTCATTCCAAGTTGATCGCAGCCAGCAACTTTTTGCTGCTGGTGCGATCAACTAATACACGCCTATGGGGGAGTGTATTTTAGCTTAGCAGGGCTGCAATCGCTTGTGCAGCCCTGCTAAGCTAAAATAATTTCAAGCAGAACTAGGCTAGCCCTGGACATACTTACCCTGTGCGATGAGATAAGCGATGCTGGGGCCGGCTTTGACGTCAGACATCTGCCCTCTGTTCTCCTGGACACGCCTGCGTTTTCTTCTCCACTCCCCGAAAACGGCAGCCAACGGTCCGGAGACGCCCAGGCACGCCTTCTTTCTGTCAATCTTCTTGCGGTCGTCTCTTCAACCGATTTCTTCGTTGTCCGCGACGTAACCCGGCGACCCCTGTCGCTGGGCAACAACGCGCGTGCGCAGTGTGGCTGCCGCGCATGCACTTTCTGGACCCGTTTGCACCACAGCGACAAACCGCTGCATGCGAACGAGTCGGAATGAACCCCCAAATCCATAATTTTTTAACTTAAAATAAGTATTTTCACCAAGTTTATCACCTGCTCAAAGTTGGTGGATTGAAATTCACAGTAAAATTACCCGCAAAACCATTTTTGCGGACAACTGAATAGGCGCGTTTTGTCATTTGTGGTAAATTCACATTTTGTATGTGAATTCACCCCTAAACAGATTGAATTTGCCCCTAAATAGATTATTTAGATTGTGTTTACAGTATGTCTGTTTTACATAAGGTATGCATGCACACATGCTGTATATCCGCCTGAAGATGCAGGAAAATATAGATCAAGTAAACTTCAGATACATGTTTTGGGATGTGTATCTCTTGCAGGTGCTGGAGGACTGAAGCACTATATTCAATAGTGTTGATTAATAATAGGCAATCAAACAATTAAGTTTAGGCTGAGGGGAGTAGGGGAATGGGTAGGGTTAGTCTGCGGGCAGGGGGGATTAGGTTTAGGCTGTTCGAAGGGGGGTTAGGTTTAGGCACCCCTGGGAGAGTTAGGTTTAGTCTGCAGGGGGTGGAGGGTTAGGTTTAGCCTACGGGAAGGGGGGGTTAGGGTTAGGCACCACTGGGGAGGGTTAGGATTAGGCTGCGGGGGGTGGGGTGGTTAGGTTTAGACTGCTGGAAGGGAGGGTTAGGGAGCCACTGGGGGAAGGTGAGTATACTTACCTTCCACCTGTTGGGATTTACACTGTTGGGATGCCGTACTGTAATTAAAAAATGTAAATGAGGATCTTATGTCAATAGATATCATTATCATATATATAATATTAAGAAAAGGTCATAAATATATTTGCAACTTTTAACTTGCCATTAATCCCAAAGGGCCATAGGCAAATGCAGGGAGGGTTTCCAGTTGCCTGAAAACCCCTCACCCCCAGAGCAGCAGCTCAAATTATGACCATAATAGCAGTAGTATATAATAGAGCTTTATCCACAACATGTGCATGCCCAGAAGCAGCAGCTCTTTCTACCAAGGGGGAGATGTATCAAACTTTCTAAAGTACACAAGTGGGGAAGCTGCCCATGGCAACCAATCAGTTTCTACTGTAGCTGTTATTTATCTAGTATATTCTATGAACTTATAGGAAGTATCTGATTGGTTACTGTGGGTGACTTCTCTACATGTAATCTTTAGGTTTGCTATCTCTTCCCCTATTTCTATTATTAATGCTGTATTACATACACCTTCCAGTATATAAGGAAACCAATGTGTACATATATGTCCAGGGCTGGTGCTAGTATCTTCTGTTGCTCCAGTGTGTTGCAGAACAGGGGATTTGGCTTGTGGATGAGCTCACAGCCGACAAAAACATCCAATTCAGACAGAATGGTCTTGCTGAGCCCAAGATGTATGCAATGCTGATGCTGATGCAGTTCAGCTATTATCGGCTGACTGTGCATGCATCACAGTTGTACTACACACGCGCTACGGTAACTTTGCAAAGTCGCTCGCAGTGAGGATTTATTCTCAAAGTGATTGACAGTCAGGGACCATTCCGGGACGGCTAGTGTCAGTGGCGGCAAAAATGCAGGCGTGTCGATACCGTTATTTGGTCCTTGTCTCAGCCTACATCTGCAGTCTTGTACATAGGAACCATGGCACCAGTGTCTCAGTTCCCACGGCCATTCTGTGTAACCATAGCGTAACTTATTGGAGGATCTGTGGCCACCGCTGCATGTTTATATGCAGATGCTGATATTTGTGACGCCGCCAATGGCATCTGAATCCAAATGCCGGTGGCAGCAGCATTAGCACATTTCCACACATCCGCTGCGTAGCTGTGAATGCATTAGCGTCCATCTCCTAATCCCCACTCGGGTGGTGGTCCACGCCACCACCTTATGGGGAATATAACCAGTCGCCACTGGGCATGAAGCATGGCGAGCGCAGCGAGATCCCGACAGCCGACATTTCATACTGAATCCCTGTATATGGCTGAAATATCACATACACTGCACTTTCTGAATTTGTATACAATACGCTGAAGTTATGTATGACAGTGTCTGAAGCTGAAGTATCACACATAAAGGGAGATTTTAGCAGCCTGTCTGAGAGACAGCATGAGTAATTAGAGCTGCATCTCATCCCTCAGCACAGAAGGGATTATCATCCGTGCTGCTGCAGTAATATCATTGCTTCTTAAGGATCTGACAGCTCTATGCTTTGAAAGCAGTTGCCTGCCATATAGAAGGTAGACGCTCTCTCTCTGTGAACACAAACAGGGCTGCTGCAGCCTGACACAGCTGTGGAAATATGGAAGAGATTCCAACACTCTGGGGTCTCCTCGCCCTGCTGCTCCTGCTGTGCTGCTGATCGCTGCCGCATCCTGAGCCTGCCGCCTGTGGGATCTTCCATTTCCCAAGGCTTCCGTCAGCTCTGTGTAATTCAATCACCGTGTGATAGTCACGGGAGGAAGCAGTGACACAGGCAGCACTGAGGAAAATCTCTGATCCAACAAAGCCTGACTTCTGTAGGCACTTAAGCTTGTAATGCTGTAGAGCGAAAAGCTCTAGCTGACGGCGTAATGGAGCAAATGATGGTTTTATAGCTCATGCCACTGGCATTACAGATCTGTGGGGATCATTACATTCATTTTGTCTGTAATTATCAACACATGATGTGACGTTAATACATGTATAAGCTCCTGTCAATAATATCTGTAAAAACAGTGTGATCTGATATCTTCGCTTTAGTGTGTAATAAAAAAAACTATTACAGTAACAGATATTGTTTTAAATGATGTCTAATTAGCAAAGTTAGTAACTCAGCAGCAGGGATTAATGATGGTTGGACTGGCCCATGGGGGTACAGGCAGTGGTGCCAAGAGATGGGGAAGGGGGCAGGTACTATTTACCTGGGCCCAGGCCTGATGGAGAGGCCCAGCATGGGCCTAAGTCCCTTCCTACCTTACCTGGCAGCTGCAGCTCTTCTCCTCAGCCCAGAATATACTGCTGTGTGCTGGGCTGCAGCGTGGCCAAGGAGGTGCTTAAAGTAGAGATGAGCGGGTTCGGTTTCTCTGAAACCGAACCCGCACGAACTTCATGTTTTTTTCACGGGTCCGAGCAGACTCGGATCCTCCCGCCTTGCTCGGTTAACCCGAGCGCGCCCGAACGTCATCATGACGCTGTCGGATTCTCGCGAGACTCGGATTCTATATAAGGAGCCGCGCGTCGCCGCCATTTTCACACGTGCATTGAGATTGATAGGGAGAGGACGTGGCTGGCGTCCTCTCCATTAGAAATTAGATTAGAAGAGAGAGAGAGATTGTGCAGAGTCAGACAGAGTTTACCACAGTGACCAGTGCAGTTGTTGTTAGTTAACTTTTATTTATTTTAATATATCCGTTCTCTGCTATATCCGTTCTCTGCCTGAAAAAAAACGATACACAGCAGCAGCCAGTCACACAGTGTGACTCAGTCTGTGTGCACTCAGCTCAGCCCAGTGTGCTGCACATCAATGTATAAAAGGCAAAGCTTATAATAATTGTGGGGGAGACTGGGGAGCACTGCAGGTTGTTATAGCAGGAGCCCCCAGGAGTACATAATATTATATTAATTTAAAATTAAACAGTGCACACTTTTGCTGCAGGAGTGCCACTGCCAGTGTGACTAGTGGTGACCAGTGCCTGACCACCAGTATAGTAGTATATTGTTGTATGTATTGTATACTATCTCTTTATCAACCAGTCTATATTAGCAGCAGACACAGTACAGTGCGGTAGTTCACGGCTGTGGCTACCTCTGTGTCGGCAGTCGGAACTCGGCAGGCAGTCCGTCCATCCATAATTGTATTACAATATATACCACCTAACCGTGGTATTTTTTTTTCTTTCTTTATACCGTCGTCATAGTGTCATACTAGTTGTTACGAGTATACTACTATCTCTTTATCAACCAGTGTACAGTGCGGTAGTTCACGGCTGTGGCTACCTCTGTGTCGGCAGTCAGCAGGCAGTCCGTCCATCCATAATTGTATTATTATTATAATATATACCACCTAACCGTGGTTTTTTTTTCATTCTTTATACCGTCGTCATAGTGTCATACTAGTTGTTACGAGTATACTACTATCTCTTTATCAACCAGTGTACAGTGCGGTAGTTCACGGCTGTGGCTACCTCTGTGTCGGCAGTCGGCAGGCAGTCCGTCCATCCATAATTGTATTATTATTATAATATATACCACCTAACCGTGGTTTTTTTTTCATTCTTTATACCGTCGTCATAGTGTCATACTAGTTGTTACGAGTATACTACTATCTCTTTATCAACCAGTGTACAGTGCGGTAGTTCACGGCTGTGGCTACCTCTGTGTCGGCAGTCGGCAGGCAGTCCGTCCATCCATAATTGTATTATTATTATAATATATACCACCTAACCGTGGTTTTTTTTTCATTCTTTATACCGTCGTCATAGTGTCATACTAGTTGTTACGAGTATACTACTATCTCTTTATCAACCAGTGTACAGTGCGGTAGTTCACGGCTGTGGCTACCTCTGTGTCGGCAGTCGGCAGGCAGTCCGTCCATCCATAATTGTATTATTATTATAATATATACCACCTAACCGTGGTTTTTTTTTCATTCTTTATACCGTCGTCATAGTGTCATACTAGTTGTTACGAGTATACTACTATCTCTTTATCAACCAGTGTACAGTGCGGTAGTTCACGGCTGTGGCTACCTCTGTGTCGGCAGTCGGCAGGCAGTCCGTCCATCCATAATTGTATTATTATTATAATATATACCACCTAACCGTGGTTTTTTTTTCATTCTTTATACCGTCGTCATAGTGTCATACTAGTTGTTACGAGTATACTACTATCTCTTTATCAACCAGTGTACAGTGCGGTAGTTCACGGCTGTGGCTACCTCTGTGTCGGCAGTCGGCAGGCAGTCCGTCCATCCATAATTGTATTATTATTATAATATATACCACCTAACCGTGGTTTTTTTTTCATTCTTTATACCGTCGTCATAGTGTCATACTAGTTGTTACGAGTATACTACTATCTCTTTATCAACCAGTGTACAGTGCGGTAGTTCACGGCTGTGGCTACCTCTGTGTCGGCAGTCGGCAGGTATCCAATACTAGTATCCAATCCATCCATCTCCATTGTTTACCTGAGGTGCCTTTTAGTTCTGCCTATAAAATATGGAGAACAAAAAAGTTGAGGTTCCAAAATTAGGGAAAGATCAAGATCCACTTCCACCTCGTGCTGAAGCTGCTGCCACTAGTCATGGCCGAGACGATGAAATGCCAGCAACGTCGTCTGCCAAGGCCGATGCCCAATGTCATAGTACAGAGCATGTCAAATCCAAAACACCAAATATCAGAAAAAAAAGGACTCCAAAACCTAAAATAAAATTGTCGGAGGAGAAGCGTAAACTTGCCAATATGCCATTTACCACACGGAGTGGCAAGGAACGGCTGAGGCCCTGGCCTATGTTCATGGCTAGTGGTTCAGCTTCACATGAGGATGGAAGCACTCAGCCTCTCGCTAGAAAACTGAAAAGACTCAAGCTGGCAAAAGCACCGCAAAGAACTGTGCGTTCTTCGAAATCCCAAATCCACAAGGAGAGTCCAATTGTGTCGGTTGCGATGCCTGACCTTCCCAACACTGGAGGTGAAGAGCATGCGCCTTCCACCATTTGCACGCCCCCTGCAAGTGCTGGAAGGAGCACCCGCAGTCCAGTTCCTGATAGTCAGATTGAAGATGTCAGTGTTGAAGTACACCAGGATGAGGAGGATATGGGTGTTGCTGGCGCTGGGGAGGAAATTGACCAGGAGGATTCTGATGGTGAGGTGGTTTGTTTAAGTCAGGCACCCGGGGAGACACCTGTTGTCCGTGGGAGGAATATGGCCGTTGACATGCCAGGTGAAAATACCAAAAAAATCAGCTCTTCGGTGTGGAGGTATTTCACCAGAAATGCGGACAACAGGTGTCAAGCCGTGTGTTCCCTTTGTCAAGCTGTAATAAGTAGGGGTAAGGACGTTAACCACCTCGGAACATCCTCCCTTATACGTCACCTGCAGCGCATTCATAATAAGTCAGTGACAAGTTCAAAAACTTTGGGTGACAGCGGAAGCAGTCCACTGACCAGTAAATCCCTTCCTCTTGTAACCAAGCTCACGCAAACCACCCCACCAACTCCCTCAGTGTCAATTTCCTCCTTCCCCAGGAATGCCAATAGTCCTGCAGGCCATGTCACTGGCAAGTCTGACGAGTCCTCTCCTGCCTGGGATTCCTCCGATGCATCCTTGCGTGTAACGCCTACTGCTGCTGGCGCTGCTGTTGTTGCCGCTGGGAGTCGATGGTCATCCCAGAGGGGAAGTCGTAAGCCCACTTGTACTACTTCCAGTAAGCAATTGACTGTTCAACAGTCCTTTGCGAGGAAGATGAAATATCACAGCAGTCATCCTACTGCAAAGCGGATAACTGAGGCCTTGGCATCCTGGGTGGTGAGAAACGTGGTTCCGGTATCCATCATTACTGCAGAGCCAACTAGAGACTTGTTGGAGGTACTGTGTCCCCGGTACCAAATACCATCTAGGTTCCATTTCTCTAGGCAGGCGATACCGAAAATGTACACAGACCTCAGAAAAAGAGTCACCAGTGTCCTAAAAAATGCAGCTGTACCCAATGTCCACTTAACCACGGACATGTGGACAAGTGGAGCAGGGCAGGGTCAGGACTATATGACTGTGACAGCCCACTGGGTAGATGTATGGACTCCCGCCGCAAGAACAGCAGCGGCGGCACCAGTAGCAGCATCTCGCAAACGCCAACTCTTTCCTAGGCAGGCTACGCTTTGTATCACCGCTTTCCAGAATACGCACACAGCTGAAAACCTCTTACGGCAACTGAGGAAGATCATCGCGGAATGGCTTACCCCAATTGGACTCTCCTGTGGATTTGTGGCATCGGACAACGCCAGCAATATTGTGTGTGCATTAAATCTGGGCCAATTCCAGCACGTTCCATGTTTTGCACATACCTTGAATTTGGTGGTGCAGAATTTTTTAAAAAACGACAGGGGCGTGCAAGAGATGCTGTCGGTGGCCAGAAGAATTGCGGGACACTTTCGGCGTACAGGCACCACGTACAGAAAACTGGAGCACCACCAAAAACTACTGAACCTGCCCTGCCATCATCTGAAGCAAGAAGTGGTAACGAGGTGGAATTCAACCCTCTATATGCTTCAGAGGTTGGAGGAGCAGCAAAAGGCCATTCAAGCCTATACAATTGAGCACGATATAGTAGGTGGAATGCACCTGTCTCAAGTGCAGTGGAGAATGATTTCAACGTTGTGCAAGGTTCTGATGCCCTTTGAACTTGCCACACGTGAAGTCAGTTCAGACACTGCCAGCCTGAGTCAGGTCATTCCCCTCATCAGGCTTTTGCAGAAGAAGCTGGAGGCATTGAAGAAGGAGCTAACACGGAGCGATTCCGCTAGGCATGTGGGACTTGTGGATGCAGCCCTTAATTCGCTTAACAAGGATTCACGGGTGGTCAATCTGTTGAAATCAGAGCACTACATTTTGGCCACCGTGCTCGATCCTAGATTTAAAGCCTACCTTGGATCTCTCTTTCCGGCAGACACAGGTCTGCTGGGGTTGAAAGACCTGCTGGTGACAAAATTGTCAAGTCAAGCGGAACGCGACCTGTCAACATCTCCTCCTTCACATTCTCCCGCAACTGGGGGTGCGAGGAAAAGGCTCAGAATTCCGAGCCCACCCGCTGGCGGTGATGCAGGGCAGTCTGGAGCGACTGCTGATGCTGACATCTGGTCCGGACTGAAGGACCTGACAACGATTACGGACATGTCGTCTACTGTCACTGCATATGATTCTCTCAACATTGATAGAATGGTGGAGGATTATATGAGTGACCGCATCCAAGTAGGCACGTCACACAGTCCGTACTTATACTGGCAGGAAAAAGAGGCAATTTGGAGGCCCTTGCACAAACTGGCTTTATTCTACCTAAGTTGCCCTCCCACAAGTGTGTACTCCGAAAGAGTGTTTAGTGCCGCCGCTCACCTTGTCAGCAATCGGCGTACGAGGTTACATCCAGAAAATGTGGAGAAGATGATGTTCATTAAAATGAATTATAATCAATTCCTCCGCGGAGACATTGACCAGCAGCAATTGCCTCCACAAAGTACACAGGGAGCTGAGATGGTGGATTCCAGTGGGGACGAATTGATAATCTGTGAGGAGGGGGATGTACACGGTGATATATCGGAGGGTGAAGATGAGGTGGACATCTTGCCTCTGTAGAGCCAGTTTGTGCAAGGAGAGATTAATTGCTTCTTTTTTGGGGGGGGTCCAAACCAACCCGTCATATCAGTCACAGTCGTGTGGCAGACCCTGTCACTGAAATGATGGGTTGGTTAAAGTGTGCATGTCCTGTTTTGTTTATACAACATAAGGGTGGGTGGGAGGGCCCAAGGATAATTCCATCTTGCACCTCTTTTTTCTTTTCTTTTTCTTTGCATCATGTGCTGATTGGGGAGGGTTTTTTGGAAGGGACATCCTGCGTGACACTGCAGTGCCACTCCTAGATGGGCCCGGTGTTTGTGTCGGCCACTAGGGTCGCTAATCTTACTCACACAGCTACCTCATTGCGCCTCTTTTTTTCTTTGCGTCATGTGCTGTTTGGGGAGGGTTTTTTGGAAGGGACATCCTGCGTGACACTGCAGTGCCACTCCTAGATGTGCCCGGTGTTTGTGTCGGCCACTAGGGTCGCTAATCTTACTCACACAGTCAGCTACCTCATTGCGCCTCTTTTTTTCTTTGCGTCATGTGCTGTTTGGGGAGGGTTTTTTGGAAGGGCCATCCTGCGTGACACTGCAGTGCCACTCCTAGATGGGCCCGGTGTTTGTGTCGGCCACTAGGGTCGCTTATCTTTCTCACACAGTCAGCTACCTCATTGCGCCTCTTTTTTTCTTTGCGTCATGTGCTGTTTGGGGAGGGTTTTTTGGAAGGGACATCCTGCGTGACACTGCAGTGCCACTCCTAGATGGGCCCGGTGTTTGTGTCGGCCACTAGGGTCGCTAATCTTACTCACACAGCTACCTCATTGCGCCTCTTTTTTTCTTTGCGTCATGTGCTGTTTGGGGAGGGTTTTTTGGAAGGGACATCCTGCGTGACACTGCAGTGCCACTCCTAGATGGGCCCGGTGTTTGTGTCGGCCACTAGGGTCGCTTATCTTACTCACACAGCGACCTCGGTGCAAATTTTAGGACTAAAAATAATATTGTGAGGTGTGATGTGTTCAGAATAGGCTGAAAATGAGTGTAAATTATGTTTTTTGAGGTTAATAATACTTTGGGATCAAAATTACCCCCAAATTCTATGATTTAAGCTGTTTTTTAGGGTTTTTTGAAAAAAACACCCGAATCCAAAACACACCCGAATCCGACAAAAATAATTCGGTGAGGTTTTGCCAAAACGCGTTCGAACCCAAAACACGGCCGCGGAACCGAACCCAAAACCAAAACACAAAACCCGAAAAATTTCAGGCGCTCATCTCTAGCTTAAAGTACTATTTTTTTTATTAGGGTGCAGGGCCACGTCTCCCGTTATTAAGCCACGCCCCCTGAAAAGTACCTGGGCCCCAGCCAGGCTTTCTACTGCCCTAGGTACAGGGGGAAATCCCCAGTGGGCCCCACCTCCTGAGAACCCCACCCCATCTTCTAGGGGTCAGGTTCCAGACTATGCACGGAATTTATACAGTGTTACTCTATTATAGGTTCAGTTAACTGGGCGAGCAGGACATGGATGAACATGGGGGCTTGGTACACTTTAATGGAAGCTACACCACAATTCACCCTCTTCTCAAACAAACTTAGCAGTCCCGACACATGGCTGTCCCCTCTAGTTGTTGGCCAAGTCTCTGTGATGGCTGACCACACCCGCTCTGGATACTGGCTACACCCCCTTAGCATGGGCCGCTGCTTCTGCATTTGTTTTTTTAAACACATGGAACTAAAAGCACAAGGTCACATGTGTGTGTATACCATGTAAAGTGATAATGGTTCGGTTCATGCTGGAGGAATATTATGAATTCGGTCCACGCTGGAGGAAAGACACACTACTCGTCTCATGCTGGTGCAGTCTAGATACAGAGCACAGGAAATAGCTCCAGGAAAAGAAAGAATGCAGCAAGCAAGTGTATAAACTGTCTGTGTCATACATTCATCTGCCACCTTACATTATCATGTTTCCAATGTTCCTGTATCAGGAGTACTCTACATCTCTTCCAAAACTCTGTTTCCTTTAACAGCCCAACCCATTTACCTCAAAATCAAGAAATACGCACTACAGTTAACTTTATTATTGTAGCCTATATGAGGTGAACATCATACAGTGTGTAAATAAATAAAAGGCTCCATCTGTTAATAAAACAAACTGCGTCCTCTTTCTTTTAATATCAAATGAGATTTATAGAGGATTAGATTATATGAATTATATGTAGATTATGTTACATTCATTTATAGTGAATTAATTAATTTGTGTAGTACAGTTTAATTGCACATTAACATGCACTTTTATAAGTTATTGGCAGCTGTGACTCTAGTGCTCCTGTCAGCCTGTGTTTAGTACTGTATGGGGTAAATTTACTAAGATGGGAGTTCTATTTAAAAGGGGATGTTGCCCATAGCAACCAATCAGATTCTACTTCTCATTTATCTAGCACCTTCTAGAAGATAATACCTGGAATCTGATTGGTCGCTAAGGGCAACATCCCATCTTAAATAGAACTCCCATCTTAGTAAATTTACCCCTATGTATGTTATTAAGGAGTAAGGAGTCTATTTACTAAGCCTTGGATGGAGATAAAGTCGCTGGAGATAAAGTACCAGCCAATCGGCCCCAAACTGTCATTTTTCAAACACAGCCTGTGATATGTTAGGAGCTGATTGGCTGGTACTTTATCTCCAGCGACTTTATCTCCATCCAAGCCTTAGTAAATAGACCCCAATTTACATAGCAACCTGACCAGTTTTAGTGGCGCTAGGAAAAATACACCAGTGTTAGCCAAATGTGTTTGCCTGACACTTGGCTTTGCCAGTGATTGGGTAATGATACATTGAGTGTGGGTAGTGATCAATATGGAAAATGCTTTATCACTTGCATAATGAGTTACATAGTAAATAACCAATGAATTACTAGACAGTATTACTTTGCATCTGCAGAGTGATTTAGTTACAAAGCTAGTGTTCAGAGATAACTGATGATATTATTGTGTGTCTATGTGTATCAGGGCAGACAATTTTGCTGCTCGCTGGGCATGTCAAATAACGGGTTAATCATTCCCCAACACTGAATTATGATTGATGACTGTTGTCTTCCCAAGCTGGTGGTGAGATGCTGCTTACTACAATCTATATTCTTCACCATCACTTGTCTATGCACACCATTAGTCTATATTATTTATTAGCAATTAATAATAGGATGGCCAAAACATTAATAATAATTCAGTAAGTCAAAGTACCTGGAACTTTTCACAAAGCATCATTAACTTTTCAGAACTGGATTTGCTAATCTGCTTATCTTTACAATTGTTACAATGAAGAGGGAATTCTTTTTTTCTGATAAATTAGCTTCTGGTTCATCGTAAAACAGTTCTGGTAACCTGACAAGCTCTCTCTTCCCATTATATTAAGCTCTGAACTCAGACTGATGATTCCAAATAACATGTGTCTTATGGACTACAGCACACTGTGTGTGTGTGTGTGTGTGTGTGTGTGTGTGTGTGCCCCATATGTAAATATGCGTTTTTACACACCATATATAGTATACACATACTATATATATATATTTGTTGGGATTGGGTTACTGGTGGATCCATGATTACGTCCCATTACATATCTATCTATCTATCTATCTATCTATCTATCTATCTATCTATCTATCTATCTATCTATCTATCTATCTATCTATCTATCATCTATCTCTATATATCTATATATATATATGTTTACACTATTTATATATACACTGTATGTAGAAATCTATCTATCTATCTATCTATCTATCTATCTATCTATCTATCTATCTATCTATCTATCTATCTATCTATATCGTAGTGCCCACAGTGGTAGTGCCCCTTATATAGACCCCATATTAGTTGCTCCCCTTATGCAATGCCCGCAATAGTAGTGCCCCTTATGTCCCCAGGAGTGATGCCCCTTATGAAGTGCCCCCTTTACAATGCCCTCATTAGTAGGGCCCCCAGTTGTAATGCTCTTAATGGTAATGCCCCTGTGTAGTATTTCCCCCAGTAATTATGTTGCCTGTAGTAATGCCCGCAGTTGTTTAGCCCCCATTGGTAATGCCCCTGCAGTTATGACCCCAGTAGTTTACCCCCCCTTTAGTTTAGCTTCCCAGTGGTAATGCCCCCAGTAGTTTGCCTGCTTGTAGTTTAGCTGCTATTAGTAATGCCCCCCTGTAGTTTGCCCCCTTGTAGTTTAGCCCCTGTAGTTATGCCTCCAGTAGTTTAGCCCCCAGTAGTAATGCCCCCCTGTAGTTTGCCCCCTTGTAGTTTAGCCCGTGTAGTTATGCCCCCCTTGTCGTTTAGCCCCCAGTAGTAATGCCCCCAGTAGTAATGCCTCCAGTAGTTTAGCCCCCAGTAGTAATGCCCCCCTGTAGTTTGCCCCATTGTAGTTTAGCCCCTGTAGTTATGCCTCCAGTAGTTTAGCCCCTGTAGTTATGCCTCCAGTAGTTTAGCCCCTGTAGTTATGCCCCCCTTGTAGTTTAGCCACCAGTAGTTTGGCCCCTGTAGTTATGCCCCCAGTAGCTTAGCCCCTGTAGTTATGCCCCCCTTGTAGTTTAGCCCCCAGTAGTAATGCCCACAGTAGTTAGTTTGGCCCCTGTAGTAATGCCCCCAGTAGTTTAGCCCCCAAGTAGTAATGGCCCTGTAGTTACACCACCAGTAGCAATGCCCTCCTGTAGTTTTCCCCCAGTAGTTGGCCCCCTTGTAGTTTTCCCCTAGTAGCTTGCCCCTTTGTAGCTTGCCCCCAGTAGCTTGCCCCCTTGTAGCTTGCCCCCAGTAGTTTGCCCCTTTGTAGTTGGCCCCCAGTAATAATGTCCCCCAGTAGTTTGCCCCCAGTAGATGCCCCCCAGTAATAATGTCCCCCAGTAGTAATGGCCCCCAGGAGTTTGCCCCCAATAGATGAACCCCCAGTAGTAATGCTTCTTGTAGATGCCCCCCCAGTAGTAATGTCCCGCCGTAGTTTGCCCCCAGTAGATGCCCCCTCAGCAGATGCGCCGCTGCACTAAGGAAGCAAACAAAAAACACACCATACTCACCGAGCCCGCTCCCGCTTCCATACCGCTGCAGTCCTCCTCTCTTGGCGTCCGCTCCTCAGCACTATGAGAGATACGTCATGACTGACGTCTCTCCCATAGCGCACGCCGTACAGTGACAGCGCCGGAAGCTGGAGCTCAGTGCTGAGCTCCTGCCTCCAGCTTTCGGTGTAGAGAGGGAGACGGGCGCCCGCAGGTAACACAATTTCAGTGGGCGCCCGTCATCTCCCTGTGTGGTGCCGGGGACACAGCAGGTTAGGTGAGCCACAGGAGGTAGAACTGCGTTCCGTCTCCAAGTGGAACTGACGGAACACAGTTCCGCCTCGTTCCGGCTCACTTTAACCCCTGGATATATCTATATCTATATGTAGCCAAATGGTCCGGCACGCTCCATAATAAACAGTGCTTCAGTTTGGTGCCCTCACAGAGAATCAATGTACAGTGCAAAAGTGCGGCACCCGGTCGGTTTAATCAGTCAATGTTTCAAAGTGCCGCACTTTTGCACTGTATATTTACACACAGTATATATTTATACAGAACCCCCCCCCCCCCCCTTCCCCAAGTAAATCCTGCGTTTGCCCCTGGTATACATAGCCAGTGTTTTTACATTTTGCGAACTTGTCCTAATCATGCTTTGCCCAAAATTCTGAAGTGGAAGCAGTTTTGTACATTTTCATGGAAACATCTTCTTGCATGTCGATTATCTCCATTTGAGGGGTATGTTTTGAAAGTCCGAACAACTTCTCAGCTACATCAGTCCATTCTCCCATTGGAGAAACTTCATAAGGAGCTTTTATAACATGCGAAAGTTTCCCTATCTCTGCAAAGTTTTGGAATCTTGCTGCGAATTTAAAATACTGCAGTGTCCATTTCAGAATTATTTTTTCTTAATTAAAGAGTAGTTGGAAAATGAATAAATTCTTGATTTTTAATGTCTTTTTCAAATATATCAAGCTTGCGACGGAAAGCAGAGACACTTTGTATCAGATCACATTACAGTATTAACTTTCCGTTCCCTTGCAACTTGGTATTAAGCTCATTTAAATATTTGAGAATGTCTTTCAGAAAAGACAAAGCTAGCATATTGCACTTGTTGGCTAGGAACTCCATGTACTTCCTTGCTTCTTCAGTATTCAAATTTTCCAGGAATGCTGTCACTTCCTCTTTTATGTGCCAAAAACGTTCAATAACTTGGCCTTTACTCAGCCAGCGAACATTGTTGTGTTGTAATAAATCGGAATAGGCTGAATCACATTCAGACAAGAACTCTTTGAACTGTCTGTGCTGAAGAGCAGAGCGAGACCTCATAAAACTGATCAACTTAATCAAGGTGTCCATTACGTCCTTCACTGTAGCACTGAGTTTGCCACAAAGGGATGTCTGATGAATTATGCACTGATAAGATAATATCCCAGCATTCTTACCCCTGATTCTCTTTACCAAACCCTCTTCTTTGCCTATCATGGCCGGGGCGCCGTCAGTTGAAATGGGCACAATTTTATCATAGCTAATGTTTTATTTTGTAATGACTTCATCAAAAGTCTTGAACAAATCTCAGCGAGTCTAGCCTTTAAATGGCAATATTGCTAGCAACTCATCTCTAAATAGTTTACTTTCAACGTTATAAAATCGCACAAAAATGGACATTTGTTCATTGTCAACAATGTCGCAAGATTCGTCAAGTGCAATGGCGTAACAAGGTGACTTATGTAGAAGTTCGAGCAAGCTGCTTTTGTTGTCAGCAGCTAAAATTTCTGTTCTTTTTGTATTGCTTCTTGATGACAGGAATAGCCGCAATAATGTCCTTCTTCTCTTCAAAAAGTGCTGTGACTGTTTCTAGCATACATTCTTTTATGATCTCCGAGTCCAAAAATGGCTTCTGGTGCTTATTAAGCGTCCAGCATATGCGCAACGCTGCTTCTGCAAATTTTTGTTGTTCGCTCATGCACCGAACTAGTATAGCCGTACTATTTTTGTAAGAAGACAGACAAGACTGCAGTTTGTAATCTTTACTACCTCTCTTGTTGAATATGAGGCAAAGTTGAACAGCTCCAGTTCTTTCAGGCAGCATAAAACAGTATAGTTCGGTCCACTCTGACAGAAACTTCCTATTCTCACTGTCAACTTTACGCTTTTTATAAAACATGTTTATCCACAGCACGATGTTTGAGTAACTTAGTAATTCATACTGACGGATGTTCCACGTATACTGCAGCGTCACCGGGTGCCCTATGTGCCGTTCTAGTCTCGTTTACGCCGGCGCCCGCACGAGTTCCGGTCCGGATGCAGGATTCACCTGATCTACAATAAGCAAATACACAACTGTGTGACCAAAGGAGTGTGCTCTTATGTAGTGTAGGACCAATACAGACACATGATGCAATATATATATATATATATATATATATATATATAAATCATACAAATTCAGCACTCACCTAATATTAACCCTTCAAACAGTAATTCATCTGAATTCAGGGAATGTTAGTTCCAAAATATTGCAATAGTTTGTTAAGCTGACCAGCCACTTCACGGCCATTCCCATTTGGTCAGTCCCTACACTGACTTACACAAATCTGAGCAATGCTCACAGGCATCTTTTGGATTTTAAATACACAGCATGCTTATATCATGTGTTTAGGCCCTGTCCCACTCTTTTAAAGAGACAGGAACCACACCCAAGCATATCAGTTAAAACACCTGGGGAATTTCTTAACATTTAATTTACATATGGACAATAGGGGTGCAAGAAAGAGTGCGACCACAAAAATTAAATGTTAAGAAATTCCCTAGGTGTTTTAACTGATATGCTTGGGTGTGGTTCCTGTCTCTTTAAAAGAGTGGGACAGGGCCTAAACACATGATATAAGCATGCTGTGTATTTAAAATCCAAAAGATGCCTGTGAGCATTGTTCAGATTTGTGTAAGTCAGTGTAGGGACTGACCAAATGGGAATGGCCGTGAAGGGGCTGGTCAGCTTAACAAACTATTGCAATATTTTGGAACTAACATTCCCTGAATTCAGATGAATTACTGTTTGAAGTGTTAATATTAGGTGAGTGCTGAATTTGTATGAATTTTTTATTTAAATAGTGTGGTCACAATACCACTGGCACCGCGGATGTATGAGTGCTGTGGGTTCTTGCCTATTATTATATAACATTTTTTGTTATCATAAAACACACATACAAGTGGTAAATTCACAAGAACAAATACACAAACTTCTCAGTGCATGGTTGATAATAAATTGATTTTATATTTTACTGCTGATTTTCATCCCATTGTGTTTGAATTAAAACCATGGGCTGTGATATTTCCCTACTAGTGGGCGATTACACATCTTTAAGGTCAGTCCTAGCGCCAGTGATACTTCACTTTTTTATTTGTATACATACAATAGATTCTATCTATTGAATAGATAGAAAGATACTGTGCTCCACTGTAGGGGTCTGGGACGCGATGAATTCTTTACTCCCAGGGTATAAGAATTCATTGCGTCCCAGACCCCTACAGTGGAGCGCAGGATCTTTCTATCTATTGTAAGCAATACAGACACATGCCATATGTTTGCAAATATATTAAAATGACTGTTCACCCTTATGTACAAAGCCTGCTTACTTGGGGACGGGCAGGCCGCAACCCGCAGATGCACTAAAAAGTGCCTCTCGGCTCCGCCGCCTGCACCGCTTGGTAGCTTGGTTTCCACTTGAGAGGGTGAGTCCCCTGGGTGCAGGGGCCGGATCCAGTCGGGTCCAGTCGAGGCTCCACCACGCTGCGGTGCATGGGATCCATTCAGTGCCTCAGCCTCCATCAGTCCCGTGACGCAGTGTCAGCCCACTCACGTGGGACACCGAGTCAGCCCGCTCAGCAGGGGAAGGAAGATGGACGCTCTTGCCTCTCTGCATCATCACAGCACGACTACCATCTTCCTTCCCCTGCCAGTATTTATTAATTAGACTCTATCTTCTAGAACAGTAGACGGTCCTCTGTTCTGTCCTTTGTGGCCCAGAGATGGACTGCGGTCTGCCAGTTGCCAGTTCCTGCCCTATACCCTATGCTGCATCACTGACCTCTCTATACCCTATACCCTATGCTGCATCACTGACCTCTCTATACCCTATACCCCATGCTGCATCACTGACCTCTCTATACCCTATACCCTATGCTGCATCACTGACCTCTCTATACCCTATACCCTATGCTGCATCACTGACCTCTCTTTACCCTATACCCTATGCTGCATCACTGACCTCTCTATACCCTATACTGCATCACTGACCTCTCTATATTCTATGCTGCATCATTGACCTCTCTGTACCCTATACCCTATGCTGCATCACTGACCTCTCTATACCCTATACCCTATGCTGCATCACTGACCTCTCTATACCCTATGCTGCATCACTGACCTCTCTGTACCCTGTACCCTATACCCTATGCTGCATCATTGACCTCTCTGTACCCTATACCCTATGCTGCATCACTGACCTCTCTATACCCTATACTGCATCACTGACCTCTCTATACCCTATGCTGCATAACTGACCTCTCTGTACCCTGTACCCTATACCCTATGCTGCATCATTGACCTCTCTGTACCCTATACCCTATGCTGCATCACTGACCTCTCTATAACCTATACCCTATGCTGCATCACTGACCTCTCTATACCCTATACCCAATGCTGCATCACTGACCTCTCTATACCCTATACTGCATCACTGACCTCTCTATACCCTATACTGCATCACTGACCTCTCTATACCCTATGCTGCATAATTGACCTCTCTGTACCCTATACCCTATGCTTCATCACGTACCTCTCTTTACAGTACACTACATCACTGAAACCTCCATATAGTACAATACATTACTGACCCCTCTATACAGTACACTACATCACTGACCTCTCTATACAGCACACTACATCACTGACCTCTCTATACAGTACACTACATCACTGACCCCTCCATACAGTACACTACATCACTGACCCCTCTTTACAGTACACTATGGGGGTCATTCCAGTTGATCGCTAGCTAAAAATGTTCGCTGCGCAGCGATGATGCAAAAACCCAGCACTTCTGCACATGCGTATGCGGCGCAGTGCGCACGCGCAACGTACTTTCACAATGGGCAAAGTATTTTTACAGAATGTTTAGCGAAGCTTTTCAGTCGCAATGGCAGCCGCAGAGTGATTGATAGGAAAGGGACGTTTCTGGGTGTCAACTGACCGTTTTCAGGAAGTGTTCGAAAAAATGCAGGCACGCCAGGAAAAATGCAGGCGTGGCTGGCCAAATGCAGGGCGTGTTTGTGAAGCCTATGGGCTTCTTACCGCCAGCCACCACATCCTGCTTCTTCTACACCCCGTGCTGCTCACGCCAACCCCCCTCCCCTCGGCATACCTGTGTGCAGGCAGCCCTGGTCCTGGAACTCAAACTCCTCCTCCCCCAGCAACACAGCCGGAAGTCCTTCCAGCTGCAGGGAGGTGGAGGAGCCCAGAACTGACTGCTGCAGTGCCTGCTTGCTGGTCTGGAAGGTGAGACCCCAGGGAGGTGGAGACCCTCTGCACACCTTCTGAGAGGTATCGTGGGGGGCCTCTGTCACCATATTGCGATGTTAATTGCATATGTTATTGTGATATTAATTGGCTCAGGCACTGCTTCTCCTCTGCCTTCTCCTCCTCTTCCCTCTTGGAGGCTCCGTTATTCCAGCAGGTGTAACTCCAGGATGTCAGCAGTGAAACCGAGAGGGGGGGATGGATATAAATGACCTGGGTCTGGGAGTGATGAAGGGGTCCATGTGGGGGCACTGGTCTGCTGCACTCCACCCCTCCCTCCTTACTGGGCAGCAGTAACAGCACAAACTCTCATCTTGGCAACGTGTGCTGTGCTGCTGTGCCAGAGAGGCCGCTGCTGAGCCTCTGCCTGTTCCTGTATGGGAGGAGGGGGAAGAGTGGGGAGTGATCACGCTGCCAGCGCCGCTACCTGTCATCCAGTCTCACAGGCATAGCGGCAGCCAACAGCAGCAGGGTAGCAGAGCAGGGAGAGTGCCTCTTCAGCTTCGTGTCTCCCTGAGCGGGTAGCACTGGCTCTGGGTCCTCATACCCATGAATGCCACAAATGTCCTGCTTTCAATAAACATTGCAATGCTTATAGTAAACAAAGTAATTTTGCTTGCTGGTGCAGGTCCAAACCTAAAGCTAATTACAGACAACATTACACTGCACATTCCAACCAGCCCACCACACCAAGTTCACACTGTAGAGGCTCCGCCAGATAACACCCTATATACCGGTCTCCAGTGCAAGAGTACTGACCATAGGGCTGTAAAAGGTAAAATGTTTATCAGCATTTCTTAATGACTATATACATAAAAGTTGGAAGTGATGGATAAGATCTGAGCGACCAATGGTGGCAGCAAATTAAAAGGACTGCTATTTTACTTAAAAGAAGGGGGTTTATTCAGGAACAAAAAGATGTTTTATATATATAAAAAAGCTTATAAAAACATACAACTGGCCAAACGGGGTTGCAACATCCAAGGTGCTAGATATTAGCACGATGGGACCCTAGGCACATAAAAATGAAAAAACATCAAAATTGCACTAGCAATGCGTTTCGTCTGGTCTGACTTCATCAAGTCTGATGAATTCAGACCAGACGAAACGCGTTGGATGAATCCTGATACTACTGAATCCTCAGTTAAGCTACTTATATCCATCTCCATTATTTTAATTGCATTCCAACTTTCATTTATCCCTCATCAATTCCATGTTTTTAGCTTTTAACATTTGAATTGTATTTTTTAGTAACCCCATGCTTTTCAATTTGTTTTCAAACTTTTTACGTGCTCCGTGTAAATTTTAAATTGTTTTCTTGCTAGTGCAATTTTGATGTTTTTTCATTTTTATGTGCCTAGGGTCCCATCGTGCTAATATCTAGCACCTTGGATGTTGCAACCCCGTTTGGCCAGTTGTATGTTTTTATAAGCTTTTTTTTATATATAAAACATCTTTTTGTTCCTGAATAAACCCCCTTCTTTTAAGTAAAATAGCAGTCCTTTTAATTTGCTGCCACCATTGGTCGCTCAGATCTTATCCATCACTTCCAACTTTTAATCTCTATCCTGCACTCGTACTAGTGCAGAACCCATTTAAGAGGTAGCAGACGCCCTTTATGGATTAGGGAGTGGCATATAGAGACTGTATAATTGGGGGTATTTTAAGCTGACATACTGTGAAAAACTTGTGTCCACTGCATATATTTTTTTGGCGCTGTTTGCTCACCCCATACACGACTATATACATAAGCACCCTTTTTTTGGGGGGTTCTTATTTTCAACAATCGTAACCCTTACTGAGCAGCTCCATATACAGTACCTTACAGCACGTATACATTTATTTTCTAAATAAAAGATAAGGAGCCAAATAATCAGCATGGCTCGGCCCAGGTAATGGGGTGTGTCCTAATGGAAGAGAACGTGACCACACCTCCTTTTGGAAAAATAGAATTAGCAATGGTATTTATGGCGCCGCATGCTCTACAGCCTGAAGCAAATCAGGAGGGGGGCATGATCAGTGCTGCTGCTCGGTGGCATTAGGCTCCTTGCAGTCACTGTAGCCCAGGCTGGGAGCTGGCAGGTAAGGGGAGGTGAGTGGTGGACCCGGGCCCCTCCATCAGTCCTGGGCCTGGGTAATTTGTACCTGCCCCCCCTCTCAGCGCCACTGCAAATGGTGGCATCAAAATAAAAACTGACACTGGTGCCAAGTGTAACGTCGTTTCACATGAATGCTTCCAGCTCCAAAACACTTATTGACAGCTCTCACACTGTGAATCTAATTGCTTACAGTAGCCAGATAATCAGGACCTTAGACATAGCCACGCAGAGGTGTAGCTAGATGCCGTGGTGCCCGGATCAATGGTATGTTTTTGCGTCCCCCCTCCCCTGTACTGAATTGGGGCCTAGCCAACCTGTAGTGGCATGTTACATTTGAAAAGAGACAATATTTAAAAATCCTAAATTGGTGACAGGGCCGGTTCTAGACCTTGTGCAGCTCAGGGTGAAAGTTTCCATTAGGTGCCCCCCATGTTTAAAATAGGGTCAGTGCGTGCCGAAGGTTTGCAACAACAATATAGGGGCGTGGCTTCATTGGGAAGGTGCATGGCCACAGAGTAGTACTAATTCAGATTACACCGCGCAGTAATGTCTATTATTCACATTACTCCACACAGTGCCCATTATACACATTATGCCACCTGACCTTACAACCCCCCAATTCCTCAATGAAAATAAAGTCCCAAATGATGCTTGAAATGTGACCCCCCCCCGCAGACCAGAACCCCCTATTCTCGCAATGAAAATAATGCACCAACATTGCTCCTCCCCCAACTTTGTTAATCCCCAAATGCCTCAATGAAAATAATAGCCTAGTAATGCCATCCCAGACCTAATAATCCCACTGTACTTTAATGAAAATAATGTCCCAGAATTGCCTGAGGGGCAGAGAGAGCTGTGCCGCAGCAGTTTGAGGGGCAGAGCAGAGTTCTGGGTATGAGTAGGACCCAGAGCCAGCGCTACCCGCTCAGCAAGGGTATGCAGTGCAGGGACACGCCAAGCTGAAGAGGCACTCTCCCTGCTCTGCCTGTACCAGAGCAGCTTGAGGGGCAAAGAGAGGTGCTGCAGCAGCAGCAGCTGGGTAGAGAGAGGTGCTGCAGCATCAATGCAGAAAGAAGTGCTGAGCAGCCAGGGCAGAGAGGGGTGCTGCAGCAGCCAGGGCAGAAAGAGGTGCAGCAGCAGTTGATGCAGAGAAGGTACTGCAGCATCAATGTAGAGTTAAGTGCTGCAGCAGCCGGGGCAGATAGATGTGCTACAGCAGCCGGGGCAGAGAGAGGTTCTGCAGAAGCCTGGGGCAGAAGTAGGTGCTGCAGCAGCTAGGGCAGAGAGAGCTGCTGCACCATCTGAAGTAGAGTCATGTGCTGCAGCTTCCAGGAAAGAGAGAGGTGCTGCCAGGCCCGCCATCAGGGGGGTGCTGCGGGCACAGCAGTCCCGGGCCCGGCCTCTCTAACAAAGAGGGGAGGGCCCGGGCCGCTCATGCCGCTGCCCGCCTACCGCCATCCGTCCTCCTGTCGCCGTCCGTCCTCCGGCCACCGCCGCCGCTGCCCGGCTCCTGCAGGCTATTGAAAAGTCCCTCTCAAGATGGCCGCCGACTCATAGGAGACAGTTATTAAAGATACTAGAGGAGGCTCCTTCGAGGCAGTGGCCATTTTGGAAGGGACATTTTCTATAGTTTTACTTGAAACAGGCTGCCGAACAGTCTGCAGCGGCTCCAGCGGCTGCAGGGTGCAAGGGGGGGGGGGGGGAG
Organism: Pseudophryne corroboree; assembly: GCF_028390025.1. Classification (NCBI taxonomy): domain Eukaryota; kingdom Metazoa; phylum Chordata; class Amphibia; order Anura; family Myobatrachidae; genus Pseudophryne; species Pseudophryne corroboree. The sequence continues at coordinate 529,610,664 of NC_086447.1, read as the reverse complement.
GGAGGACAAGCAGAACCCCTGACAACAAGCAGTACCCCAACGGGCAGGTACTGGGGAATTACTGTGTGGGACATAATATGGTGCTGGGGACAAAACTATGAGGACACAGTTTTTCCCCCTTTATATATATATATATATATATATATATACATATATACTGTATATATATATATATATATATATACACACACACATAATATTTTATTTATTTTCTCTATCGTCCTAGTGGATGCTGGGGTTCCTGAAAGGACCATGGGGAATAGCGGCTCCGCAGGAGACAGGGCACAAAAAGTAAAGCTTTAGGATCAGGTGGTGTGCACTGGCTCCTCCCCCTATGACCCTCCTCCAAGCCTCAGTTAGATTTTTGTGCCCGGCCGAGAAGGGTGCAATCTAGGTGGCTCTCCTAAAGAGCTGCTTAGAAAAGTTTAGCTTAGGTTTTTTATTTTACAGTGAGTCCTGCTGGCAACAGGATCACTGCAACGAGGGACTTAGGGGAGAAGAAGTGAACTCACCTGCGTGCAGGATGGATTGGCTTCTTTGGCTACTGGACATTAGCTCCAGAGGGACGATCACAGGTACAGCCTGGATGGTCACCGGAGCCTCGCCGCCGGCCCCCTTGCAGATGCTGAAACAAGAAGAAGGTCCAGAATCGGCGGCATGAAGACTCCTCAGTCTTCTTAAGGTAGCGCACAGCACTGCAGCTGTGCGCCATTTCCTCTCAGCACACTTCACACGGCAGTCACTGAGGGTGCAGGGCGCTGGGAGGGGGGCGCCCTGGGAGGCAATGAAAACCTATTTTTGGCTAAAAATACCTCACATATAGCCTCCGGGGGCTATATGGAGATATTTAACCCCTGCCAGAATCCGTTAAGAGCGGGAGACGAGGCCGCCGAAAAAGGGGCGGGGCCTATCTCCTCAGCACACAGCGCCATTTTCCCTCACAGAAAGGCTGGAGGGAAGGCTCCCAGGCTCTCCCCTGCACTGCACTACAGAAACAGGGTTAAAACAGAGAGGGGGGGCACTAATTTGGCGTTAGAAATATATAAAAAAGATGCTATAAGGGAAAACACTTATATAAGGTTGTCCCTATATAATTATAGCGTTTTTGGTGTGTGCTGGCAAACTCTCCCTCTGTCTCTCCAAAGGGCTAGTAGGTCCTGTCCTCTATCAGAGCATTCCCTGTGTGTGTGCTGTGTGTCGGTACGTGTGTGTCGACATGTATGAGGACGATGTTGGTGAGGAGGCGGAGCAATTGCCTGTAATGGTGATGTCACTCTCTAGGGAGTCGACACCGGAATGGATGGCTTATTTAGGGAATTACGTGATAATGTCAACACGCGCCAAGGTCGGTTGACGACATGAGACGGCCGACAAACAATTAGTACCGGTCCAGACGTCTCAAAAACACCGTCAGGGGTTTTAAAACGCCCGTTTACTTTAGTCGGTCGACACAGACACAGACAGGGACACTGAATCCAGTGTCGACGGTGAATAAACAAACGTATTCCTTATTAGGGCCACACGTTAAGGGCAATGAAGGAGGTGTTACATATTTCTGATACTACAAGTACCACAAAAGAGGGTATTATGTGGGATGTGAAAAAACTACCGTAGTTTTTCCTGAATCAGATAAATTAAATGAAGTGTGTGATGATGCGTGGGTTCCCCCCGATAGAAAATATGGGCGGTATACCCTTTCCCGCCAGAAGTTAGGGCGCGTTGGGAAACACCCCTTAGGGTGGATAAGGCGCTCACACGCTTATCAGAACAAGTGGCGGTACCGTCTATAGATAGGGCCGTCCTCAAGGAGCCAGCTGACAGGAGTCTGGAAAAATATCATAAAAAGTATATACACACATACTGGTGTTATACTGCGACCAGCGATCGCCTCAGCCTGGATGTGCAGAGCTGGGGTGGCTTGGTCGGATTCCCTGACTAAAAATATTGATACCCTTGACAGGGACAGTATTTTATTGACTATAGAGCATTTAAAGGATGCATTTCTATATATGCGAGATGCACAGAGGGATATTTGCACTCTGGCATCAAGAGTAAGTGCGATGTCCATATCTGCCAGAAGATGTTTATGGACACGACAGTGGTCAGGTGATGCAGATTCCAAACGGCACAAAGGTGTATTGCCGTATAAAGGAAGAGGAGTTATTTGGGGTCGGTCCATCGGACCTGGTGGCCACGGCAACTGCTGGAAAATCCACCGTTTTTACCCTAAGTCACATCTCTGCAGAAAAAGACACCGTCTTTTCAGCTTCAGTCCTTTCGTCCCTATAAGAGTCATATCTGCCCAGGGATAGAGGAAAGGGAAGAAGACTGCAGCAGGCAGCCCATTCCCAGGAACAGAAGCGTTCCACCGCTTCTGACAAGCTCTCAGCATGACGCTGAGACTGTACAGGACCCCTGGATCCTACAAGTAGTATCCCAGGGGTACAGATTGGAATGTCGAGACGTTTCCCCTGCGCAGGCTCCTGAAGTCTGCTTTACCAAGGTCTCCCTCCGACAAGGAGGCAGTATGGGAAACAATTCACGAGCTGTATTCCCAGCAGGTGATAATTAAATTACCCCTCCTACAACAAGAAAAGGGGTATTATTCCACACTATATTGTGGTACTGAAGCCAGAAGGCTAGGTGAGACCTATTCTAAATCTAAAAAAATGTGAACACTTACAAAGGTTCAAATCAAGATGGAGTCACTCAGAGCAGTGATAACGAACCGGGAAGAAGGGGACTATCTGGTGTCCCGAGACATCAGGGATGCTTACCTCCATGTCCCAAATTTGCCCTTATCACTAAGGGTACCTCAGGTTCGTGGTACAGAACTGTCACTATCAGTTTCAGACGCTGCCGTTTGGATTGTCCACGGCACCCCGGGTCTTTACCAAGGTAATGGCCGAAATGATGGTTCTTCTTCGAAGAAAAGGCGTCTTAATTATCCCTTACTTGGACGATCTCCTGATAAGGGCAAAGTCCAGGGAACAGTTGGAGGTCGGAGTAGCACTATCTCGGATACTGTTACAACAGCAGGGGTGGATTCTAAATATTCCAAAATCGCAGCTGATCCCGACAACAAGTCTCCTGTGCTTAGGGATGATTCTGGACACAGTCCAGAAAAAGGTGTTTCTCCCGGAAGAGAAAGCCAGGGAGTTATCCGAGCTAGTCAGGAACCTCCTAAAATCAGTGCATCATTGCACAAGGGCCATGGTAAAAAAATGGTGACTTCCTTCGAAGCAATTCCAGTCGGCAGATTTCATGCAAGAACTTTTCAGTGGGATCTGCTGGACAAATGGTCCGGATCGCATCTTCAGATGCATCAGCGGATAACCCTATATCCAAGGACGAGGGTGTCTCTCCTGTGGTGGTTACAGAGTGCTCATCTTCTAGAGGGCCGCAGATTCGGCATTCAGTTTTGGATGTTGGTGACCACGGAGGCCAGCCCGAGAGGCTGGGGAGCAGTCACACAAGGAAAAAATTTCCAGGGAGTGTGATCAAGTCTGGAGACTTTTCTCCACATAAATATAGCTAAGGGTAAATTTATAATGCTCTAAGCTTAGCAAGACCTCTGCTTCAAGGTCAGCCGGTATTGATCCAGTGGGATAAAACATCACGGCAGTCGCCCACGTAAATAGACAGGGCGGCACAAGAAGCAGGAGGGCAGTGGCAAAAACTGCAAGGACTTTTCGCTGGGCGGAAAATCATGTGATAGCACTGTCAGCAGTGTTTCATTCCGGGAATGGAAACTGGGAAGCAGACTTCCTCAGTAGGCACGACCTCCACCCGGCAGAGTGGGAACTTCATGGGGAAGTTTTCCACATAATTGTAAACCGTTGGGAATTACCAAAGGTGGACATGATGGCGTCCCGTCTGAACAAAAAACGGGACAGGTATTGCGCCAGGTTAAGAGACCCTCAGGCAATAGCTGTGGACGTTCTGGTAACACCGTGGGTGTACCAGTCGGTGTATGTGTTCCATCCTCTGCTTTTCATACCTAAGGTACTGAGAATTATAAGACGTAGAGGAGTAAGAACTATACTCATGGCTCCGGATTGGCCAAGAAGGACTTGGTACCCGGAACTTCAAGAGATGCTCACAGAGGACTTATGGCCTCTGCCGCTAAGAAGGGACTTGTTTCAGCAAGTACCATGTCTGTTCCAAGACTTACCGCAGCTGCGTTTGACGGCATGGCGGTGGAACGCCGGATCCTAAGGGAAAAGGCATTCAGGAAGAGGTCTTTCCTACCCTGGTCAAAGCCAGAAAGGAGGTGACCGCACAACATTATCACCACATGTGGCGAAAATATGTTGCGTGGTGTGAGGCCAGGAAGGCCCCACGAAGAAATTTCAACTCGGTCGATTCCTGCATTTCCTGCAAACAGGAGTGTCTATGGGCCTCAAATTGGGGTCCATTAAGGTTCAAATTTCGGCCCTGTCGATTTTTCTTCCAGAAAGAATTGGCTTCAGTTCCTGAAGTCCAGAAGTTTGTCAAGGGAGTATTGCATATACAACCCCCTTTTGTGCCTCCAGTGGCACTGTGGGATCTCAACGTAGTTCTGGGATTCCTCAAAACACATTGGTTTAAAACCAGTCAAATCTGTGGATTTGAAGCATCTCACATGAAAAGTGAACATGCTCTTGGACCTGGCCTGGACCAGGCGAGTGTCAAATTGGTGGTTTTTTTCTCAAAAAAGCCCATATCTGTTTGTCCATTCGGACAGGGCAGAGCTGCGGACTCGTCCCCAGTTCTCTCCCTAAGGTGGTGTCAGTGTTTCACCTGAACCAGCTTATTGTGGTGTCTTGCGCCTACTAGGGACTTGGAGGACTCCAAGTTGCTAGATGTGGTCAGGGCCCTGAAAATATAGGTTCCAGGACGGCTGGAGTCAGGAAAACTGACTTGCTGTTATCCTGTAAGCACCCAACAAACTGGGTGCTCTTGCTTTTAAGCAGACTTTTGCTAGTTGGATGTGTAATACAATTCAGCTTGCACATTCTGTGGCAGGCCTGCCACAGCCAAAATATGTAAATGCCCATTCCACAAGGAAGGTGGGCTCATCTTGGGCGGCTGCCCGAGGGGTCTCGGCTTTACAACTTTGCCGAGCGGCTATTTAGTCAGGGGCAAACACGTTTGTAAAATCCTACAAATTTGATACCCTGGCTAAGGAGGACCTGGAGTTCTCTCATTCGGTGCTGCAGAGTCATCCGCACTCTCCCGCCCGTTTGGGAGCTTTGGTATAATCCCCATGGTCCTTTCAGGAACCCCAGCATCCACTAGGACGATAGAGAAAATAAGAATTTACTTACCGATAATTCTATTTCTCGGAGTCCGTAGTGGATGCTGGGCGCCCATCCCAAGTGCGGATTATCTGCATTACTTGTACATAGTTACAAAAATCGGGTTATTATTTGTTGTGAGCCATCTTTTCAGAGGCTCCGCTGTTATCATACTGTTAACTGGGTTCAGATCACAGGTTGTACAGTGTGATTGGTGTGGCTGGTATGAGTCTTACCCGGGATTCATAAATCCTTCCTTATTGTGTACGCTCGTCCGGGCACAGTATCCTAACTGAGGCTTGGAGGAGGGTCATAGGGGGAGGAGCCAGTGCACACCACCTGATCCTAAAGCTTTACTTTTTGTGCCCTGTCTCCTGCGGAGCCGCTATTCCCCATGGTCCTTTCAGGAACCCCAGCATCCACTACGGACTCCGAGAAATAGAATAATCGGTAAGTAAATTCTTATTTATTATTTATTTATTTATTTTTTGAAGGAGGGCCCGTAATTTCTGATGGTACCCCTGGGTGCTGCAGCAGCTAGGGCACAGAGTGGTGCTGCAGGCACAGCTACACGCAGACAGTGAGACATATAAAAAGGATGGGCAGAGCCCCGGCATGTGCCGGCTGTCACCTCTGGCCTGCCCTGTTCCCGTTCTAGTCCACGAGTCAGTGTGCAACCCTCTGCTTCTCCTCCTCCTGCTCTGTGGCTGCCAGTACAGTGGCGCGCGGGAAGGGAGAGTGGAGGGTGGCAGTGCGCCCTCTAGCATTTTTGGTGCCCGAAGCTCGCGCTCCACCGGAGCCACGCTTGCTACACCCCTGCTAGTTGACAACTATTATGTTAAATTTGCTCCTATGAAAAGCAAAATCATAAATGCTTTGTTTGCGGTGTTAGTGAATTTGGCTGTAGCCCTGTTTTAAAAACAAAAATACACTGCTCAAAAAAATAAAGGGAACACTAAAATAACACATCCTAGATCTGAATGAATGAAATATTCTTATTAAATACTTTGTTCTTTACATAGTTGAATGTGCTGACAACAAAATCACACAAAAAGTATCAATACACACAATAATTAATAGAAATCAAATTTATTAACCCATGGAGGTCTGGATTTGGAGTCACCCTCAAAATTAAAGTGGAAAAACACACTACAGGCTGATCCAACTTTGGTGTAATGTCCTTAAAACAAGTCAAAATGAGGCTCAGTAGTGTGTGTGGCCTCCACGTGCCTGTATGATCTCCCTACAACCCACACAAGTGGCTCAGGTAGTGCAGCTCATCCAGGATGGCACATCAATGCGAGCTGTGGCAAGAAGGTTTGCTGTGTCTGTCAGCGTAGTGTCCAGAGCATGGAGGCGCTACCAGGAGACAGGCCAGTACATCAGGAGACGTGGAGGAGGCCGTAGGAGGGCAACAACCCAGCAGCAGGACCGCTACCTCCTCCTTTGTGCAAGGAGGAACAGGAGGAGCACTGCCAGAGCCCTGCAAAATGACCTCCAGCAAGCCACAAATGTGCATGTGTCTACTCAAACGATCAGAAACAGACTCCATGAGGGTGGTATGAGGGCCCGACGTCCACAGGTGGGGGTTGTGCTTACAGCCCAACACCATGCAGGACGTTTGGCATTTGCCAGAGAACACCAAGATTGGCAAATTCGCCACTGGCACTCTGTGCTCTTCACAGATGAAAGCAGGTTCTCACTGAGCACTTGACAAACGTGACAGAGTCTGGAGACGCCAAGGAGAACGTTCTGCTGCCTGCAACATCCCCCAGCATGACCAGTTTGGCAGTGGGTCAGTAATGGTGTGGGGTGGCATTTCTTTGGGGGGCCGCACAACCCTCCATGTGCTCACCAGAGGTAGCCTAACTGCCATTAGGTACCAAGATGAGATCCTCAGACCCCTTGTGAGACCATATGCTGGTGCAGTTGGCCCTGGGTTCCTCCTAATGCAAGACAATGCTAGACCTCATGTGGCTGGAGTGTGTCAGCAGTTCCTGCAAGACGAAGGCATTGATGCTATGGACTGGCCCACCCATTCCCCAGACCTGAATCCAATTGAGCACATCTGGGACATCATGTCTCGCTCCATCCACCAATGCCACGTTGCACCACAGACTGTCCAGGAGTTGGCTTATGCTTTAGTCCAGGTCTGGGAGGAGATCCCTCAGGAGACCATCCGCCACCTCATCAGGAGCATGCCCAGGCATTGTAGGGAGGTCATACAGGCACGTGGAGGCCACACACACTACTGAGCCTCATTTTGACTTGTTTTAAGGACATTACATCAAAGTTGGATCAGCCTGTAGTGTGTTTTTCCACTTTAATTTTGAGGGTGACTCCAAATCCAGACCTCCATGGGTTAATAAATTTGATTTCCATTGATAATTTTAGTGTGATTTTGTTGTCAGCACATTCAACTATGTAAAGAACAAAGTATTTAATAAGAATATTTCATTCATTCAGATCTAGGATGTGTTATTTTAGTGTTCCCTTTATTTTTTTGAGCAGTGTATAATGATGAATTTAACACTATTTGGTATTACATGGAGGACTATGATGCTTTGATGAATCATACTTATCCAGCTTTACTTTGCAACTATTAACTAATTAAATATTATCTTGCCCTCATTAATGCTATAATGATTTCCTTTCCACAGGGCCGAAACTAGGATTGCTGTCACCCGGGGCAAGACAGTAAATTTGCGCCCCCCCCCCAAAAAAAAAACAAAAACAAAAAACAAAAAAAACACAATGAAATAAATAAAAAACATAAATTAAATAAAATAAAATATAAAAAAAAAAAAAGACAATTATAATTAAAATACAATTAAAATATATAATCCCACACGTTACACCACAGAGGAGATACTTATGCACATTACAGCACAGAGGAGCCGTGTATACACATTACATATAGGGGGCACACTGACACACACACACCAGGAGCACACTGACACAAAAACAGATTGTATATGAACATATTGACACACACACACACACACACACACACACACACACACACACACACACACACACACACACACACGGTATAGGGACCAGATGCACACTGACAAACACACACACACACACACACACACACACACACACACACACACACACACACACACTGTATACGGAACAGATGCACACTGACAAACACACACACACACACACACACACACACACACTGTATACGGAACAGATGCACACTGACACACACACACACTGTATACACGGACCAGATGCACACTGACACACACACACTGTATACACGGACCAGATGCACACTGACACACACACACACACACACACACACACACACACACACACACACACACACACACACACACACTGTATAGGGACCAGATGCACACTGACAAACAGACACACACACACACTGTATACGGAACAGATGCACACTGACACACACACACTGTATACGGAACAGATGCACACTGACAAACACACACACACACACACACACACACACACACACACACACACACACACTGTATACACGGAACAGATGCACACTGACACACACACACTGTATACGGAACAGATGCACACTGACAAACACACACACACACACACACACACACACACACACACACACACACTGTATACACGGAACAGATGCACACTGACACACACACACTGTATACACGGACCAGATGCACACTGACACACACACACTGTATACACGGACCAGATGCACATTGACACACACACACACACACACACACACACACACACACACACACACACACACACACACACACACACACACACTGTATAGGGACCAGGTGCACACTGACAAACAGACACACACACACACACACTGTATACGGAACAGATGCACACTGACACACACACACACACACACACACACACACACACACACACACACACACACACACACTGTATAGGGACCAGATGCTCACTGACACACACACACACACACACACACACACACACTGACACACACACACACACACACACACACACACACACACACACACACGTTGTAGAGGGGGAGCTGTCTGGCAGAGAAACATACCTCATAAATCTCTGTCACAGGTCGGCTCCAGTTCCCCCTCGTTCAAAGCCCGCGCTGCTGCACTGTGTCCCTCCCCCTGTTCCCAGGCATGGGGGAGGGCTGTGTGCACTGTTCAGGGCTGCCGGAGACTGCTGTGGACGTTCCCCTGTCAGAGGAGCCTGCAGTGCTGCAGCGTGAGTGACAGTGACTCATTCACTGTCACTGACTGCAGCCAGCATGCCCTCATCAGTCCCGCGCGGCATTGTTCAAACCTGCCAGACTCTCCGTTCTCTCTCCCTCTCCTCCCTCAATGCGTGATGCGTGTGACAGCATCGCGCATCGCGCACAGTGCCCGCTGCCCTCAAAGAATTTTGGCTGTGGAAACAGCCTGCCTAGCGCCCCTCCCGCTCCAGCGCCCGGGGCGCGTGACCCCCTAGCCCCCCCCTAGTTTCGGCCCTGCTTTCCACAAGAAAAATAAATCAACTTCCCTGCGAAGGGGCACACATTGCTTTTCTACAACTAATGTTTCCCGCAGGGCTTGCTGTGGCTTTTCTTCACTCAGAAAAGTTTTTTTCTCCCAAAGGGGGTAATTCCAAGTTGATCGCAGCAGGATTTTTGTTAGCAATTGGGCAAAACCATGTGCACTGCAGGGGAGGCAGATATAACATGTGCAGAGAGAGTTAGATTTGGGTGGGGTGTGTTCAATCTGCAATCTAATTTGCAGTGTAAAAATAAAGCAGCCAGTATTTACCCTGCACAGAAATAAAATAACCCACCCAAATCTAACTCTCTCTGCACATGCTATATCTGCCTCCCCTGCAGTGCACATGGTTTTGCCCAATTGCTATCAAAAATCCTGCTGCGATCAACTTGGAATTACCCCCTTTATCCACAACTTTGCGATTAGGATCCCATACATCCCTGAGTACAAACATAACAGCGTAAATGTGTAAACTTGCAAATTACAAAATAAAATGACAAAATCAGACGTGTCATGCAATTTAAAAATTACCCACGAAAAGAAAACATCTAACATACATATTGGGTATGAACACTGCTCCTAAAGTCTGCCCTAGTTATCTAATCTAATTTCAGTGATTGCAACATTCATTGAACAATATTCTTTATAGCCCAAATAAAGTACATTATTATAACCCTATATATGTAAATCTGAAGTTTTTAGATGAGCCCAAAGATTATTTCAGCACATCCTGGTGAATTCTGTACGGATCCTTAGGATATATTTGTTATAGAGACACATTTTATGGCTGCATGATATTTATAGTGTGTTGGGTTACTTTGCATTTCTCATGCTGGGAAGATTCTTGTCATCTCTCACATTTTTTACCTACAGAAAAGGCTGCCCTGCCCTGTGCTTGTTGATTGAGGCAATGCCCCTGGTGTGCCACACTATCAGTGGTTCCCAAGGCTGCCTAGCCTGGGAAAAGCTGCGTGGACACGTTCCAAAATCAGCATTACATGCATTATTGTTCTTACTCTCCCTGATTAGAGTGCACACAATGAAAACAACAGCAGCAGCCCCGTTTTCTAACCCTCCTCCTAACACAAGGCTGTTCTTAGCCTGTTTTTCTTTCTTTGAGTCTCTTAAAAAAACCTCTTAACTGCTTCATTACTGTCCACTTCATTACTGTCCACCGCGTAAAGCTTGCTCATTTTGAAGACAATTTACAGATACCTTGTTAATGATTAATTATGCAATGGCAGAACAATACAATATTATCTCTTAGTTTAAATGAAGGACTGGATAAACAGTATTTGACTGAAGCTTTTCATAGTTTGACCAGTTACAGTCACAGGAATGATTGTTTACTGATAGGAAGTAGTGCCACTTATTTGAAGGGACGAGTGCATGACTTAGACTCTGCGCAACTTTAAAAGGGATAAGATTTTGAAGTTCAGCTCTTAATTAAAGCTCACACACTGGGCAATTTCTGTGACTCTGCTAACCTGCTGAACACAGTGGGGTAAATTTATTAAGGTTGGAGTTTTTTAGAACTGGTGATGTTGCTCATAGCAACCAATCAAATTCTACTTAACATTTATCAAGCTGCTTCTAGAAGATAATAGATCTGTATTGTTACAAACACAGCCCGCAACCATTTACACAGGCTGCCTGCACTGTGTGCCTTTGTGCGTCCCTGCCCCCACTTGCACTTGCGCTGCTCTATAAACCAATAAGCAATGGAGATGGGGAGCTTGTTTACTGATGTTGAAGCTGAAGTTCTGCATTGGTTAGGGGCTTAGATTGTTTTATTTCCTTTACATGTTACGTGTACATGTATTTGTGTACCTCCCACCTTTCTTGATTCCACAGTCGGGATGTTGTAAATTGGGAGGATATGTCTGTGGAGACTGAGGAAGGTACCTCCGTACATGCAGCACCAGTCTAAGGGTGCTTAAGAAGGAGGTGACTGAGGGAGGTTGGGGTGGCCTAGCACTAGAGAAGTCACCCACTGAACTCACCCACTGAGTATGTGACCACCCCCCCTCTATGACATAGCATGCCACTCCTTCTTCCCTGTATCCTAATTAATATTTTCATAATGTGAGAAAGTATGGCTATGTAATTAAGTGTCAATTTTATTTTAATATCTTGAATTAATTATTATTTATTTTTGGCTTCAATCATTTTCTAACAAAAAATCAAGACACTGTGAATTTTGTTCAGTTATTGGAACCTATCTGTTTTGCAATAATGCACTTGGTTTTACAGGACATGATGTGAACTTGTAGGCTTGCAATCATGCACTTGTTTGTATCATCAGATGTCAAGGTGTTGGGAGGACCAAGAGTGTTCCCTGCACAGACTATCCAATGAGGGAAACTTAATTTGCACACACATTCAAAAACAATATTTTGTTTTGAGAATGAGATTCTTCAAATGAGGTATACAAAAGTAGAAGGTGGATTTCGTTGGGTGCTTCCTGCTTTGTGAGATTGAGCACAGGCCAAAATGACAATATTTTATGAGGCAAGGGCAAATATTTAATGAATGGAGGGGTGGTCCTAAAATGCTATGGTGTTGGGTTTTGAAGCCACAATTTATTGATTTTTTACCATGCACATTATCAGGGGAACCAGCAAACTTGCAAGGCTAGGTACAAATAGTTTTTCCGAAGACAGAGAAGAGGTCACGTGGTGCCTTAGTAGGTTATGTACACAAATAAAGAAACCATATATGCCTGCACCCTTCATAGTTCAGGCCTTGGAAAGTACTTCTTTTAAAAATGAATTAAAGTTATTGGTGTACAAGAAAGTAAAGTGCATTATGTTAATTGCTGTATTACTATGTGTGATCTGATGTCAACATTCTTATTTTAGACACTTGCTGTATATTAAATTGCATTCAGATAATACTTAAAAATGCAAGTGTTAACATTTTTTCTTTTCAATGTGCAATGTACTATTTCAGCTTTCTTTTTAATATTTACATTCTGTGGTCATTTTTCGATTAACTACCTAGAATTCATCAGACCACTGTAATCACACTGTCCTATAACAGTCTGAATGTTAATTATATATTGCAGTCAATATATATACAACACTCATTATGTTAAATTGATAATCTAGAGTCAGCTAACATAAAAGTCAATTTCAAATATCAAAAACATAATTACAATTACCTTTGACACCTTGATGCTGCATGGAGGTTTTATAAGCAAAGTATTAAGCTGTTGGCTAATGCTGGCCATACACTTACAGATTTATTGTCACATCTGGCTGGTTGGAATGAAAATCTGTTAATGTATAGGAGCAAATAGCAATTGACCATTTGCTCTGAAATGCCGGAAAACTGAAAACAAACAGACAAACAAACATTTGAGATTTGAGACAAATCTGACTGTCGGATTTGGCCGTTCCCGGTGTCCAGCCCTGCTGCCAGGACCGTCTTTTCGTAAGGGCTAAATGGGCTCTTGCCCAAGGGCCCCAGGAGTAAAAGGGCCCTAGGCTGATATCTGAGGGTCCCCTCTTTCCAGAGGTACCAGATTTTTGAAAATCGGCCCTGGGGAACTGGAGATATCCGACTCCAAAGCAGTGGTCCCCATCCTAGCATGTTAATTGTTCTTCCCAGCCAGATATCTCGGGTTCTGTCTGACTTAGAGTTTTTCTGAGGGTGTACTCCAAAAGCTGGGACTCTCCCCTTTCAGTGAACAGTGGCAGCTTGTCTCTACTATGCCCAGAACCAGAGATATCAGCCTTCAAGCAGCTGGACCCTGCTCCAGCTCCACACGCCTAATATGCAGTTTTATATTTTTGTTGGCGGATTGCTCTGGCTCCTGAAGTCTGATCCCCAAGTCCCCAGTACCTGCTGATAGGTGTCCCCAGTACCTCCTGAAAGGTTGGACGCTCTAGTTTTTTTTGTCCCATTAAAGCTAAGAAATCTATTTCCAGGAACTGGAGATATCTGCAGTAAAGCAAGCTGCCCTGCCCCCGGAAAATGATGAATATTAAGCCCACTCCACTATCCACCCCTCCCCTGTATATTGAACACCCCCTACCACCCTGGAAGTCATGTACCGGGGCCCTTTCATTCAGCCCAATGTCCCCTTCTACAGTTTAGTGTTCTCCTTCCCGCCCCATTTGTGCAGTAAAGGAGTAATTAGCAGAAATTATTTCTCCAGGTCCTACATGCTGAGCGGAAGATAGAACACCCCCTACCCCCGAGGGACATCAAAGCTGCCGCTGATAGCACACCCCACCCCTATCACTGGAGGATAGGTAGGGGGCCCAGTGCATTGCTGTGCCAAGGGGCCTACACTGCTGTTAAGACGACTCTGCCTGCTGCTGCTGTCAGCGGCTGTCGAGTGCGGGCAGCGGGGGGAGCTGACAGCGGCGGCTGGCGGGGTGACCTGGCGGTGGGGGGACATGTCTGCGGCTGCTGGGGGAGGCGCTGCCAAGAGTATAATAATATATCTCTAATAATCTCTAATAATATTATCTCTTTTCTATATATAGAACTAACAAACTCCTCAACATTAAATATATTTTGTTTAATAAAATGTAAGAATTTGATGCAAAATAAAAGCACACAACTAATATATGACCCCATGCAAGTAACTGGTGACTAACAAAGTTACTACGCACACTATCAGACTATTGCATAACTCTGTGACAACCTTTCCAGAAAAGACAGACCTGATAAATCAGTATCACATGCTCTAAATAACTGAAACATTTTAATTTAATAAAACAAATCTAAACAGTAACTTTCTGATGTGTGGGTAGGGGCCCCAGTGCATTGCTGTGCCCAGGGGCCTACACTGCTGTTAAGATGACTCTGCCTGCTGCTGCTGTCAGCGGCTGTCGAGTGCGCTGACAGCGGCAGCAGGGGGAGCTGACAGCGGCGGGGGGAGCTGACAGCGGAGGCTGGCGGGGTGACCTGGCGGTGGGGGGACATGTCTGCGGCTGCTGGGGGAGGCGCTGCCAGGAGTAAGGTGCCTGCCCGGGGGGACGCCCTGCTCAATCCGACTTTTTTTAAAGTCAGATTGAGATTGTAGGAAAGGGGGCCAAAACCTGTCAGATTTGACCCCATTTCTGACAGAAGCACGTGGATCAGCACCTATTCCGCCGATACACGTGTTTTCCGACAAGTCGGGAATTCCTGACTTGTCAGAAAAAAATGCCCTCTTTGAATAGGTCGGAACCCCTTCCGACAGAAATCTGTCGGAAGCTGCCGTCTTTCCGACAAGACGTCAGCTTCCGACAGCTATTGAATAAGGCCCTACGTAGTCAAAAATAAACATTTCCTCATTAAAAGAACATATAGTATTGTGCAACCTTCTAAGTAATAAAATACATTTTGTAGTGATAAAAACCTTTTAAAACTAGTACTTTTAAATGAAAATCAAGGAATATTTGGGAATTACTAAAAAATATTTATTATTATTATTAATAATAATAATAATAATAATAATAATATTATTATCTCTTTTCTATATATAGAACTAACAAACTCCTCAACATTAAACATTTTTTTTTAAATAAAATGTAAGAATTTGATGCAAAATAACAGCACACAACTAATATATGACCCCATGCAAGTAACTGGTGACTAACAAAGTTATTACGCACACTATCAGACTATTGCATAACTCTGTGACAACCTTTCCAGAAAAGACAGACCTGATAAATCAGTATCACATGCTCTAAATAACTGAAACATTTTAATTTAATAAAATAAATCTAAACAGTAACTTTCTGACAGAGTGACATGTTATGCTGTATTCAAACATCACATTTTAATAGTTTAAAACATTCTATTCAGCATAGTTTTGCCTCATGAATTTGCTTTTCCTGAAATGGAAACTGCGTTTTGTTATTCATTGTATTTTATACTTGTGTCAGGGTTGTATGTGTAATCTATTCCACACATAATGGATTTAGAGATGTACAGTACATTATGTCACATGTACCTTCTGTACCACACCCTAATACATAAGCAGTCAAAGTGGCTGTACTGTACTGTATGTTGGCCTACCATTATGGCAATTTGGTATGGCAAGAATGAACAAACTTTATTTTAAGGGGAAAGCAGATATGGAAATAGGTTTGTGTGTTTGGAACTCATGAATGTCCTCTCCTTATAACTAGAGATGAGCGGGTTCGGTTCCTCGGAATCCGAACCCGCCCGAACTTCAGGTTTTTTTACACGGGGCCGAGCGACTCGGATCTTCCCGCCTTGCTCGGTTAACCCGAGCGCGCCCGAACGTCATCATCCCGCTGTCGGATTCTCGCGAGGCTCGGATTCTATCGCGAGACTCGGATTCTATATAAGGAGCCGCGCAGTGGGGAGCAGTTAGAGTCTGAGAGCAGGAGTACATATTTTAACGTACAGTGCACACTTTTGCTGCCAGAGTGCCACACTGCCATTGTGACCACACTGACCACCAGTATATATTGTGATTGTCTGCTTAGGAGTACTACTTGCAAGTTGCTGATAGTGTGACCAGTGACCTGACCACCAGTTTAATTAATCACCACCAGTTTAATATATATATAATTGTATATAATATATATATAATTGTATACCACCTACCCGTGTTTTTTTTTTCTTTCTTCTTGATACATACTACTATAGTAGCTTACTGTAGCAGTCTGCGGTGCTGCTGAGCTGACAGTGTCCAGCAGGTCCGTCATCAGTCATTACATAATAAATATATATACCTGTCCGGCTGCAGTACTAGTGATATTATATATATATATATATATATATTAATTTCATCTCATTATCATCCAGTCTATATTAGCAGCAGACACAGTACGGTAGTCCACGGCTGTAGATACCTCTGTGTCGGCAGTCGCTCGTCCATCCATAATTGTATACCACCTACCCGTGGTTTTTTTTTCTCTTTCTTCTTGATACATACTACTATAGTAGCTTACTGTAGCAGTCTGCGGTGCTGCTGAGCTGACAGTGTCCAGCAGGTCCGTCATCAGTCATTACATAATAAATATATATACCTGTCCGGCTGCAGTACTAGTGATATTATATATATATATATTAATTTCATCTCATTATCATCCAGTCTATATTAGCAGCAGAAACAGTACGGTAGTCCACGGCTGTAGCTACCTCTGTGTCGGCAGTCGCTCGTCCATCCATAATTGTATACCACCTACCCGTGTTTTTTTTTTTCTTTCTTCTTGATACATACTACTATAGTAGCTTACTGTAGCAGTCTGCGGTGCTGCTGAGCTGACAGTGTCCAGCAGGTCCGTCATCAGTCATTACATAATAAATATATATACCTGTCCGGCTGCAGTACTAGTGATATTATATATATATATATTAATTTCATCTCATTATCATCCAGTCTATATTAGCAGCAGACACAGTACGGTAGTCCACGGCTGTAGCTACCTCTGTGTCGGCAGTCGCTCGTCCATCCATAATTGTATACCACCTACCCGTGGTTTTTTTCTCTCTTTCTTCTTGATACATACTACTATAGTAGCTTACTGTAGCAGTCTGCGGTGCTGCTGAGCTGACAGTGTCCAGCAGGTCCGTCATCAGTCATTACATAATAGATATATATACCTGTCCGGCTGCAGTACTAGTGATATATATATATATTAATTTCATCTCATTATCATCCAGTCTATATTAGCAGCAGAAACAGTACGGTAGTCCACGGCTGTAGCTACCTCTGTGTCGGCAGTCGCTCGTCCATCCATAAGTATACTAGTATCCATCCATCTCCATTGTTTACCTGAGGTGCCTTTTAGTTGTGCCTATTAAAATATGGAGAACAAAAATGTTGAGGTTCCAAAATTAGGGAAAGATCAAGATCCACTTCCACCTCGTGCTGAAGCTGCTGCCACTAGTCATGGCCGAGACGATGAAATGCCAGCAACGTCGTCTGCCAAGGCCGATGCCCAATGTCATAGTACAGAGCATGTAAAATCCAAAACACCAAATATCAGTAAAAAAAGGACTCCAAAATCTAAAATAAAATTGTCGGAGGAGAAGCGTAAACTTGCCAATATGCCATTTACCACACGGAGTGGCAAGGAACGGCTGAGGCCCTGGCCTATGTTCATGGCTAGTGGTTCAGCTTCACATGAGGATGGAAGCACTCAGCCTCTCGCTAGAAAACTGAAAAGACTCAAGCTGGCAAAAGCACCGCAAAGAACTGTGCGTTCTTCGAAATCCCAAATCCACAAGGAGAGTCCAATTGTGTCGGTTGCGATGCCTGACCTTCCCAACACTGGACGTGAAGAGCATGCGCCTTCCACCATTTGCACGCCCCCTGCAAGTGCTGGAAGGAGCACCCGCAGTCCAGTTCCTGATAGTCTGATTGAAGATGTCAGTGTTGAAGTACACCAGGATGAGGAGGATATGGGTGTTGCTGGCGCTGGGGAGGAAATTGACAAGGAGGATTCTGATGGTGAGGTGGTTTGTTTAAGTCAGGCACCCGGGGAGACACCTGTTGTCCGTGGGAGGAATATGGCCGTTGTCATGCCTGGTGAAAATACCAAAAAAATCAGCTCTTCGGTGTGGAAGTATTTCAACAGAAATGCGGACAACATTTGTCAAGCCGTGTGTTGCCTTTGTCAAGCTGTAATAAGTAGGGGTAAGGACGTTAACCACCTCGGAACATCCTCCCTTATACGTCACCTGCAGCGCATTCATAATAAGTCAGTGACAAGTTCAAAAACTTTGGGCGACAGCGGAAGCAGTCCACTGACCAGTAAATCCCTTCCTCTTGTAACCAAGCTCACGCAAACCACCCCACCAACTCCCTCAGTGTCAATTTCCTCCTTCCCCAGGAATGCCAATAGTCCTGCAGGCCATGTCACTGGCAATTCTGACGAGTCCTCTCCTGCCTGGCATTCCTCCGATGCATCCTTGCGTGTAACGCCTACTGCTGCTGGCGCTGCTGTTGTTGCTGCTGGGAGTCGATGGTCATCCCAGAGGGGAAGTCGTAAGCCCACTTTTACTACTTCCACCAAGCAATTGACTGTCCAACAGTCCTTTGCGAGGAAGATGAAATATCACAGCAGTCATCCTGTTGCAAAGCGGATAACTGAGGCCTTGACAACTATGTTGGTGTTAGATGTGCGTCCGGTATCCGCCGTTAGTTCACAGGGAACTAGACAATTTCTTGAGGTAGTGTGCCCCCGTTACCAAATACCATCTAGGTTCCACTTCTCTAGGCAGGCGATACCGAGAATGTACACGGACGTCAGAAAAGACTCACCAGTGTCCTAAAAAATGCAGTTGTACCCAATGTCCACTTAACCACGGACATGTGGACAAGTGGAGCAGGGCAGGGTCAGGACTATATGACTGTGACAGCCCACGAGTAGATGTATGGACACCCGCCGCAAGAACAGCAGCGGCGGCACCAGTAGCAGCATCTCGCAAACGCCAACTCTTTCCTAGGCAGGCTACGCTTTGTATCACCGGTTTCCAGAATACGCACACAGCTAAAAACCTCTTACGGCAACTGAGGAAGATCATCGCGGAATGGCTTACCCCAATTGGACTCTCCTGTGGATTTGTGGCATCGGACAACGCCAGCAATATTGTGTGTGCATTAAATATGGGCAAATTCCAGCACGTCCCATGTTTTGCACATACCTTGAATTTGGTGGTGCAGAATTTTTTAAAAAACGACAGGGGCGTGCAAGAGATGCTGTCGGTGGCCAGAAGAATTGCGGGACACTTTTGGCGTACAGGCACCACGTACAGAAGACTGGAGCACCACCAAAAACGCCTGAACCTGCCCTGCCATCATCTGAAGTAAGAAGTGGTAACGAGGTGGAATTCAACCCTATATATGCTTCAGAGGTTGGAGGAGCAGCAAAAGGCCATTCAAGCCTATACAATTGAGCACGATATAGGAGGTGGAATGTACCTGTCTCAAGCGCAGTGGAGAATGATTTCAACGTTGTGCAAGGTTCTGCAACCTTTTGAACTTGCCACACGTGAAGTCAGTTCAGACACTGCCAGCCTGAGTCAGGTCATTCCCCTCATCAGGCTTTTGCAGAAAAAGCTGGAGGCATTGAAGGAGGAGCTAAAAGGGAGCGATTCCGCTAGGCATGTGGGACTTGTGGATGGAGCCCTTAATTCGCTTAACAAGGATTCACGGGTGGTCAATCTGTTGAAATCAGAGCACTACATTTTGGCCACCGTGCTCGATCCTAGATTTAAAACCTACCTTGGATCTCTCTTTCCGGCAGACACAAGTCTGCTGGGGTTCAAAGACCTGCTGGTGACAAAATTGGGGCCTGGTGACAAAATTGTCAAGTCAAGCGGAACGCGACCTGTCAACATCTCCTCCTTCACATTCTCCCGCAACTGGGGGTGCGAGGAAAAGGCTCAGAATTCCGAGCCCACCCGCTGGCGGTGATGCAGGGCAGTCTGGAGCGACTGCTGATGCTGACATCTGGTCCGGACTGAAGGACCTGACAACGATTACGGACATGTCGTCTACTGTCACTGCATATGATTCTCTCACCATTGAAAGAATGGTGGAGGATTACATGAGTGACCGCATCCAAGTAGGCACGTCAGACAGTCCGTACTTATACTGGCAGGAAAAAGAGGCAATTTGGAGGCCCTTGCACAAACTGGCTTTATTCTACCTAAGTTGCCCTCCCACAAGTGTGTACTCCGAAAGAGTGTTTAGTGCCGCCGCTCACCTTGTCAGCAATCGGCGTACGAGGTTACTTCCAGAAAATGTGGAGAAGATGATGTTCATTAAAATGAATTATAATCAATTCCTCCGTGGAGACATTGACCAGCAGCAATTGCCTCCACAAAGTACACAGGGAGCTGAGATGGTGGATTCCAGTGGGGACGAATTGATAATCTGTGAGGAGCGGGATGTACACGGTGATATATCGGAGGATGATGATGAGGTGGACATCTTGCCTCTGTAGAGCCAGTTTGTGCAAGGAGAGATTAATTGCTTCTTTTTCGGTGGGGGTCCAAACCGACCCGTCATTTCAGTCACAGTCGTGTGGCAGACCCTGTCACTGAAATGATGGGTTGGTTAAAGTGTGCATGTCCTGTTTATACAACATAAGGGTGGGTGGGAGGGCCCAAGGACAATTCCATCTTGCACCTCTTTTTTCTTTCATTTTTATTTGCGTCATGTGCTGTTTGGGGAGTGTTTTTTGGAAGGGCCATCCTGCGTGACACTGCAGTGCCACTCCTAGATGGGCCAGGTGTTTGTGTCGGCCACTAGGGTCGCTTAGCTTACTCACACAGCTACCTCATTGCGCCTCTTTTTTTCTTCTTTGCGTCATGTGCTGCTTGGGGAGTGTTTTTTGGAAGGGCCATCCTGCGTGACACTGCAGTGCCACTCCTAGATGGGCCAGGTGTTTGTGTCGGCCACTAGGGTCGCTTAGCTTACTCACACAGCTACCTCACTGCGCCTCTTTTTTTTCTTTGCGTCATGTGCTGTTTGGGGAGTGTTTTTTGGAAGGGCCATCCTGCGTGACACTGCAGTGCCACTCCTAGATGGGCCAGGTGTTTGTGTCGGCCACTAGGGTCGCTTAGCTTACTCACACAGCTACCTCATTGCGCCTCTTTTTTTCTTTGCGTCATGTGCTGTTTGGGGAGTGTTTTTTGGAAGGGCCATCCTGCGTGACACTGCAGTGCCACTCCTAGATGGGCCAGGTGTTTGTGTCGGCCACTAGGGTCGCTTATCTTACTCACACAGCTACCTCATTGCGCCTCTTTTTTTCTTTGCGTCATGTGCTGTTTGGGGAGTGTTTTTTGGAAGGGCCATCCTGCGTGACACTGCAGTGCCACTCCTAGATGGGCCAGGTGTTTGTGTCGGCCACTAGGGTCGCTTATCTTACTCACACAGCTACCTCATTGCGCCTCTTTTTTTCTTTGCGTCATGTGCTGTTTGGGGAGTGTTTTTTGGAAGGGCCATCCTGCGTGACACTGCAGTGCCACTCCTAGATGGGCCAGGTGTTTGTGTCGGCCACTAGGGTCGCTTAGCTTAGTCATCCAGCGACCTCGGTGCAAATTTTAGGACTAAAAATAATATTGTGAGGTGTGAGGTATTCAGAATAGACTGAAAATGAGTGGAAATTATGGGTTTTGAGGTTAATAATACTTTGGGGTCAAAATGACCCCCAAATTCTATGATTTAAGCTGTTTTTTAGTGTTTTTTGAAAAAAACACCCGAATCCAAAACACACCCGAATCCGACAAAAAAAAATCGGTGAGGTTTTGCCAAAACGCGGTCGAACCCAAAACACGGCCGCGGAACCGAACCCAAAACCAAAACACAAAACCCGAAAAATTTCAAGTGCACATCTCTACTTATAACCATGTCGTACTCAGAGATTAATAGAGCTTGGAGCATTAACAATATTTGTGATATGGAATACCTCATACAAACCTTCCTTAACTATATTTCTCTGTTCCACGCCTTCATTCATTTCTGTGGTTTGCTTGGTTTATTTTCTGATTTGTACAGCAGCATTACCATTCTATATTGTGTATATTATATATGTATGTCATCTATATGTTGGACATAATGTGCAGGTGTTGATATTGCAAAGTTATATAGCCACATACCAGTGGATAACTCAAACTATGAACAGACCAGTTACTTAACAGTTTGTTGGTTTATTTGATCGATAGCAGATACAGCCATACAGGTGATGGAGTGAAGCTTGAGCGGAGTGGGGTTTCATACAGCTCACCAGGCGGTGAGTGTACCCTGAAAACGGGATGCTGGATAATATTGTGGATTACAGGTAATCAGACTACTATCTGGAGCTACATAAGAGAATTCTGTCTCCCACCATGGCCGTCTATTTACTAAGCCCTGGAGATAAAGTGGATGGAGATAAATAGGCAGATGTATTAACCTGGAGAAGGCATAAGGAAGTGATAAACCAGTGATAAGTGCAAGGTGATACACGCACCAGCCAATCAGCACCAATATGTAAATTAACAGTTACGAGCTGAATGCTGGTGCATTTGTCACCTTGCACTTATCACTGGTTTACCACTTCCTTATGCTGTCTCCAGGCTTAATACATCTACCTCATTGTACCAGCCATGCACATTTTAGTGATACCATGCCCACTTTGCGATGACACAACCCCTCTTTGGTGGGCGCGTGCAAAATATTACTTTCTATAATGTCTTGGGGGGGGGGGGGGATTTTTTCACTGTCCGCACTGGGAGCCAAAATGTCTAGAAACGGCTCTGGAGGCAGCCCACGGGCCTCCTCCTCTCTTAATGCGCCCCTGAGGTGCACCACACCAAGACAATTTTTTCTTCTTCTTTGTTACATGTTCATTATCATTTTTCATGTGGTAGAACACCCCAAATCAATGTACGTGCATGAGCTTACAAGACAATACAATAGGGGGTCCTCTCTTTCTCTGATAATTGGATAAAGACAGTATACTGTGCGATTGGCATTCTCTATATCACTGTCTCTATCTCCTTCTCTCCTTCACACTCTCTCTTTGACACTTGTCTCTCTCTCTCCCTCTCTCTCTCCCTGGCACTGTTTCTCTTTGTCCCTGACCCTCTCTCCCTGACACCTATTCTCTCTCATTCTCTTGTTCTCTCTCTCTCTGACACCCTCTCTATCTCTCTCTCCCTGACACTCTCTCTCACTCTATCTTGCTCCCCCTCTGTCTCTCTTCCTCCCTCTCTTTCACTCTCTCACTCCCGCACACTCCCCTCCCTCTCTCTCTCTGGCACCCTGTTTCTCTCCTAGATGCCCTCTCTCACTCCCCTCTCATCCCTTTCTCCTCTTTCTCCGACACCCTCTCTCTCTTTCTCTCATTCCCTCTTTTTCCATTAAATCCTCTCTCTCTCTCTCTCTCTCTTCCTGACACTGCCTCTCTCCCTCTCTCCTTGACACTGACTCTCTCCCTCTCTCCTTGACACTATCTCTCTCTTCCTCTCTCTCTGACACTCTCTTTCTCTCCCCCTGACACTGTGTCTCTTTTCCTCTCTAATTATTACTGTCTTTCTCTCCCTCCCCCTCTCTCTCTGATACTGACTCTCTCTTCCTGACACTGTCTCCCCCTCTCTCCTTGACACTGTGTCTCTCTCCCTCTCTGACATTGTGTGTCTCTCTCTGACATTATTTCTCTCTAACACTGTCTCTCTCTCTCTCTGACACTGTCTCTCTCTCCCAGACACTCTCTTCCTGACACCTTTCCTCTCTTGTTCTCTCTCTCTGACACCCTCTCTCTCTCCCTGTCTTTCTCTTCGTTTTTCTCTCCCTGACACTCTCACACTCTCATTCCTGCTTGCTCCACTTCCTCTCTCTCTCTGATACCCTCTCTCTCCCAGATGCCCTCTTTCTCCCCTCTCATCCCTTACTCTCTCTTTCTCCCTGACACCCTCTCTCTGTTACTCCTCTCTTTCCCCCCCCCTTCTTCCCCTGACACCCTCGGGGGGTGGGGGACCCTTTCAAGATTTTGCTATGCAGTCCACAAAGTTCTAGTTATGCCTCAGCCCATAAGTAAAGAGATAGTTTCATATCCAAAGACTATTTTACAGAGGTGATTATTATACTGCAGCTTCCTGTAACAATAATCTCTGCATGCTGCTATAAAATTACACACACAATTGTACAGTGGCTAAGAACTTCTGAGGGCAGTATATGGCATAAAACACAAGGGGGCTAATACAATACATTACTCAAAAGGTATGTGTATGGAAAAATAGCATGTTTGTGCACATTTTTAGAACTCTACTCATCTCTTAATCTACAGCATATACACCTGATTTATTATTATTTAGTCATTATCATCATCATCAGTGGGCACTTGCATGTGCCGCATAATAGGTGCATACAGGGGCTTAGCACGAATGGAGCAGGAGGAGCACATGATCTGGGTTCCTGGGCTGGTAGGAGGCGCCATCTGGGGTGCATTTTTTCTTAACATATTGCCGTGGCAGTCAACTAGCATTAGTAGATCCCATTTAAAATCAGATTAATTTCTTCTGATGTGTTAGATGACTGCTGCAATCACATGGCACACACAGTGCACTGCAAAGGGCATGTTGATGTGCAGGGGTGGCATATAGGTGAGCTGATGGAGCTTGTTGCTGTGTAGGGTGGCATGTTATTCAGCAGAGAAAAGCTTGTTATATAGGAAAGTATGTTGGTGTGCAGGAGGGGGTTTGTTAGTGTGCAAGAGGAGATTGTTAGTTTGCAGGAGGAGCATATTGATGTGCGGGGGTTGAGGGTCATATTAATGTAAGATCATGTTGGCTACCAAGTGGGCATGTTGGTGTGCAGAGGGGTATGTCGTGTGAAAGAGGCATATACTTATAACTGGTGCATGGTCCAGGGGGGCCCCATACCACACACCCTGCACCCAGAGTATGCTTACGTTGTGATGGCAAGAAGGTCCCTCCTCTGCAGTGCCATCTTTGGGAAGATGGCACTGCGCAGTGATATCATTGACTCTGTCATTGACTGGCACTGTGCCAGGGCGTTTGCTCTCTTGCATGCATACTCCACATTCTTGAATATCACTAGGAAAATGGCACCATGGAAGAGGGAGGACCCACTTGCAGCCCCATGGTAAGATACAAACAGGCTGGGGGGTTTGTTGCTCAAAAGACTGAGCCCATGGGCCCCCTTAGCATTAATATGCCAATGGCAAGAGGAGTATATTGGTGTGCGGGGAGGGGGGGGGGGGGAGAACTTGTGAGAGCGTATTTACAATGGGTGAGGTAAGGGGGTAGGGGCTGAGTGAGGGGTATTTCTGTGGAATGGTTATGTGTTACTTGAATTGCTTATTAAAATTAAACCTGTAGTGCTATATACAGCATTGTATCTAAGACAGTGTGATATGTGATACCACTAAGGGTGATTACTAAAATTGAAGGGGAGAGTGCCATTACATGCACTTGCTCCAGGTGCCATGGATCCAAGCTACACCTATGGGTGTTATAAGCTTATTTGCTGGTCACATGGGCTTTGGTTGCATTTGTGTGATCAATTGTCTAACTGAATGGTTTACATGAGAACGGCCAGCCGCACTCCTATTCCGCCTCTCTGGTCATAAGTGTATATATCATTGGAATGTGTTTGACTCTGTATTCTCGCATTTGTGTGCATTCATTTTCTGAGGATGATCAAATTAATTCAAGAGTCATTACACAAATAGGCATATGTTCAACTTTGCAGCCACTCCAATGTAGATAAAGTGTACTATAGTTTTAACTATAGAATAACTGGAAGCTCCTAATTTGTCCCTCCCTCTCTGCTCCCAGTTACCCAGAAAAGAAGAATCTCATACACAATTCTATTATTAAAAATAAATTTTAACCCTATACACGGTAAGCCAGCATGACTGCTCTCTGACAATCGGTTTCGACCAGCTCGATGTCACTTCTTTTTGTGCAGTGGCCCCCTGGTCATATTGGAACTGTTCATGGTGCAGAAAATAAATGTTAGGGTCTACCTGCCTTTTAAACTCCGAATAAGACAAGGGGGCATATTTATTATAATATTCTGCCAGACCCTTAAAATTAAGGATTTATTTGCTCAAATGTATTAATTTAAATCACCAGGATATGGGCTCAAATAAGAGCCTGTCCCGGCATCCAGTAAGAAGTAAAGTAAAGCACATATGCGATCACTTTCTTCCATCTACTGACAACGGGCAGTTACAATGTGGAAAGCCTGCAATTCATATAGGAACTCATGCAGACCACAGGAAAGAAAGGGATCGCAAAAGATCCCTCTCTAGCAGGGCTGCTCCATTGCAGATAATTGGAGTTAGCCCACGCATGTTGGAGCCACAAAGCTCTGCAGATCTTGTTATATAATATCCACATAGGAAACTATGGGGATGACCAATGCCAGGGTTTGCAGTCAGAAAGCAGGAGATATCGCTGATATGACCTGCTTTCTATATTAGTTCATTTGAGGGATACTTAATTCAGCTCTTAAACATATTGAAACAGCGTTTTTTTTCATAGATTAATAATAGGATTTTACTTACCGGTAAATCTATTTCTCGTAGTCCGTAGAGGATGCTGGGAGATAGGGCACTTTAAGAAAGCTTTGGATTCTGGGTGTGCGCTGGCTCCTCCCTCTATGTCCCTCCTCCAGACCTCAGTTAGAGAAACTGTGCCCAGAGGATATGAACAGTACGAGGAAAGGATTTATGTAACCTAAGGGCGAGATTCATACCAGCTACACCAATCATACCGTATAACTTGTGATAAACTACCCAGTTAACAGTATGAATAAGTAACATAGCCTCGGTTCAAGACCGACCAACTATAACATAACCCTTATGTAAGCAATAACTATATACAAGTCTTGCAGAAGAAGTCCGCACTTGGGACGGGCGCCCAGCATCCTCTACGGACTACGAGAAATAGATTTACCGGTAAGTAAAATCCTATTTCTCTAACGTCCTAGAGGATGCTGGGGACTCCGTAAGGACCATGGGGATTATACCAAAGCTCCCAAACGGGCGGGAGAGTGCGGATGACTCTGGAGCACCGATTGAGCAAACAGGAGGTCCTCCTCAGCCAGGGTATCAAACTTATAGAACTTTGCAAAGGTGTTTGACCCCGACCAAGTAGCAGCTCGGCACAGTTGTAGTGCCGAGACCCCTCGGGCAGCCGCCCAAGAAGAGCCCACCTTCCTAGTGGAATGGGCCTTGACCGATTTAGGCAATGGCAATCCTGCCGTAGAATGCGCCTGCTGAATCGTGTTACAGATCCAGAGAGCAATTGTCTGCTTTGAAGCAGGAGCGCCAACCTAGTTGGCCGCATACAGAACAAACAGAGTTTCAGTCTTCCTGATCCTAGCTGTTCTGGTCACGTAAATCTTCAAAGCCCTGACCACATCCAGGGACTCAGAGTCCTCCAAGTCCCGTGTAGCCACAGGCACGACAATAGGTTGGTTCATATGAAAAGATGAGACCACCTTGGGCAGAAATTGAGGACGAGTCCTCAACTCTGCCCTATCCACGTGAAAATCAGGTATGGGCTTTTATATGATAAAGCCGCTAATTCCGAAACACGCCTTGCAGAAGCTAAGGCCAACAACATGACCACTTTCCAAGTGAGGTATTTCAACTCCCCTGTTTTGAGTGGTTAAAACCAAGGTGACTTGAGGAAACTTAATACCACGTTAAGATCCCAAGGCGCCACCGGAGGTACAAAGGGAGGCTGAATATGCAGCACTCCCTTCTCAAAAGTCTGTACTTCGGGAAGAGAAGCCAATTATTTTTGAAAGAAAATGGATAAGGCCGAAATTTGGACCTATTATGGACCCTAATTTTATGCCCAAATTCACTCCCATTTGAAGGAAGTGAAGCAGACGGCCCAAATGGAACTCCTCCGTAGGAGCAGCTCTGGCCTCACACCAAGAAACATATTTCCGCCATATACGGTGATAATGTTTCGATGTCACATCCTTCCTACCCTTGATCAGGGTAGGAATGACCTCCTCCGGAATCCCTTTTTCAGCTAGGATCCGGCGTTCAACCGCCATGCCATCAAACACAGCCGCGGTAAGTCTTGGAACAGACAGGGCCCCTGCTGCAGCAGGTCCTGCCTTAGAGGAAGAGGCCACGGATCTTCTGTGAGCAACTCTTGCAGATCCGGATACCAAGTCCTCCTTGGCCAATCTGGAACAATGAGAATTGTTCTGACCCTTCTTAGTCTTATTAATCTCAGCACCTTGGGTATGAGAGGCAGAGGAGGAAACACATAGACCGATCTGAACACCCATGGTGTCACCAGAGCGTCTACCGCTACCGCCTGAGGGTCTCTTGACCTGGCGCAATACCTCTTTAGCTTTTTGTTGAGACGGGATACCATCATGTCTATTTGAGGCAGTCCCCACCGATCCACGATCTGTGTGAAGACTTCTTGATGAAGTCCCCACTCTCCCGGATGCAGGTCGTGCCTGCTGAGGAAGTCCGCCGCCCAGTTGTCCACCCCCGGGATGAATACTGCTGATAGTGCGCTTACATGGCCTTCCGCCCAGCGCAGAATCCTGGTCGCCTCTGCCATGGCCACTCTGCTCCTTGTGCCGCCTTGGCGGTTTACATGAGCCACTGCCGTTATATTGTCCGACTGAATCAGAACCGGTTTGTTCTGAAGCCACTCCTCCACCTGGCGTAGGGCGTTGTAAATGGCCCTTAACTCCAGGACATTGATGTGGAGACAAGTCTTTAGGCTTGACCAGAGACCTTGGAAATTTCTTCCCAGTGCGACAGCCCCCCAACCTCGGAGGCTCGCGTCCGTGGTCACCAGGATCCAGTCCTGAATGCCGAACCTGCGACCCTCTAGGAGGTGAGCACTGTGCAGCCACCACAGGAGAGATACCCTGGCCCTGGGAGACAGGGTGATCCGTTTCTGCATCTGTAGATGGGACCCGGCCCATTTGTCCAATAGGTCCCATTGGAAAGTCCTCGCATGGAACCTGCCGAAGGGGATGGCCTCGTATGAAGCCACCATCTTCCCCAGAACCTTTGTGCAATGATGCACCGAAACCTTTTTTGGCTTTAAAAGGTTCCTGACCAGGGCTATGAGCTCCTGAGCCTTCTCCACCGGAATAAAAACTCTTTTTTGGTCTGTGTCTAGAATCAGGCCCAAAAAGGTCAGACGCGTTGCAGGTACTAGCTGGGATTTCGGTAAATTGAGAATCCAGCCGTGCATCTGCAACGTCTTCACGGACAGAGACACGCTATCCAGCAACTTCTCCCGAGATCTCGCCTTTATAAGGAGATCGTCCAAGTACGGGATAATTGTGACTCCCTGCTTGCGCAGGAGCACCATCATTTCCGCCATTACCTTGGTGAAAATTCTCGGGGCCGTGGAAAGACCAAACGCCAAAGGTCTGAAATTGGTAGTGACAATCCTGTACTGCAAATCTCAGAAACGCCTGGTGAGGGGGGAAAATCGGAACATGAAGGTACGCATCCTTTATGTCCAGGGACACCATCCAATCCCCTCCCTCCAGGCTGGCGATGACCATTCTGAGCTATTCCATTTTGAACTTGAACCTCTTCAAGTGCAGGTTCAGGGATTTTAGATTTAGAATGGGTCTGACCGAACCGTCCGGTTTCGGTACCACAAACAGGGATGAATAATAACCCTCTCCTTGCTGGAGATGAGGAACCTTGATTATCACCTGTTGAATGTACAATTTGTGAATTGCCGCTAACACTAGCTCCCTCTCTGACGGGGAAGCCGGCAGAGCCGATTTGAAAAACCGGCGTGGGGGCATGTCTTCGAATTCCAGTCTGTATCCCTGGGAAACAATCTCTATTGCCCAGGGATCCACCTGTGATTGAACCCAGACGTAGCTGAAAAGACGAAGACGTGCCCCCACTTGATCTGACCCCCCCCCCCCCCGGAAAGCCCCAGCGTCATGCTGTGGACTTTGCGGAAGTAGGGGAGGACTTTTGCTCCTGGGAACTAGCTGAGTGCAGCTTTTTTCCCTTGCCTTTACCTCTGGCAACGAATGACGATCCTCGTACCTTCTTGTTTTTATTGGAACGAAAGGACTGCATGTGATAATGTGGTACCTTCTTAGAATGCTGCAGGGGAACATAAGGTAAAAAATTCGATTTACCGGCCGTAGCAGTAGAGACTAGGTCCGAGAGGCCTTCTCCAAACAACTCCTCCCCCTTGTAAGGCAATGACTCCATATGCCGCTTTGAGTCGGCGTCTCCCGTCCACTGTCGGGTCCACAAGAGCCGCCTAGCAGAAGTAGACATAGCGTTTATTCTTGAGCTTAGTAAACAAATGTCTCCCTGAGCATCCCTCATATACAAGGCAGCATCTCTGATATGCTCCATGGTCATTAGAATGGTATCCCTATCTAAGGTGTCCATCTCCGTAGATAAGGAGTTTGCCTATGCCACGACAGCACTACAAACCCAGGCCGACGCCATGGCCGGCCTAACTATAGTTCCTGAATGTGTGTAAATGTGCTTCATGGTAATTTCCTGCTTGCGATCAGCAGGATCCTTGAGGGAAGCAGTATCCGGAGAAGGCAGTGCCACCTTCTTGGATAAGCGTGTCAGCGCCTTGTCTACTTTAGGCGCAGATTCCCATCGTATCTGATCCTTCTGTGGAAAAGGATACGCCATGAGAATCCTTTTGGGAACATGGAGTCTCCTATCCGGAGATTCCCAAGCCTTTTCGCATAATTCGCTTAGCTCAAATGAGGACGGAAACGTGACTTCAGGCTTTTTCCCTTTTTACATGTGAACCCTCGTGTCAGGGACAGGCGGTTCCTCCGTGATATGCAAAACCTCTTTTATGGCAATAATCATGTACCTAATACCTTTTGCCACCTTCGGCTGTAATTTTGCATCCTCATAGTCAACACTAGAGTCAGTATCTGTGTCGGTATCTGTGTCAGCGACCTGGGATATGGGGCGCTTTTGAGACCCTGAAGGTCCTGGCACCACAGGGACAGGCACGGGCTGGCTACCTGACTGATCCCTAGCTTCAGCTTTGTCTAATCTTTTATGCAGGAGATTTACATTTGCATTCAAGACATTCAGCATATCCACCCAGTCCGGTGTCGGCGTTGCCGACGGCGACCTGACATTCAAGCACTCCCCCTCCACATTAAGCGAGCCTTCCTCATCAAACATGTCGACACACAGGTACCGACACACTGCACACACCCAGGGAAACTTTTTCTGAAGACAGTATCCCCTGAAAAGCCCTTTGGAGAGACAGAGAGAGAGTATGCCAGCACACACCCCAGCGCAACAACCTGGAGACCAACACAGAATGCTTTTCCCCAGCAGCGCTGTATTATACTTTACCCGCCAATTATGTGTTCCCCCCCTCTTTTTAAACTCCCTTCACTGTGTGTAAGCAGGGGAGAGTCCGGGGAGCTTCCTCTCAGCGTTCTGTGGAGAGAGAAATGGCGCTGGTGAGTGCTGAGGGAGAAGCCCCGCCCCCTCGGCGGCGGGCTTCTGTCCAGCTCAAAATCGCGTAAAATGGCGGGGGCTCATTTATATACATGTACAGTGCCCAGCTGTACATGTATATACCTATTTGCCATCTAAGAGGTGTTATTATTGCTGCCCAGGGCGCCCCCCCTGCGCCCTGCACCCATACAGTGACCGGAGTGTGTGAGGTGATGTGGAGCAATGACACACAGCTGCAGTGCTGTGCGTTACCTCTGTGAAGCTGAAGGCTTCTGCCGCCTGAGACGTTTTCTTGCTTCTGTTCTTCTGGCTCTGTGAGGAGAACGGCGGCGTGGCTTCGGGGGTGGACGCCCAGGACGAACCTGTGTTCACCCCCTCTGAAGCTTTAGGTGTCCAGTAGCCGAGGAAGCAGATCCTATCAGTTAAGTAGGTCTGCCCCTCTCTCCTCAGTCCCTCGATGCAGGGAGCCTGTTGCCAGCAGTGCTCCCTGTGAAAAAAGTAAAAATCCAAACAAAAATGCTTTCTGTAGCAAAGAACTCAAGAGAGCTCCCTGCAGTGCGCCCTTCATCCTCTGGGCACAGTGTAAAACTGAGGTCTGGAGGAGGGACATAGAGGGAGGAGCCAGTGCACACCCAGAATCCAAAGCTTTCTTAAAGTGCCCTATCTCCTGCGGAGCCCGTCTATTCCCCATGGTCCTTACGGAGTCCCCAGCATCCTCTAGGACGTTAGAGAAAAATA
The DNA here is from genome assembly GCF_028390025.1 of Pseudophryne corroboree. Lineage (NCBI taxonomy): Eukaryota > Metazoa > Chordata > Amphibia > Anura > Myobatrachidae > Pseudophryne > Pseudophryne corroboree. The sequence continues at coordinate 529,578,204 of NC_086447.1, read as the reverse complement.
GGCCCATATGGGTTAGAAATGTATGTTTGATTAAAAAGCTTGGGATTTCATATTTTTTGTTGTTGTTTGTTTGCGCATTGTATACTGAAGGGTTATTCATATTGCAGTTTAACATAAATTACTTATATAGCTGTACATAAATTGAATTCTGACATGATACAAATATCCAACAATAACTTTATTATTCTAACAATTATATATATATATATATATATATATATATATCTATATATATATATATATATATATAAATTATAACTAACCTTATGCATATTTAAACTGCTTCTTTACGGCTGTGTCCCACAATCCCACAAAGTGTTGTTTTTTGTAAAATATTACAGAAGAAACCAATCCACTGGTCTGAATATGAAAAGTGTAAATACGCCCATGACTGAGGACACCTTGCTAGTGATTTATTAGACACTAGTGTAATTCCATTCTGTTACATGGCATATAGATTGTATTCCCCGCAGAAGACCAATCATCTTTTAGTGATTACCATATTGCACAGTTTGATTCCTCAGTTCAAAGTTATTAACCTTCGCTGCTGGCAAACAAACATGTTGAATTAGTTCTCATAATGGATTCTTCAAATAGAAGAATAATAACAATGAAAAAAAACAACAACAATATTGTAAAGACTTGAAGACAAACAGAAGGCAGCTAAGCACAGCCAGCAAGCCTCCGAGCCTATCATTCAGATTATGATTGGCTTTCAAACCCGTCTAGGTCATATTATGTCTCCTTTATTAGTGTTTAAGGTCACCAGGAGACATGCAAGTGCATCCTTTATCAGGAAGTGTAGCATGTCTCTGGAGTGAAATATTTGGCTTTTAGCTGAGGCTGTGGTGGTGACTCGGAAATCCAGGGACGTGAGTTAAATAGAGACGGGCTCTAGGCGCCACACTGCCTCTCAGCAGATAGAATGAACTCAAATAATAGAGGTTTTCCTGCCATTCTCAATATTATGCTGTATTATGTCATCTTTGCAGAGTGGACTTGTGCATTTTTTTCAGTGACGACTACTTAATTAAATGACCAATCCCACTTGAGTGAAATGTAGTAGGAAATCTGTCATAAACACATCCACCTGCCTTTGGCAAGTATATTTCATTGTTTATGTCATAGTGTATTTTAGTCACAGTCACTTACATTTCTAACAGTTTGTTGAATAAGGGATCCGGTTGTTAGGTTGACAGTAATAAGGTTGTCAGCCAATAGGTCGACCGCTAATGGTCGACATGCATTAGGTCAACAAGGTCAAAAGGTCAACAAGGCACTGGTCAACACAGCATATGGTCGACACAAATTGTAAAACTTTTTCATACTTTACCATCTACGTGGCATACCATTTGGAATAATAACCTGTGCCAAGCACAGCAAGCCATGCAAGGGGACGCGGTGCACTAATCAGGGGTCCCTGTGCGGTGAGGGTGAAAACAACACTAAAAATTGCATGCATTGCTATTTTCAGTGTCGACCAGGTCGACCTTGCATATGTCAACCTTTGGCGGTTGACCTAGACACTGTCGATCTTTTCCAGGTCAACCCAGTGATCCACACCCATTGAATACAGACTCAAATATCCCCCCCCCCCCCCCCCCCCCCAAAAAAAAAAAAAAAAATATTTGAGAGGCGACAGTCAATGTACTGGATTGTGGGACACAATGCGACTGCAAATCCAGGCTTGTGTAAGGCTGCTCTACCTCCTCCATCCCCACAGCCCTTCACCTTCCTCCAAGACCCTCCTCCTCCACCTGCACCCAGCTTCAGCCCCTTCAGTAAGGGGCTCTTTACTGTGGGCTGGCCCCTCCTCTGGGACCAGCCTTGTGCCCTCATCCACCCTCACTTAATTTGTTCCTCCCCTTTTTGCAGATCCCCCTCGCCCCCCCCCTCTGCACTATAAATATATATATATATATATATGTGTATATAACTCCAAGTTGGAGTTATATTGGGGTACAATACCCGAGTGGAGGGCACCAGAGCAAGTAAGCCCAGGGGGGCATCCAGAGTACCAGCGATGTATGTGTACCTGTATATGTGTGTGTGTGTGTGTGTATATATATATATACATATACACACCAGGTAAATGGTGTGGTGGGGAAACATTCAGCAATTTGGGGGCACCAAAGTTAAATTATATCTTGCCCCCCAAACCTAAAAATCATTGAGGTGTCCATGGTAGCATCTCAAAGGGGCAAAATAGCTAAATAATGCCAATATCCTCATACTGCATTTGTGTGGAAACTTACAGGTCTCAATATACAAAGAGCATAATGGCCAAACACATGTTTGCCCTTGCTGTCAGCAGGAGTTGGCTGGAGGGATGTTGTTGCTTGCTAAGTACAGAGCAGCCATAATGATAGTCATAGTTTTGAAGAACAGCACAAAAATTATATATATTTTACAGAGTACAATTAGTGAAATGAGATACTAGGTTAAAATGGAGCATTTGAGGTGTTTCTTGCAGAGTGGAAGGTTATACAGAAATATCCAAACTGACTTGTGTTGTCTACCAGCTCTAAGCCTGTAAAAAGAATTGCACATTCTCATTATAGTCAACAAAAATCTGCATATATAGGTGCAGTGTTTTTAATGTAAAAAAATACTCCACATAACATTATTATATGTAATAAAGACAGTCCCAATGTCACCTCACTCAACTGAATTAGGCCCTAATCCATACATAATTCTCAACCAAGTAGTATTTTAATAGAAAACTTGAACAAATTTAATTTAATGAAAAGGCGGGCCCTAAAGTGATTGGTGGCTGGACTTTGATGTGACATTTACGTGTTTACAAAATGTACAATAGATCTTAAGATTTTTCTGCCTGTGGTGGCATCTCCTAAGACTAAACAGTAAATCTGTTTCTTAAACTATGCATGGTCAGATCATTTATGATTACTTGGACAGGCCAGAAACCAGGCCAGAAGCATTGTTAAGTGCACAGGGTACTGCTAGTTGAGGACAGGAGCCTACGTCGGACTGGGGCTTGATGAGCCCACTAAGGGAATGCAATAGCAGGGACCCACTGATGTGGTGTGGTAATCAATGGGATGGGCGTGGCCAGTATCGGAATGGGGCATGAAGAGCCAATTGGAGAATGAATGCAGGAGGGGGGGGGGGGGAATAAAATAACACGTAGCACACCAAGGGCCAAATGTAATGGAACCTGATTTTGCGAGTTTAGCTCTAAACTTGCAAATATTGCAAAGTCGACCTATGTAATGGGGTGCGGAAACATGCAATATCACATGTTTCCTGCAGTCCAAGGAATCTCAATGGCAAAACTTGCATCCAGATGTTAACATACAATTCAGGCAATGTAATAGGATGCGAATTTACAACTTGCACCTAAAACGTTACCAAAAAAATCACCAATAAATAGACCAGCTTCTGGATGGCGAGATTGACAGAAGCATGCACAGATCAGTGAGATCTGTGCATGCTTCTGTGTGGAAAAGTAAAAAAAAAGTGTTTAAAAAAACAAAAACGTGCAGGTCCCCCCCACAAGCATAACCACCCCCGGGTTCTTTGAGCCAGTCCTGGTTGCTAAAGTACTAGGGGAAAAATGTGTAGGGGTTTCCCGTATTTTAACAACCATCACTGGGATCTTGGACTCGTCCTGGTTTTAGGTCAGGGTCTTAGCCATCGTGCCATTGTGTAACCACAAGGTCAATTGGGGCTGACCCTGGCGGTTTCTGCAATTTAGCAGCTCCCAGCATAGTAATGAATGGACCAGAGCGTCTCCATTTATTACTCTATTACTCTAGGCAAGCCGCAATTGGCTGTGCCCTGGGAGTACAAAGCCAATCAGTAAGCTGCTACTTTGGCAGCAGCTCCTGTTTGGCTGGGGGGTCCCTCTAATGATATTAGTCATGTGGAGGGACACCATTTGTGTAGTAGAAGTATATGTATAAATATATACTTCTATGTGTCCGCTGGTTTGGGTTGGTTGCTTTTTCTTTGTTTTTAACCCCTGGGATGCCTACTTGGAACAAAGAGGACCGATCTACACCGGAGTAGGTGAGCATACATTTTTAATTTACAGGTACCTGTGTGTACTGTGTTTTTTTAAATATTTATTTTACTGTGGAACTACAGGTACCAGCGGACCATTAATGCCCTGCATTCTGGTACTTGTGGTTCTCCAAGTACCAGCAGACGGGGGAGGCTTGCTGGGACTTGTAGTTTCACAGAAAAGACAAAACATTTTTTACACAATGGCTATAAGCCTGGCACTGGGCTTCATCTGTGGCCCTCGGGTGCCTGGAGGGGGTTCCCTTATTATAAGTGTCCCCACTCCTTCAGGGAACCCAGGCCATCGGTGACTAGTTGGGGGGGAGGCTGCAGTTGCAGGGACCTGTATAAAAGTGCAGCATTACCTCCCTGGCTGGTGGAGCCTTGTGCTGGTTTCAAAAATACGGGGGGCCCCTACTTATTCCCCCCTTATTTTTGGAACCAGGACTGGTCCAAAAGCCCATTACTTATTGTTAAAAAAATACGGGGGAACCCTAGTAAATTTCCCCCCCATATTTTAGCAACCAGGACCGGTTCAAAGGTTATACTTTTGGGGGGGACCTGCACGTCTTTTTTTTTTAACTATTAAAAGTTGTGCCAGCATGCCTAACGGTCCTTTGGGCCAAAAGCTCCCTATGCAAAGCCACAAATGCCAGTGTTTGCTACTGTATTGCTGCCGATATTTCTCTGTTGGACTGAGTTAATGCCAACAGACCAAGGTGGATGTCAGTGGCTAAGTGGCTGTGGGTCCCTTGGGTTACTGCAGCAGTACGGTTAATCCTCTGCATCTGGGTAATCTCGGCATTCAGTTGGTTCGTGTGCCGAACCATAAAGTCCTCTTGTTGTGTTCTGAAGGTGCCCGGCGACAGAGCCAGCTCTTCAACACTTAGGGTACAGATGAGGCCTGTGTGGTTGGCTGCTGCTGGGTAGGTGGGCTGGAACCTTGTGGGGGTATGGCAGTATGGAAGACGGTGTCCTGACTATCCCCTTCCTCATTAGTAGAGTAGTACGACACCAGGCCAAAATGTTTGGCGGAGGGTCTGGTGCAGGCTGCAGGGCTTGTGCTTGTGGTGGTGGTGGTGCTGCAACAACACGTGAAGGACCTTAAAGGATAAAAAAAATATATTAGTAATGTGCACCACTTAACAATGCATTCAGTAGGCATTCCACTACATTTATACAAACACCATAATGTAAGCATGTTTTTAAAAATAATAGTTTTTTTTTTTTTAATTAAAAAATTACTTGACATATCAGTGTGTTTTAAGTATGATTTGAACAATTAAACACTGATATGTTTGTGGGGGTTGTGATTGAAATCCCACGGCCACAATACCCACCGCGGCATGCTGATGAACACAATCTACCTTCCCCCTCTTGCCCCCTAACCCTCCCTTCTATCAGCCTAACCCTAACCTTTCCCACCCCCCGCAGCTTACTTCTCCAGCGGCACAGAGGATGCTCGTTCGAGAAGCCGGCAGTTGGTTTTCTGACTGCTGGGATCCTGACCGGATCCCGTTTGTGGCATAGTTACAGTCTATAATGGTGGTTGCTTGCTTTAGTATCTCAAAGCTAACACAATTAATGTTATGTCAGCTAATCTTTACATTAAAGAACAACACAAATTCATGGAGATGTGTGTAATGTAGTGTGTGTGTGTTTGAATAATTATGTTACTCACCTACCTCCTGCACATCCGGATGTTTTTGTTTATTTTTTGAAGGTGCGGATGTCCTTGCTGCAGCAGCTGAGTCAAAACAGTGTGAATATTGGTTATTTTACAATATAATTTAAACAAAGTTTTGAAAACAAAGAGCAAAAGTATTATATAGCTCTAATATTCCTTTCTCTCTGAAGTGGTTAATGAAAAAACATTTTGGGCCGGTTGCAATAGCGCCTGAGTTCGGCAGCCGTGCGGGATGCCGGCCAAACTGCCGTTTTTTGCCGTTTTACATGATTGGGCAATCATGTACAAGGCATGTATAGGCTTCTACATGATTGGCCCTTTCAAAAAAGTCTGAGTTTGGCTGGCATCTCGCACAGCTCCCGAACTTGGGCGCAATTACATTCGGCCCTTTACAATTATTGTCAACAATAACGTTTATAGGGTGACATTGTGTACTCACTAGGACACCTGGGGGCAGCTGGACGGTCTATGTCCCCAATGTGTAGTCCAGGAAGGATCTCAGGCGGAATAACCTGCTTCAATTCTTCCTTAAAATTAGTATAATTAATGAATGGGAACACGACGCCCACCACCCATCTTCTGTGCCTCACGGCGTTCATCCACCATTTTTTACTTTAAAATGCGCTTGACGTCATTAAACCGCTTCTTAATGTTTTGGGTATCATGCGGCATGTGCTGACGGCATTGACTGCATCGGTGACTGATTTGCACATGCCCCTCTTGCGAGCTGCACTTGTATGGTAGGCATGTTCCTCAAGCAGCTGTGGAAATACAGCCACCATTGCGTGCACCAGTGCACAATTCCCATCATAAGAAAGCCTGACTTTTCTTCTAGACCGCGTCTTGCCTGGTGCTGGAGCTGTTGCCTCCACATCCCAGTGGCAATAGCAGGATTTACTATGGGGGGTTTCCGTGTGTGTGTGTGTGTATATATATTAGTGTGTATCTATCTATCTATCTATCTATCTATCTATCTATCTATCTATCTATCTATCTATCTATCTATCTATCTATCTATCTATCTCACACATTAATACATACATATACCAGCACATGCACACAAACATACATGCATACATGCACAAACTTACATACAGTTACACATTTATACATACAGTACCAGCCCAGGGGCGTAGAGCAGACTGGCTGCACTAAGAAGGAGGGAGCTGCTGTGGTTGAGAATGTGCAGCTCACAGCTCCCTCCGGACTTTCTTTTCTGTATGTACTATGTAGAGAGAGCTACGGAGCTCTCTGTTAAAGCAGCTCCGCGATCGCGTTCGTGGTAGCGGCTTTTGCTGAGACGGAGACACAGCTGTCTCCGTCTCTAAAATAAAAAAACAGGTCTTCAGGGGGGGTTTCCAGGTACTCAGAAACCCCCCTGCGTGCGTCACTGCATCCTCCTTGATGTCCTCTTACCCTCTCTCCACCTCCTGTGCCTCCTGCTCCTCACTTTCCTTCCAACTCTCACCCTCATCCACAGCCACAAAGTCCTCCACCTCCTCCGCCTGCCTCATCTGCTGAGCACTCTCTCTCTGCCTTATTGCCATAACACTCTGCTAAAATAATCCTGCACAAACTTCTAACTCTCTCTCTCACACCTCTCCTCACCAAGACCCTCATTCCGAGTAGAGATGAGCGCCTGAAATTTTTCGGGTTTTGTGTTTTGGTTTTGGGTTTGGTTCCGCGGCCGTGTTTTGGGTTCGACCGCGTTTTGGCAAAACCTCACCGAATTTTTTTTGTCGGATTCGGGTGTGTTTTGGATTCGGGTGTTTTTTTCAAAAAACCCTAAAAAACAGCTTAAATCATAGAATTTGGGGGTCATTTTGATCCCAAAGTATTATTAACCTCAAAAACCATAATTTCCACTCATTTTCAGTCTATTCTGAATACCTCACACCTCACAATATTATTTTTAGTCCTAAAATTTGCACCGAGGTCGCTGTGTGAGTAAGATAAGCGACCCTAGTGGCCGACACAAACACCGGGCCCATCTAGGAGTGGCACTGCAGTGTCACGCAGGATGTCCCTTCCAAAAAACCCTCCCCAAACAGCACATGACGCAAAGAAAAAAAGAGGCGCAATGAGGTAGCTGTGTGAGTAAGATTAGCGACCCTAGTGGCCGACACAAACACCGGGCCCATCTAGGAGTGGCACTGCAGTGTCACGCAGGATGGCCCTTCCAAAAAACCCTCCCCAAACAGCACATGACGCAAAGAAAAAAAGAGGCGCAATGAGGTAGCTGACTGTGTGAGTAAGATAAGCGACCCTAGTGGCCGACACAAACACCGGGCCCATCTAGGAGTGTCACTGCAGTGTCACGCAGGATGTCCCTTCCAAAAAACCCTCCCCAAACAGCACATGACGCAAAGAAAAAAAGAGGCGCAATGAGGTAGCTGACTGTGTGAGTAAGATAAGCGACCCTAGTGGCCGACACAAACACCGGGCCCATCTAGGAGTGGCACTGCAGTGTCACGCAGGATGTCCCTTCCAAAAAACCCTCCCCAAACAGCACATGACGCAAAGAAAAAAAGAGGCGCAATGAGGTAGCTGTGTGAGTAAGATTAGCGACCCTAGTGGCCGACACAAACACCGGGCCCATCTAGGAGTGGCACTGCAGTGTCACGCAGGATGGCCCTTCCAAAAAACCCTCCCCAAACAGCACATGACGCAAAGAAAAAAAGAGGCGCAATGAGGTAGCTGACTGTGTGAGTAAGATAAGCGACCCTAGTGGCCGACACAAACACCGGGCCCATCTAGGAGTGGCACTGCAGTGTCACGCAGGATGGCCCTTCCAAAAAACCCTCCCCAAACAGCACATGACGCAAAGAAAAAAAGAGGCGCAATGAGGTAGCTGACTGTGTGAGTAAGATAAGCGACCCTAGTGGCCGACACAAACACCGGGCCCATCTAGGAGTGGCACTGCAGTGTCACGCAGGATGTCCCTTCCAAAAAACCCTCCCCAAACAGCACATGACGCAAAGAAAAAAAGAGGCGCAATGAGGTAGCTGACTGTGTGAGTAAGATAAGCGACCCTAGTGGCCGACACAAACACCGGGCCCATCTAGGAGTGGCACTGCAGTGTCACGCAGGATGGCCCTTCCAAAAAACCCTCCCCAAACAGCACATGACGCAAAGAAAAAAAGAGGCGCAATGAGGTAGCTGACTGTGTGAGTAAGATAAGCGACCCTAGTGGCCGACACAAACACCGGGCCCATCTAGGAGTGGCACTGCAGTGTCACGCAGGATGGCCCTTCCAAAAAACCCTCCCCAAACAGCACATGACGCAAAGAAAAATAAAAGAAAAAAGAGGTGCAAGATGGAATTGTCCTTGGGCCCTCCCACCCACCCTTATGTTGTATAAACAGGACATGCACACTTTAACCAACCCATCATTTCAGTGACAGGGTCTGCCACACGACTGTGACTGATATGACGGGTTGGTTTGGACCCCCCCCAAAAAAGAAGCAATTAATCTCTCCTTGCACAAACTGGCTCTACAGAGGCAAGATGTCCACCTCATCATCATCCTCCGATATATCACCGTGTACATCCCCCTCCTCACAGATTATCAATTCGTCCCCACTGGAATCCACCATCTCAGCTCCCTGTGTACTTTGTGGAGGCAATTGCTGCTGGTCAATGTCTCCGCGGAGGAATTGATTATAATTCATTTTAATGAACATCATCTTCTCCACATTTTCTGGATGTAACCTCGTACGCCGATTGCTGACAAGGTGAGCGGCGGCACTAAACACTCTTTCGGAGTACACACTTGTGGGAGGGCAACTTAGGTAGAATAAAGCCAGTTTGTGCAAGGGCCTCCAAATTGCCTCTTTTTCCTGCCAGTATAAGTACGGACTGTGTGACGTGCCTACTTCGATGCGGTTACTCATATAATCCTCCACCATTCTTTCAATGGGGAGAGAATCATATGCAGTGCCAGTAGACGACATGTCCGTATCCGTAATCGTTGTCAGGTCCTTCAGTCCGGACCAGATGTCAGCATCAGCAGTCGCTCCAGACTGCCCTGCATCACCGCCAGCGGGTGGGCTCGGAATTCTGAGCCTTTTCCTCGCACCCCCAGTTGCGGGAGAATGTGAAGGAGGAGATGTTGACAGGTCGCGTTCCGCTTGACTTGACAATTTTCTCACCAGCAGGTCTTTCAACCCCAGCAGACTTGTGTCTGCCGGAAAGAGAGATCCAAGGTAGGCTTTAAATCTAGGATCGAGCACGGTGGCCAAAATGTAGTGCTCTGATTTCAACAGATTGACCACCCGTGAATCCTTGTTAAGCGAATTAAGGGCTCCATCCACAAGTCCCACATGCCTAGCGGAATCGCTCCGTGTTAGCTCCTCCTTCAATGTCTCCAGCTTCTTCTGCAAAAGCCTGATGAGGGGAATGACCTGACTCAGGCTGGCAGTGTCTGAACTGACTTCACGTGTGGCAAGTTCAAAGGGCATCAGAACCTTGCACAACGTTGAAATCATTCTCCACTGCGCTTGAGACAGGTGCATTCCACCTCCTATATCGTGCTCAATTGTATAGGCTTGAATGGCCTTTTGCTGCTCCTCCAACCTCTGAAGCATATAGAGGGTTGAATTCCACCTCGTTACCACTTCTTGCTTCAGATGATGGCAGGGCAGGTTCAGTAGTTTTTGGTGGTGCTCCAGTCTTCTGTACGTGGTGCCTGTACGCCGAAAGTGTCCCGCAATTCTTCTGGCCACCGACAGCATCTCTTGCACGCCCCTGTCGTTTTTAAAAAAATTCTGCACCACCAAATTCAAGGTATGTGCAAAACATGGGACGTGCTGGAATTTGCCCATATTTAATGCACACACAATATTGCTGGCGTTGTCCGATGCCACAAATCCACAGGAGAGTCCAATTGGGGTAAGCCATTCCGCGATGATCTTCCTCAGTTGCCGTAAGAGGTTTTCAGCTGTGTGCGTATTCTGGAAAGCGGTGATACAAAGTGTAGCCTGCCTAGGAAAGAGTTGGCGTTTGCGAGATGCTGCTACTGGTGCCGCCGCTGCTGTTCTTGCGGCGGGAGTCCATACATCTACCCAGTGGGCTGTCACAGTCATATAGTCCTGACCCTGCCCTGCTCCACTTGTCCACATGTCCGTGATTAAGTGGACATTGGGTCCAGCTGCATTTTTTAGGACACTGGTGAGTCTTTTTCTGAGGTCCGTGTACATTTTCGGTATCGCCTGCCTAGAGAAGTGGAACCTAGATGGTATTTGGTAACGGGGGCACACTGCCTCAATAAATTGTCTAGTTCCCTGTGAACTAACGGCGGATACCGGACGCACGTCTAACACCAACATAGTTGTCAAGGCCTCAGTTATCCGCTTTGCAGCAGGATGACTGCTGTGATATTTCATCTTCCTCGCAAAGGACTGTTGAACAGTCAATTGCTTACTGGAAGTAGTACAAGTGGGCTTACGACTTCCCCTCTGGGATGACCATCGACTCCCAGCAGCAACAACAGCAGCGCCAGCAGCAGTAGGCGTTACACGCAAGGATGCATCGGAGGAATCCCAGGCAGGAGAGGACTCGTCAGAATTGCCAGTGACATGGCCTGCAGGACTATTGGCATTCCTGGGGAAGGAGGAAATTGACACCGAGGGAGTTGGTGGGGTGGTTTGCGTGAGCTTGGTTACAAGAGGAAGGGATTTACTGGTCAGTGGACTGCTTCCGCTGTCACCCAAAGTTTTTGAACTTGTCACTGACTTATTATGAATGCGCTGCAGGTGACGTATAAGGGAGGATGTTCCGAGGTGGTTAACGTCCTTACCCCTACTTATTACAGCTTGACAAAGGGAACACACGGCTTGACACCTGTTGTCCGCATTTCTGTTGAAATAGTTCCACACCGAAGAGCTGATTTTTTTGGTATTTTCACCAGGCATGTCAACGGCCATATTCCTCCCACGGACAACAGGTGTCTCCCCGGGTGCCTGACTTAAACAAACCACCTCACCATCAGAATCCTCCTGGTCAATTTCCTCCCCAGCGCCAGCAACACCCATATCCTCCTCATCCTGGTGTACTTCAACACTGACATCTTCAATCTGACTATCAGGAACTGGACTGCGGGTGCTCCTTCCAGCACTTGCAGGGGGCGTGCAAATGGTGGAAGGCGCATGCTCTTCACGTCCAGTGTTGGGAAGGTCAGGCATCGCAACCGACACAATTGGACTCTCCTTGTGGATTTGGGATTTCGAAGAACGCACAGTTCTTTGCGGTGCTACTGCTTTTGCCAGCTTGAGTCTTTTAATTTTTCTAGCGAGAGGCTGAGTGCCTCCATCCTCATGTGAAGCTGAACCACTAGCCATGAACATAGGCCAGGGCCTCAGCCGTTCCTTGCCACTCCGTGTGGTAAATGGCATATTGGCAAGTTTACGCTTCTCCTCCGACAATTTTATTTTAGGTTTTGGAGTCCTTTTTTTACTGATATTTGGTGTTTTGGATTTGACATGCTCTGTACTATGACATTGGGCATCGGCCTTGGCAGACGACGTTGCTGGCATTTCATCGTCTCGGCCATGACTAGTGGCAGCAGCTTCAGCACGAGGTGGAAGTGGATCTTGATCTTTCCCTAATTTTGGAACCTCAACATTTTTGTTCTCCATATTTTAATAGGCACAACTAAAAGGCACCTCAGGTAAACAATGGAGATGGATGGATACTAGTATACAATTATGAATGGACTGCCGAGTGCCGACACAGAGGTAGCTACAGCCGTGGACTACCGTACTGTACTGTGTCTGCTGCTAATATAGACTGGATGATAATGAGATGTAGTATGTATAAAGAAGAAAGAAAAAAAAAACCACGGGTAGGTGGTATACAATTATGGATGGACTGCCAAGTGCCGACACAGAGGTAGCTACAGCCGTGGACTACCGTACTGTACTGTGTCTGCTGCTAATATAGACTGGATGATAATGAGATGTAGTATGTATGTATAAAGAAGAAAGAAAAAAAAACCACGGGTAGGTGGTATACAATTATGGACGGACTGCCGAGTGCCGACACAGAGGTAGCTACAGCCGTGGACTACCGTACTGTACTGTGTCTGCTGCTAATATAGACTGGATGATAATGAGATGTAGTATGTATAAAGAAGAAAGAAAAAAAAACCACGGGTAGGTGGTATACAATTATGGATGGACTGCCAAGTGCCGACACAGAGGTAGCTACAGCCGTGGACTACCGTACTGTACTGTGTCTGCTGCTAATATAGACTGGATGATAATGAGATGTAGTATGTATGTATAAAGAAGAAAGAAAAAAAAACCACGGGTAGGTGGTATACAATTATGGACGGACTGCCGAGTGCCGACACAGAGGTAGCTACAGCCGTGGACTACCGTACTGTACTGTGTCTGCTGCTAATATAGACTGGTTGATAATGAGATGTAGTATGTATGTATAAAGAAGAAAGAAAAAAAAAACACGGGTAGGTGGTATACAATTATGGATGGACTGCCGAGTGCCGACACAGAGGTAGCTACAGCCGTGGACTACCGTACTGTACTGTGTCTGCTGCTAATATAGACTGGATGATAATGAGATGTAGTATGTATAAAGAAGAAAGAAAAAAAAAACACGGGTAGGTGGTATACAATTATGGATGGACTGCCGAGTGCCGATACAGAGGTAGCTACAGCCGTGGACTACCGTACTGTACTGTGTCTGCTGCTAATATAGACTGGATGATAATGAGATGTAGTATGTATGTATAAAGAAGAAAGAAAAAAAAACCACGGGTAGGTGGTATACAATTATGGATGGACTGCCGAGTGCCGACACAGAGGTAGCTACAGCCGTGGACTACCGTACTGTACTGTGTCTGCTGCTAATATAGACTGGATGATAATGAGATGTAGTATGTATAAAGAAGAAAGAAAAAAAAAACCACGGGTAGGTGGTATACAATTATGGATGGACTGCCGAGTGCCGACACAGAGGTAGCTACAGCCGTGGACTACCGTACTGTACTGTGTCTGCTGCTAATATAGACTGGTTGATAATGAGATGTAGTATGTATGTATAAAGAAGAAAGAAAAAAAAAACACGGGTAGGTGGTATACAATTATGGACGGACTGCCGAGTGCCGACACAGAGGTAGCTACAGCCGTGGACTACCGTACTGTACTGTGTCTGCTGCTAATATAGACTGGATGATAATGAGATGTAGTATGTATAAAGAAGAAAGAAAAAAAAAACCACGGGTAGGTGGTATACAATTATGGATGGACTGCCGAGTGCCGACACAGAGGTAGCTACAGCCGTGGACTACCGTACTGTACTGTGTCTGCTGCTAATATAGACTGGATGATAATGAGATGTAGTATGTATAAAGAAGAAAGAAAAAAAAAACCACGGGTAGGTGGTATACAATTATGGATGGACTGCCGAGTGCCGACACAGAGGTAGCTACAGCCGTGAACTACCGTACTGTGTCTGCTGCGACTGGATGATAAATAATGATATAAAAAATATATATATATCACTACTGCAGCCGGACAGGTATATAATTATATTATATAATGACGGACCTGCTGGACACTGTCTGTCAGCAGAATGAGTTTTTTATAGAATAAAAAAAAAAACACCACACAAGTCACACGACGAGTGTTTAACTTTTTCAGGCAATCACAATATAGTATACTATACTGGTGGTCAGTGTGGTCAGGTCACTGGTCAGTCACACTGGCAGTGGCACTCCTGCCTGCAGCAAAAGTGTGCACTGTTTAATTTTAATAATATGTATGTAGTATGTACTCCTGGCTCCTGCTATAACCTATAACTGCTCCCCAGTCTCCCCCACAATTAAGCTGTGTGAGCACAGTCAGATATTATACATAGATGATGCAGCACACTGGGCTGAGCACAGATATGGTATGTGGCTGAGTCACTGTGTATCGTTTTTTTCAGGCAGAGAACGGATTATATTAAATAAAACTGCACTGGTGGTCACTGGTCAGTGGTCAGTCACTAGTAAACTCTGCACTCTCTAGTACTCCTAAGCTCCAGTAAATCAAGTGTCTCTGTCTCAATCTCACTCTCTCTCTTCTAATCTAAATGGAGAGGACGCCAGCCACGTCCTCTCCCTATCAATCTCAATGCACGTGTGAAAATGGCGGCGACGCGCGGCTCCTTATATAGAATCCGAGTCTCGCGATAGAATCCGAGCCTCGCGAGAATCCGACAGCGTCATGATGACGTTCGGGCGCGCTCGGGTTAACCGAGCAAGGCGGGAAGATCCGAGTCGCTCGGACCCGTGTAAAAAAACATGAAGTTCGGGCGGGTTCGGATTCCGAGGAACCGAACCCGCTCATCTCTAATTCCGAGTCAATCGCTAGCTGCTTTCATTCGCAGCGCAGCGATTAGGTAAAAAAGCGGCACTTCTGCGCATGCATATGGGGCGCAGTGCGCACGCGCGACGTACTTTCACAAAAGCCGATGCAGTTTCACACAAGGTCTAGCGACGCTTTTCAGTCGCACTGCTGGCCGCAGAGTGATTGACAGGAAGTGGGTGTTTCTGGGTCGTAACTGACCGTTTTCGGGGAGTGTGTGTAAAAACGCAGGCGTGTGGGATAAAAACGCAGGAGTGGCTGGGGAAACGTAGGCGTGGCTGGCCGAACGCAGGGCGTGTTTGTGACGTCAAAACAGGAACTAAACAGTCTGAAGTGATCGCTAGCTAGGAGTAAGTCTCGAGCTACTCTGAAACTGCACAATTTTTTTTTTGTAGCAGTTCTGCGATCCTTTCGGTCGCACTTCTGCTAAGCTAGGATACACATGCAAATCGTAATCCATTACATCCGGCCCTATATTTGATGATGCAGTGCTCAGGCATGTTGCAGACGGCCCAGGGATGCATGGATCACAGTAAGCCAGCACCTACAGACTTGGTAAGTGGGGCTAAGGGGGGAATTGAATTCCAGATGAAAAGTTTACACTTTTTGTGAAAAGTGGTTATTGGCCAATTCAATAGCAGGTGACGTTAACATGCAATAATTGAATGTTATTGCACTCCATAGAATTTAACACTTTTTTTTTTCACCACCTCCTGAGCAAGTGCAAAGTTGGGGGAAATGCCTATTGTAAGGTAAAAATGTCAGAACTTGGTTCAGAACCATTATTAATTATTAATTATCCACTTAGAATTTTTTAATTATCTTCAAGTGGCCAATAATGACATGTCATTTTTTTGGGTGAAAATGGGTTGATTGATGTGGGACAAGCATATGGGGGTGGTGTATGAATGGAACAGGTGTTTTTAAGATTGAAGGTGGGTGCTAGAAGTGTTTTTTGAAGTTTTTTTTTTAAAGTGGCTTAAAATGACACAAATATATAATTAAAGGTATTTTTATGCATCCCTAATCTAAGTAGAGCATTTATTTTGCATAAAAACACTTATGACAGGATGTAATGGAGTCCAAGATCGGCAGAGAGAGCGGGATGCCGGCCGATCTTGGACATTTGTTTAAAGGGGCAATCACTTAAACCATGCCTTGTAAGTGATTGCCCCTTTACCTTTCTATCGTTTTTTCACTGTTTTAGAAAAATGCTTATAACAGTTAGTTGACACAGTTTAAGTACCCCAAATACATTTATTATGGCTACTAATAGGCTTCTACACTGTTATCCAATATTAGTTTGTCTTTTTTTAGCGTACAGGCAGATTTCCCCATTTTCACCCATACTTAACATGTTAACCAGCAAGAATTATCGAGTGAAACACTTAATATCCATTTTGTAATTGGATTGCATGATAAGTTAACACCCGATAACAGGTGAAAAGTGAAATTAACGGGCGATATGCGCAATGAGTTAACACCTGTGGAAACATCACTTTTTCCTGCAATTGCATTTTCACCTAAGACTAACATACTCCCAGCACCACAGATGAGTTGAACACATTGTAGTGACCCCAGTTCACATTATATCACACACTACCACTAATTCACACAATGCCACAGTTCCTACGCTTCATATTAAGCCACAGGGCCCCCAGTTTACATTATGCCACACCTTAGTGCAGAGCAGGATTAATACCTTGTTATGGCTGGGGTCAGAGGCCGATCTAGCAGTGGTGCAGCCGGTGCATTGCACCGATGCCTGCCACACTGAAGGTGCCCACAGCTGTTGGCATTATAAGCAGGTACTAAATGAGTCAAACTGATTCATTGTAGTACACCACCACATCGCGCACAATAATGAGGAGAAACGGTTCAGCTGGAGGAGAGGAAATGGCCCCTCCCCTCTCCTTCCCATTGCTGTCACTGAAATGCAAACATTCGCCTTGGCCCTGCCCTTTTCAGAGGCTCTGGCCAATCAGCGACGTTCTCCACTGCAATTGATTGACATCTCCCTGGACGTGTTTGCAAATGCTGGATGCCTACTTCCGCCGGGACTCACTCACCATCCGCTGGTCATGAGATCACCCTGAGTCGAGATGTAATGCCCCACAAGGTGACAGCCTGTGTCACAAATCAAGGCTAGGAGACTACTAAAGACAGCACAGAGTTAATTACCGGCCTTGGACCCTTTAAGGGATACAATGGAGGCGGAACTTATCCGGCAGGTTGATTGACAGCTCTTGCAGGAGGGGGACCTGATTAGCTGTGGTGTGCAGTGAGAGAAAAGGGCCCCATACACTAGAACGATTATGCCCGATTTCAGCCCAATTCGGACATTCGGCCTGATATATTGGGTGAAATCGGGCATTTCGGCTGTGTATCTGATCCGATCCGATGCGCGGCCCAGTGAGCATTGGATCGGATCCTCCAGATTGAATGTGCTGCACATTCAATCTGGTCCTACCCCGCAGGCATTGCTGGGATCGCCCAAGATACATCGTATGCAAAAGGACAGCATACGATGTATCTTGGGCGATCCTGCCACCCGGGAGGCTGCCAGGGTGATCGCCAGCGATTGCCTGCGAGTCTGCGACATGTCAGATGGACATGTCGCAGTAGTGTATGGGGACCTGAACTGTGGCGCGGGAGAAAGCCATGTCAGATGCTGATTTGAGCGAGGAGAAGAAGGCCACATATGAGGACCCCAAGCGTCCTAGCGTCTACCCACATCAGTCACCTGTCCTGATCGGCAACTAGCGGTAGGGAGGCGCACAGCAGCAGAGTGCGGCAGACAGTGGAGGCGCGCACCCAGAGACTCAGCGGGTGGTGGCGCACCGTAAGTGTGACGGGTGGGAGAGGACCGCAGTACAGCAACAGCTGCAGATCCCGGGCCCCGGCGGGCTGCCAGAAGAGAGGGAGAGACAGAGTGTTGGGTGCGCGGTATCCGGAGGAGGTGTCCTGTCACGGTGGGTGAACCAGCCCAGGTACCCTGCTTGGAGGAGGTGTGTAGTGGCCTTCCAAACCGAAACATAACGAGAATCGTGAGTCTGGCTTCTGTAGCCAATCTGGTGCCTAGGAACTGCTCCAGGATTATAGAGACAGTCCCCATCACGGCCGGATTAAGGCAGGGGCGAAAGGGGTGGCCATTCCGGGGCCCCCACACTGTCCGCTGTCAAGTGGAGGAGTCTCCCTCCTGCGGCTCAGCTGTTCAATAACAGCTAAGCCGCTCCTCCAATCATAGTCAGTCTCGCGGGATAGACAGTGACTGTTCGATCCGGCGCGCTATCCCTGCTGCTGCTCCTGTGAAGTCCCTGCTACAACACGAGCAGGCGGAGGAGCTCTTGCGGGGTGGTTCTTGTGGGTGGGTGGCCTGCCGCGGGTGTCCCTGGGGAGGTTAGTGTCTCTTGCAGTTGCGGGCGAGTGGGCAGCCGCGGGGGGGGAGGGGTTTAGTGTATCTTTCTGGCGGGCGGGGGTGTCCCTTGCAGGCGAGCAGCCGAGGGGGGACGCTGGGCTTTGCTAGCAACATAAGTAGTGGGGGCCCTCACAACCTCCATTTCCCTGGGCCCCCACTAGCCTTAATCCGGCCCTGGTCCCCGCCGTCAGCCCCCAGATAGACTGAGTATCAAAACACTTAGCCTCATTTGGCCCATAGACCAGCCCCAACGCTACTACCCCCTCCAACCCCATTAGGCTTGATGCCTGTGTGGAGGGCCATACATCCTCTGTCATACTACAGAAATCAGAGAATCACCCTTACCAGAGAACTTTTAAAGGCTACTGATGGAATGACATTTACTTGACCGGAAATAGTGAGAAGCCACAAGTGTGATTTGAAAGGCTTAAAGGGACCCAGTGCCATTTAGCAACAGGGATTTGTTTAGCACCTACTTTGCCGAGTTAAATACCTGCCACAGCCACAGGTCCCCTTCAAGCCTAGCCACTGTCCGCAGTGGACGCCCCAGCAGGACAAAGGGGATAACCGTGTTGGAAATCTGCGTTAAAGTGGAGGGTTCGATCCCTCTAACGCCCCCATACCTAAATCCTGTGCACAGGTCGGGTTACAGGACTCGTTTAAGTGGGACAATAATAGTACTCGAGTTACCCAAAAGGCTATGTTACTTGACGTTTAATATTGGGTGATGTTCAGATTATGTGATGTTTATATTACGTGACGTTTAAATTGCATTGGTCGCTGTTAAGCCGTACATCGGTTCCAGTGGTGCTGTTGTGTGGTGCCAGGTTAGTGGCACCTTGTTAGTTGGAAACTCTGTTAAATTATACGGTAAACACCTCCAGTACCTGCCAGCACCAAGAAACCGAGAGGAATTGTGAACTTTTATGCACAAGTGCAAGAGTGAGTAAACACTATTTAAAGCATAAAATAAACCGTTAAGTTGTTGGGCATTATACATAACAACTGACCTGGGTGGCAGTGTTGTGACGTCCCTTTTTGTAAATTGTTGGTAGTCATGATTGGGACCGTAAACACGGGAAGGGTCAGTGTTGTTACAAATAATCGGAAGCACTGTGGCAGCCTATTGATACACACTAATTAGGGGTGCCTTATATACCTGCTGTTATTGTTGAGACGAGTAAGAAATTTGCACTACAAGTTGATACCATTGCATTGAGCTTTATACCAAAAGTATTATATTGATACTTCATTCCTTTTTGAAACAAGTAAAACTGAAGCAGTTGAATCCGGTTGTCCGTTTTCCTTGGCAAAGAAGGTTTCTTCCAACCACCGAGAACAAAGAATCTGAGCGAATATGACTACAGTGCATCCTGCACACGCACAGAGGTAATCAGATAATACCCCCGACCCGTGTACTACAGAGACCAGGGACGTGCAGTCAGGGGAGGCAGGGGAGGCAGTGCCTCCCCTGTGATTAATTATTAAAATCATATAAAGAAGATACTTATGACACATAGTGTGTGTCATAAGTATCTTCTTTATTTAATTGTAATAATTTGATGAGTTTAAATGACTTTAGGAGGCACTGATAGCAGTGCCTCCCGTGGATAATGAGAACCGGGGCAGAGTGGGGGGCGGGGCCAAGCACTGGGCTGTAAAAGCCCATTAAAACAGAGCAGGAAAGCGGAACTGAAACAAGTGCCTCGCTGACAGGGACACCACCCCCATGTCAGCGAGGCACCTGTGATTGGGCAGCGGATCCAGTGCTGGATCCGCTGCCCAATCACCCACACGACGCTGGAGGGGGAAGAGGCAGCGGGACCCGGCGGCTGTGAATGGCGTTGGAGCGATGGGCCTGAAGCAGGAGTGAGGGGTGAGTTCTATGTTTGTGTTGTGTCATGTCACGCAGCTAAGTCCCCACAGTGCTCACCTCTCCTCCTGGCCCTCTGCCTCCAGCCGCTGCCGCCTCCTTCCTGCCTGCGGCACTGTGACTTGTGTTGCCAGGCGCGTCCCGTTACTAAGCAACGGGCCGGGAGCTGTCTGTGAGTGAGGCCGGGTTTTTTTCTCTCTCTCTCTCTCTCTCCCCTCTTCCCCCAGCCCCTCTAAGTATTTATTTTGATTCTTTTTCCAGGTGCCTGGTCCCTATTGGATTCTACTGGACAAGTGGACATGATCGGCGTGGGATATAGGTAAGTAATCTCTCTCTCATTTTTACAGGAGCTACCTATTGGATTCTACTGGACAAGTGGACGTGACCTGCGTGGGATGTAGGTAAGTATGTGTGAGTGAGTGTGTAAGTGTGTTTTAATAAACTTTTACTGTCACGGTGTGTGAGTTGTGTTTTTATTTGGGTATTTTTGTTGTTGTAGAACTACAGGTACCAGCGGGCCTGTTATTTCCCCACATGCTGGTACTTGAGGTTCTCCAAGTACCAGCAAGCGGGGGAGGCTTGCTGGGCCTTGTAGTTCCACAACAAAAAACAATATACTTTTTTTTAACACTCTTATGGCTATTAGCCTGGCACCCACCGCCTAGGGGTGCTGGGGAGAGCCTCGGGCTTCACCCCTGGCCCTTGGGTGCCTGGAGGGGGGGACCCCTTTATTTAAGGGGTCCCCACTCTTCCAGGGAACCCCGGCCAGAGGTGACTAGTTGGGGGGGGGGGGGGGGTTATGCCACGGCCGCAGGGACCTACATAAATGTGTCCCCTGGCTGTGGCATTATGTCCCTGGCTAGTGGAGCCCGGTGCTGGTTTAAAAAATACGGGGGACCCCTACGTCTTTTGTCCCCCATATTTTTTGGAACCAGGACCGGAATAAGAGCCCAGTGTGGTTTTCTAAATACGGGGAACCCCTGTCCAATTTTCCCCCAGTATTTAAACAACCAGGACCGGCTCAAAGAGCCCGAGGCTGGTTATGCTAAGGAGGGGGGACCTCACGCATTTTTTTTTTAACCCATTCAGACCCTTTTCCATTAAGTTAATGGAAGACCTGGACAACAAAATTGCATTCATGTCCTTCTCCCACTCCCTTCGCAGTCCCAAACACTATTTTTTTTTCTATAAAAATGTACAATATATCACAAGTATGATGAGCAGGCAGGCAGCGGGCATCGGCGGCATCGGAGTGAGATGCAAATTAGTGGCGGAGGGCTGGGTCAGTTGATGGTGGGTGAGTTTGCAAGCCATTGGCGGTGGCACAGGGCATCGACTCAGGGTCAGTAGCGGGCATTTACTCGGCGGCGGTAGCAGTGGCGTAACTAGAAATTTTCCTCCCCCAAGCCAAAAAATCCTTCGGCGCCCCCCCCCCCCCATACCCCCCATAATTGGCATTCGCAAAGGGACAAATATGTGCGCGCCGTAGGCGCGCGCCGCCAAAAAGGGTGTGTGGCTTCGTTAAAATGGGCGTGGCTTCGCGTAAAGGGGCGTGGTATTGCAGGAAAAGACTACCTTATACCACAGTTTTGCAACCTGCACGCCCAGACGTTAGCCACCACAGGAAAGAAAAATAATCCTGATTCATGCCCCTTACATTATTTGTCATTTTTCCTCCTTAGGGTAATGCCCAGTATACATTATTCCACATACTGCAATGGCCCTTAGACATTATGCCACACACAACAATGCACATGACACAATATGCACACACTGTAATGCCCCCAACACATTATGCCACACACCGTAATGCCTGTGACACATTATGACAGGAATCGCAATGCCCGTTATACATTATGCTACACACTGCAATGCCCCTGATACATTATAGCACATACAATGTCTGTGACACAGTATGACACACACCACAATGATCCTGAGACATTATACCACATACCACAATGCCCGTGATATAGTATACAACACACCGTAATGCCCGACACATTATGACACACACCGCAATGTCCGTGATACATTATGCCACACACCGTAATGCCCATTACACATTAAGTTCTACAGTAAGGCTTCTAATTACTTTTAAATTACCTGCTCGTTGCCAGGGGTTTCATGCTCTTGGTTCCATGCATGGTGCCAGTGGTTTTCATGCTCAGGGTGTCATGCTCGTTGCCAGGGGTTTCATGCACTGGGTGTCATGCTCGTTGCCAGGGGTTTCATGCACTGGGTGTCATGCTCGTTGCTAGGGGGTAGTGCTTGTTGCTAGTGCCGTGCTCCCAGTGCCACATATGCCCCCAGTGCCAGATATTCCCCCACAGTGCCAGGTATATGCCCCCAGTGCCAGGTACATGCCCCCAGTGCCAAATATACCCCTCCCCCAGTGCCACATATGCCCCCTCAGTGCCTGCTACCCCCAGTGCCAAATATTCCTCCTCAGTGCCTGCTCCCCCACAGTGCCAGGTATATGCCCCCAGTGCCAGATCTTCCCCCACAGTGCCAGGTATATGCCCCCAGTGCCAGGTATATGCCCCCAGTGCCAGATCTTCCCCCACAGTGCCAGGTATATGCCCCCAGTGCCAGGTATATGCCCCCAGTGCCAGATCTTCCCCCACAGTGCCAGGTATATGCCCCCAATGCCAGATATTCCCCCACAGTGCCAAGTATATGCCCCCAGTGCCAGGTATATGCCCCCAGTGCCAGATCTTCCCCCACAGTGCCAGGTATATGCCCCCAGTGCCAGGTATATGCCCCCAGTGCCAGATCTTCCCCCACAGTGCCAGGTATATGCCCCCAGTGCCAGGTATATGCCCCCAGTTCCAAATATTCCCCCACAGTGCCAGGTATATGCCCCCAGTGCCAGATATTCCCCCACAGTGCCAAGTATATGCCCCCAGTGCCAGATATCCCCCCACAGTGCCAGGTATATGCCCCCAGTGCCAGATCTTCCCCCACATTGCCAGGTATATGCCCCCCAGTGCCAGGTATATGCCCCCAGTGCCAGATCTTCCCCCACAGTGCCAGGTATATGCCCCCAGTGCCAGGTATATGCCCACAGTGCCAGGTATATGCCCCCAGTGCCAGGTATATGCCCCCAGTGCCAGATCTACCCCCACAGTGCCAGGTATATGCCCACAGTGCCAGGTATATGCCCCCAGTGCCAGATCTTCCCCCACAGTGCCAGGTCTTCCCCCACAGTGCCAGGTATATGCCCCCAGTGCCAGGTATATGCCCCCAGTGCCAGATCGTCCCCCACAGTGCCAGGTATATGCCCCCAGTGCCAGGTATATGCCCCCTGTGCCAGATCTACCCCCACAGTGCCAGGTATATGCCCCCAGTGCCAGGTATATGCCCCCAGTGCCAGATCTTCCCCCACAGTGCCAGGTATATGCCCCCAGTGCCAGGTATATGCCCACAGTGCCAGGTATATGCCCCCAGTGCCAGGTATATGCCCCCAGTGCCAGATCTTCCCCCACAGTGCCAGGTATATGCCCCCATTGCCAGGTATATGCCCCCAGTGCCAGATCTACCCCCACAGTGCCAGGTATATGCCCCCAGTGCCAGGTATAGGCCCCCAGCGCCAGATCTTCCCCCCACAGTGCCAGGTATATGCCCCCAGTGCCAGGTATATGCGCCCAGTGCCTGCTCTCCTCTCCCCCCTCCCCCCGCACCTTTGTGTTGGAGGGACACTGAGCGCATAGCGCGTCTCTCCTGTGTCCCTCCTGGCTCTCCCCCGGCAAGTCTAATAAAGGAAGTGCCGGTTCGTGAGCCAATCAGAGCTCACGAACGGCACTTAGACCGGCCGGGGGAGAGCAAGGAGGGACACAGGAGAGACGCGCTATGTGCTCCGTGTCCCTCCAAGTCCTTACAGCAGGAAGGGAGACCGCAGATTGACATGCGGACGCTCGTCCGCATGTCAATCTGTGCAAAGTCAGTGGCGCCCCCGCAGCCCCTCGCCCCCAAGCCACCGCGAGGACTGCGGGGGCAGTAGTTACGCCACTGGGCGGTAGGGGTCATCGGCAGATTCGGTGGACATTATGGCTGTAGTACCTCACCACACGCCACTGACCTCACCACACGCCACTGACAGAGACATCAGCCCCAGCTCTCCTGGGGTGCTGTCGTGATAGCCCCTGGTGCCGGACATTAACCGGTGAGTTAAGAAACTTGTGACAGGATGGAAGGGGAGGACAGAGAAAATGCTTTTGATAGTGCTGGCTGCAGCAATGCAGGTGTCAGAACTTATGCAGAAGGGCAAGCAGCAATTGAATAGGTACTTAAGATTTATTGATACTGCAAATAATTATGTTACTTTTACTATCTACAGCTAACACCTTGTCGAAATGATATCTCTTCCCCCCCTTTTTTCACACCCACCTATCCATTCATCCATCCATCTACTTACCCACTTATCCACCCACTCACTCACACACTCTGTACTATTGTCTCTATGGATGTGAGCATAATGGTTCCCTCAGTTCTTGCAGCAGTGCAGTTAAAACAAGTGTGTTTATTAGAAGCTACTCCTATTGGCCCATTAAATTCACTTAGTGCTACAGAAATGGTTTCATGGATTTAGGCTACCTTTTGAGCCCAGCAATATGTAATTCAGGCTGGTATTGTTATATATTTCTATTTTTAAATATTACCAGCATGTTTTGCATAGTGGTTAACATTATTGTATCAACCCTGACGTCATGAGTTAACTTCTTGGCCGCAACACTCTGTGTGTGGAGTCTGTATGTTCTCACCATGTTTATATGGGTCTCCTCCGGTTACTCCTGTTTCCTCCCACACACTAAAAACATACTGGTACGGTAGGTTAATTGGCTTTTAACAAATAAAAAAATAACCCTAGTGTGTATGTGTAGGGAAAATAGGGGCAGATGTATTAAGCCTGGAGAAGGCATAAGGAAGTGATAAACCAGTGATATGTGCAAGGTGATAATGCACCAGCCAATCAGCTCATAACTGTTAATTTACATATTGGAACTGATTGGCTGGTGCGTTTATCACCTTGCACATATCACTGGTTTATCACTTCCTTATGCCTTCTCCAGGTTAATACATCTGCCCCATAGATTGTTAGCTCCTTTGGGGCAGGAACTGATGTGAGCAACTGAAATAATCTTAATATTTAAAGTACTGCGTAATATGGATGTGCTAGAAAAATAGCTGAATTAGCAGGGATTTCTTAGAAATGTGCTGTTGTTCACGTAACTGAGCAATTAGTTGCTATTGCTCATGTGCAAAAAAAGTTTGAAAAACACCAATGACGCATGCGTTACCCTGAAAAAAACAAAAATGCTGTTGTATACATTTGGGCAGGTATGAGAAACTTCTCACAGTAGTGCCCCTTATTCACATAATATCATACTGAATCGCTCCTTATTCACATTACACCACATCATATTGCTCTTTATTCTCATTACACCACACCATATTGCTCCCTATTCACATTACACTATACCATATTGCTCTTTATTCACATTAGACCACACAGTAGTGCCCTTTCTATATATTACGCCATACAGTAGAGCACCTTAAACACATAATGCCACACATTGGTAATGCATTTATACACATAATACCACACAGTAATGCCCCTTACACATATGACACACATTATTAATGTCCTTATAAACATAATGCGCCTTACACATTATGCCAACCCTTATTAATGCCCTTATACACATAATTTCCCTCACACATATGCCGCACATTGTTAATGCCCTTATACACATAATGACACACGTAATGTCCCTTACACATATGCCGCACATTATTAGTGCCCTTATACACATAATGACACACATAGTGCCCCTTACACATATGTTACACATTATTAATACCCTTATACAAATAATGACACATATAGTTCCTGGCGTGAGTCAACTGGCAGCTCTGCTAATGTCGGGTGCCTATTTTTTATGAAAATGCATCTTATTTGCATTGCTATGTGGCTAGGATGCACAAGCAGCTTCTGCTGATGAAAATTATATGCAGCATGCCTATATTCTGTGTGCGACTGTGGCTGTATCTGCATACGAAATGCTACACACAGAATATAGCCATGCAGAGCCGGCCCTAGGTATAGGCAAACTAGGCAAATGCCTAGGGCATTTGGTATGCCTAGGGGCACCAGCAGCTTCTGCTGATTAAAATGATATGCGGCATGTCTATATTCTGTGTGTAGCATTTCGTATGCAGATACAGCCACAGTCGCACACAGTATATAGGCATGTTGCATATCATTTTAATCAGCAGAAGCTGCTTGTGCATCTTAGCCAAATTGCAATGCAAATTAGATGCGTTTTCATCAAAAAAGGTGCCCAACGTTAGCAGAGTTGCCATCTCCTGCTTCATGGCATATTGAGGCAAGATATGAGAACACATCTATATCCAAGCATAGGCAGAGGTCACAGTGTTAGCGACCGTGTGAGTGCTGTGTGTGGGTAGGTTTGTTCTGCAGTAGTGTTTGGCATATGTGTAAGGGGCATTATGCGTGTCATTATGTGTGTAAGGGTATTACTAATGTGTGGCATTATGTGTATAAAGGTACTGTACTGTAAAGGTGTTACGTATAGAAAGGGCACTAATGTGTGGTATAATGTAAATATAGAGCAATATGGTGTGGTGTAATATGAATAAGGGGCACTACTGTGAGGAGTAATGTTTATAAGGTAAAGTGGTACTACTGTGTGATGCAACGTGAATAAGGCACACTATCGCATGATAAAATATGAATAAAGTTGCAGTACTGTGTGGCGTAATTTTAATTGGGGGTACTATTGTGTGGCCATGCCCCTTCCCAGCAAGAACACGCCCCTTTTTAGGCTGTGTGCCAAATGTGTGCACTGTTCCTATTTAAAATATAGGCGGTAGGAACACCAAAATAAGGACTGCTATGTGTGAGGGGTGGTGGTGCTGGGAAAGGGGTGCAGGGTCAGAAACAGAACAAGTGGTGGTGGGCACCAGCCAAAATCTTGCCTAGGGCATCATATTGGTTAGGGCCGGCTCTGGGGGGCAGAGCATACTTGCCTAGCCTCCCGGAAAGACCGGGAGGCTCCCGAAAATCAGGTGGCCCTCCCGGCCCCCCGGAAAGGTGGGCAAGTGTCCCACTTTTCCTGGCAGTCCCCGCACTCCCCCTCAGCCACCCACAGCAGAGAACAAGTGGGTGGTCCGAGGGGGATACGATGACGCAATTTGCGTCATCGTAGCTCCGCCCCCTGCTTTACAGTGCTTGTTTTCTCTGCACTGTCTATTGGGGGCGGGGCTACGATGATGCGACTATGGTGCCAAGCCCCCGGACCGCTCGCTTTCCCCATCAGCCACGCCCCGCACCACCCACATCGCCACCGGACACGCCCCCATTAGCCTACCACGCTGCAGCCTCCCGGAGGATGATGCAGCAAGGTAGGCAACTATTGGAAGTGGAAAAGGGTCAATGGCACACATGGGAAGTGAAGAAGGGGCAGAAGCACACATTTGGTGTGGAGTTAGGGGCAGAGGATTTCACTGGAAGGGAAGGATTAGGAGGCAATCATGCGAAGGGGAAGAGGCTCTCATGGGTAGGGAAGGATTCATTTCAGAGGCACTCATAGGAAGGGGAGCGGCAGAGAAAATCATTGGGCGGAGGGAAGGGGATCAGAGGCACACTTGGAAAGTGGAGGGGGCAGAGGCATACATGGGATGTGGAGTGGGAGAAAAAGGCACATAAGTGGAGGGGAGTGGGACAGAGGCACTCATGGGGAGTAGAGGCAATCATGGAGGTGTGAGGTAGAATGTGGAGGGGGAGGGGGTCAGCGAGAACATACCAATCTATTTAGTATAGAGACAAACAGGGGGAGACAGGGACATACATTCAAGGTGGTAGGAGGGAACATAGGCCCTCATTCCGAGTTGTTCGCTCGGTAAAAATCTTCGAGTAAGAACAACTCGGAATGAGGGCCCTGCTACGAGGTGTGTAATCGCAATATTGCGAATACATCGTTCGCATTTTTAAGATGCTAAGATTCACTCCCAGTAGGCGGCGGCTTAGCGTGAGCAACTCTGCTAAAATCGCCTTGCGAGCGATCAACTCGGAATGACCTCCATAGAGCATCAGATTCAGATATAGGTGGGCAGATCCCTGTACTACTTTCTGTGCTGCATCTGAAGCATTCTTCCTGGGCTGTGTGCCTGAAAAAAGTCCTGACCTCCAGCATCAGTGATTACAAGTACTGCTGGGAATCCGGCATCTGAGTGCTAGCTCATGCGCTGCCAGCACTAGCTGGAGAATTAATGAATGACTCATCACACACAGCTTACCTGTGTGATGAGTCATTCATACAGTATAGCTCTGGCCAGAGCTAGCAGCTTGCGCTGTCTTGTGTGAATGCAATTATTTGACAATTAACTTAAGCTGGCGGCCAGGCCCCCTTGGCTGTCCAGACCCAGTATGGGATTACTGGTTATAGGAGGACATGTACTAAGCAGTGATAAAAATGGAGAAGTAAGCCAGTGGAGAAGTTGCCCATGGCAACCAATCAGCTGCTCTGTACATGTTTATAGTATGCAAATTATAAATCTTACGTCAATGCTGATTGGTTGCCACGGGCAACTTCTCCACTGGCTCACTTCTACACATTTATCACTGCTTAGTACATGTCCCCCTTAGGGTATACCCCTGCTGGTCACCCTACCCCTGAGGTCTAGCTTTAAGAGAATAGTGCCATTATTCCAGAGAGAGTTTTCAAAGTAAGTAGTAAATATTAAAGAGGCAATTAGACAAATTCATTTTAAAAAAGGAATGTTTATTTAATGTGTACCCAAATACATTACAAATACAAAGAACACCCCAATGACTGCCATAAAGTACACAGAGCATTGGAAGTAAGTATGTATCAGCGCTATGCCCATGTTGTGTATATGTTTTATAAGTGTCCAGGGGGTTTATCTGTGCTGAAGAATCACATCTAGGAATATCGTAGTAAAACTTTACTAGAGTATTATATGTAAATAGTTATTATTATCATTAGTCATGTTAGTCACTAAGTTTATTGATACCCTAGTACAGTTTTTAATAACATATTCCTGGATTGTGGTCCTAGGATTATAGTACAAAAAGCATTTCTGTAACAATACGAAGAGAAAATCAGTAATCACCATACAGTGCACCGAGCGCCTTAGTGACCTCCATACAGTACACAGAGCATCCTATTGACCACCATACAGTACACAGAGCATCCAATGACTGCCATTCAATACATAGAGTATTCCAGCAACTGCTATACAGTACACAGACTATCCTACTTATCGCCATATGATAGAACATTACATTGACTGCAATACAATACATACAGCATCCTAGTGACCGCCATACAGTTCATAGAACTTCCCAAGAGCTGATATAAAATACTTTGTGGAGCTTTGGGAATGAAATCCTTGGGGTGTTGTGTAACTGAAATGGCATGGAAACGGCAGCAACGGCACATTAACTCACCCCAATCACACCATTATCTTGACCTGGATTTGTGAATTTTTGTATGCAGCCAAAGTCACATGTATTTCTGAGAATGTCGATATGTTGCATGTCAGGATTTTAACAATTTCGACTTTACAAATTGTGGTGTTGACATTATGAATGGTGACATTGTTATTGTCAACCTTTTTACTGAATCCCTGGGAGGAGAGGGGAAATACAGAGCTTAACACATACAGAAAACTGTTGGATACCATTCAAGCCCCATATATTTTTATATTTTTATATTTTGGAAACTTTACATCGCAGGAGATTTTTCAATGTTACACTTTGCTGACTTTAATAGATATTTAGGAAATTCATGGTGATAAATATGCCCCTTAAGCACTGATATGTAAACAAGAACATAAACTTTGAGTTGTCATGGTTAAAGCTACTTTATATCATACTTACCTACTTTTCATTTCTCCTCTCTGGGAGAAGACAGGAGAGGAGACGCTGCAGGGAACTTCAGGGTGCGGGACCGGATTGTGACTTCATCAAGGCCCACCCCACATTGTGAAAATGCCACAATTTGCAGGTCTACGGGAAGGGGGCAGTTATAGACAGGAGCGGTTCTTGGTGAGGGCAAGCAGTGCCTGCGGCCGGGGTGCTGTGGCCTGGGGGCGTGGCCGCAGACACCTTGCAGGCGACCGCAGCCTACCCGCACCCCGCTCCCCAGCTGCAGCAGATGCCGTGGGCTGTGTGCGCGTCTGCTGCAGCTGGCGCACCTGTCAAACGATAGAGGTCATTATTGACCTCTAGTGTCTGTGTGGCGCTGCTATGGGAGAGACGGTATGACGTCTCTCCCATAGAGAGGAGCCGCTGCCGGCCAGACGGAGCAGCAGCAGCAGCGGTCGGGAAGCAGGATCGGGGCAGTGGTAAATATTGGTTTTTTTTTGTGTGTGTGTTTGTAAGCGGCTACTAAGGGGCACAGCAACAAGGGGCACAACTACTGGGGGCACAGCAACAGGGTGCACAACTACAGGGGGCACAACTACTGGGGCAAATCTACTGGGGGCATAGCTATAGGTGGCACAACTATTGGGGCAAATCTACTTGGGGCATAGCTACAGGGGGCAAATCTACTGGAGGCACAGCTACTGGGGGCATAGCTACAGGGGGCAAATCTACTGGGGGCACTGCTACTGGGGGCACAACTGTGGCCACGCCCCTCCCCTATGTAGCCATGCCGTTTTTTTGTCATTGCGCCGAAGGCGCGCACTAGCTATTTTACCACTGGGGGGGTGCGCCAGTGGAAACTTTCGCACTGGGTGCCACAAGGTGTAGAACCAGCCCTGGTTATAGAATGATGCAATTCACGTCATTTTAGCCCCTCCCCCAACACATGGACCCGCAAATACCGTAGAGTATCTCTCCTCCCTGTCCGAATCACTAGGGTGCAGGCAGGATGTGGGAGATCTGACTGCTCTTCCGGGGGTGCGGGGGGGCTACCCTAAAAATCAGGAGCCAACCGCAACTTCCAGGAGAGTAGGCAAGTATGCTCTATATACAGCTTTACGTGATATCCAGTGTTAAGTCAATGGCTAAAGAGCCAATTTCCTGAACTCGTAGAAATTGTTCAATACTTGAGACTTGTCATTTTGTTTGCTCATAATGAAGTTATAGTAGCTCAACTGTGTGATAAGATTTGGCACACACCCGCACACACGTATCCACACTTGTCGGTGGTAAATGACTAACTTTACTACACAGCTAATGTCAACATAGTGGGGAAAGAGGACGTCGACCAGCAGAGCTTCCAGTATTTCTGCTCTATTGTAGATAAGCTTTCTATTTGTAACTGGGTGGTCACAGAGCACAACCTGAATACATCATTCATTTCACTTCCAGCGTAAATGTATTTCAGCAAGTTGCATTTCCATTTGACCAAACATTCTACATTATCGACATTATCTTTAGCTAGATAAAACATCCTGTGAAATGTTACACAAAAGGTGGAAGTTTGACTTGTAACTGTTAACTTTGTAACGTGACAAATGTAAGTGGGTTCCCTTCATTGTGAATAACAGATCCTATTATGTAAGAAAATAGGTACTTTTGCTGTGTGTGTTGGATATAGTGAGCTCCTGGTTTAAGGGGCCCAGCGGCGTTTGCAAGGATATAATTGAGGAACTACTGTATCTTGCAGGGTTACTGACAGTAGAAAATAAGTCAGATTGTTAGCAAAAATAAATAATTTCAGTTCCATAAAATACTTCACAATAATGTCACTACTAAACTATACAAAGTAGACACTATACCCAATCCAGAACCCTGCTTGTCCACCAGCTAATATACATTTTCGAATTATTTTAGAATTACATAGATAGTATTGATAAAAAATGTCACATTGATGTCCCAACATTTTCACAGATTTATTAGTAAACATATTTTCAAAGTTTAGAATCCTTGATATCATGTGACTTTAGTGGCACCCATTTTCCCTGTGTTTTTTTCAATTGTGCATGCGCAGATTGCCAGGAAAATGGCAACCACACCATTTTTCCAGTGTACAGAGAGGTAAGTATTACAGAAAATGGGTACAGATTGTGTCAGACCCCATGGATCAAGTGCATGTATTATAGATACAACACTTTTTTGAAGGGTATACATATGATATCCTGGCAGACGTGATGCCTGCTGTCAATATCCCATCTGCTGGAATCCCGGCGGTGAGGCAACGAGCTCCGCTCACTACAGGTTCTAGTCCCACTCAGTTGGTGGCGTGGACCCACCTACCAAGTGGGAATACCCAGCGGTGGTAAGCAGTGTCGGACTGGGACATGAAGGGCCCACCGGGGAAATGCAGTGAAAGGGGCCCATACTTAGGGGTGTGGCCAGCCTACAAAGGGGGTGTGGCCAGCATCCACAGAGGATTGAAATACTCAGTTGTCTTTTGCAGTGTAATGCAACATATCTACCATGTATAATACAAGTGCACAGTCTGGAACCTGATCCCTAGAGGAAGGAGTGGGCACTCAGGCAGTGGGGCCCACCGGTGGTTTCCCCTGTACCCCTGTGGGCCAGTCCGACCCTGGTGGTAAGGATTCCGGCTGTCAGGATTTCACCGGCTGTCAGGATTTCGGCGTCGGTCTCCCAAACGCCAGGAACATAACAGCCGGTATATTGACTGCATCTCTTCTGACAGTATAAAGGAATTTTGTTATTGTCATTAGCAGAATTCTGAAGTTCTGGGCTATGCACATTAGTGCCAGGTACATTTGAGCCCTAAGCCTAGAACTTAGTATCAGAGTTTGGCTTTATATGCAGAATGGAGGTTAGTCCATGTGGCTTCCAGCTTAATCAGGTCGTAGGTTTATTAGCCAGGTAGAAACAAGTGGCATTAGACACAAGGTAAAACGCATGTACAGGTTGCAGATAGAGTGCCAGATACAACGTCAGGGGTGTCTTCAAAGAGAATGAGGGCCATGTGCAGTCTCCTTCTGGGCCCCTTCCTTTCTATCTGGCAGCGCTCTTGACTCAAAGTCTAGTGCACATGCACAGGTCACCGAGAAGATGGCGCTGCGGATGTGCGAAACACTGGGAAAAATTGCCAACGCACCATTTTCCCAGTGATTTTTGCAGTGCTACTGCTGCGACGACAGACTCTGGAGGGTAAGTATAGAAAATAATGGGTTTAGTGCGTGCAGTTGACCCCCCTGGACCCCAGGGGCTATCAAGCACCGAATACACTGCACCCATTTTAAATACGCAAGTGACAGGGCTTACACCAGAAATTGTGGGGCCCGGGCCTGCCAGAATAGGCAGGGGCACCCCCCCCCCCTCACCTTCTGCTCTCCCTGCAGCCCCCACAACCTACCAATCTCGGCGCCAATGGTCAGTCCCAGAACAAGGCAACCAGGTGGCGCTCCTAGGCATGACTGCGGTGGGCCAAAACCAAGTAGCAGCACAGGGAAGGAGTCCGGAGCAGGCAATCATAGAAGGACAGCACCGCCAGTATTTAAAACTTGGAGCAGGCCATGAGCTAATTGGAGCTCACGGACCGACAGCCAATCAGGAGCCTCCGCTGCAAATTTAAAATGCCACCGGCACTTTCCATCTATGGCAGACTGCGGTTGGCTCAAATCCATACCTCTCTTCTCTGCAAATTGCTCCCCCATCTCATTCATGTACTTAAACATAGTATACTGTAGTTATCTATTTCCTGGATAGTTTATTATCAACTACTATATGCAGAGAAACATCTCACAAGTCACTTGGTCAGGCAGTAGTCCGAGAGAGAGTCTATCTGCAGGCAGGCCCGGCGACAGGGGAGGTCAAAGGGTACAATCTTCCCGGGCCCGGACGTCCAGAGGGGCCCCGTGGTTCACATGGGCACAAAACGGATATGATCTACATGTCGGCTGTCCCTCACCACGCAGATAGCCCCAATAAAACATGAAACCATATCCCGCTTCCCCCGTAACCCCCTCCCCAGCAACCCCCGTAACATGGTGCGTGCGTATATGTGACACTGCTGGCTTCTCTGCCCTTCTCCCTACCTCCCTGCTGCCGTGGCTGCCAAAGGGCAGAAGGAGCCGGAGGTGAGCTCATGCTTACAGCGCAACCTGGCTGCAGACACTTTCCCCACTGCTGTGGCAACCAAGTGTGGTAAGTGTGTGTGTGTGTGTGTTCAGGAGAGGTGAGGGTAGGGCCTGAGACCCACTATGGAATTACCTGACATGTAGCCAGGCAATTATATGACTGGACACCGGCCATTCATCTACTGAATTTGCAGTATTGGTATTTAGAGTCTCCCTCCCACAGATGGCATTTTTACAATACCTTTAGGTGGGCCCAGAGATCTAAGTGTACCGGGCCCCCGGAATTCTGTTGCCGGCCCTGTCTGCAGGACATGCTAAGGAAGGTAGGATAGGCCTACTCTGCTTGCACAAATATTTTCTAGCAGCTCACCTAACTTAAATTGTATTATCATATTCTTACGCTTGCTCTGGAATCTGGAATGACATTGAGACTGACATTTTGCATATCCACATGTGGAGCTATGCCCTGGCGCTGGGACATCATGTCCGCTCCCATCGCCAGAAGTACAGCGGGTGGAGAAGGAACTGTGTCCCCAGTGAGACCCTGTGGCATACAGCGCTGGGATCAAGTGTCCGAGCCCAGCGCTGGCTGTGCAGGGGCGGTGGGTGTCTGGTGCCCTGCACCAGACTTCAAGCGGCGATGGTTCCATACACCGGACTTCAAGTGGTGATGGACAGCATCACGGCAGTGCAGCTTCAAATTTGGTGCCGATACGGCAGCCAATAGGAAGCACCATCTACGGCCTTTCAAAACTGCAGTGGTACATTTACTGGTACTTTCAAAACTGCTAAGTGGTACATTTCTGAAACTGTGGCTTCTCGGTGGGCTCAGTGGGCTTCAGCTTAAAATTTAAAGCGGCACTAGTACTAAGTGCAAACCCTGCTGGAATTGTGTGTATTATAGACATTACTAATGTGGGGCATATGTGTAAGGTGCATTACTGTGTGGCATTGTGTGTATTATGGGGATTACTAATGTGGGACATATGTGTAAGGTGTGATATTATGTGGAATTATGTGTATTATGGCCATTACTGTGGGGCATATGTGTAAGGTGCATTATTGTGTGGAATTATGTGTATTATGGGCATTACTAATGTGGGGCATATGTGTAAGGTGCATTACTGTGTGGAATTCTGTGTATTATGGGGATTACCATAGGCGTGCGCAGCACATTTTATTAGGGGGTGCACCGTCAGAGGGGTATGTCTAACACCGCCTTATGGGCGTGTCTAGCACCATCTATTGATGGTCAACACAAAATAAATATCCACCCTTGTACCAATCCTAATAAAGCAGATACATTGTCAGATGTTGTGGTGTGCACCAAACAAACAGCCCCGATGGCACTAACTGCAATTACACTGCTCCCCCTCAGCCTGGTCTGGCTCCCCCTCTCTTTCCCCTGCAAGCTGCAGCAGCTTACTTACAAGTCAGTTACTCACTGACACTGACAGTCGCAGACTAGTACTGCTGCTGCTGCTGGAAAAACGAGTGATGTGTCAATGCTGCTGCCGACCGCCTTCCAGTATTGAATTTGTCTTCCTAAGAGGAATGCTGGCTGCATGCTGCTTCTCATCAGTGGCTGGTGTTGGCATAGCATAGAAGGAGAGAGGTGGGCGTGTGATGGGTGGGCGTGCGAGCAGCATGACGTCATCACGTCACATCACGCTGTTTTTGTACATGGAAGTGGAGCCGGGAGTTTGAAAGCCGGTGGCAGTGGCACCCTTGATTAACCCAGGCGTCCGGTCAGTAATGCAGTCCTGACGGGGTGCAGCACAGAGGGGACAATAATCAGCCTGCTCGGCGATCGCTGCATCAGGCATGTGAGATCAGGGTGCCAGACATTAGGGGGTGCATGTGCGCACCAGGCACCCCCATGCGCACGCCTATGGGGATTACTAATGTGAGGCTTATGTGTAAGGTGCATTATTGTGTGGCATTATGCAGGGTTGCACTGGTCCACAGGGGCACAGGCCCCAACTTCCTGAGGGTTGCTGGGTCAGATGTGGAACTAGCGGCGGTGCTAGGGGCACCAGGCAAAGTCTTGGTTGGGGCATCAAATATTTAGGGCACGTCTCTGTCCAAAAGGAATCCTTTACCCCCTTGCAGCTTGTCCCATAACTGTAATGTACCATATGATGCGTAACCCAGAGACACTTATCTTTGATATTTACATTATTATAAATGATGACTAATCTTAGTTGTAACCAAACAGTACTCCTAGTAGCCAAAGGATTATTTCTTGGATTCACTGAGCAAAACACTTTCAAGGAAAAACAGTAATTAAACAAAATCTTATGCACTATAATTGTGTTGTCCCAATGCAATGTGAATTATATTGAAACATCGTATATGGTTTCATGTGCCAGTGACCTTATGTTATATGTTATTATTTTGTTTGCATTTCTGAACCCCCTCCCCCTCCAATAAAATACTGTATATACATTTTGACAGACAGTAAGCAATTTAGTCACATCATGTAGATTTTTATTTTAAAATAACAAAAATTTCAGTGCATCTGACAAACAAAACATCTTATTAAGGAAATGTTATGCCACATGTTTTGCTGAGCTAGTCTGCCTATGAGGGACAGCTTCATTGAAACCGTGTGTAATGCTTTCCCTAGCGATTTGCATGTCTAAAGCTGATTGTGTGTGTTGATATTTTTGTGTAATATTGAAGCTCCCACAACCTCACAGCACACTGATCGATCAAGTCAGTATATCGCTGCAGCTAGCATCACAGGCACTTCTATTATCCACAGTCACTGCCCTGGAGCCTCTCATTACAGACATAAAAGCCAAATTGGCGTCAATTTTCTTTAAGTGACGCGTTCCTTTATGTATCAGGAACTGGGCAGAGCCGGCTCCTTAGTGAAAGATGGTAATACAATCTTTTATCAAAGGAAACAAATGCTAAAACAGCTCCTTATTATTATTTCTCCTTGCATGCACGGCAGGATGGCTATGGAGGGCTGTTCGATGAAAAGTAGCCATCATGGTAAATTGGCTTACACTTTTACATGTTACAGACCTCAGTTCTCTGCATTCCTGCTATCTTCTTAGGATATTACATTGTGTGTTCAAACAGTCAGAAAGTTCTACAAATTGTGATATGTGCAGTATAATTATGGCATAACTAACATTGCACAATTAACATAAACAAGGAGAAATACATTGTTCTTTCAGTTAATTTCTAATGTGTGGCAAATGTTTTGTGAAGGCAACATTGGGATTCAATAAACTTTCATTATGTCACATTCAAGAACACCTTTCCAACCAAAAGCTTGGAAAGGATATGGGCTGATCTGTATAATGGGGGTCATTCCGAGTTGATTGCACGCTGCCAATTTTCACAGCGCAGCGATCAGGTTACTACTGCGCATGCATATGCACCGCAATGCGCACGCGCGTCGTATGGGTGCAAACAGCATCGTTGCTGGGCAATGCTTCTAGCGACAAATCCATTTGCATGGGTGATTGCAAGGAGATTGACAGCAAGAGGGCTTTTATGGGTGTCAACTGACCATTTTCTGGGAGTGGTAGGGAAAACACAGGCGTGTCCAGGCGTTTGCAGGGCGGGCATCTGACGTCAATTCCGGGACTGGACAGGCTGAAGTGATCGCAGCGGCTGAGTAAGTTCAGACCTACTCTGAAACTGCAAAAAAACTTTTTCGTCCCGCTCGGCTGCACATGCGATCGTACACTTGCAAAGCCAAAATACACTCCCCCGAGGGCGGTGACTATGCGTTTGCACGGCTTCAAAAAGTAGCTAGCGAGCGATCAACTCGGAATGAGGGCCAATGTCTGCTGCTGGCGGTAACATAACCTACGGTAGTTCCTATACGCTTGCATAAATTTTCTTTGGGGGAGCTTTATGAAAGCCCGGAGAGTGATAAAGTAAAACCAATAAGCTCCTGCCATTTTTTAAACACAACCTGTATAATGATAGTTATAAGCTAATTGCTTAATACTTTATGTCTCTCCAATGTATCTCTCTATTATGTTTGATAAATCTCATCCCAACATGACTGTTTCATTAGCTGTACCCAGCTGTGAGAGACAGCATCCAGTCAGTATATATTAACTGAAGCATAGCTGTGACGTAAGCTGGATACTAAGTGGTACATTTCTGAAACTGTGGCTTACTTCTCGTGGGCTTCAGCTTAAAATTTAAAGTGGCACTAATATTAAGTGAAAGCCCTGCTGGGTTTTGAACTTAATATTAGTGACACTATAAACTATGAACTCAAAGTCACTGAAAAAATGCTCCTTGC
Organism: Pseudophryne corroboree; assembly: GCF_028390025.1. Taxonomy (NCBI): domain Eukaryota; kingdom Metazoa; phylum Chordata; class Amphibia; order Anura; family Myobatrachidae; genus Pseudophryne; species Pseudophryne corroboree. The sequence goes on along the minus strand of NC_086447.1, from coordinate 529,539,492 downwards.
AAAAGTCACCACCTTGTACTTACTCCTCTAATACCCCTTTCAGACATATGACCCAGGAATTACCCTGCTCAAGTCCCGGAATTTTCTCTCCAGCAAAAACCCGGGTTTTTCTTCAGACCCCCTTTCACACTACACCACAGACCCGGGAAATTGCCGGGTTGGCCCCTTTCAGACATAACAACAGGAAAGGAGAAAAGAAGACTCTTTTGTGGGCGCACTCTTGTATATATATATATAGACGTCTCAGAAGAAACAATAATATTAAAAATGTATAATTTTTATTAGCAAAATCAATAAAATAGAATAGTAGTAGGATATATTGTCAAAATGGAAACAGAAAAAAAAAGGGGGGGGGGGGTAGGGGAACACAGAACAAATGTTAACAGTGTAAATACTAAATAACAGTTCTGGACCGCCTGGGTTAGAAAATACAGAATAATCACATCTGAATGCCTGAAAAAAAACCTATATAAGTCCTGAATAGGTATATAGATAAAATAACACCTAAATTAGGTTATTTGTCAGCTACATCTCTTGTGAGTGGTATTGAGAAGAAAATAGAACAGGCTGAATAAGCAAGATGAATCTGCTGTCAGTGTTAGACGCTGAGCATGACCGTCCAAGGACTTCTACTGAACTGAGTATTCCTCAAGAGTCTCCCACTTGAGTACTAACCCAGCCCAACACTGCTTAGCTTCCAAGATCGGAAGGATTCGGGCGTTGCCAGTGTGGTATGAAAGAAGAAGGAATATTCAATATCGAGGGCTCGGGAATCACTGATGAGAGTTCACGAATTGAGAAGAAGGAAAGAATAGATAGAGATTTCAAGAGAAAAATAGGGGATCTGCTGCCAATGTTAGACAGGGATGAATACCCCTGAATCAATGGTGAGAGTCCTAAAAAATAGAAAAAGCCAGAAAAAACAGAAGAGAAAAAAAAAACAACAACAATGCTAGTCTATGGTAATACAAGTCATTCACTGAAAAGGTTAGGATCGATAAGGTCTAGGTACAATAGATAGTAGTCCAAAAATGACTTAATTCAGATATACCTTACCGGGTACTTTAAGTACCTGTGGTATTTATAATACCAAATGTTGCAAACAGCTGATTGTACACGAATTGTAAGAAAGTGAATGAAATTTGAACCATAAAAGAATATCTAGTTCGTACTGACAGATTGATATCATGTGTCTCCAAAGAATGTCATGTAGAGAAGTTGGCCAAATAGTAGCTAATTTGTAGCAACAGTTCTATAGTAAGGAGAGAGATAAATTGTAGCTTTTATGTCTCAATGATATCAGAGCTGCAGAGATAGGTTAAATAACCATAATAGACAATGCTACTATGAACATGTTCTCCAAATGGATTTAGAAAAGAACAGAAAGAGAAGAGAAGAGAAATTCTTGAAAAATACTGAACCAGTGATATGTAGTTGATATGTCAGATTAATAAATGACCGAAGCTCTAATACCCCAGTATAGCTCAACAATATTAGATATCATAAGATAGAAAGTCGCTGTACGCCGGCGGCCTATAAAGACAGGTCTCTTTAGAATCAAAAGGCTAGTGGCTATCATAAGCCAGATATAAATCAATTTTATGTGGCAGTATATGCAGCGAACATCGGAATAGATATAAAAGAAATAGAGTATATTAAATTGTACAGATGTTACCCGGGATGGAGGGAGCGGTCAGTCACTGGTAAGCGGCAGGGTACAGTGTACACAAGAGATGTCCGTAACAAGATCCAGATGGCCCGTTGTTAAGGCATGTCGCGAATGCGGGATACAGTGCGTGCTGCGGTTGCAGAGTGCAATGTGACCGCAGGGCTGAACAGTCTGTAGGGTCTGTATGAGAGATAAAGTCTGTTGAAGTCTGTATCAGACAGAGGACACAATGTCCGGTACCCGTCACTGAGGCGTGCTGCGGTTGCGGGATGTTATGTGACTGCAGAGCTGGACAGTCTGTCTGGGTCCGAGTCAGAGGTGGAGCGCAATGCCGGATGTCACGTCGCGGCAGTGCGTGGCGGACCGAGGATGTCAGTCGGACGCTGGGCTGGATGAGACGGGGCTACACAAGGTTCAGGCTATCAGGAGTCGGCTGTACCCCAGGCAGTGGAGTATGGAAGACGCGTTTCGCCCGTTCACCGGGCTTGGCCAACTTCTCTACATGACATTCTTTGGAGACACAGGATTACAATCTGTCAGTACGAACTAGATATTCTTTTATGGTTCAAATTTCATTCACTTTCTTACAATTCGTGTACAATCAGCTGTTTGCAACATTTGGTATTATAAATACCACAGATACTTAAAGTACCCGGTAAGGTATATCTGAATTAAGTCATTTTTGGACTAAGTGCTGTGGTATTGCAGTGCAAAATACAAACGAGACAATCATAAGACCAAGGTATATGATATACTCATAATTATGAGTGTATGCGCAATCCCTGAATTTTTTACAACAAAGACGCATTTTAAACATTTCACAAACAACACGTTAACCAAAAATAAAGTTATGGGCACAATACGCGCCCAATAAACATAGAATAAACATTTCTGTGCACAGTATAAATTATAGAATTTGGTACTGTGGTTTATTGCTGGGAGTACTGTAGATTCCTCTGGAGTTGTATTAGGTAATGAATCTCCATATACTGGACCTCTCTGTCTATTCTTCAATGTATTCGAGGTCGAAATAAAGGAGGTTGGAGACTGGGCTTGCTGCGTATACTGGTGAGTATCCCCAAAAGTGGTGGGAGACTGAGCTTGCTGCGTACACTGGTGAGTATCACCAACAGTGGTGGGAGACTGGGCTTGCTGCGTACACTGGTGAGTATCACCAACAGTGGTGGGAGACGGCGTGCTGCGTACACTGGTGAGTATCACCAACAATGGTAGGAGACTGGGCTTGCTGCGTACACTGGTGAGTATCACCAATAGTGGTGGGAGACGGCGTGCTGCGTATACTGGTGAGTATCACCAAAAGTGGTGAGAGAATGGGCTTGCTGCGTATACTGGGATGTAGCTCCAAAAGAGGTGGGAGACTGGGCATGCTGCGTATACTGGGGAGTCGCCCCAAAAGAGGTGGGAGACTGGGCTTGCTGCGTATACTGGAATGTAGCTCCAAAAGAGGTGGGAGACTGGGCTTGCTGCGTATACTGGGATGTAGCTCCAAAAGAGGTGGGAGACTGGGCATGCTGCGTATACTGGGGAGTTGCCCCAAAAGAGGTGGGAGACTGGGCTTGCTGCATATACTGGGATGTAGGCCCTAAATATGGGGGAGACTGGGCTTGCTGTGCATACCGTGTTTTTGGACCTAATGCGGTATAAGAAGGCGATTGTTGGCCAGAATGAGTGTTTGTAAATTGTGGTGTAGAGGTCATTTTGGAAACAAGCTGACCTAGGAATTCGCGGTTCTCGCTGCTGATCTTATCCTGCATAGCTACCATTTGCGTTAGCTAATTCCTCTGCAGTTCACGTTCATTGTCCATAAATTTTTGCAATCTTGCATCCTCTTGACTCTGCCAATCTGAATCCATCTCGCGTAGTTGGTCGCTTAGGATATTTGTCATGGCTTTTGTAGCTAACTCTATTTTGGTCTTTTTCCTATGAGGCGGGACTGTGTAAACTGAAAAACAAGAAGTGTAAGTTGGACAAATAGATTTATAAAAAATATGAATACATCTGTGCTTGCGGTTACCATGCGGTACCACAATTTGAACGCAGCAACAGATACAGTTTAATAATAACACCCTATTACATCACATATCATAGTCATTACTGTTAGTATACTACATAAAACTATTGTCATATACTATATGTTAAATATGTCTCTGACAATGATAATATAGGAAACTTACTGTTTGAGCGTATGGTAGGCTTGTCTCCCTGGGTCTGTGGTAGGGAATCGTCCCCCTTGCTCTGCGACGATGCTGTCACATCTGTGGCCTTGTTTGGATCGATGATGATGGTGACATCCGAATCAACATCTGGATTTTCATCATCAAATAGGCTCTGCGATGATGCCGGGCTCTGCTGGCTGTACTGTGGAGACGATGTAGCCGCGGCTGATGGTATAGCAGACCGCGTGCCAGCATCACTAGATGAGGATAGGGCAACGGGATTGCTAAGTGCTGTATGGCCAAACACGTTACTGCACAGTTCATATAAGGGCCACTCTATCCTTCCCATACCACTGCAATTTCGATTGTGGTCATGGACCTTGGTATATTGTTTCTTAAGCGACTTTAGTTTGTTAAGAACTTGCTGTTGTGTCTTCACAATACCTCTGCTGGACAGGATCTTTGCAATGTTGCCATAGATCATGGCATCCTTAACAGTCCCTGTTATTTGTGATTTAATTTCCTCCTCACCCCTCACATGTAGTAGCTCCTGGACCTCCTCCTCCTTCCAGTGAGTCATTATGAACAAAATGGCAGTCTCTTCACTGGCACCCTCTGGCACACTTCTCTGCACACTTCTGCAGACTTCTCTGCACAGCTCTGTGTTACTCTGGCACCCTCTGGCACTGGCACACATACATGCACAGCTCTGTGTACCTTCTGCACTCCACAATTCACTACAAAGCTCTTTGCTTCCTCCCATGCTGCTGTGGTGTCTGTTCCCCTCTGTCTGCCGCTGATGAGGTCATCAGCAGGCATCAGGTGGCCCTTTCTGACCAATGAAAACCTTTTTCATGCAGCCAGAGAGCAAATTCCCGGGTCGCGCCTTTCAGACTTAACCCGGGAAGCCAACCCGGGAAGAAAGACCCGGTAAAATCCCAGTTCAATTGCAGGGTTGGCGACCCGGATCACATTCCCGGGCCGGTGCCTTTCAGACATACCAAATTCCCGGGTTGATGCACGTTCATGTGTAAAATCCCGGGAATTTAGAGCATGTCTGAAAGGGGTATAAGCCAAAGCTGGCTTCTGGCTTACTTTTTAAATGGCAAAAATTAAGGATTTATTGTCAGCTAATGCTATAAGCAGATCTGTAATGGCTCAGGCTAGATCAGGACCTTATGGAACACATTGTGGCAGTCCAGTCCGGATGCACCCTGGGTGTTTGCAGGACAGGGCACAACAGTTCGGGTGCCCCGGGTTAAGGCAACCTCGGTGTAGGACTGGACCAAGATGAAGCCCAGGGAGGTGTTAGGACACAGCAGGTTGTCTCTTTAATGTTGTGTCAAATATTATCTGGCAGTTGGAAATTATGTTATTGTATTGCTGTTGATACACAGAAATACCTGGCAATTTCATACATGAGATCCCTTCCTTGTAGATCCAGTCCAGGTATTGGAGCAAGCGCTCCCAGCAATCAGGCACACCTGTGCCACACTTTTATAAAGCTCGTTAGGGCAAGGGCTCAGGGCTCCTGATGACAACAAGTGGACAGGCGATAGAGGGCGGGCCAGTGGGTTAGAGACAGGGAGCCTGAGAATATGTACTGTACATGCTGTTTGTGAACCGGTGGCGAATTGAGCTACCCCTTGAACAATCTGTGAAAAGTCTGTTTACTGTGCTGTGGAAATAAACAGACTGCTTTTCTTTTATGCAACTGTGTCAGCGTCGTGTCTGGTGGAAGGTCGCTTGTTACAACAGTTCAGCTGTCATGTTTAGTACGGCAACTATTGGATTCTTCATACTAGTACTTGAAAGAATATGTTATGATTTCTTGTCAGCTAATGCTATATGCAGATCTGTAATGGCTCAGGCTAGATCAGGACCCTATGGAACACAGTTATAAGCTTTTGTTCAGCTGTCATGTTTAGTACAGCAACTATTGGATTCTTCATACTAGTACTTGAAAGAATATGTTATGATTTCTTGTCAGCTAATGCTATATGCAGATCTGTAATGGCTCAGGCTAGATCAGGACCCTATGGAACACAGTTCTAAGCTTTTGTTCAGCTGTCATGTTTAGTACGGCAACTATTGGATTCTTGATACTAGTACTTGAAAGAATATGTTATGATTTCTTGTTGGCATCTTCCATTTTTATTTAGCACGATGCTGAGTTACTGTGGTGTCGCATAAACTTTGCGGCAAAATATCAGAATGCACTGTAGCTACCAATATGAATTATTTAGTACCAATATATACTTTCCTTCATCATCATACAGTGTCATTTTAATGATTGACAAGTTAAAAGGGGTTGGGTATGGGTGACCTGCGGTTGGGATATAGCCGGTCACCATACCGACGGTGGGATACCGATGTTTAGATTGCCGGCAGATTACCGATTGGGGCGAGCGCAACCAAGCCCCTTGTGAGCTCGGTGGCTCGCTAAGCTCGCTATAGGTTCTATTCCCACTCTATGGGTGTCATGGACACCCATGAGTGGGAGTAGTTCCTGTCAGTCGGCACGCCGACTGATGGGCTTTCCACCTGGTGGGATTCCGGCGTCGGTATAGTGACCAACGGTCATATTACCGCATCCTGGTAAAAGGCCTCTCTGCTTAGACTGTTGTTCTCAGAAGTGTCCTTTGCACTTAGTATTGGATAGATGCAAGTGTTCACTGATGATGATGACTATTAGCATATAAAACATACACATAGGTTCACCACAAGAGGTGTACAATTCTGCATATGGGCAACAACATACAGTATGCCCAATTCTGCATCAGGCCTATGGAGCACAATAAAGTGTAGGAGACAGAGAAAAGTTTTGATGGATCACACAGAAAGGAACATACAAGAAACGATATGACTTTATTGTTTAACATTCTCATATGTTATAGATCGCTAGAAAATATCTAGTAAAAATCAACGCGCAGAGGATAAGTATCAATAATGCTGTATCAAAAGTAGTAGTTTTTCTGTCCTGAATTAGATAAGACAACACCTTTTGATAGTACTACCCCACAGATCAGTACATTTGTTCTGATTCAAGGGCTTAGCTACCATAGGTGGAGGGGCCCTGAGCTGAGAGGGGCCCTCCTTCCCTGCCAGAGTTACATGTGTAATATACATTATTCATCATTGGGTGATACATACGAGCCCTTACAAACTTTTCCTTTGGGACTTGCAATATATCTAGTTATGCCCCTGGACTTGTTCATTCTAATGTTGTATAAAATGAACTGGCGGGCAATATAGTGTTGCATAATATGAACTGGGGCACTGTAATGTGGCACAATATCAAGTGAGGGCACTATGGTGTGGCATAATATATAATGGGGTCACTGTAATGTGACATGAACTGGTTGTACTGTAATATGACATAATATGAACCGGGGCACTGTAATGTGGCACAATATCAAGTGGGGGCACTATGGTGTGGCATAATATATAATGGGGTCACTGTAATGTGTCATATGAACTGGTTGTACTGTAATATGACATAATATGAACTGGGGCACTGTAATGTGGCACAATATCAAGTGGGGGCACTATGGTATGGCATAATATATAATGGGGTCACTGTAATGTGACATATGAACTGGTTGTACTGTAATATGACATAATATGATCTGGGACACTGTAATGGGACATAATATGAACTAGAGACACTATGTTATAATGGTAATATGGGATACTGTGTTGCATAATGTGTACTGGTAGCCCTACAATGTGACATAATGTGAACTAGGGCACCACTATGATTCACAAAATAAACTAAGGCACTACTATGGAGCATAACATTAACTAAGGCACTACTATGGTTCATAAAATTAACTATGGCACTATTATGGGGCATAAAAAGAACACCTCCTGTGGAGATATGTCTCTCTAGAAGCACTGGGACAGAGGCACCTTCAAACTGTTACTATGGGGGCTACAAACTTCTGGTTATGACTGATTCCATGAAGCTTGGAGATCCCAGGTACCCCTTAAGAGCTGTACATACCAGCAGCGTCTGCATGCATCATTAAAGAGGTGCTTTGAGAAGGTGTAAGGGGCTCAGCACTTTGGAAACACTGGAAGATGTTCAGTGTCTGAACAGCCAAAAGTTAAGAAAATTAATAAAGGAATCTCTCATTTTTGGGATTGGAAGGCTGGGTGAAAGCTGTTGAATTGGGACTCAATTAAACCTTTGCCTAAATACTGTACATAGCAAATACCAGTAAATATGTATGCATAGTTATAAAAACTGTACAAGTAACTTTAAACAAAAAGGTACAGGTTCCCATAGCAACAAATCTAATTCCAGCTGTCTTTTTTCCAAGATGTTTTAGAAAATATAATTGTAGCAGCTAACAGCAGTTTTTTCGGTGTCATTGCTCACAATGAGCCTGAGTCAGAATAAGGAGCACACTTTAAAATAAATGCTTGGAACAAATGATGTTTCAATAAAAATGATGCAGATGCAATTTTGGTTTGTCTTTGTAACACCCAAGTGTGTTACAGGCTCTACCGTTAGTGTGGAATTTTGTCGCCGTGCTAGTCGCTCCTGATATTTCTTCTTTTACACGCTCTCAGTGGAGGGGCAGGTGGTCCTAAAACCCCAACACAATAATTGCCACAATTTGTAAACTAGAGAAACCACTTTATTAAACTGGAACTCTTCTGCAATACTGATTCACCTTTATATGTAGTTAGCAATAATGTTTTAGTTACTATCTGCATTTAAATGTATCACATAACCAAAACTCAGTAATTGTTACCTCAAATTAAGACTTATACAGGTTGAGTATCCCATATCCAAATATTCCACAATACGGAATATTCCGAAATATGGATTTTTTTGAGTGAGAGTGAGATAGTGAAACCTTTGTTTTCTGATAGCTCAGTGTACACAAACTTTGCTTAATACACAAAGTTATTAAAAATATTGTATTATGAAATGACCTTCAGGCTGTGTGTATAAAGTGTATATGAAACATAAATTAATTGTGTGTATGTACACAAACTTCATTTAATGCACAAAGTTATTAAAATATTTGCTAAAATGACCTTCAGGCTGTGGGTATAAGGTGTATGTGAAACATAAATGCATTCTGTGCTTAGACTTGGGTCCCATCACCATGATATCTCATTATGGTATGCAGTTATTCCAAAGTACGGAAAAATCTGATATCCAAAATACTTCTGGTCCCAAGCATTTTGGATATGGGATACTCAAGCTTATTACAACCAGTATGAGCAGAGTACTAGTGCAAGTGTAACCCTAATAGATAAATATATACTAAAGGAAACAGCTAATGATTATATGGTTTAGGCAAGCTCATTCGGATACTGCACCTCGGTTTGAGTAAATATTAAGTGGTACTACAGCATTATTTGTGGCTAATGTAGTTGATTACCAAAGTTATTCATGTGTGATTTATGCTTGCGGTTCCAAGTTAATTTAATTTACAGATAGTGTTGTTACACATTATATTTGGTTCGTAATAACTCAATCTCATTAATAGTGGTGACCCGCGAAAACCTGCAACAATAAATCGTTGTAACCGTGCGTTTTTCTGCTATCTAGCTGTGGGGCTCTCTTGGGGTGTTCATCCTTCTGCCACAGGCTTCCGTATCAGGGAAGGCTTTAGAGCTGTTGAATCTACTCGTCATCTGCAAGATACAGGTACGGCACTACACCAACACAGGGTCTGATATTACACTAGCTCCTGACGCATTGACCAGCCCTGCTGCTGATTCTTACAACTGAGATGAGCTGCGCCACTTCTTAAACCCAAGTGCCACGCCCAGCCAGCTGCATGCCTGTCCCTCCCAGTCCCAGCCCACCTCCCAGAGCCTGCTGGTTCTGACAAGGCCACCCAGAGCCACCTGCAGAGATTGACTCGCGAGATTATATCATCTTGCGAGATCCTAGCAGCGGTGCGGCAGCTGGAAGTGGCTGTGAGGGATGTCCGTTACAAGGGATAAATAGCCAGGTGACACACACATACACCCGCCCTCCCGGCAGTCCAATCCACTGCTCGCACGCCTGCCCGCCCACTGATTTATACTAAAGCAAAAAAAATTATCCCACCAAAAAAATGGCTACTGGTGTGCTCTGGCTCGGGCCCCGTGGCATGCCCAGGCCTGGGTAATCTGCACCCCATCTCTCAACACCACTGGCCACCGGAGGCCACTAGGAGACACCGCTGCATCCTGTCAGCCAGTTGCTGCTAACGCTGCTCCATCTTCCCACCAGTCACTGCAGACAGCAGTTAACCATTCGCTCCCCCGTTACCTCACAGGACTCTCTAGGGCAGATGTAACAGTTCCCATCAGCCACCTGCTCCTGGTTCCAGCAGCCTGTAAGTCATGTGACCTGCTGCTGGCTCACCGCTCTATCACTCACTCTTTCTGTAAAGGGGGGTCAAATATATGTGAACTAGAAAATAGGATTTTAATATACCTACCGGTAAATCCTTTTCTCGTAGTCCGTAGAGGATGTTGGGGTCCATTTAGTACCATGGGGTATAGACGGGTCCGCAGGAGCCTTCGGCACTTTAAGACTTTTTTACAGTGTGAACTGGCTCCTCCCTCTATGCCCCTCCTCCAGACCTCAGTATAGGAACTGTGCCCGAGGAGACGGACAAACTTCGAGAGAAGGATTTACTTTAAGCTAGTGGCGAGAGTCACACCAGTTCACACCGTTCAACCATGCCGCACAACATGGCATACAACTCAAAACATGCCAACAAGCATGAATAACTTTACAGTAACTGCTGAATAACAACTTAACACGTGATAATTTGTGTAAGAAGAAAAAATATAATGCAGGAAAAAGGAGCACTGGGCGGGCGCCCAGCATCCTCTACGGACTATGAGAAAAGGATTTACCGGTAGGTATATTAAAATCCTATTTTCTCTAACATCCTAGAGGATGCTGGGGTCCATTTAGTACCATGGGATGTACCAAAGCTCCCAGTATGGGCGGGAGAGTGCGGATGTTCTTGCAGAACTGACTGACTGACCAAATTTAAGGTCGTCAGCAGCCAAGGTGTCAAACTTGTAAAACTTAGCAAACGTGTTTGCCCCTGACCAAGTAGCTGCTCGGCAAAGCTGTAAAGCCGAGACACCCCGGGCAGCCGCCCAGGAAGAACCCACTTTCCCCGTAGAGTGGGCGTTAACCGAACTCGGTATCGGCAATCCTGCCGTGGAATGAGCATGCTGAATCGTACATCTGATCCAGCGAGAGATCGTCTGCTTAGAAGCGGGACACCCAATCTTGTTGGGATCATACAGGATAAACAATGCTTCTGTTTTCCTTATACGAACTGTTCTCGTGACATAAGTCTTCAAAGCTTTGACCACATCCAAGGACTTTGAAACAGCTGAGGTGTCAGTAGCCACTGGCACCACAATAGGTTGGTTCATATAGAAAGAAGACACAACCTTTGGAAGAAATTGCTGACGCGTCCTTAGTTCAGCCCTATCTTCATGAAAGATCAAATAAGGGCTCTTGTGAGACAAGGTCCCTAACTCAGACACCTGCCTTGCGGATGCCAAGGCCAACAGCATGACCACTTTCCAAGTGAGAAACTTGAACTCAACCTTTTGCAGAGGTTCAAACCAATTCGATTGAAGGAACTGCAACACCACGTTAAGATCCCATGGTGCCGTAGCAGGCACAAATGGTGGTTGGATGCGCAGAACCCCCTTCACGAACGTCTGAACCTCAGGAAGGGAAGCCAACTATTTCTGAAAGAAAATGGACAAGGCCGAAATTTGGACCTTGATAGATCCCAATCTTAAGCCTGCATCCTCACCAGCCTGTAGAAATAGGAGAAGACGCCCTAATTGAAACTCCACCGTTGGAGAATTCTTGGATTCACACCAAGATACCTATTTTCTCCAAATACGATGGTAATGTCTAGACGTTACTTCTTTCCTGGCCTGAATAAGTGTGGGAATGACTTTGTTGGGAATACCCTTTCGGGCTAGGATCTGGCGCTCAACAGCCATGCCGTCAAACGTAGCCGAGGTAAGTCTTGATAAACAAATGGCCCCTGCTGAAGCAGGTCCTCGAGAAGAGAAAGAGGCCGAGGATCTTCTATCAGTAACTCCTGAAAATCTGGATACCAAGCCCTCCTTGGCCAGTCTGGGACAATGAGGATCGCCCAAACTTTTGCTCTTCTTATGATCTTAAGAATTTTTGGTATTAGTGGAAGTGGAGGGAACATATACACCGACTGGAACTCCCACTGGGTCACCAGTGCATCCACTGCTATTGCTTTTGGGTCTCTCGACCTGGAGCAATATTTCTGAAGCTTCTTGTTGAGACGAGATGCCATCATGTCCACTTGAGGAACGCCCCTACGACTTGCTACCTCTGCAAAGACTTCTTGATGGAGGCCCCATTCTCCTGGATGGAGATCGTGTCTGCTGAGGAAGTCCGCTTCCCAGTTGTCCACTCCCGGAATGAAGATTGCTGACAGAGCTCTTGCATGTCTTTCTGCCCAGAGGAGTATTTTTGTCACCTCTGCCATTGCCGCTATGCTTTTCGTTCTGCCTTGACGGTTTATGTAAGCCACTGCAGTTACATTGTCTGACTGGATCTGTATGGGACGATCTTGAAGAAGATGCACCGCTTGTAGAAGGCTGTTGTAAACGGCTCTCAACTCCAGAATGTTTATGTGAAGAAGTGTTTCTTGACTTGACCATCTTCCTTGGAAGTTTTCCCCTTGCGTGACTGCTCCCCAACCTTGGAAACTTGCATCCGTGGTCACTAGGATCCAGGCTTGAATCCCGAACCTGCGTCCCTCTAGGAGGTGAGAACTGCGTAGCCACCACAGGAGCGAGATTCTGGCTTTTGTCGATAGGAGTATCCTCTGGTGCATGTGTAGCTGCGATCCAGACCACTTGTCCAGTAGATCCAACTGGAACACCCTGGCATGGAATCGGCCATACTGTAGAGCCTCGTAGGCTGCTACCATCTTCCCCAGCAGGCGGATGCACTGATGAATCGACACCCGTTCTGGTTTCAAAATTTGTTTGACCATCTTCTGGATTTCCAGAGCCTTTTCCACCGGTAGAAATACTTTCTGTACCTCGGTGTCCAGTATCATTCCCAGAAATGATAATCTCATCGTCGGTTCCAACTGTGATTTTGGAAAGTTTATGATCTAACCATGCTGTTGAGGCACCGTCAGGGAAAGTGCAATGTTCTGCATTAACTTCTCCCTGGATCTCGCTTTTATCAGGAGATTGTCCAGGTAAGGAATTATGTTGACTCCTTTCTTGCAAAGGAGATACATCATCTCTGCCATCACCTTGGTGAATACTCTCGGTGCTGTGGAGAGCCCGAATGGTAATGTCTGGAACTGGTAGTGGCAGTATTGAAACGCAAACCGTAGGTATGCTTGATGTGGAGGGTAAATGGGAACATGCAAGTAAGCATCCTTGATGTCCACCGACACCATAAATTCCTTCTTCTCCAAGCTGGAGATTACTGCTCTCAGGGACTCCATCTCGAATTTGAACCTTTTTAGGTAAAGATTTAACGATTTTAGGTTTAAAATCGGTCTGACCGATCTGTCCAGTTTCGGTACCACAAACAGGCTTGAATAAACTCCTTTTTTCTGTTGTAGCCAAGGGACTAAGGTAATTACCTCGTCCTGACATAATTTCTGTATTGCTTCCGTTATATTTTTTCTGTCTTGAACAGAAATTGGTAAGGCTGATTTGAAAAATCGGCATGGGGGAGATCTTGAAACTCTAACTTTTAACCTTGGGATACTATTTGCAGTATCCAAGGATCCAGATATGATTGTACCCAGATCTGACTGAAGAGTTTTAGACACGCCCCCACCTGAGCGGACTCCCGCAGGGGAGCCCCAGCGTCATGCTGTGGTTTTAGCAGAAGCAGCGGCTGACTTCTGCTCCTGCGATCCTGATGCTGTTGTAGGTTTCCTACCTCTTCCCCGCCCTCTTCCTGCGAAAAAGGGGGTACCTTTGGCTTTTTTGTGTGTGTTGGTCCGAAAGGACTGCATCAGATGCGAATGATATGCTTTCTTTGCAAGAGCCGCTGCATAAGGAAGAAATGCTGATTTACCTGAGCTAGTCATTGAAATCATGGCATCCAGCTGGTCCCCAAATAGCACCTCACCCTTGTAGGGGAGCACTTCAATATTCCTTTTTGATTCTGCATCTGCATTCCATTGGCGAATCCACAGTGCTCTGCGAGCTGAAATTGCCATAGCTGAGGATTTTGATCCTAATAAACCAATATCCTTCGTAGCTTCCACCAAGTATCCTGCAGAATCCTTTATGTGACCAAGAGTTAAGACCATATCATCCTTATTAACTGTGTCTATATTTGCTAGCAAGATGTCTGACCATTTTCCAATAGCGTTACCTACCTATGCACAAGTAACGTTCCGGTAGCAATATAAAGGGATTTTAAGGTCGTCTCTAACGTACGGTCAGCAGGCTCCTTTAATGACGCCAACCCTGGGGCAGGTAAAATGATTTTCTTAGACAACCTAGAAACTGAGGTGTCTATCATGGGGGGGGGGGGGGGGTTCCCATCTTTTCCTGTCTTCTTCAGGAAAGGGGTACGCTAAACGTATTCTTCTAGGAATATGACATTTCTTTTCTGGGTTAGACCAGGATTTTTCAAAGAATGTATTCAATTCCTTTGAAGGAGGAAAAATGATCACCGGTTTCTTATTTAGATTAAAATAAGCCTTTTCCTCAGGTTCAGGTGTTGTTTCTGTAATCTCTAACACCTCCCTAATAGCAATTATCATACATTGAATGCTTTTTGCTAACTTGGGGCCCACCCCTCTCAAATCTTCAGTGTCGACACCTGTGTTGGAATCTGTGTCTGTGTCACCTTGCATAATCTGCGCAAGTGACCTCTTTTGAGAACTTGAGGGGTCCCATGTGGGTGACATGGAGGGATCAGCAAATAGTACATCCTCCACTGACTTTCTCCAGTATTTTGTCTGTTGTGCAGACTCAGAGAATTTTCTAGAAGGCTTTGACATATTACTTTGTAATTTTCTCACCCACTCTGGCTCCTTCTGTGAGGGAAGGGCCACCACATTACACTCCTGCGTATCTAAAATGGCTTCCTCAGGGGAAGAGCTCTCTCCATTGTCTGACATGTCACAAACGTGAACTTTCACACCACAATCACACAGGGGAGCTATCGGTGACAGACCCACACTAAAATCTGTCAGAGAAATGCAGAGAGATTTGCCAGCACACACACTGCGCCCTATATGAAAAGAATTGTATATGTATTATACAAAACCTTCAGCGCTTTATTTCAATATTAGGCATGCTCACCTAATGTAATAAACACTCCCCCCCCCCCTCTCTATAACACCCAGGTACTTATTTCAGCGTTGTTATGAGGAGGAAACAGCGTCTGTCAGCTTCTCTCTGTGTGTAGGAGAAAATGGCGCTGAGTGAGTGTCTCGAAAGTCTGAGGAGAAGCCCCGCCCCCTGTAATGGCGCGATCCTGCCTC
Organism: Pseudophryne corroboree; assembly: GCF_028390025.1. NCBI lineage: Eukaryota > Metazoa > Chordata > Amphibia > Anura > Myobatrachidae > Pseudophryne > Pseudophryne corroboree. The sequence goes on along the minus strand of NC_086447.1, from coordinate 529,524,130 downwards.
AGCAACAATAATTTTTATACTGGCTGGTGTTTGTAAATCAGAGGCTATACATGTATTTACCGTCTTGCCAGTGAGAGTAAGGATTTTCCATGCAGCTCAGGGCGCCCCCCCGCGCCCTGCCCCCTGTGTTGTGAAGGGCTGTGTGTTTTGAGATGCATGCTCGCGCAGCGTCCCGGTGCTGCCCTGTACCTTTTTGCCGCCAACGATGACCGGAGGACCCCTCTCTTGTAGGCCTCCGGTGATATACTCACCACTCTTCTGACTTCTGGTTGTGTTAGGGGGTGGCGGCAGTGCTGTGGGAGTGAGCGCTAGCCAGGCTTGGGCTATGTTCAGTACCCCTCAGGAGCTAATGGTGTCCTGTCAGGGAAGCAGAGCCATGAAACTTAATAAGTAGTTGGTTCCTACTTCCTCCCATAAGTCCCACGAAGCAGGGAAGCTGTTGCCAGCAGCTTCCCTGTAAAATAAAAAACCTAATAAAGGTGGTCATTCCGAGTTGTTCGCTCGTTGCCGATTTTTGCTATATTGCGATTAGTCGCTTACTGCGCATGCGCAAGGTTCGCAGAGCGCATGCGGTTAGTTATTTTACACAAAAGTTAGGTATTTTACTCACGGCATAACGAGGATTTTTCATCGTTCTGGTGATCGGAGTGTGATTGACAGGAAGTGGGTGTTTCTGGGCGGAAACTGGCCGTTTTATGGGTGTGTGCGAAAAAACGCTGGCGTTTCTGGGAAAAACGGGGGGGTGTCTGAAGAAACGGGGGAGTGTCTAGGCGAACGCTGGGTGTGTTTGTGACGTCAAACCAGGAACGAAACTGACTGAACTGATCGCAATGGCTGAGTAAGTCTGGAGCTACTCAGAAACTGCTAAGAAATTTCTATTCGCAATTCTGCAAATCTTTCGTTCGCAATTCTACTAAGCTAAGATACACTCCCAGAGGGCGGCGGCTTAGCGTGTGCAATGCTGCTAAAAGCAGCTAGCGAGCGAACAACTCGGAATGAGGGCCAAAGTCTTTTCCAGTAGTACTCTGTAGAGCTTCACTAGCGTGCGTCCAGTCTCACCGGGCACATTTTCTAAACAGAGGTATGGAGGAGGGGCATAGACGGAGGAGCTAGTTCACACTGTAAAAAAGTCTTAAAGACCCAAAGGCTCCTGCGGATCCGTCTATACCCCATGGTACTAAATGGACCCCAGCATCCTCTAGGACATTAGAGAAAATACAATTAACATGCAGGGGGACACAAATACATATAATAGATATCTATACAGATATATTTGACATAGGTGCCAGCATGGGTAGGGACATCCAGGTTCTAGGATACCACATTTTGCATGCAGGGACAAATGTACTGCAGCAGACAAATATTGGGCAACTCTGTTTGTAATTAAGCTATGACAAGACAACTTTAAGGGGCTGCCCAATTCAGTAGTTTGCCAGGGACAGGGCTTTTTCTCACAGTCTCCGGAGCTGCGAGGAAAAATCTGTATTAAAATGTAAATTCTGCAGTTTACACGAAATCAGTGGGTTAGCGCTTGTTAGGCTGGTTTGCCACTCAAGGAAAAGGCAGTTTAATTGAATACCCTTTTCCCATGTGGCATGATCAATTAGTTGCAGGGTATGGTTTTGCTGTGGTGCAAATTGCCAGCCACCCACCTTTTTATTTATTTATTTGCTCCTAACTCTGGATCAGGCACAATATAACAATCACTAGTTATCAGGCCGTCAAAATGACGGAACAACATAACGTAATGTCAGCGCCGGCGGCTGTGTGCGCCAAAACGCAGCAACACTTGATTTGCTCCACCGGGCGCCATCTAGTGGCCGTCAGCGTGCAGAGCACTTGAATTCCCCCATAGAGGTGAGGAGCAGTGTTAAGGCCCGTATTCACGTGCAGATGTGGGGAGAGATGTGTGCTGAGTGAACCGCTCAGCACACATCTCTCCCCCCGCTCAGCGCAGCGCAATGTGTGCTGAGCGTGCGGGGTGGATGGGGGAGCGCTCATTTCACCCAACGGTTGAAATGAGCGACCTGCTAGATTGAGCCTGCATGCAATCTAGCACCGGCGATAGCGATGCGCTGGGCTGCGCATCGCTATCGCTGTGGGGGGTTCACACGGAGTGATCATGCTTAAAAATATAAGCAATTTAGTCAGATTGCTTAGATTATCGCTCCGTGAGTACCCCCCTTTAGCCTTTTATTATATAGGATGAGCACAAAAGGGATGCAGTAAATTTTCCTACAATCAGAATCCCGATGGTCAAAATACCGACAACCATTGACTGATGGTCAAAATACTGACAAGGTCAAAATACCGACATTTAAAATGTCGACAGGTAAAAAAAAATTGAGATTAGTTTTTTAATGATTTTTTCATTGAAACGAACTTGTTCATATTGTTCATACTTTACCATTCCAGTGGACGTGTAAGGGGAACATAATACTGTGCCGAGAGCAGCGAGGTACTGTGCCCGAAGCGCGAGCCATGCAAGGGGACGCGGTAGTTATATGGTGTCCATGTCGACATACACAGCAACATTTTTTGGAAAAAGCCCTGTCGACTTTTTGACCTGACATTTTAAATGTCGGTATTTTGACTGTGTCGACATTTTAAATGTCGGTATTTTGACCATGTCTGTATTTTGACCTTGTCAGTATTTTGTCCATCAATCAATTGTAGTCGGTATTTTGACTGTCGGGATTTTGATTGTAGGTAAATCATACAGATCCCGCACAAACTGCACTTGTTCTCCCCACACACAGCTTGCTGCTTTTTCTTAACAAAGTTGTATGTTTGTTTTTCTTTAATTTTATATATTGGTTATTCTATGTTCCCCAAATAGAAGCAGGTTCCAAACTGGAAGATCTTATACTACTTTTTAGTTAAACATGTAGAATAAAAGAAACATAAGTGTGTTGGTTTGCAAACCCTTATGTTGCTGTGTGACCTAACTTGCTTGTCAGAAATACAGAAAACTTGCACACTTCAACAGTCCCGTGCTTGTCAGCATAGGGGGCCTAACTCAGATGTACATAAACCCCATGTTTATGCACATCTCCGATCATTTTAGATCTGTGCAGTGTGCATGTGCAGATCTGGGGCTTCGATGTTCGTCGCAGTGCCCCAAATACTGCAGCATGATTGCCATGATGATGGCGTTTAGTGGCTTCAGCAGCGTGATTTCATTGGACATCCCGAGTAATCTGATGGTTGCTCAGATGTCAGATGGTCATGCAGTTGATCCAATGCTTCGTACAAAGATGCAGAAGTGCTGCAATAAGCGTCCACCTCTAAATCATCCCCAAGGTCCGGTATTCCATGCAAAATAATTTAAACATGATGAGCATCCTACTTTACAGGAGCAGATCAAGAAAATAACAGAATTTGAAATAAATATTTAATAGGAAAAACATTTATTTTAAAATTGTGGTGGCAATGCTAATTCATTTAATAATATGGACATAACTGATTTTTCAATACTTGTGACACTACTTCATATTTTATTGTAACAGGGGCACTACTTTATATTTTATTTTAAAAGGGGCTCTACTGTACTTATTGTAATGAAATGGGGCCCATGGTTACTTAGCATTAGGTCATTTGTCAGGCTCAACACTGGGCTTTTAGAAAATGGATGGATGGAGAATGTTTATTTATTTATTAGTACATTTCCCCTGTAGAAAGTCTTGGGCCAGTCGTAACCAGGTACCATGTATAAAATAGCTCAGATTTCTGTAGAACTGTGTAGAACTCCTAGAAAGACAAGACTCTCAGGATTCCTGCCCAGTGATGTCTTACAGGAGGTAATCCTATTTAATGCTCAAGTGCTCACAGATCAAATATAACCAATTTATCACAGGCTGTTTGGAAAGCCTGTGGAATACTGAAAAGATAAAGACAGTTACAGAGACTATAGGAGTTAGAAAAGGCTAATGGGGTCTTTGGAGGGTGTTGACCCTTGCCCATCTTGATGATTACTTATCAAATGAAATTGTCTGGGAAGTCATCTTTACCTCCTGCCGTGAAATGCCTATGCACACAGACAGGAGAAGGTGTGAAAGTCATTAGAATGGTAAGAAATAGGAAGCAATCTGCAACAATTTACTGAAATTATAACCATGAAATGACCCCCTACGCTTCAAATAAACACAAAGGAAGCAAATACACTGATGTCTGAAAAACAGATTCTTTTGTATGTTGGAGAGACATAAGGTAAGTATATTACGGTTCTGGCGTTTAATGCTTGCCACTGCAAATCCTTCTTTATAACCTTAGCCCGTACACTGTATAACTGTTATTTGCTGAATCCATATTGACATCTTGATAGAATTAGAATTTGACAGCTAGGGGTAAATTTACTAAAATGGGAGTTCTGTTTAAGATGGGTTGTTGCCCATAGCAACCAATCACATTCCAGGTCTTATTTTCTAGAAGATGCTAGATAAATGAGAAGTATAATCTGATTGGTTGCTATGGGCAACATCCCATCTTAAATAGAACTGCCATCTTAGTAAATTTACCCCCTAAAGAGGACATTTAAACCACACAGCCAACCACATTACATATGTGTAAAGGAACTTTTCTGCTATGACTGACTACTGTATGTATTTCAACTATAACCTTGTAATGGGACCAGCTCAGTCTCTTCTATAATGGGACCTATTCATATGTGCTCTAACTACTGTATGAGAATTAAATCCAGAACAACTATATACATAATATCAGTTTGTGGTGCGCTTCTTTTGTCACAGCTCTTTAATCATCCAGCAAAGTAACCAAGGCCCTGATTTACAATTTGACACAATTTTTACATTTAGCAATGGTAGACTATAGGGCTCCATAGTAAATTCAATCTTGGAAACACTTTACTTTTTACATTTCAAAGGGACGAAATACATTACTTTTTACATTTCAAAGGGACAGGCTCACATTGTCCCCACATCCATGTACTTGTATGTTTTTTAATACATTGTCCTGATACATAATTTCTTTTTGCCACAATATGTGTTGATTAGAAATTATGTTTATTGGGGCTAAAAGCAGCCATTGGTAAATTGGTTTCTAAACTACAAACCAAAATGCTGGAGTATATTTAATAAGCACATTTGATATAATAGGAAACAGTTGCATGGTAGACTTAAGGGTTGAGATAACTTACAGGATACAAAGAGGGGCAGATTAGATGGGCCAAGTGGTTCTTATCTGCTGTCAAATTCTATGTTTCTGCAGCGGGGTACACTGGGGTTCCACAGGGTTAACATCGGGGTGTAGAGTTGGATCTTGATCCGAGGCACCAACAGGCTAAAAGCTTTGACTGTTGCCAAGACGCACAGTGCCGCCTCCTCTATAACCCCGCCTCCGTGCACAGGAGCTCAGTTTGTAAATTGGTGCCTGCAGTGCAGGCTGACAACAGGGAGGGCTGCGCTGGGCAGCCCTGAAAAGAGCTTTCATTTGAAGAAAGAAGACTTCAAGAGCCACAGCATAGGCACTTAAAAGTGCTATGTGTCATTCTGACACATCGTGCTGCGGCTCCCTCACTTCCCAGCGGCGCTGTACAGTCCCGCGCCCTGGTTACTGGGTAACTACAGCGGAGGGCTCCGATTCTTACATAGGGCACACACACACCGCTGCTGCTCTCCGGGATCACGTGGCCGCTGGAAGGGGGAGGTAAGAGGATCCTCCAGACGGGACCCACTGCAAACCGCGAGCCGGCGCGGTCTTTGGGAGGCAGACCGCTCACGTTGGCGTGGACACTGTGGCCGTGCAGAGACCCCACTAGACCACCAGGGCAAGGGTACAGGTTGGATTGTAGCATTAATCCGTTTCCATAAGGCCCGCAGTACCCGGCGGTGAAGTCCAGCAAGAGGATCTGGCTCTGACCTGTAGCCCCTCCCCCAGCCCCAGGGCACCATTTACTGCTAGTGTTCCCGACCTGGAGCTGCATCTCTCTCTATTCCTCACTCCCGGTTAGCATTTGGGCGCCATTACACACAGCTGCGCTGATCTGGGACTGTTGGGCAATGTCTCCTCTGTAAAGCCGCCTGCATCTTCAGCGCTGTGCATTTACAGGACACCTAAGTGCACATTGTCAGGGATATTTAGTACAAGATCCTCTTTGCTATAAATCCAGTCTTTACTGTGCATTGATATATCTATATACCTAATTAGCTTTACATGAGTAGTGTGTTTACTAAAGTATTGCTAGTCCATTGCAGTTTTATTGTTATTTGTGATAATTTCTGCATTGTTCATGTGACTGTGTGTGTGCCAATAGCTGCTTGCTATGTGATTTCCATTCCGTGTATCTCACATATACTGCTATCCCTATATACTGTACCCTGAGGGGGGCTAAGTGCGTCAGGGTGTTCATATAATATAGGGCCTAATTCAGAGTTGATTGCAGCAGCAAATTTGTTAGCAGTTGGGCAAAACCATGTGCAGTGCAAGGGGGGGGGGGCAGATGTAACATGTGCAGAGAGAGTTAGATTTGGGTGGGGTATGCTCAAACTGAAATCTAAATTGCAGTGTAAAAATAAAGCAGCCAGTATTTACCCTGCACAGAAACAATATAACCCACCCAAATCTAACTCTCTGTGCAAATGTTATATCTGCCCCACCTGCAGTGATTATGGTTTTGCCCAACTGCTAACAAATTTGCTGCTACGATCAACTCTAAATTACCCCCATAGTGTTTATCACAGAATATACTCTGTTGGTATTTTCTCTGTGTGTTAGTCACCATATACCCTTTTAAGATCTCCGTGTGTGTTCTGCCTGTAGTCACACTATCCAGGGGGACTTTTGTTAGGTATTCTGTCTGCTTATATTGTACTGTGCCGCCCTAAGGTAAAGCTTTCATATAATGTCAGCTCATCAGGGTGAGGGTTCTGTGGCTGACCCTGCGTCCTTCAGTGCTCATGCCATGGATGTCACTGAGGAAAATACTGCAGCTGAGGGTTTAGGTGCTGGGGGCTTTGTAACCCTCAGTCAGTCTACTACAACGGGGGCAACTACTGACCCACCGTGGGCTACGTTTTCAAATTTACTGAGTACGCTGGTAACTAGACTTGCGCCCCCTATGGGACCTACTGTGCCATTACAGCCACATATCGTCCCTGCTGTTAATCCACCATGGGCAGATACTCTGTCCTCTCAGTTACAGCAATTAAATCAGTCTTTGGCCAAGCAAAATCCTAACCCTCGCCCACCTAGGACCAAAGGGTCCACTCATGTTACAGATACTTCATCTGATGAAGATGGCACATATACTGATCCCTCAGACACTGATGCAGATGCTTCTGATGGGTAATCCCTGACCCAAGTGGATGTTCCTGACCTCATAGAGGCTATAAGGCTGATTCTTCAAATTGATGATGACGACGAACCACCGTCTCCCTCTAAGAAACCAGATAAGTTTAAGCGTCAGTAGGTTACTAAGTTAGTTTTACCACATTCTGACCATTTAGTTAACATACGTCAGGAATCCTGGTAATATCCAGGTAAGAAATTCTCTCTGTCTAAGAAGATGCTGCAGAGATAAGCAAAAATTGGGAAACATCGCCGCCGGTGGACTCACAGGTCGCACATCTGGTGGTATCATCTGCTCTGCCTGTCACAACCGTCACCTCTCTGAAGGAACCGACGGATAAGCGTGTGGAGGGTTGCTTGAAGTCCATTTACACTCTGGCTGGAGCTGTGCATAGGCCTACTATTGCGACCTCTTGGGCTGCTAAAGCTTTAGAGGCCTGGGTTCAGGAAGTAGAAGCGGAACTACAGTCTAATTTTCCTGATAATGCAAAACAGTGTCTTTCATACATTGTTACAGCCTCTCATTATATTCAAGAGGTGGCATCGGATGCAGGTATCCTAGCGGCCAAAGTGCCTACCACGTTTATTGTGTCTCTCCGGATCCTCTGGTTGCTGTCCTGGACGGTAGATCTGGACTCGAAAAAGACCTTGGAGGTTATCCATTTTAAGGGAAACATTCTTTTTGTGGAAGATCTCAACAAGATTGTCGCTGAATTAGCGTCTGATAAGAATGCATGTCTGCCCAGTACTTCACCTTCGGTCCTGAAGGCTAAGAGTACTTCCTTTCGTTCCTTTCGACCTCCCGGTAAAGCCAAGAGTCAGGAGTACCCGAAACAGGCTCGCACTTCCAAATCCACTAAGCCCAAACCTAAACGTGCCTGGACTGCCCGTCAGCCTGCTGCCAAAACAGACAAGCCTGCTGCATGACGGGGCGGGCCTCCCTCTGGGGGATCCCAGGGTGGGAGGCCGACTTCTACGGTTTGCTCAGGTATGGCTACAGGCCACTTCGGACGCCTGGGTAAGGGAAGTCGTCACTCACGGATACGCCATCTCTTTCAAGAAACGTCCCCATCGCCAGTTTTGCTCAACAAACATCCCTTCGGATCTGGTAAAAGCAAAAACTCTCCATCGGGTGGTACGATCCCTCCTGGCAGGGCCGGTGCTAGGGTGTTCGGCGCCCCCCTGCAAACTATAAATTTGCGCCCTCCCATATTCGCGCCGGGAAAAGGGGTGTGGGCTCACAAGTAAGGGGCATGGCCACACAATAGTACCCCCATTTAAAATTACGCCACAATGTAGCACAATCTTATTCCTCTTATACATAATGCCCCACCCGTAGTAGTAGCGTCATATGTAATGCACCCCAGTAGTAGTAGCATCCTTATACATAATTCCCCCCAGTAGTAGTAGTATCCTTATACATAATGCCCCCCAGTAGTAGTAGTATCCTTATACATAATGCCCCTCCAGTAGTAGTAGCATCCTTATATGTAGTGCACCCCCAGTAGTAGACGCGTCCTTATACGTAGTGCACCCCCAGTAGTAGAAGCGTCCTTATACGTAATGCCCCCCCCAGTAGTAGTAGCGTCATTACGCGTAATGCCCCCCTGTAGTAGTAGCGTCCTTATACACACACACACACACACACACCCACCATACACACACACACACACACACACACACACACACACACACACACACACACACACACACACACACACACACACACACCATATATACAAACACACAGTTCTCTCTCACCCTCTACTTACCTAAGCCAGTCTCCCTCGGTACAGCAGCCTGGTCCGTGTAGCCCCGCCCCCTTCTGGGCCGTTTAGCTCCGCCCCCTTCCGTCCCGTTTAGCTCCGCCCCCTTCCGTCCCGTACACAGCCGCTGCCAGCCTGCCCCACAGGTGAGGTGAGGGGAGGGAGGAGGCTTTTCACGCTGCAGGCTCCGCTGCCAGTGACTGTCACAGTCATACAGTGACAGACACAGCAGCAGCAGCAGCAGCAGGGGGGCCAGGACGGCGCAGAAGGGAAGGAATGCAGAGCAGGGGGAGCGCCTCTCCGTCCCAGCGCCTCCCTGCACTGCATCCCTTCGCTGAGCGGGTAGCGCCGGCCTGCTTCCTGGATACGGGAGTGGTAGTGCCGGTGCCTCTAGCTCAGAGAGGCAGGGGGTACTATTCAATGCTGTTCCTAGTTCCGAAACCGAATGGATCTTCTCGGCCCATTCTCAACCTCAATTCTCTGAACAAATTTGTGATAGTTTCCAAATTCCGTATGGAATCTCTTTGCTCTATTGTTCTGGCCCTGGAGCCCAAGGACTACATGGTATCCCTGGATATACAGGATGCTTACCTGCATATTCCTACTGCAGTGTCATATCAGCAATACCTGTGGTTTGCTATTGGCAACCTACATTTTCAATTCCAGGCCTTGACTTTTGGTCTGACCTCGGCTCCTCAAGGTCATGCTGGTCATGACGGCCCTACTCCGCCATCAGGGTATCAGGATCCTGCCGTATCTCGACTACTTGTTGATCCTGGCGAACTCCCCAGAGGTTCTCCTTCGTCACCTGGAACTGACGGTCCAATTCCTGCAAGCCCAGGGGTGGCTCATCAACTGGAAGAAGTCTTCCCTGGTTCCTGCTCAGAGCATGGTGCACCTGGGAGCACTGTTGGACACCCACAACCAGCGGTTGTTTTTGTCTCCCGAGAATGTCTTGAAGCTTCAGGACAAGATAAGATGCTTCCTCTCTCACCCACGTGTGTCAATTCACTCAGCAATACAATTACTAGGCCTCATGGCTTTCGACATGGTGGAGTACGCTCAATTTCATTCCCGCCCTCTGCAGAGGTTAATTCTCTCCGAGTGGGATGGCCTACCTCACTGGATCAGTCTCACATGATATCCTTGGCTCTGGAGGTCCGTCTTTCACTGACTTGGTGGCTGTAGGACCATCAACTGAGCAGGGGTCGTCCATTCTGGATCTCCAACTGGGTCCTTCTGACAACGGATGCCAGTTTGTGGAGTTGGGGTGCGGTGTTGGAGCAACACTCTCTCTTAAGGGTTGGTGTACCAGGGAGGAATCTCTCCTCCCGATAAATATTCTGGAATTGCGGGCAGTGTTCAATGCGTTGACACTAGCCTTGCCTCTAGTACAGAACAGGCATGTTCAAGTACAGTCAGACAACGCCACCACAGTGGCATACATAAATCATCAAGGTGGCACTCGAAGCCGCAAAGCACTGATGGAAGTGTCAAAGATTCTTCATTGGGCAGAATGCCACCAGCCAGCCATATCGGCAGTGTTCATTCCGTGGGTCCTCAACTGGGAAGCGGACTTCCTCAGTCGTCAGGACGTACACGCCGGAGAGTGGAGCCTTCATCCAGAGTTCTTTCAACTCCTTGTGGAACAGTGGGGTCTACCAGATGTAGACCTGATGGTGTCTTGACACAATCACAAGGTAACAGTCTTCGGAGTGAGAACAAGGGATCCTCAAGCAGCATTCATGGACGCACTGGCAATTCCATGAATGCTGTACGTGTTCCCTCCGGTGTCACTTCTGCCCAGGGTGATAAGGAAGTTCAAACAAGAAGGAGGAATACTACTAATAATCGCTCCGGTGTGGCCCAGACGGCATTGGTTCTCAGACCTGCAGGGTCTATCGATAGAGCGTCCTCTTCTGCTTCCACAGCACCCAGACCTCCTTGTTCAGGGCCCTTGTGTCTACCAGGATTTGGTCCGGCTGGCTTTGACGTCGTGGCTCTTGAAGCTTCCGTACTGAGGGACAAAGGTTTTTCTGAGGCGGTCATTCAAACTAAGTTGAAGGCCTGTAAGCCGGCTTCTGCTTGGATATATCATAGGGTCTGGAATTCTTATTTTCTTGATGTGCAACTAACAATTATGATGCATACAAGTTCAGTACTGCCAAACTCTTGGCTTTTCTGCAACAGGGCCTCAAGGTTCAAATTTCTGCCTTGTCGATATGGTTTCAGAGAAAAATTGCGACTCTGCCTGATGTTCATACCTTCACTCAGGGTGTTTTACAGATTCAACCTTCCTATGTCCCGCCTGTGGCTCCTTGGGATTTGTCGGTTGTTCTGGATGCCTTACAAGAGTACCCGTTTGAGCCTCTTGAGTCTGTAGACCTTAAATGGCTTACTCTTAATGTCTTGTTTCTGCTGGCTATTGCCTCTGCTAGACGGGTTTCAGACTTGGGTGCCTTGTCCTGTCAGTCAACCTTTCTGATTTTTCACTGTGACCGGGCGGTTCTTAGAACTCGCCTTGGTTATCTCCCTAAGGTGGTGTCATCTTTCCACCTTAATCAAGAGATTGTGATTCCGGCCTCTGCCTTGCCAGGTTTATCCTCCAAAGAGCAGTCTTTGGATGTGGTACGAGCTCTCCATATTTATGTGAAAAGGACAGCTTCTCTTCGGAGATCTGATTCTCTCTTTGTCCTTTTTGGTTTTCACAAACGTGGCTGGCCTGCTAACAAGCAGACCTTGGCCAGATGGATTAGAATGGTGATTGCACATGCTTATGTACAGCTGGCCTTCCAGCTCCTGCTACCATCAAAGCCCATTCTACTCAGTTAGTTGGACCTTCTTGGGCGGCCCGTCGTGGTGTGACCCTTGAACAAATGTGCAAGGCGGCTACATGGTCCTCAGTGAACACGTTCATAAGGTTCTATGCCTTCGATACTTCTGCCTCCCAGGATGCCTCCTTTGGACGCCTGGGTTCTTGTGCCCGCTACAGTGCGTCCCCTCCCATGAGGAACTGCTTTAGGACATCCCCGATGTTATCCCTATGGAACCCCAGTGTACCCCACTGCAGAAAAGGAGATTTATGGAAGAACTTACCTTTGTTAAACCTCTTTCTGCGAGGTAGACTGGGTTCCACAGGGCGCCCACCCTGACACACTTAGCTTCTTTGGGTTTGTATGGCATTAGCCGCTGATACCTTCTCCTGTCACGAGAATGTGGTGTATGTGGCTACTAACGGTTGTCGTCTTTTTTACCTGCTACTGCATTGGTCTGGTTAATAAAACTGAGCTCCTGTGCACGGAGGCGGGGTTATATAGGAGGCGGCGCTGTGCATCTTGGGAACAGTCAAAGCTTTTAGCCTGTTGGTGCCTCGGATCAAGATCCAACTCTACACCCCGATGTTATCTCTGTGGAACCCAGTGTACCTCGCAGAAAGAGATTTAACAAAGGTAGGTTCTTACCATAAATCTCCTTTTCTATGATTCTGTTACTTTGAATATTTCTATATAACGTAATATTTCCAATAAACAAGAGCTTTTAGTTCACATTTTATTATATATATTGTGTGTGTATGTATGTGTATATATATATATATATATATATATATATATATGTAATATCTACTGTGACAAGTGTACACTAACAATTTAATTAATTTACCTCTGACTGTATCATTTGTATACTGCAAACAATAGTTGGAGCTAAATCTCTCTGCACGTTACATCTGCCCCACCTGCAGTGCAACATTGTTTTGCCCAACTGATTACTTTTTTTGTTTGCTAACAAACCTGAATAACCCCCATAGTGCACAGTCCCGTCTGTCTCCACTGCTGGATCGTTCTCAGCACCTGGAGTTGGTGTTCAGCTATGGTAATACCTATATTTATATGAGTAACTAATACAATGTTGAAGTTATTCATGTGTACATGTATGCTGTGAGTTCTATGATCTATAGCCAACAGGCTATGGCAGAAAACACCATCTGAAGATTGTGTTAGATGTCAGTGCTCTGCAGGTCCTCTATGCTATAACCAGGAAAACCTAAATATTATTTCATAAACAGTCCCCATAGAAAAATTCACATTCTATTGAAGTGTGCTTGTTTATGTACACCATATTTGTTTTCTCTGTTGTTGTTTTTTTGTAAAGGTGATAAATCACCATACCTCCCAACTTTTCAGAACAGCAATGCGGGACGCTTGCGCTGCGTAGCCATGCGCGACCCTAAAAGGGGGCATGGCTTGCCATGGAAGGGGTGTGGCCTCAGCCGAGCGGGCGTGGCTGAGCGCCACGGACCCATTTTTGGCATTTTGGGGGCATGCCCAGCGCTCCCCGAGCAGCTGGGCAGCCCCCTGCTCCTCTTCCAGCATTGAATAGACGCGCACGGCATCTATTCAGTGATCACCGGCTGCTTTGCAGAGCAAAGCAGCCTATGATCAAAGCCTACCCCAACTGACCCCCCCCCCCCCCCACTGCGACCCACGGGAGGGACAGTGGGACAGTGTCCGAATAGCGGGACTGTCCCGCCGAAATCGGGACAGTTGGGATGTATGAATCACTGTGGCAGCTGTAAGAAGCTTGGCAATTACCTTTTTTCCCTGGTTTCTTTTTTCAGACTTCCATCAATGACTTAAAATTCCACAGATATTCTAGTATTATGTGATCTCCTTAGCATTCACAGACCCATAGCACATAATATAGTGAGAAGAGAGGCTTTCAAATGCCCCTCTGGGCTATGTTTCCACTATGACATCATCTTCCTCTGCCATCACATGACTTGCTGAGAGTCTGAGCACTTGTGTCGGTGTTGCATACTTACTGTGGACCAAACGTAATAGGGTGCGAGATTATGAAACTGCCAACACTTATATTTGTTAGCAGTGGCAAATCTGACTACTAGCTTGATCAAATCTCTGTGATTTCAGAATCAAGCACCCTATTACATTTATCTGTGCCCAAGATCCATGCTTGTTTGCGTTTTGGGAAAGGAGATACTGGTTTGTTGGAGGATAGAAGAAAAATAATTATTAAATGTGTGCTGAAGAGGTACTTAACTTATTGTTTAATTAAGTAAAAAAATCTGTGTGGAATTTCTACTATAAATTGTGTTTAAGTTGTCCAGTTTTAAATTAAATGTAAGATTATTATGTAGTCTTGAAAAAGTAGCAACCAAGAAATAAAAGCAAGCTGAAAAAGAGATCCATAGTACAAAGCTGGTACATTTGTGCAGCTCAGACGTTAAATGATAAAATTTAAACATCAGCCCGTTAATGTACACTTTCAAAAAAGATTGCTGTTTCCATATTTACACCTTTCACTGAATTATCTATGTATTCTAAACTTTGAACTTTCTTATAATAAAAAATGACTACAAAATACTGTATGTAAATGTTGCTATTTTAAAGAAAAATAAAATGTAATAAAACATAGGTGGTCATTCCGAGTTGTTCGCTCGTTGACGATTTTCGCTATGCTGCGATTTGTTGCTAAATGCGCATGTGCATGGTACGCAGAGCTATTTAACACAAAACTTAGTAGATTTGCTGGTGTTCGTGCGACGCTTTTCAGTCGCACTGCTGATCGGCGAATGATTGACAGGAAAGGGGCGTTTCTGGGTGGTAACTGAGCGTTTTCCGGGAGTGATAAAAAACGCAGGCATGTCAGGGAAAAACGCGGGAGTGTCTAGAGAAACGGGGGAGTGGCTGGCCGACGCAGGGCGTGTTTGTGACGTCAAACCAGGAACTAAACGGACTGAGGTGATCGCAATCTAGGAGTAGGTCTGGAGCTACTCAGAAACTGCAGCAAATTATTTAGTAGCAGTTCTGCTAATCTTTCGTTCGCAGTTCTGCTAAGCTAAGATACACTCCCAGAGGGCGGCGGCCTAGCGTGTGCAATGCTGCTAAAATCAGCTAGCGAGCGTACAACTCGGAATGACCACCATAATTCACGCTTCCTCAGCTCACCATCTAATCACTGTACAAGGTTTTACTCTTCAGCCATAACAGCCCTCACTGTTGTCAGAAGTTAACATAAAATAATCTTAAAGATACAAATTTCCAACATCAGTTTAGTTCTTCTTAAATAATGAACTCTCGTTCCCTGCGTGATCCTTAAAAACAAACCATTATGCATTAGGCTTGAAATTATTTTTTACCTACGTATCAGGTAACTTGTAAGATGCTTTTTAACCCCAAAGTATACAAACATAATTTTTCTCTTTATAATGTAACCATAGTAACAGTGGCGGAACTAGCGAGCGGTGGGCCCAGGTGCGACAAAATGCTTTGGACCCCCCATCCCATCCAAGTCCACCCCCTCACCTCTGGAGAGGATCTGGTGAGGGGGACCTGCTCAGGGCCAGAGAAATGGATACCTAGCAACAGTGCCGTAACTAGACATTTTAGCACTGTGTGCAAGAAACGGCATCGGAGCCCCACCCCTGCATGCAAAACAGGGGCAGTGCGCGCCGTAAGCGCGCGCAAAAATACATAGTGGCGTGGCTTCGTGGGGAAGGGGTGTGGCCACAAAATAATACCAATTCATAAAACGGTGCACAGTAGTTTCCATTATTCAAATAACGCCGCACAGTAGCACCACTACACCAGGTAGAGACTCTTTTACACCTTACGGTGGACAGATTCCTCTTTTTACACATTACGGCAGACAGCGTCCCCTTTTTACACATTACGGCAGACAGCGTCCCCCTTTTTACACATAACGGCAGACAGCGTGCCCTTTTTACACATAGCGGCAGACAGCGTGCACTTTTTACACATAACGGCAGACAGCGTGCCATTTTTACACATAACGGCAGACAGCGTGCCCTTGTTACACATAGCGGCAGACAGCATACACTTTTTACAAATAACGGCAGACAGCGTGCCCTTGTTAAACATAGCGGCAGACAGCGTACCCTTTTTACGCATAATGGCAGACAGCGTGCCCTTGTTACACATAGCGGCAGACAGCGTGCCCTTGTTAAACATAGCGGCAGACAGCGTACACTTATTACACATAGCGGCAGACAGCGTGCCCTTGTTACACATAGCGGCAGACAGCGTGCCCTTTTTACACATAACGGGAGACAGCGCGCCCTTTTTACACAGTACAGCAGACAGCGTGCCCTTTTTACACATAGCGGCAGGCAGCGTACACTTTTTACAAATAACGGCAGAGAGCGTGCCCTTGTTAAACATAGCGGCAGACAGCGTACACTTTTTACACATAGCGGCAGACAGCGTGCCCTTGTTACACATAGCGGCAGACAGCGTGCCCTTGTTACACATAACAGCAGACAGCATGCCCTTTTGACACATAACGGCAGACAGCGTGCCCTTTTACACATAACGGCAAACAGCATCCCCATATTACACATTACGGCAGACAGCGTGCCCTTGTTACACATTACGGCAGACAGCGTGCCCTTGTTACACATTACGGCAGGCAGCATCCCCCTTTTTACACATTGCGGCAAGCAGATTCCCCCTTTTTACACATTGCGGCAAGCAGATTCCCCCTTTTTACACATTGCGGCAAGCAGATTCCCCCTTTTTACACATTGCGGCAAGCAGATTCCCCCTTTTTACACATTGTGGCAGGCAGATCCCCCCTTTTTACACATTGTGGCAAGCAGATTCCCCCTTTTTACACATTGCGGCAGATTCCCCCTTTTTACACATTGCGGCAGACAGTCCCCCTTTTTGTAGAAAGAAAGAAAGATAAGAAAGAAAAGAAAAGAAAGAAAGAAAGAAGAATTATACTTACCCTCTCCGCTGGCTCAGGCTCCTCGGAGCAGCTTCTGGTCACTCACGATTCCCGGGCAGGAGAGAAGGAGGAGGAGGGAGGTGGAGAAGCGCTGTGTTATTGGTGGAGGCGCTGCTGCTGCTGGCCCTCTGCTTCACTATAGGCTGTTCTCGGAAGACAGCCTATAGTGAAGCAGAGGGCCAGCAGCAGCAGCGCCTCAACCAGTAACAAAGCACTGCTGCAGCTCCCTCCTCCTGCTTCTCCCCCGTACCGCTGCTCCTTTCCTCTCCTGTCCGGGCGGCTGTGTGCTGCGGGCAGCGGTTTCCTGCAGTACACAGTGGCATGTAATGAGTCAGTTTGACTCATTACATGCTTTTGGCCCCTGGACAGAGGCGGGCCCCAGTGCAACGCACTGGTTGCACTGGCGGTAGTTCCGCCTCTGCATAGTAATATCTTTATTAGTGAGATTATCTTCCTCTATATCCTTTTTAGCTTTTCTATGTCCTTTTTTACAGTATGGTCCCAAAAACAGTATGGTGTCCAAAAAAATAGTATACCATATTGAATATGTGGTATTTACATTATTTAATCTCCAGTGTTGCAGTCCAATTGCCATGTTGTCTAAATATTTCCGTAACAAGTTGCCATCACCAAATATGAACACTTTAGGTTCTAGGCCAACTACAAGGTTCTTAATACTGAAATGGTCAGTTTACAAATACCTGGGACACTTTCAATTAGCTGCAAGACTTTCCTAGCATCTGCAACTCCTGGGTTTAGTGCCCAGAGCTATTCAATTAACATACCGTTTTCTTGTGCGCTAAGCCATGCAGCTGACATGCGGTAACCATAGATTCTGAGTTAAGTGCCCAGAGTTATGGGTTAACCACTCGCTAAGGCGTGTGTCTGCGGCTTTCAAAGGTAAGAAATGGGACAGCCATGGATAACCTAACAAAAGATGCTTTGGGAAATTATCTTGGACAATGGATGCAGACAGAGCTTGTTGCCTATCTCCAGTAGTCAAATTGTCAGACTGCAGTCATCTGGAGCTGCATGCAATTTTACACATTTCGGCAGGCAAGTGTCTCCATTTTACCTGTTACGGCAGGCAAGTGTCACCATTTTACACATTACGGCAGGCAAGAGTCCCCATTTTACACAATACGGCAGGCAAGAGTCCCCATTTTACACAATACGGCAGGCAAGTGTCCCCATTTTACACAATACGGCAGACGAGTCCCCATTTTACACAATACGGCAGGCAAGAGTCCCCATTTTACACAATACGGCAGGCAAGAGTCCCCATTTTATACATTAGGCAGGCAAGAGTCCCCATTTTATACATCACGGCAGGTGGCAGAGGAAGGGGGGGGGTAGAGAGAGAGAAACTTATGTTTGAAGAGGTTCTTCCCGCTCTTCGGCCCGCCTCTCCCTTGTCGCGCCGGCCCTTCCTGTAGCTTGGCTCCCTCTCCTCCCTCTTCCCGAGTACCCAGCTGGGGGGGCGGAGTTTCACAGAAAGACGCGATTGCGTCATGACGTCACGACGCAACCGCATCATTCCGCGAAACTCCACCTCGCGAGCTGGGTACTCGGGAAGAGGGAGGAGGGGAAAACAAAGATCAGCACAAGTGCCGCGGCGAGCGCCCCATGCGGTTGCACGGATCGCCCGCAGCAAGAAACGTCACTGAGAGCAAGAGCAAAAACAAAAAAAAGTGTTTTGTCATCAGTTCTCCAGACTCTTAGCTAATCTAAAAAGGGGAGCACAGAGAAGTTTTGGAAACATAATTTCTAGACCTTCATAATTGCATAGCCAGACCATTACATTTGGATAGGCAACAATCCTGTGGGATTGTCCCAGGATGCTCTTGCTCCTAACAGGAAGCCAGCTCCAGAAGTGAGTACTGGGGAGCACAGAATTGTCAGCAATGATTAGCTCAGCTCTCTGATACATCTCTGGAAGGCATGAGATTGCAACGTCCAAAACAGTCCAAATATCAAAGTCCAAAATATTTGGTGGAGAGGGGATGAAACAAGCAGAGGAAGAGGAGACAGGTTTCAATAAGGACACACGAAAAATAGTGAGGACCTAAAAATATCAGAGTTTCAAAGTCATGGGTAAATCCTTTTTAAGAAAAGGCTACATTTTTTTCAGATTGGTGCTCCAAGTATAAATACCTTGTTGACAACCAAACTTGCTGTCCTGCTTTATAAAATGGGAGCATAGAGTACTTTCTTTCACTTGTTGACCATATTGGAAATTGTCTGCCAAGTTTTATTTCTTTCTGTTTACTTCTGAGTGTTTTATAAACTTTAGGAACTAAAACATAACATTTTAAATAATACTATATAAAATGAAAATATATGTACTGTCAAAGTCGAAAAATATTGTAATGCATGCCCCACGTACTAACCCCAGGAACAGAGGCGGAACTACCGGCAGTGCAAGCAGTGCGTTGCACTGGGGCCCGCCTCTGTCCAGGGGCCCAAGCATGTAATGAGTCAAACTGACTCATTACATGCCGCTGTGCGCTGCGGGCAACCGCTGCCCGCAGCGCACAGCCGCCCACAGAGGAGAAGAGCAGCGGCACGGACGGGGGAAGGAGGAGGACAGAGGTGAAGGAGGGAGCCGCAGCAGCGCTTTGTTACTGGTGGAGGCGCTGCTGCTGCTGCCCCTCTGCTTCACTATAGGCTGTCTTCCGAGAACAGCCTATAGTGAAGCAGGGGGGCAGCAGCAGCAGCGCCTCCACCAATAACACAGCGCTGCTGCGGCTCCCTCCTCCACCTCGTCTCCTGCCCGGGAATCATCAAGCTGCACGAGGAGCCTGAGCCAGCGGAGAGGGTAAGTATGATTCTACTTTCTTTCTTTCTTTATTTCTGTCTTTCTTTCTTTATTTCTTTCTGTCTCTTTCTTTCTTTATTTGTTGGGACTGCCTGCCGCTATGTGTAAAAATGGGGGACTGCCTACCGCAATGTGTAAAAAGGGGGGACTGCCTGCCGCTATGCGTAAAAATGGGGAATCTGCCTGCCGCAATGTGTAAAAATGGGGAATCTGCCTGCCGCTATGTGTAAAAAGGGAGAATCTGCCTGCCGTAATGTGTAAAAATGGGGAATCTGCCTGCCGCAATGTGTAAAAACGGGGGACTGCCTGCCGCAACGTGTAAAAAGGGGGAATCTACCTGCCGCAACGTGTAAAAAGGGGGAATCTGCCTGCCGTAATGTGTAACAAGGGCACGCTGTCTGCCGTAATGTGTAACAAGGGCACGCTGTCTGCCGTAATGTGTAACAAGGGCACGCTGTCTGCCGTAATGTGTAACAAGGGCACGCTGTCTGCCGTAATGTGTAACAAGGGCACGCTGTCTGCCGCTATGTGTAAAAAGTGTACGTTGTCTGCCGTAATGTGTAAAAAGGGGACGCTGTCTGCCGTAATGTGTAAAAAGGGGGACGCTGTCTGCCGTTATGTGTAAAAAGTGGACGCTGTCTGCCGCTATGTTTAACAAGGGCACGCTGTCTGCCGTTATGTGTAAAAAGTGTACGCTGTCTGCCGTAATGTGTAAAAAGTGCACACTGTCTGCCGTAATGTGTAAAAAGTGCACACTGTCTGCCGCTATGTGTAACAAGGGCACGCTGTCTGCCGTTATGTGTAAAAAGGGGACGCTGTCTGCCGTAATGTATGAAAAGGGGGACGCTGTCTGCCGTAATGTGTAAAAAGGGGACGCTGTCTGCCGTAATGTGTAAAAAGAGGAATCTGTTCACTGTAAGGTGTAAAAGGATCTCTACCTGGTGTAGTGGTGCTACTGTGCGGCGTAATTTGAAGAATGGAGACTACTGTGCACCGTTTTAGGAATTGGTATTATTTTGTGGCCACACCCCTTCCCCGCGAAGCCACGCCTACGGCGCGCACTGCCCCTTTTTTGCATGCAGGGGTGGGGCTCCGATGCCGTTTCTTGCACACAGTGCTAAAATGTCTAGTTACGGCACTGTTGCTAGGTATCCATTTCTCTGGCCCTGAGCAGGTCCCCCTCACCAGATCCTCTCAAGGGGTGAGGGGGTGGACTTGGATGGGATGGGGGGGGGGGCCCAAAGCATTTTGTCGCACCTGGGCCCACCGCTTGCTAGTTCCGCCACTGCCCAGGCGCATGCCTGCTGTGCGTGCACTCGGTCTGCCGTGCGTGCGCATATCCGCAATTTGCGTAACGGAGCTTTTCACGGCCATGCGCCTTAGCGCGTGGTATGCGCATTTACGGTAGAGTTTGTGAGCGCATAGAGGGTTATTAGAACATTACATATTTAACCCAAATAGTGTACATTTTAGATATAGTTCCCCTAGACCATGTCAGCGAGTATTAATAGTTCAAACAGTTCCTGGACAGAGAGATTCGCCTTTGCATGATAGGAAGGGTCAGATAAAGGTTGGAAGGTGATGTCTAGTATCCAGCTGTAGGGCATTTTGAGGGTGACATTCCAGTGTTGGTTAGAGAAAGATCGCTTGTTCCTGCTTATAGTTATGTACAAAAGTAGAATATGAACATTAACTGTATTTACTTTTATTATGTATGCGGCGGGAATCCAGAAGAAACCACCCACAAGAGCAGTTGGGGAAAGACATCGCCCACCTATTCAAATCCACCTATGACCTCTTCTGTAATGTAGAGACACATCTCTGTGTCCAATGGACAATGGCCCTCATTCCGAGTTGTTCGCTCGGTATTTTTCATCGCATCGCAGTGAAAATCCGCTTAGTACGCATGCGCAATGTTCGCACTGCGACTGCGCCAAGTAACTTTACTATGAAGAAAGTAATTTTACTCACGGCTTTTTCTTCGCTCCGGCGATCGTAATGTGATTGACAGGAAATGGGTGTTACTGGGCGGAAACACGGCGTTTCAGGGGCGTGTGGCTGAAAACGCTACCGTTTCCGGAAAAAACGCAGGAGTGGCCGGAGAAACGGTGGGAGTGCCTGGGCGAACGCTGGGTGTGTTTGTGACGTCAACCAGGAACGACAAGCACTGAAATGATTGCACAGGCAGAGTAAGTCTGGAGCTACTCAGAAACTGCTAAGTAGTTAGTAATCGCAATATTGCGAATACATCGGTCGCAATTTTAAGAAGCTAAGATTCACTCCCAGTAGGCGGCGGCTTAGCGTGTGTAACTCTGCTAAATTCGCCTTGCGACCGATCAACTCGGAATGAGGGCCAATGAGATTACAGTGACCATTGTATTGTGTATGCATGTTGTGTATAAAAAGCCCATTGTTGACTGGCCGGTCAGAAGATTCTGAACGCTATCTGTATGACCAGCGGAGGACCGACTCGGGTTGCGCTTGCGAACATTCTCACGTATGTACATTCTCTGTAGCCATTATTCTGTTTAGATTTACTTGTAGCCTGTAGTGTATGATTTGTACTGTTTTACCTTTTGGAATTAATCCACTGTGGCCTTAGAACCCTGTGGTTGCAACTACAAATCAGTGTTGTGTTTTCACTTTCCTGCATGGGCTTTAGAGTGTATTTATCTGTATAAGGTGTATAGGTATTGGTAAGGTGTACGCACTGCGGTTACTTTATACCGTCAGTGCTACTTAAGGTTTAAGGTATAACATCATTGCAGTACTTTGCTGTTAAGGGTTTAAAGTGTAAGCATATCATTACATTGTATCATTAACAAGGTTTAAAGGTTATCAAGTGTGTGTGCGCTCGCTGTGTGTACTCTGTACACTCAGCGCGAAGTGTGTACGCCAAGTGCGTACCTCGTGCAGCACTCTGTACGCAAATAGCGTACAAAGTGCGTAGCACGTGTATTCCGCCTAGCGGCCGTAGCGGCTCCACGATAATAGTGTATTTAGAGGTATAGCTTTGCGGTCTAAGATAATATCGACATTATCAGTACTTACAGAAAGTTAACACTATACAAATAAGCAAAGTCATCTAAAATTAATTACATAACATAACCAAAGCTTTTTAAAAACAAGAAGAGATGATCTTTCACAGTTTTAGATGCAAATAGTCAACTTAGTTTAACTAGCCCTAGGCGAACACTTCAGCAGAATCCAGATGTTGCTCTTCAGATCCTGAGCCTGACTCTTGAAAGGTCACCAGCTCCTCAAACTCCACTGAAACTTAGACACCTGACTTCCACCTCACCAAAACCTTTTTCACCAATGCTTTTATTTTGCCAGCAGGGGAATTTATAAATTACGTTTTTTGAAGCATTTCTTCCTCCTTTTTTCTGTACAATGGACAGTTAATTTGAACTATAGCTTATACTAACGTGATGTGACCACTTTGCGGTAATTAGCATAATGAATATGATTGGCCCATCAGATCTACACAGACTTTCCAGGTCCACGTTAGGCTTACAGGTGATCAAGCCCACGTGGTGAAATGCGTTCTACAAGCTCATACACCAACTCCCCGCTGCAGAGGGAAGCCGCATCCAGACAGCAGACGGTCTCCTATCACACTGTTAGCAATCAGATATCCTTCTTTCCGTGTGCACTCCTCTCCCATTGGCAAATTTGGACCGTGCAATGCACAGGTAACCAAGGCCAAGGGAAGCAGGAGTGACACACCCTCTGTTGCTTTCTACCGGCATGTCTGCAGTCCCGCTATCACCCCCGTCTGCTCGGAGAAAACGGTGGGAGCAGAAGGGGCTGTACACACTAACTCTGTATCTTTTCTATTTAGAGTACCTGACTCATTTATGCATATGCAAACTGAATAACACCTGAATTCTTTTCAGAACACGATTGATTTATTCATCTACCTATGCATATGTGATGTGATTATATTGTATGTGTTTACATTGCATCTCTCAGACCACATTTGCATAAACTAAAAAAGTGTAATGGTGTACAGTATATAGATCAGCTATGATTTTGATCATGACTATGGACTTTTTTCTATGATCAGTTGAGATAGCTTATGCTTGCAGTGAAAACTCGAGAAAGCAAATGTGAGTGCCCTGTCAACAGCATCTGGTATGGAGGTGGTCAGACCTCTATGTCTATATACAAGAAAGAAGAAATACTGGTGCCGGGAGTTAATCCAATAATTAAAAAGGTCTTTTCACAATAAAAATATATAAAATATAACAATTTATTACAAATTCATAAAAAAGAGGGATAATTGCCACAAATCACATGAAGCATATATAAAAAAAAATAGCTTGTTGGAAATATTAACCTCCGGTAATCTCCTCAATAAGAAGCTATATTGCAATCCTGGCTAGGGCTGGTGGCGAGTGAGTCCAATTTAAGCCAGAGAAGATGATGAGGAGATGGTAGGTAAGTGGTCCATACAAGCAAGAGCAACGCGTTTCGCTGGTAAAGTCACTGCCAGCTTCCTCAGGAGCATGGACTCACTCGCCACCATCACTTTCCTTGAATCAAGAATTTCCTTGGACCCAGATCTTATTCCTCACTACACAATTGTATCCCCAAGCCATTGGAATACCTATGGGACTGCACCATACAGATCGGGTAATACCATTGCTTTAGAAGGATTTTAAACTTTTTGTGGAATGAGCCCTAGCCAGGATTGCAATACAGCTTCTTATTGAGGAGATTACCGGAGGTTAATATTTCCAACAAGCTATTTTTTTATTTATGCTTCATGTGATTTGTGGCAATTATCCCTCTTTTTTATGAAATTGTTATATTTTATATATTTTTATCGTGAAACGTCCTTTTTAATTATTGGAAATAATAACTACAGGTCCCCAAATAAATGGACAAATATAGAGTGCCATATCCTAAACAAATGGCAATAAAATACCTCATCAGAGGATGTAATTATTGATAAATAACTTATTGAAGTTTGCAGGTTCAAATGTTCCATTTGTCTTAGTGAAGACCGGAATTAAATATACTCTGAGTAATTAATTAAATATTGTACGTCGTCTTTCTCATTGGAGAACAATTTTTCTTCTATTTTACCACCACATTCATTTTGAAACCTTTAAAACATTTTTTGATTGATGCATGTTAATAAATAATAATGAGCACACTAAATGTCTGTTATGTGCCCTTGATACTTTTTAATCATTTTTTAAGATAAGATAAAATAAAAGTTACGTTTTAATATTCTCTTAATTATCCATATACAAACCATTTAAAAGAGTGCTCCACAAAGGAATTTCTTTCTTGGAATCTTTTCCATGATTCTCCACTTGTACTCACCAAAACCTTCACAGCTTGAGAAAAAAGGTTAAATACAACCCTAAGAGAAGGCAACCCTAATGAGGAAGAAGCTGTACTTGTGCAAAGGCTGGAGGGACCCTAACACTTAAGACCACAGAGGTCACCCTGGAAGAACACTCTATAGCAGAAGTGATTGCAGCAGCAAATATGGAGAACCTCCTAAATCCTGGGCCAACTGACGACAAGCAAGAGAGGATAATCTGGGCAAACAGGACAGATAGGGCATATGGACTATGGAGTAGGGGGATACAGACTGCTCAGAAAGGACAAGTATAGTGACAGATGAGGGGACAAAAGCAGTGCAAGGGCTGCAGAAGCAGCCACCCAAGACTCCAGTGCAAGGTAGGTGGGCAGGGAGGGACACAGCTGGGACAGTTAATCTAACCAAAATATGACCTCCCGAAGCAGATGCAGAGCCAGCAAAGTGATGCAGGCAGAAGAGGAGAGGTACGTGATTTGAGCCCGCAATAAGAGAGGAGGCATCGGGGAAGTTACCCTACCCTGGTATGAGAAAGGGATTGGGGTTGTCACGTAGACTCCTCTAAGAGATCATAGGCAGTAAACAAGTGGGAGGCCCAGAATGGTGACGGGGACATATCACTACAAGAGGACACAGGAGCAGAGAAAGAGGGAAAAAGAAAGAAAAGAGAAACTCCCAATTACATGGCAGTGGTTACCCTTTATGTTGAGGTGGGAGGGGCCTTCATTTTGAATTTGCCTCTTGGTTTAATTTCCTTTTAGATGGTAAATGAGACTTTGTTAGCTATTAAACGCACAATACAGTCATGAACTACATTGTGTATAATGTATGTGAAGTAACATTTCCTGGACTAAACCAGGCAAATACAGTATACTACTGTTTACTCCAGGAATAAAGATAGTGCATGCTACACTTGCCAAGCAAGATGCATCTTACTTATAAACAGCTCTGCATATTGAGCAAACTGCACTGTTTTGTGGAACAAATTTCACAATTGCAATTTACACACATATTCCATCCATAATGAGGAGTAAGAGCCCCCTGAGGAGAATGAAGGTGAGGCAATGTCTGCACAGGAATATGAAGAGGAGGGAGCCATGAAAAGGAGAGTCCAGCAGAGTTCCATGTCAGGAGGTTATTAGGGGTACATACGTTGCTAACCAGAGCTACTGGGCTTGTTTCTGAGTCACACAGTGATACTGCACACAGTTGGCCGATGTTTTAAGTCTGCACATGCATCCCAGTCACATAGCACATGCGTCCTGATTGTTAGTGCATGAAGAGGCACAACTGAGTTGGATGCATGATCTGTGCAATTCATTGAGCATTCCTGGAAGGTAACAAGGGGTTGGCTAAGAAGATGCAGGCGTGTAGCAGGCATGTCACTATAAGCAGCCCCATAACTCAGTGACAGCACACTCTGTGCAGCCGTTGCACACCCCTGTGAGCACATGCTGTGATAAAACTGTGCCCAATAGAGTGGGTCGGCGGCATCCGCCATCACCAGGACTCTATTGCACCACTTTGAGTGTTCTAAGGACATTCAGAGCGGCTGTACAGCCTGCAGGGTGCGTAGTTAGAATGTCCAAAGGACACACTAGCCGGGCACTGCACCAGTGACACTGGCTGCACGGTGTCAAGTGATACCCTGCTATCCAGATTTAAGGTCAGCGATAGTGCCGCTCCCAGGGCACTACACCCTGTGGGACAACAGCAGCTGCAGCAACCTCCTTATGACCCTGGATGCAGGTGACTCTGTCTAAAGACACAGAAACGATTGCACATATTATTGTCAGACAGAGAAACTGCACCTGCCATTGGACTGGTGCAAGTTTTCGATGGTGCACCAAGACGTAAATGTACCACCAAAAGACGCTGCAAGTGGGCATTTCAGTATAATGAATATCAGCTGCAGCATTAGCATAAGACACATCTATGACTGCGTCTGCTAGCTATTCAGAATCAGGCCCATTATCCTTAGTGGCACTAGTTTCTCCTGAGACATTATGACCCCCACACCCAACCTACCTCATATCTCAAATAAACTTTAGTCTGACTACAGACAAATATAGCAATGTGACTTTATGCTATGAGGATGAAGATAACGGACAATTTCAGTTGTCAGGTAACAATATTGGATAAGTATATATATATATATATATATATATATAATACATATATATACTGGAAGAATGTGAAGCATTTGATATCCCTCAGTAGTATAAGAACAACATATAAAGTATCTGGTCCTTTAACAGTTAAGTAAAGTGATGTTACTATGGAAAGTTTGTTCTTCTTAGACCTCTGCAAGTGGGTAGGAAATTGCATGAAATGTACTTTAGACACATATTGAGCAAATTAATAATAATAGGCAAATTACAGTAGAATGCTTGGCACATCAATGGAACTGCATACAAAGAAAAAGGTTGCAGGTGCACAATTCAAACATTACCAATTTATTAATAATAATAATTGCAATAAAATTTTGCATTTTAAGCGAGGTTCTTCGCATAGTTATGGCCATAAGTAACGGCTTGCCCACCGCGTCCAGGTGACCTCATTAGTCGGGCAAGTCCCTAACATTTTGGGGGGTACAAATCTAGGGTGCGGGACCCCCCAAAATGAAGCAGCTGAGTGACCCCAGGGCAACACAAAAGTGAAAAAATATATAGTGAAAAAGTGAAAATAGGTTAGTGAGAGAGGCTGCTGAAAACAGCAGGGGTAAATTAGTGAGAGGTAATGAAGGGGGAGATAAAGTAGTGAGAGGTAAAGTAGTGAAAAGTGAAGGTAGGAAATTAATTACATTGAAACAAAACACACGATAGGGATGAAAGTAAATATGAAAATAAGTCTTAATATGTGTTGCTCCTGAGGCAAAACAGCCACAACAGTCCAGGGGGACCCACACCCCGGAAATGCACCCCCATCTGATAATCCAATAAACAGTTGTGCAGGACTCACCTTGCTCTGCATGCAGTCTAAGAAATGTCAGGAACCTAATTAAAACCAATATATAGGACAGGTGGGCGTGGGTGCTACCACCAGGCAGAAGGGGTCTCTGGCCTTCTATTGTGTATGTAAATACACAGCATTGGGTATACAGGGGAGGGGTCCTGGGGTGCACACCGGTACTGAGAGGTGCGACCCTGCGGAGACCTTTCAGTAGAACTGCATACAAAGAAAAAGGTTGCATGTGCACAATTCAAACATTACCAATTTATTAATAATAATAATTGCAATAAAATTTTGCATTTTAAGCGAGGTTCTTCGCATAGTTATGGCCATAAGTAACGGCTTGCCCACCGCGTCCAGGTGACCTCATTAGTCGGGCAAGTCCCTAACATTTTGGGGGGTGCGTAGTTAGAATGTCCAAAGGACACACTAGCCGGGCACTGCACCAGTGACACTGGCTGCACGGTGTCAAGTGATACCCTGCTATCCAGATTTAAGGTCAGCGATAGTGCCGCTCCCAGGGCACTACACCCTGTGGGACAACAGCAGCTGCAGCAACCTCCTTATGACCCTGGATGCAGGTGACTCTGTCTAAAGACACAGAAACGATTGCACATATTATTGTCAGACAGAGAAACTGCACCTGCTGTGGCAGGCCTAACAAGGATGTACTGCCTGCCGCTGTGCAGGTGTCGTCACTTCACCCACCTGTGCAACGCCGTCAGACGATATCCAGATGCGTAGGGACTCCGCCCTCCGGACCAGCGCGAACACCACCTCACCGCGGACGACGGGGGTCTGGAAAGAGAGGGATATGCCGGTTGAGACGTACGCCCGACCTCCGCCTAGAGTACGGGACACGTCAGGGGTAGCCGCGACCTTCACCGGCTGGGCGGAAGGTCATCACTGGCCAATAGGCCTCAGCTACCCAATTCTCACACACTCGCACTCTCGCACGTTGTGTGGTGAGAGGGGGGTCCTCGCGTCCGCGAGCAAACCCTCCCGACCGGTACACAGGGAGGAGGAATGACAGACAGACAGACAGACAGGCACAGGGTGATACTCACTTCCAACTTGCGGGTCACCTTGATTGTCGCACCTCTCCACTCCTGTTGGGGCAAGAAGAACAGCCTCCCTACCTGCAGGCTACTCTACGGCTAACAACGATACAGCCAACTACGCCTGCCTAAACAAACTAACTTAAACAACTGGAGGCTACTGGTTCTATCCCAATCAAACAGAGACCGGACCAATTAATCACGTTCACTACCCGGCAAGTCAGTGGAACAATTCCCCGACCCAACAGTATATCCCGATTTACCGGTCCTACCTTCCCGATGTTGGACACCGGCCGGTGCCTTTGGCTCACAATGAAGGACGGGGGTCTGAAGCAGACGGTGGCCCACCCCCGACGGCCGGGGGGATGGCGACGTGTGGGACGGGAACGTTACTCCACACTCCCAATCCCCTGGGCCATACACCGCGTGGGGCCGGTCGGCTTCAAACAACAGCCACTGATCCCTCAAAAGCTGCTGCACAGCCCACTTCCAACCGGAGGGGCGCAGGCAGGAGCCTGGGTGAGGGGCGCAGGCAGGAGCCTGGGTGAGGGGCGCAGGCCGGAGGCCTGGAGTGGGCACAGGCCGGAGGCCTGGAGGGGGAGCGCAGGCCGGAGGCCTGGAGGGGGAGTGCAGGCCGGAGGCCTGGAGGGGGAGCGCAGGCCGGAGGCCTAAAGGAGGGGCGCAGGCCGGAGGCCTGGAGGAGGGGCGCAGGCCGGAGGCCTGGAGTGGGCACAGGCCGGAGGCCTGGAGGGGGAGCGCAGGCCGGAGGCCTGGAGGGGGAGCGCAGGCCGGAGGCCTGGAGGGGGGCGCAGGCCGGAGGCCTGGAGGGGGGCGCAGGCCGGAGGCCTGGAGGGGGGGGCGCAGGCCGGAGGCCTGAAGGGGGAGCGCAGGCAGGAGGCCAGAAGAGGGCTCAGGCCTAAGGCCTGCCTACCGTGGACACAGGCCGAGGGCCTGGTTACACCCGCAGGCCTAACGCCTGTCCCTGGTGGTCTAGTGTGGAGCTAAAGGTAGGTAGAGGTGGCCCAGGGCCGCCTACCTGTAGCGGAGGGAGAGGCTGCAGCGGGGAGCTTCGTTAGCTCTTTTGCTCTCCACACGCTGCAGCACTCTCCGCCGGACTTCCGCCGCTGGTCGCCGTCTTCTGTCTTCCTATTCAACTCCGCCGACGTCTTCTTCCGTTCCGCCGACGTCTCCTTCGGTTCCGCCGCTGTCTTCTTCCGCCGCTCTGTCGTCGTCTTCTCCCGCTGGAGCTCTTCTTCCGTCGCTGACTGGACTGACTGGTCCCGCTCCGCAGCGCCTCTTATATGGCGCCGGGAGCGGGCGGAGCCATGACGCGGCGAGCCCCGATTGGCTCGCCGCGGCGAGCTCTGATTGGCGGCCAAGGCGCGAGCCCTGATTGGCTCGCGCTTGGCGTGCCGTTTGAAATGCGCCGCTGGGATTGGAGGGGCTTGAATCCTTTCGGATGCAAGCCCCTCCAGACAGGAAACCGCCCGCCGCGTCGCCGCCCGTCGCTCCGTGGAGGGGAAGGTGGCAATCCCCTTCACATTTCCCCCCCCTTTGTCCTTTGTGGTCCCCACAAAGCAAGAATCCGACCATACAAAGTTCGGATCCGCGTAGCGAGGGCCCGGGACGCCCCTATTTGAACGCAGAGAGCGTCTTGGCAGGGGGAAGGCCACTACTTCGGCTGGGGGTTGAGGTTGTCTCCTCCGGCTGATTCTCCTCAACCGGCAACCACCACTCCTCGTCTGACAGAGGGGTCAGAGCTTCCCCGATAGGGGCCCCCAACCCGTCCTCTGCTACAGGGGACTCAGCCCCGCTCACCGGATCCGGGAACGGACAAGGTCGCAGTTTACTCCGATGTAACGTGCGCAGGCGTCCCGTCCCGTCGGTAGACTCTACTTGATACACTGGTCCACCTGGGTCC
The DNA here is from genome assembly GCF_028390025.1 of Pseudophryne corroboree. Classification (NCBI taxonomy): domain Eukaryota; kingdom Metazoa; phylum Chordata; class Amphibia; order Anura; family Myobatrachidae; genus Pseudophryne; species Pseudophryne corroboree. The sequence continues at coordinate 529,493,208 of NC_086447.1, read as the reverse complement.
AAGCGACGGCGAACAAGATATGGGGTAACTTCCCACCGTTCAGACAATTTCCCCCCTGGGCGAACCTCTCGCACCAACACTCGCTGGCCCACGGCCAACGATCCAGGCTCGTGGGACCTCACAGGTGGATGCTGGTGGTCTGCGATCAGCCTCCCAGCCAACTCGTGTGCCGCCTTCAGACGTAGGCGATGGTCCTCGACCCATTCGGCAGGGGCGAGGGGCGTTACCTCCTCAGTCCCGGACAGTTGTAAGTCGTGTGCCTCCCGTCCGGGTCGGCCGAACAACAAGAAAAAAGGGGAAAATCCCGTGGTGTGATGAACTCTGTTGTTGTAAGTCCAGACCAGCTCCTGAACACGTTCGGGCCACCGCTGCTTCTCGGCATGCTCCAATACGCGGAGCATCTGCAGCAGAGTCCGGTTGAATCTCTCGCAGGCGCCATTCCCCTGCGGATGGTAAGGTGTTGTGCGGGACTTTTGAACGCCATAAAGCTGGCAGAGGCGCTCCATCAGCTGCCCCTGGAAACAGGCACCTTGATCCGAATGGATCCGCTCAGGACAACCGTACTGCCGAATGAAATGTTCGACGATCGCTCGTGTTGCAGACTTCGCGGTCTGGTTTCGGGTGGGAACCACTACCGTGAATTTAGTAAAGTGGTCAGTCATTACCAAGGCATACTGGTGCCCACTTACAGATTCCCCGATCAACACGTAGTCGATCATCAGCATCTCCAGCGGCCGACTGGTCCGGATCGTCTGGATGGGCACGTGCTGTTCCGACGGCTTAACTACCGCACACCGCCTGCACTCACGACACACCTGGTCCACGACTGCCTGCAGCCGGGGGGCGAAATATTGGCGTCTCAACCAATGGTATGTTTTATAGGGTCCCAAATGGGCCCCTTGCTCGTGCGCCTCTTCCACCAGCGACTGCACCCGGGCTTCTGGCACGACCACCTGCTCAACAGTACGCATTTCCTGTTCCAAGTAGCAGTGTCTCCGTAGGGTACCAGCGCAGACCCGCAATTGGTCCCAACGACGCACCACCTTCCTACAGAACCCGGTCAGTCCATCCTGCTCTCGGCGGGATGGCATATGACCCCTCTGTACCCACTGTCGAACGAGGTCCAAACCCTCATCGGCCTGCTGTTCCTGTGCCCAGTCCATCTCCGTGTACCTAAGTAAGGCAGTCTGGGCATTTTGCCGGTACAACTCTCCGGCCGTGGGCTGCCGCACACGAGTGAGATCCGGCATTTCTTCGCCGCAGTCCTCTTCCTCCCCACCAGGTTCGGGGGTTTCCACCGGAAAGCGAGACAGGGCATCTGCGTTGGTATTACTCTTCCCCGGTCAATAGCGGATCTTGTAGGAGAACTTGGCCAACCTGGCCACCCACCATTGTTCCAAGGCACCCAACTTGGCGGTCTCCAGGTACGCCAAGGGGTTGTTATCCGTGAAAATATCCACGTGAGCGGCGGTCAAGTACTCCGCAAATTTCTCGGTCACGGCCCACACCACTGCCAGCAGTTCCAACTTGAAGGAACTGTAGTTGTCTGGGTTCCTTTCGGTCTCTCGCAGGCTACGACTGCCATAAGCAATCACCCGCTCCTGCCCATCCTGGACCTGAGCCAAGACCGCGCCCAACCCCTGCAGACTCCCATCCGTGTATAGGACGAAGGGCTTCTCAAAGTCTGCGTATCCCAACACCGGAGCTTCCGTGAGACTTCCTTTCAGTTGGTCAAAGGCCAGGTTCTGCGCTTCTCCCCAAGTCTCCAGGGCAGCTTTCTTAGTGGTCGCAATCCCTCGAAGCAAGGCATGTAGGGGTTCCGCAATCCGGGCGAAATCCTTGATGAAGCGCCGGTAGAACCCCACCAAACCCAGAAATGCCCGTAATTCCGTGACGGTGGTGGGCACCTTCCATTCCTGGACGGCCGCCACTTTGCTGGGGGTTGGGTACACCCCATCACGTGACACCACATGCCCGAGGTACTCCAAGCTGGATTTCAACAGGTGGCACTTCCGGGGCTTGAGCTTCAGGCCGTATGCTTCCAACCGCTGAAGAACCAGGTCGAGTCGAGCAAAGTGTTCCTCCAAGGTCGCGGCGAACACGATGATGTCGTCCAAGTAAATCAGCAAAGCTTCAAAGTTCAAGTCTCCCAAGCACCTCTCCATCATCCGCTGGAATGTGGCGGGCGCATTGTTTAACCCAAACGGCATGCGGCAAAATTCGAACAACCCCATGGGAGTAACGAATGCGGTCTTCTCCCTATCCTGGGGGGCCACCGGCACTTGCCAGTACCCACTGGCCAGGTCCAGGGTCGAAAAAATTTTTGCATTGCCCAGTGCAGCTAGGGACTCCTCGATCCTAGGGAGAGGGTAAGCGTCCTGGACGGTGCAACTGTTCAGCTTCCGGTAGTCCACACAGAACCGGATAGTCCCGTCCTTCTTCCGGACTAAGACAATGGGTGCAGCCCAGGGACTTTTGCTCTCCTGGATCACATGGTTGTCCAGCATCTGACGCAACATGCTCTTTACTTCCTGGTACAACCGGGGCGGTATCGGCCGATACCGCTCTCGAACCGGGGGGGCGTCTCCGGTGCGGATCTCATGCTGCAGGTCCTCCGTATACCCGAAATCTTCCTCATGCCGGGAGAACACCTTCTGACGGTTCCAGAGCATCTGGTCCAGCTTGGCTACGTCCCCGGCAGCGCACTCTTCCAGCGACACGTCCATCTGCGTACGGATCATGGTGCCGTTCCACTCGGGGCCGGGCCCCTCCTGTTCCTCCACTTGAACAGATAATGCCCATGCCTCGGAAGCCTCTGGCTGTAGGGAGAGTTTTCGCATACCCTGAACGCTATCCTCGTGAATCGCCACCACCTGAGCGATGACTGTCCCAGCCGGGACTCGGCAAAGCTGGTCGGTGAGATTGCAAAAGCTGACGGAGACCTTTCCCCCGGTCACCACCGACACGGTCCGTGCCACCATCACTCCAGACCCTACCCTCAGCACATCAGTGGGCTCTACCATCACCTCCATGCCATTTAGGCTTTGATGAGTCCGTACTTCCAGAGGGATCAGGACCTCTTGGCGAGGTGGCAACTCCAGGCGCTGGTGGTGACCGACCTTCAAAAGACCCAGGTGCTCATCGATTGCCCCTAGGGCCCTGGTCCCCCGTCGTCCCACTTGTTGGAGTGCCTGCAGGACGGGGCGCCGGACTCCCAGATTCTTCCAATATTGTGGCCCATTTTCCTGGAACAAGAGCTGGTCGAGATGTCGGAGTACATTCATCCCGAGGATCACAGGGCCATGGCTCAGCCCCGGGCTGCTGACTACCAGCAGCCCCTTCCTACCCAGCTCTCGGCCACAAACTACCATCTCCATCCACACCACCCCCACCACGGGAATGGGTAGGTTATTAGCCGCCGTGAGGGTAATGAAGCTCTCGGACACCTCACTTTTAAGATGGGCGTAATGTTCAAGGAAACAGGCCTCGGAAATGGTGGATACTTGAGAGCCGGTATCCAACAAGCAGGACTGATCTTTCCCACCGAGGCGACTGACTACCACGGGACACTCTCCTACCAATTCAGCCTGTTCGTTAATGGCTGATCTCTCCTCATCGCTCCCCCCCACGGGTGGTCCCGTTACCGCGAGGGAGGTCAGTTTAACTGCGCCTCCGGGATTGCTTCGGTACAGGTCCGCGCAATATGCCCATACCGATGGCATCGGTAACAACGAGGGCCTCGGCCCTCTCCCGGACGGCCGTCCGGTTCCGTGCCTCGTCCACGGGGCCGCCTGGTGTCCCGCTCACGGGACTCCATGCCCCGCTGGTCACGCCGGTACACCTCCTCCCTCAGCTGGGAGACCTCTTCCCTCATCTCCTTGGTCACCCGGAGGAAGGCCTCTTTCAGGTCTTGCACACAGGTCTCTAAGGGATTGGTCTCCCTGCTAGCCACGGGCGCGGAGATCGGCTGCACCCACTGGGGAAAAACGGCGTGTGGTCCGTAATTGGCATTACGGTCCCTGGCTACGGCGTCGATCTCCACCTGATGGAAGGTCAGGGTGTCATCCTGGGATATCTTATCCAGCATCACCTGCCTCAGGGGCACGTTCCGGAGTCCCATGGCGAACTGATCCCGCAATATCTGGCTGGTCTTGGTGAGCGCCCCAAACCCATCGGGGTCCTTCCGACGTACTTCTCCCATCATCTCCTGGAGCGCGTTTGCATACTGGGGGATGGACTCATCCTCCCTCTGGAACCGGCCAAACAGACGCTGCCGGAGGGTCCCCGCCGAGGAGGTGTCCCCATAAATATCCCCCAGGATATTATAGATCTCCTCCAGCTCATCGCGTTCATCGTCGGGCCGCAAAAGAATCGTCCGACGAGCCTCGCCTTCCAGGGAATTCAGGGCGAGGGGCACCTGTAGGTCAACGGGCACCCGATAAATGAGGAACGTCGCCTCTAGTCGGGTCTTCCAGTCCTCTAGGGTCATATTGCGACCGTCGTAACGGGGTAGGTGGGCGAGGGCTGGTCCGACGTTAAGTCGACGCGATGACCTTCGTCGCTCGTCGTCCGTTCCCCTCGGCACCACGTCAGTGGTGCTGGAAGTTGAGTTTCTCCGCGAGGGTAGTTTCGGTACCTCTGCCCATGGCTTCCCGGCTGTGGGTAGTGACTGATCTTCGTCCATCCTGCCGACTACGCCAAATGTGGCAGGCCTAACAAGGATGTACTGCCTGCCGCTGTGCAGGTGTCGTCACTTCACCCACCTGTGCAACGCCGTCAGACGATATCCAGATGCGTAGGGACTCCGCCCTCCGGACCAGCGCGAACACCACCTCACCGCGGACGACGGGGGTCTGGAAAGAGAGGGATATGCCGGTTGAGACGTACGCCCGACCTCCGCCTAGAGTACGGGACACGTCAGGGGTAGCCGCGACCTTCACCGGCTGGGCGGAAGGTCATCACTGGCCAATAGGCCTCAGCTACCCAATTCTCACACACTCGCACTCTCGCACGTTGTGTGGTGAGAGGGGGGTCCTCGTGTCCGCGAGCAAACCCTCCCGACCGGTACACAGGGAGGAGGAATGACAGACAGACAGACAGACAGGCACAGGGTGATACTCACTTCCAACTTGCGGGTCACCTTGATTGTCGCACCTCTCCGCTCCTGTTGGGGCAAGAAGAACAGCCTCCCTACCTGCAGGCTACTCTACGGCTAACAACGATTCAGCCAACTACGCCTGCCTAAACAAACTAACTTAAACAACTGGAGGCTACTGGTTCTATCCCAATCAAACAGAGACCGGACCAATTAATCACGTTCACTACCCGGCAAGTCAGTGGAACAATTCCCCGACCCAACAGTATATCCCGATTTACCGGTCCTACCTTCCCGATGTTGGACACCGGCCGGTGCCTTTGGCTCACAATGAAGGACGGGGGTCTGAAGCAGACGGTGGCCCACCCCCGACGGCCGGGGGGATGGCGACGTGTGGGACGGGAACGTTACTCCACACTCCCAATCCCCTGGGCCATACACCGCGTGGGGCCGGTCGGCTTCAAACAACAGCCACTGATCCCTCAAGAGCTGCTGCACAGCCCACTTCCAGCCGGAGGGGCGCAGGCAGGAGCCTGGGTGAGGGGCGCAGGCAGGAGCCTGGGTGAGGGGCGCAGGCCGGAGGCCTGGAGTGGGCACAGGCCGGAGGCCTGGAGGGGGAGCGCAGGCCGGAGGCCTAAAGGAGGGGCGCAGGCCGGAGGCCTGGAGGAGGGGCGCAGGCCGGAGGCCTGGAGTGGGCACAGGCCGGAGGCCTGGAGGGGGAGCGCAGGCCGGAGGCCTGGAGGGGGAGCGCAGGCCGGAGGCCTGGAGGGGGGCGCAGGCCGGAGGCCTGGAGGGGAGCGCAGGCCGGAGGCCTGGAGGGGGGGCGCAGGCCGGAGGCCTGGAGGGAGAGCGCAGGCAGGAGGCCAGAAGAGGGCTCAGGCCTAAGGCCTGCCTACCGTGGACACAGGCCGAGGGCCTGGTTACACCCGCAGGCCTAACGCCTGTCCCTGGTGGTCTAGTGTGGAGCTAAAGGTAGGTAGAGGTGGCCCAGGGCCGCCTACCTGTAGCGGAGGGAGAGGCTGCAGCGGGGAGCTTCGTTAGCTCTTTTGCTCTCCACACGCTGCAGCACTCTCCGCCGGACTTCCGCCGCTGGTCGCCGTCTTCTGTCTTCCTATTCAACTCCGCCGACGTCTTCTTCCGTTCCGCCGACGTCTCCTTCGGTTCCGCCGCTGTCTTCTTCCGCCGCTCTGTCGTCGTCTTCTCCCGCTGGAGCTCTTCTTCCGTCGCCGTCCGCCGCCCGACTGACTGGTCCCGCTCCGCAGCGCCTCTTATATGGCGCCGGGAGCGGGCGGAGCCATGACGCGGCGAGCCCCGATTGGCTCGCCGCGGCGAGCTCTGATTGGCGGCCAAGGCGCGAGCCCTGATTGGCTCGCGCTTGGCGCGCCGTTTGAAATGCGCCGCTGGGATTGGAGGGGCTTGAATCCTTTCGGATGCAAGCCCCTCCAGACTGGAAACCGCCCGCCGCGTCGCCGCCCGTCGCTCCGTGGAGGGGAAGGTGGCAATCCCCTTCACACCTGCCATTGGACTGGTGCAAGTTTTCGATGGTGCACCAAGACGTAAATGTTCCACCAAAAGACGCTGCAAGTGGGCAATTCAGTATAATGAATATCAGCTGCAGCATTAGCATAAGACACATCTATGACTGCGTCTGCTAGCTATTCAGAATCAGGCACATTATCCTTAGTGGCACTAGTTTCTCCTGAGACATTATGACCCCCACACCCAACCTACCTCATATCTCAAATAAACTTTAGTCTGACTACAGACAAATATAGCAATGGGACTTTATGCTATGAGGATGAAGATAACGGACAATTTCAGTTGTCAGGTAACAATATTGGATAAGTATATATATATATATATATATATAATACATATATATACTGGAAGAATGTGAAGCATTTGATATCCCTCAGTAGTATAAGAACAACATATAAAGTATCTGGTCCTTTAACAGTTAAGTAAAGTGATGTTACTATGGAAAGTTTGTTCTTCTTAGACCTCTGCAAGTGGGTAGGAAATTGCATGAAATGTACTTTAGACACATATTGAGCAAATTAATAATAATAGGCAAATTACAGTAGAATGCTTGGCACATCAATGGAGCAGAGCACTGGGTTTCCATTCCACTTATGACACTTAAAGGGTTTTAAGAACTACAGTAAATAGATACAAAAGTGCCGGGCAAGCCTACTTTAGAATGAGATATCAGGGGAAAAGTACAATATCATTTTGAGCTGGTTGGAAAACATCTAGAACTGGCAGATACTCAATATTTTAGAAGTTCTACTGAGCCTATATAATGTTGGACATAATACAACACATTAACCATATAATGTTATCAGATAGTTTAATTTCAATGTTGAAGAAACTGCCTTTTCTTTTTTTATTTTGCATTTATCATCGGATAGATAATACAGAACCTTTTAAAGAACTTGAAGACTTTAAAGAGATAATAATATAGAGAATAATATACTTGTCAAACATGAAAAGAATACAAAAGAAATACTGTACCAATGAGATCTAACAGTGATTAGGAAATCAATCCCATTATTTATAATACATGCTGAGTTTTCCATTTCAGATTTGGGAATTTTGGGGAATTTTCCAGATTCTACATATTTTCATACCTATAATGAGAAACCGCTTTTATATACCTATGGCTCTACTCCTCCTTGCAATAATATGCCCTCTGGGGGCTGCGGCTGTGTGTATATAGTCATAGGTGTGCGCAGGGGGGGTGCCTGGTGCGCACAGGCACCCCCTAATGTCTGGCACCCCGATCTAACATGCCTGATGCAGCGATCGCCGAGCAGGCTGATTACTGTCCCCTCTGCGCTGCACCCTCTCAGGACCGCATTACTGACCAGACGCCTGGGTTAATCAAGGATGCCACCGCCTACCCATCACACCTGCCACATTCCCACCTCTCTCCTTCTATGCTATGCCAACGCCAGACACTGATGAGGATCAGCATGCAGTTCAGTACTGACAGGCGGCCGGCAGCAGCATTAACACGTCACTAGTTTTTCCAGCAGCAGCAGTACTAGTCTGCGACTGTCAGTGTCAGTGAGTGACTGATTTGTAAGTAAGCTGCTGCAGCTTGCAGGGGAAAGAGAGGGGCAGCCAGACCAGGCTGAGGACGAGCAGGGTAACTGCAGTGAGTGCCATCAGGGGTGTTTGTCTGCCAATGTATCTGCTTTATTAGGATTGGCACAAGGGTGGATATTTTATATTGCATTGACGCCAATAGATGTGCTAGACACGCCCAAAAGGCGGTGCTAGGCATACCCCTCCGACGGTGCACCCCCTAATAAAATGTTCTGCGCACGCCTATGTATATAGTGAGAGTAGCGGAACCATTCTCCCGCCTGTGGAGAATCCACTTACCGCTAAGTGATGTTGCTGGGCTGATCGGTGGTCACTGGATGAGGAGATTGCCAGGGACATGTGATCATGTCACGTGTCTTACTTGGCTCCTGAACTATGCTACTTCTGGCAACGCCTGCGGTGTTGTTACATGAGTCCTGGGGGCAGCAAGGCTTGGTGGATGACACACTGGGTACACTCTGCTTTGTGTCTGCACTGGCTCAGCTTCTGGGTCTTGCAGGATTTAGTTAAATTCCTCAACCAACCAAAATGCGCTGCCTGATATAGAAGAGTTACAATAACAGCCACTCTGCACAATATAGACCGTGTCATGTCAGTGCTAGAAAATTTCAGTTTTCAGAATATTATGTGTTTTAGAATAATGGATATGGGAGACTCAACCTGTACCATAAAAGGTATAAATGTCATAAACATAATATCCACTTCATCTAGAATGAACAATAGATACCACAATATTACCACAATATTAACTTAACCTAGAGTAAATAAATGACAAACATACCATTCCCAAATCAAAAACCATGAGTATGTTAGCAATATGGACTGTCAATATATGTACAGTAGATGGAATTATGCAAAATAAAAAACTGGAGAAGGAATAAAAAATTCCATTCATAGCACCCTTTTTAATAATGAGGAAATTAACTATAAACATAACTGCTTGTCCCAAAAGACAACAAACAACTTGGAAAATACTACAGAAACATGCAACAACACATCCTTTAAAAAAGCAAGTCAATGTTTTACCCAAGCCAAATAAAGAAGAGTTATATAACATTTTTGGACAAAATAGTAAGAGAGGTAGTGTCAAAGATCAACACCAAAACATGAAAAAGAATCTTACTCAAAAATAACAATTACCAATACAAGATCATGATCAGAACATTATAAAGCCAGATGCCAACAGGGATGCCATAGTATTAATGGATACAGACAAATACATTAGAAATGTAAAAAAAATATATCTTACTGATAGAAGTACTGTACCTACAAAAATCTGAGGAGTGATCCCACTACAATTATAAGAAATAAATGGTTAAATCTAACTACTGTAACAAGTCCCCTAATAAAGGAGTAATCATTCAAGAGGATGTCAACTTCATGAATATTAAGAATCCTACCATTCCTATAATATATTTAAAGTACTTGTGAAAATCTATAAAAACCCAACCCACCAGGCAGACCTATAATATCTGGTACAAATAGTTTGACATCAAATATGTCCACTATGATAGATTTTTACCTACAGCCACTAGTCATGAAGAATCCATTGTATTTAAAGGACACTGGAGAACTTTTAAGGAAATCAGAGCAAATACAATGGGAGGATGACTTCATACCAGGTAGTGGTGATGTTAGTGCATTATACACTTTCATTAATCAGCAAAATGGTTGTAAAGCTGTTTCATTCTTTCTGGATCAAAGAAATGATAGTAATAACCTGAAGATCAGTACGAAATCCCACCGGACGGGATCCTGACACCGGAATCCTGACTGGCACAACCCCGACAGGGGGGCGAGCGCAACGCAGCACCTTGTGGGCTCGCTGTGCTCGCCACGCTGTGGGCACGGTGCCTTGCTATGCTCAGCACACTCATTTATTCTCCCTCTATGGGTGTCGTGGACACCCACAGAGGGCAAATATGTCGGGATTGTGCCGGTCGGGATTCCGGTGTCGGTATTCCAACCACCGGGATTACGTCTTGACCGCATCCCATAACCTGAAACATTTTTTTATTGAAGAGTATTTTATTTACATTAAAGAATAATTATTTTTATTTTGGTGGAATTTTCTACATTCAGCAAATCGGAACAACAGTAGTTATGCAAATTTGTTTATGAAAATTTGTATAAAATCAGGTAATGGAAATCCAGAAGTCAGAGGTGGCAAACCTTGATTGCTGGTTCTGTTTTATAGATGATATTTTTTCATATGAAAGGTAAGGAAAATTTGATGATGTTTTTGTAGAAACCTTAAAGTCAATTATGTAAATATTTAGTTGACTTACAACCTTAGTACAAAAGATTTAGGGGCATATCTAATAGGGTCCGAGTTTGCCAGAGGTGGGGGATGCCGGCTAATCTTGAATGAAGATAGAAAAGATCCTTTAAAAACAAAAGAATACATCAATTCCAATAGTTCTAATTATGAATTGGCCTTTATGACTCAATACGAGTACTATTATAAAAAGTAGAGATGAGCGGGTTCGGTTTCTCTGAATCCGAACCCGCCAGAACTTCATGTTTTTTTTCACGGGTCCGAGCGACTCGGATCTTCCCGCCTTGCTCGGTTAACCCGAGCGCGCCCGAACGTCATCATGACGCTGTCGGATTCTCGCGAGGCTCGGATTCTATCGCGAGACTCGGATTCTATATAAGGAGCCGCACGTCGCCGCCATTTTCACACGTGCATTGAGATTGATAGGGAGAGGACGTGGCTGGCGTCCTCTCCGTTTAGAATAGATTAGAGAGACACTTGATTTACTAATTTTGGGGAGCATTAGGAGTACTCAGTACAGTGCAGAGTTTTGCTGATAGTGACCACCAGTTTTATTTATAATCCGTTCTCTGCCTGAAAAAAGCGATACACAGCACACAGTGACTCAGTCACATACCATATCTGTGTGCACTGCTCAGGCTCAGGCCAGTGTGCTGCATCATCTATTATCTATATATAATATTATATATATCTGTCTGACTGCTCAGCTCACACAGCTTATAATTGTGGGGGAGACTGGGGAGCACTACTGCAGTGCCAGTTATAGGTTATAGCAGGAGCCAGGAGTACATAATATATTATATAGTGAGTGACCACCAGACACACAGTGCAGTTTATTTAATATATCCGTTCTCTGCCTGAAAAAAGCGATACACACAGTGACTCAGTCAGTCACATACCATATCTGTGTGCACTGCTCAGGCTCAGGCCAGTGTGCTGCATCATCTATATAATATATATTATATATCTGTCTGACTGCTCAGCTCACACAGCTTATAATTGTGGGGGAGACTGGGGAGCACTACTGCAGTGCCAGTTATAGGTTATAGCAGGAGCCAGGAGTACATAATATTATATTAAAACAGTGCACACTTTTGCTGCAGGAGTGCCACTGCCAGTGTGACTAGTGACCAGTGACCTGACCACCAGTATATATAATATTAGTAGTATACTATCTCTTTATCAACCAGTCTATATTAGCAGCAGACACAGTACAGTGCGGTAGTTCACGGCTGTGGCTACCTCTGTGTCGGCACTCGGCAGCCCGTCCATAATTGTATATACCAGTGACCTAACCGTGGTTTTTTTTTCTTTCTTTATACATACATACTAGTTACGAGTATACTATCTCTTTATCAACCAGTCTATATATTAGCAGCAGACACAGTACAGTGCGGTAGTTCACGGCTGTGGCTACCTCTGTGTCGGCACTCGGCAGCCCGTCCATAATTGTATATACCACCTAACCGTGTTTTTTTTTTCTTTCTTTATACATACATACTAGTTACGAGTATACTATCTCTTTATCAACCAGTCTATATATTAGCAGCAGACACAGTACAGTGCGGTAGTTCACGGCTGTGGCTACCTCTGTGTCGGCACTCGGCAGCCCGTCCATAATTGTATATACCACCTAACCGTGGTTTTTTTTTCTTTCTTTATACATACATACTAGTTACGAGTATACTATCTCTTTATCAACCAGTCTATATATTAGCAGCAGACACAGTACAGTGCGGTAGTTCACGGCTGTGGCTACCTCTGTGTCGGCACTCGGCAGCCCGTCCATAATTGTATATACCACCTAACCGTGGTTTTTTTTTCTTTCTTTATACATACATACTAGTTACGAGTATACTATCTCTTTATCAACCAGTCTATATATTAGCAGCAGACACAGTACAGTGCGGTAGTTCACGGCTGTGGCTACCTCTGTGTCGGCACTCGGCAGCCCGTCCATAATTGTATATACCACCTAACCGTGGTTTTTTTTTCTTTCTTTATACATACATACTAGTTACGAGTATACTATCTCTTTATCAAACAGTCTATATATTAGCAGCAGACAAAGTACAGTGCGGTAGTTCACGGCTGTGGCTACCTCTGTGTCGGCACTCGGCAGCCCGTCCATAATTGTATATACCACCTAACCGTGGTTTTTTTTTCTTTCTTTATACATACATACTAGTTACGAGTATACTATCTCTTTATCAACCAGTCTATATATTAGCAGCAGACACAGTACAGTGCGGTAGTTCACGGCTGTGGCTACCTCTGTGTCGGCACTCGGCAGCCCGTCCATAATTGTATATACCACCTAACCGTGGTTTTTTTTTCTTTCTTTATACATACATACTAGTTACGAGTATACTATCTCTTTATCAACCAGTCTATATTAGCAGCAGACACAGTACAGTGCGGTAGTTCACGGCTGTGGCTACCTCTGTGTCGGCACTCGGCAGCCCGTCCATAATTGTATATACCACCTAACCGTGGTTTTTTTTTCTTTCTTTATACATACATACTAGTTACGAGTATACTATCTCTTTATCAACCAGTCTATATATTAGCAGCAGACACAGTACAGTGCGGTAGTTCACGGCTGTGGCTACCTCTGTGTCGGCACTCGGCAGCCCGTCCATAATTGTATACTAGTATCCAATCCATCCATCTCCATTGTTTACCTGAGGTGCCTTTTAGTTGTGCCTATTAAAATATGGAGAACAAAAATGTTGAGGTTCCAAAATTAGGGAAAGATCAAGATCCACTTCCACCTCGTGCTGAAGCTGCTGCCACTAGTCATGGCCGAGACGATGAAATGCCAGCAACGTCGTCTGCCAAGGCCGATGCCCAATGTCATAGTACAGAGCATGTCAAATCCAAAACACCAAATATCAGTAAAAAAAGGACTCCAAAACCTAAAATAAAATTGTCGGAGGAGAAGCGTAAACTTGCCAATATGCCATTTACCACACGGAGTGGCAAGGAACGGCTGAGGCCCTGGCCTATGTTCATGGCTAGTGGTTCAGCTTCACATGAGGATGGAAGCACTCAGCCTCTCGCTAGAAAAATGAAAAGACTCAAGCTGGCAAAAGCAGCACAGCAAAGAACTGTGCATTCTTCGAAATCCCAAATCCACAAGGAGAGTCCAATTGTGTCGGTTGCGATGCCTGACCTTCCCAACACTGGACGTGAAGAGCATGCGCCTTCCACCATTTGCACGCCCCCTGCAAGTGCTGGAAGGAGCACCCGCAGTCCAGTTCCTGATAGTCAGATTGAAGATGTCAGTGTTGAAGTACACCAGGATGAGGAGGATATGGGTGTTGCTGGCGCTGGGGAGGAAATTGACCAGGAGGATTCTGATGGTGAGGTGGTTTGTTTAAGTCAGGCACCCGGGGAGACACCTGTTGTCCGTGGGAGGAATATGGCCGTTGACATGCCAGGTGAAAATACCAAAAAAATCAGCTCTTCGGTGTGGAGGTATTTCACCAGAAATGCGGACAACAGGTGTCAAGCCGTGTGTTCCCTTTGTCAAGCTGTAATAAGTAGGGGTAAGGACGTTAACCACCTCGGAACATCCTCCCTTATACGTCACCTGCAGCGCATTCATAATAAGTCAGTGACAAGTTCAAAAACTTTGGGTGACAGCGGAAGCAGTCCACTGACCAGTAAATCCCTTCCTCTTGTAACCAAGCTCACGCAAACCACCCCACCAACTCCCTCAGTGTCAATTTCCTCCTTCCCCAGGAATGCCAATAGTCCTGCAGGCCATGTCACTGGCAATTCTGACGAGTCCTCTCCTGCCTGGGATTCCTCCGATGCATCCTTGCGTGTAACGCCTACTGCTGCTGGCGCTGCTGTTGTTGCCGCTGGGAGTCGATGGTCATCCCAGAGGGGAAGTCGTAAGCCCACTTGTACTACTTCCAGTAAGCAATTGACTGTTCAACAGTCCTTTGCGAGGAAGATGAAATATCACAGCAGTCATCCTACTGCAAAGCGGATAACTGAGGCCTTGGCATCCTGGGTGGTGAGAAACGTGGTACCGGTATCCATCATTACTGCAGAGCCAACTAGAGACTTGTTGGAGGTACTGTGTCCCCGGTACCAAATACCATCTAGGTTCCATTTCTCTAGGCAGGCGATACCGAAAATGTACACAGACCTCAGAAAAAGAGTCACCAGTGTCCTAAAAAATGCAGCTGTACCCAATGTCCACTTAACCACGGACATGTGGACAAGTGGAGCAGGGCAGGGTCAGGACTATATGACTGTGACAGCCCACTGGGTAGATGTATGGACTCCCGCCGCAAGAACAGCAGCGGCGGCACCAGTAGCAGCATCTCGCAAACGCCAACTCTTTCCTAGGCAGGCTACGCTTTGTATCACCGCTTTCCAGAATACGCACACAGCTGAAAACCTCTTACGGCAACTGAGGAAGATCATCGCGGAATGGCTTACCCCAATTGGACTCTCCTGTGGATTTGTGGCATCGGACAACGCCAGCAATATTGTGTGTGCATTAAATATGGGCAAATTCCAGCACGTCCCATGTTTTGCACATACCTTGAATTTGGTGGTGCAGAATTTTTTAAAAAACGACAGGGGCGTGCAAGAGATGCTGTCGGTGGCCAGAAAAATTGCGGGACACTTTCGGCGTACAGGCACCACGTACAGAAGACTGGAGCACCACCAAAAACTACTGAACCTGCCCTGCCATCATCTGAAGCAAGAAGTGGTAACGAGGTGGAATTCAACCCTCTATATGCTTCAGAGGTTGGAGGAGCAGCAAAAGGCCATTCAAGCCTATACAATTGAGCACGATATAGTAGGTGGAATGCACCTGTCTCAAGTGCAGTGGAGAATGATTTCAACGTTGTGCAAGGTTCTGATGCCCTTTGAACTTGCCACACGTGAAGTCAGTTCAGACACTGCCAGCCTGAGTCAGGTCATTCCCCTCATCAGGCTTTTGCAGAAGAAGCTGGAGGCATTGAAGAAGGAGCTAAAAGGGAGCGATTCCGCTAGGCATGTGGGACTTGTGGATGCAGCCCTTAATTCGCTTAACAAGGATTCACGGGTGGTCAATCTGTTGAAATCAGAGCACTACATTTTGGCCACCGTGCTCGATCCTAGATTTAAAGCCTACCTTGGATCTCTCTTTCCGGCAGACACAGGTCTGCTGGGGTTGAAAGACCTGCTGGTGACAAAATTGTCAAGTCAAGCGGAACGCGACCTGTCAACATCTCCTCCTTCACATTCTCCCGCAACTGGGGGTGCGAGGAAAAGGCTCAGAATTCCGAGCCCACCCGCTGGCGGTGATGCAGGGCAGTCTGGAGCGACTGCTGATGCTGACATCTGGTCCGGACTGAAGGACCTGACAACGATTACGGACATGTCGTCTACTGTCACTGCATATGATTCTCTCAACATTGATAGAATGGTGGAGGATTATATGAGTGACCGCATCCAAGTAGGCACGTCACACAGTCCGTACTTATACTGGCAGGAAAAAGAGGCAATTTGGAGGCCCTTGCACAAACTGGCTTTATTCTACCTAAGTTGCCCTCCCACAAGTGTGTACTCCGAAAGAGTGTTTAGTGCCGCCGCTCACCTTGTCAGCAATCGGCGTACGAGGTTACATCCAGAAAATGTGGAGAAGATGATGTTCATTAAAATGAATTATAATCAATTCCTCCGCGGAGACATTGACCAGCAGCAATTGCCTCCACAAAGTACACAGGGAGCTGAGATGGTGGATTCCAGTGGGGACGAATTGATAATCTGTGAGGAGGGGGATGTACACGGTGATATATCGGAGGGTGAAGATGAGGTGGACATCTTGCCTCTGTAGAGCCAGTTTGTGCAAGGAGAGATTAATTGCTTCTTTTTTGGGGGGGGTCCAAACCAACCCGTCATATCAGTCACAGTCGTGTGGCAGACCCTGTCACTGAAATGATGGGTTGGTTAAAGTGTGCATGTCCTGTTTTGTTTATACAACATAAGGGTGGGTGGGAGGGCCCAAGGACAATTCCATCTTGCACCTCTTTTTTCTTTTCTTTTTCTTTGCATCATGTGCTGATTGGGGAGGGTTTTTTGGAAGGGACATCCTGCGTGACACTGCAGTGCCACTCCTAGATGGGCCCGGTGTTTGTGTCGGCCACTAGGGTCGCTAATCTTACTCACACAGTCAGCTACCTCATTGCGCCTCTTTTTTTCTTTGCGTCATGTGCTGTTTGGGGAGGGTTTTTTGGAAGGGACATCCTGCGTGACACTGCAGTGCCACTCCTAGATGGGCCCGGTGTTTGTGTCGGCCACTAGGGTCGCTAATCTTACTCACACAGCTACCTCATTGCGCCTCTTTTTTTCTTTGCGTCATGTGCTGTTTGGGGAGGGTTTTTTGGAAGGGACATCCTGCGTGACACTGCAGTGCCACTCCTAGATGGGCCCGGTGTTTGTGTCGGCCACTAGGGTCGCTAATCTTACTCACACAGCTACCTCATTGCGCCTCTTTTTTTCTTTGCGTCATGTGCTGTTTGGGGAGGGTTTTTTGGAAGGGACATCCTACGTGACACTGCAGTGCCACTCCTAGATGGGCCCGGTGTTTGTGTCGGCCACTAGGGTCGCTTATCTTACTCACACAGCGACCTCGGTGCAAATTTTAGGACTAAAAATAATATTGTGAGGTGTGAGGTATTCAGAATAGACTGAAAATGAGTGTAAATTATGGTTTTTGAGGTTAATAATACTTTGGGATCAAAATGACCCCCAAATTCTATGATTTAAGCTGTTTTTTAGTGTTTTTTGAAAAAAACACCCGAATCCAAAACACACCCGAATCCGACAAAAAAAATTCGGTGAGGTTTTGCCAAAACGCGTTCGAACCCAAAACACGGCCGCGGAACCGAACCCAAAACCAAAACACAAAACCCGAAAAATTTCAGGCGCTCATCTCTAATAAAAAGTAGATGATATATTGAGGAATCATCTGCTTAGTAAACCAACTTTGATATATAAAAGAGCTCCTTCACTTAAATACAAACTTTTGAGAAGTTTCTTAGTAGATAAAAGAAAAAAAAAAAATCACAAAATGATTTTATAGTGGTATGTGTGCTATATGCAAATCAATAAAAATTTCTACAAAGAAACAAACAGATTTTGATGTAAATCTGAAAAAAATATTGGATAAAGGAGTTTATTGCATGCCACTCCAGAAATGTAATTTACAGTACAGTATCTGATACAATGTTGTATTCTTGGCTGGTGAGCATGTATATAATATCAGAAAGGGTTTGACAATGAATACGGGCCCTCATTCCGAGTTGATCGGTCGCAAGGCGAATTTAGCAGAGTTACACACGCTAAGCCGCCGCCTACTGGGAGTGAATCTTAGCTTCTTAAAATTGCGACCGATGTATTCGCAATATTGCGATTACTAACTACTTAGCAGTTTCAGAGTAGCTCCAGACTTACTCTGCCTGTGCGATCATTTCAGTGCTTGTCGTTCCTGGTTGACGTCACAAACACACCCAGCGTTCGCCCAGGCACTCCCACCGTTTCTCCGGCCACTCCTGCGTTTTTTCCGGAAACGGTAGCGTTTTCAGCCACACGCCCCTGAAACGCCGTGTTTCCGCCCAGTAACACCCATTTCCTGTCAATCACATTACGATCGCCGGAGCGAAGAAAAAGCCGTGAGTAAAAATACTATCTTCATAGTAAAGTTACTTGGCGCAGTCGCAGTGCGAACATTGCGCATGCGTACTAAGCGGATTTTCACTGCGATGCGATGAAAAATACCGAGCGAACAACTCGGAATGAGGGCCACAGTTTATAAGCATTCTAGGAAACATCACAATTGTTCAAAAACCTTTATCAAAGCATTTCTTGGTATGCAATGTGAAAGAACACTGGAGATCTAAAAATACACAGAAAAAAGATTATCACAAAGTGAAATGAGATGGATATATGAATTGAAAACTATGTAACCACAGGGGTAAAATGTTGATTTAAAACTCGAATGGTTTCTAGACTAATATATTGTTAATTTCAGGGATGCATCTAGAGAGGAGGAGGCCCGTGTACAGGTTCCAACTGGGCCCCCTTGTCTCTAGCCGGCAGCACTGTAGCTCTGGGTCCTAGTATCACTAGGTGGTCCTAATGCTGCCCCAGAGACTAGTGTGTATGTGCAGGTCTCTGGGAAAATGGCATGGCGGCCATTTTCCCAAGCTTGAAAAAGGGACATTATCCCGAAACGCATAGCATCTGGATTAGAACTGCACCCCCATTCCTTCACTGGTGCATACCACATATTTAACAACAGGCAAGGACACAATCATCCAGGACTCTGGTTGTTGTTTTGCTGCAATCCCGCAGCCATCTGGTAGGAAGCCAGGGGCTCCAAAGGGGAACTGTATTGTATATTTTACCTATGCATTTTTTTTTTAAATCTATTTCAATTGAATTATAAATGGAATACACTGTGCCAGTTTCTTCTCTCCTATAAATACCTAAATCACAATGTTGACAGTACATCTGGAGTGAACAAAAAAATAAGTATTTACTCACCGGTAAATCTATTTCTCGTAGTCCGTAGTGGATGCTGGGGACTCCGTAAGGACCATGGGGAATAGACGGGCTCCGCACGAGACTGGGCACTCTAAGAAAGATTTAGTACTACTGGTGTGCACTGGCTCCTCCCTCTATGCCCCTCCTCCAGACCTCATTTAAGGAAACTGTGCCCGGAAGAGCTGACATTACAAGGAAAGGATTTTGGAACCCAGGGTAAGACTCATACCAGCCACACCAATCACACCGTATAACTTGTGATAAACTTACCCAGTTAACAGTATGAACAAACAACAGAGCATCAACCAATGGATGCCAACATAACATAACCCTTTATTAAGCAATAACTATATTGCAGAAAGTCCGCACTTGGGATGGGCGCCCAGCATCCACTACGGACTACGAGAAATAGATTTACCGGTGAGTAAAATCTTATTTTCTCTAACGTCCTAGTGGATGCTGGGGACTCCGTAAGGACCATGGGGATTATACCAAAGCTCCCAAACGGGCGGGAGAGTGCAGATGACTCTGCAGCACCGAATGGGCAAACACAAGGTCCTCCTCAGCCAGGGTATCAAACTTGTAGAATTTTGCAAAGGTGTTTGAACCCGACCAAGTAGCAGCTCGGCAAAGCTGTAATGCCGAGACCCCTCGGGCAGCCGCCCAAGAAGAGCCCACCTTCCTTGTGGAATGGGCTTTCACTGATTTTGGATGCGGCAATCCAGCCGCAGAATGAGCCTGCTGAATCGTGTTACAGATCCAGCGAGCAATAGTTTGCTTTGAAGCAGGAACACCCAGCTTGTTGGATGCATACAGGATAAACAGCGAGTCAGTCTTCCTGACTCCAGCCGTTCTGGTTACCTAAATCTTCAAAGCCCGGACTACGTCAAACAGCTTGGAATCCTCCAAGTCACAAGTAGCCGCAGGCACCACAATAGGTTGGTTCAAATGAAAAGATGACACCACCTTTGGCAGAAATTGCGGACGAGTCCGCAATTCTGCCCTGTCCATATGGAAAACCAGATAGGGGCTTTTACATGACAAAGCCGCCAATTCTGACACATGCCTAGCCGAAGCTAAGGCCAACAGCATGACCACTTTCCACGTGAGATACTGTAGCTCCACAGTCTTAAGTGGCTCAAACCAGTGGGATTTCAGGAAACCCAACACCACGTTAAGATCCCAAGGTGCCACCGGTGGCACAAAAGGGGGCTGAATATGCAGCACTCCCTTAACAAACGTCTGAACCTCAGGCAGTGAAGCCAATTCTTTTTGAAAGAAAATGGATAGGGCCGAAATCTGGACCTTTATGGACCCTAATTTTAGGCCCATAGTCACTCCTGACTGTAGGAAGTGCAGGAATCGACCCAGCTGGAATTCCTCTGTAGGGGCCTTCCTGGCCTCACACCAAGCAACATATTTTCGCCATATACGGTGATAATGCTTTGCTGTCACGTCCTTCCTAGCCTTTATCAGCGTAGGAATAACTTCATCCGGAATGCCTTTTTCCGCTAGGATCCGGCGTTCAACCGCCATGCCGTCAAATGCAGCCGCGGTAAGTCTTGAAACAGACAGGGCCCTTGTTGCAACAGAGAGGCAGAGGCCATAGGTCCTCTGTGAGCATTTCTTGCAGTTCCGGGTACCAAGTCCTTCTTGGCCAATCCGGAACAATGAGTATTGTTCTCACTCCTCTTTTTCTTACAATTCTCAGCACCTTTGGTATGAGAGGAAAAGGAGGAAACACATAGACCGACTGGAACACCCACGGTGTTACTAGTGCATCCACAGCGATCGCCTGAGGGTCCCTTGACCTGGCGCAATACCTTTTTAGCTTTTTGTTGAGGCGGGTCGCCATCATGTCCACCTGTGGCAGTTCCCATCGATTTGTAATCTGCGTGAAGACTTCCTGATGAAGTCCCCACTCTCCCGGGTGGAGGTCGTGCCTGCTGAGGAAGTCTGCTTCCCAGTTGTCCACTCCCGGAATGAACACTGCTGACAGTGCGCTTACGTGATTTTCCGCCCAGCGAAGAATTCTGGTGGCTTCTACCATCGCCACCCTGCTCCTTGTGCCGCCTTGGCGGTTAACATGAGCCACTGCGGTCTGACTGGATCAGAACCGGTTGGTCGCGAAGCAGGGTCTCCGCTTGACTTAGAGCGTTGTATATGGCCCTTAGTTCCAGGATATTGATGTGAAGGCAAGTCTCCTGCCTTGACCACAGCCCTTGGAAATTTCTTCCCTGTGTGAATGCCCCCCACCCTCGGAGGCTTGCATCCGTGGTCACCAGGACCCAGTCCTGAATGCCGAATCTGCGACCTTCGAGAAGGTGAGCACTCTGCAGTCACCACAGGAGAGACACCCTGGCTCTGGGGGATAGGGTGATTAACCGATGCATCCGAAGATGTGATCCGGACCACTTGTCCAGTAAGTCCCATTGGAAGGTCCTCCTATGGAACCAGCCGAAGGGAATGGCCTCGAATGATGCCACCCTCCTTCCCAGGACTCGAGTGCACCTGACCAGTGTCACGAGCTTCTGAGCTCTCTCTATCAGGAGATAAACCCTTTTCTGGTCTGTGTCTAGGATCATGCCTAGGAGAGGCAGATGAGCTGTAAGAACCAACTGTGACTTTGGAATATATAGAATCCAGCCGTGTTGCCGTTTCACTTCCAGAGAAAGTGATATGCTGTTCAGCAACTGCTCTCTTGATCTCGCTTTTATGAGGAGATCGTCCAAGTACGTGATAATAGTGACACCTTGCTTCCGCAGGAGCACCATCATTTCCGCCATTACCATGGTGAATATTCTCAAGGCCGTGGAGAGACCAAACGGCAACGTCTGAAATTGGTAATGACCATCCCGTACCGCAATTCTGAGGTACGCCTGATGAGGTGGATAAATGGGGACATGAAGGTATGCATCCTTTATGTCCCGAGTCACCATAAAATCTCCCCCTTTCAGGCTTTCAATAACCGCTCTTAGCGATTCCATCTTGAACTTGAACCCTTTCAGGTAAATGTTCAGGGATTTTAAATTCAATATGGGTCCGACCGAACCGTCTGGTTTCGGGACTACAACATGGTCGAATAATAACCCCCTCCTTGTTGAAGGAGGGGAACCTTGACCACCACCTGTTGAAGATACAATTTATGAATTGCAGTTAACACTGTTTCCCTCTCGTGGGGGGAAGCCGGCAGGGCCGTCCGTGAGGGGGCATCTTCTCAAAGTCCAGCTTGCATCCCTGAGACACAATATCTATTGCCCAGGGATCTAACAGGGAGTGAACCCACTTGTGGCTGAACTGACGAAGGCGTGCCCCCACCGGGCCTAGCTCCGCCTTGCGGTGGATTTTTGTAGAAGCCGGGGAGGACTTCTGTTCCTGGGAACTAGCTGTGTTGTGCAACTTCTTTCCTGTGCCCCCGCCTCTGGCAAGAGAGGACGCACCTCGGACTTTCTTGTTTCTTTATTCGAAAGGCTGCATTTGATAATGTCGTGCTTTCCTAGGCTGTGCAGGAATATAAGGCAAAATATCAGAATTACCAGCTATAGCTGTGTAGACCAGGTCCGAGATCCCTTCTCCACACAATCCTCAGCCTTCCACATGCCTCTTAAGTCGGCATTATCTGTCCATTGCATATTCTACAGGACACGTCAAGCAGAAATCGACATAGCTTTGACTCTTGGAACCAGTAGACTCATGTCTCTTTGGGCATGTTTTATACATATATATATATATATATATATATATATATCTATCTATCACTTAAGACAGCATCTTTAATATATATATATCTCTATATATACATATATATATATATATATATATCTATATATATCTATATGCATACTAGGGTCTCAATCTCTGCTGATAAGGTACCTGTCCACGCTGCCACAGCGCTATAAACCCATGCCGACACACTCGCCGGTCTGAGTAGTATACTAGAATGTGCACGCTATCTGCAGGATCCCTGAGAATAGCTATTGCAACCTTCTGTGCAAACAGGACACCCTAGGGGAAGATTCCCATCACATCCTGGCCCTAGTGGGGAAAGGATACTGCCTGAGAATTTTTTGTGGGAAGCTGCAGTCTCTTGTCTGGAGATTCCCGCTCTTTTTCCTCATGAGAGGAGGGAAATTTACCACAGCTTTCTTCCCCTTAACATGTGTACCCTTGTGTCAGGGACAAATGAGTCATCAGTGATATGCAAATCATCTTTTATTACAATAATCATATATTGAATACCTTTCAGCCATCTTGGCTGTAACTTTGCATTATCGTAGTCGACACTGGAGTCAAACTCCGTGTCGATATCAGTGTTTATTATTTTGGATAGTGAGCATTGTGAGACTCTGAAGGTCTCTGTCACACAGGGACAGACAATGGGTAGATTTCCTGTCTGTTCTCTAATCTTTTGTGCAATAAATTCACCTCAGCACTTACACATATCCAAACAGGTGTCTGCGTTGTCGACGGAGAGACCCTCTCACACACATATTTGCTCTATCTCCTCCTTAGGGGAGCCTTTTACCTCAGACATGTCGACACACACGTACCGACACACCACACACACCGGGGATGCTCTATTTGAAGACAGTTCCCCCACAAGGCCCTTTGGAGAGACAGAGAGAGAGTATGCCAGCACACACCCCAGCGCTATATGACCCAGGAATCACACAGTAACTTAGTGTTAACCCAGTAGCTGCTGTATATATTGTTTTTACGCCAAATTTATGTGCCCCCCCTCTCTTTTTCACCCTCTCTATCGTGCAGGGGAGAGCCTGGGGAGCTTCCTCTCAGCGGAGTTGTGGAGAGAAAATGGCGCTGGTGAGTGCTGAGGAAGAAGGCCCCGCCCCCTCAGCGGCAGGCTTCTCCCGCGATTTTGTGTAAAATTAATGGCGGGGGCTCATGCATATAACAGTGTCCAACTGTATATATGCTGCTTTTGCCAGGAGGTACTTATTTGCTGCCCAGGGCGCCCCCCCCTGCGCCCTGCACCCTACAGTGACCGGAGTGTGTGGGTTAGTGTGGGAGCAATGGCGCACAGCTGCAGTGCTGTGCGCTACCTCATGTGAAGACAGGAGTCTTCTGCCGCCGATTTCGATGTCTTCTTGCTTCTGCCGGCTTCTGTCTTCTGGCTCTGCGAGGGTGACGGCGGCGCGGCTCCGGGAACGGACGACCAAGGTTAAGATCCTGTGTTCGAACCCTCTGGAGCTAATGGTGTCCAGTAGCCTAAGAAGCGCAACCTATCTGCAGTTAGTAGGTTTGCTTCTCTCCCCTCAGTCCCTCGTAGCAGAGAGTCTGTTGCCAGCAGAAGCTCTCTGAAAATAAAAAACCTAACTAAAATACTTTCTTATTAGCAAGCTCAGGAGAGCCCACTAAAAGCACCCAGCTCTGGCCGGGCACAGATTCTAACTGAGGTCTGGAGGAGGGGCATAGAGGGAGGAGCCAGTGCACACCAGTAGTACTAAATCTTTCTTAGAGTGCCCAGTCTCCTGCGGAGCCCGTCTATTCCCCATGGTCCTTACGGAGTCCCCAGCATCCACTAGGACGTTAGAGAAAAGCTGATTCTGGAAGCCAGGGAGAATACGTGTGTATGTGGGGGGTACCTATTACCTGGACCTTTTTGAGGTGTCTGGTGGGGGCTTGGGTCATCTGCTGAGAGGGACAAATGTTTGCAGTTTTGCTGTGACTAGCAAACTGTTTTTTTATTTTCTTTTTTTGTGTAGGGGGTGCGTGTGGCCATGCCCCCCAGTACCCAGGCTCCATTCAGCTCTTGGCAGACCTGCTGAAACCTTGGCATATTCTGCTTATTCTGGGTACATATGCAGTAATAGTTACAAAAGTATACAACAGCTGCAAATATATACAGTAAATGCTAGCACGCTTACCAGGGCCGGCTCGAGGCATGTTCGACTCGAGCGGCAGCGCAGGGCGCCACCCTTAAAGGGCGCCGCGCGCTGGCGCCGCCATGTCGGAGCCTGGAGCCGGCCCTGATCTCCCCTGCTGTCCTCCCGCTGTGTGCGCCGCCGCTGTGTGCGCTATGCGGCGCCGGCGTCTGATGTCAGACACCGGCACCGCACAGCGCGCACAGACAGCGGCAGACAGCACAGACAGCGGCCGCAGCGGCGCGCACAGCAGCACTCCCCCTCCCTCAGCACAGCAGGTACTGGGGGCATATGTGGCACTGTGGGGGGCATTTATCTGGCACTGTGGGGGGCATTTATCTGGCACTGTGGGGGGCATTAATTTATCTGGCACTGTGGGGGGCATTCATTTATCTGGCACTGTGGGGGGGACATTTATCTGTGCACTGTGAGGGGGCATTAATGTATCTGGCACTGTGGGGGCATTTCTGGCACTGTGGGGTCATGTATCTATCTGGGACTGTGGGGGCATATCTGGCACTGGGGGGGGGGCATTAATGTATCTGGTACTGTGGGGGACATTTATCTAGCACTGTGGGGGGCATTTATCTGGCACTGTGGGGGGCATTCATTTATCTGGCACTGTGGGGGGGCATTAATGTATCTAGCACTGTGGGGGGGCATTTATCTGGCACTGTGAGGGGGCATTAATGTATCTGGCACTGTGGGGGCATTTCTGGCACTGTAGGGTCATGTATCTATCTGGGTCTGTGGGGGCATATCTGGCACTGGGGGGAGGGCATTGATGTATCTGGCACTGTGGCGGCATTTATCTGGCACTGTGAGGGGGCATTAATGTATCTGGCACTGTGGGGGCATTTATCTGGCACTGTGAGGGGGCATTAATGTATCTGGCACTGTGGGGTCATTTATCTATCTGGGACTGTGGGGGCATATCTGGCACTGTGGGGGGCATTTATATATCTGGCACTGTGGGGGGTATTTATGTATCTGGCACTGTGGGGGGCATTTATGTATCTGGCACTGTGGGGGGCATTTATGTATCTGGCACTGTGGGGGGCATTTATATATCTGGCACTGTGGGGGGCATTTATGTATCTGGCACTGTGGGGGGCATTTATATATCTGGCACTGTGGGGGGCATTTATGTATCTGGCACTTTAGGGGGCATTTATGTATCTGGCACTGTGGGGGGCATTTATGTATCTGGGACTGTGGGGGGCATTTATATATCTGGCACTGTGGGGGGCATTTATGTATCTTGCACTGTGGGGGGCATTTATGTATCTGGCACTGTGGGGGGCATTTATGTATCTGGCACTGTGGGGGCAATTATGTTTCTCGCACTGCTGGGGGGGCATGTCATGTGCATTTGGCACTGCTGGGGGGGCATGTCATGTGCATTTGGCACTGCTGGGGGGGCATGTCATGTGCATCTGGCACTGCTGGGGGGGCATGTCGTGTGCATTTGGCACTGCTGGGGGGCATGTCATGTGCATCTGGCACGGCTGGGGGGCATGTCGTGTCTAGCTGGCACGGCTGGGGGGCATATCATGTAGTGTTCCCATGTCTCAGTGCAATACCTGGCGCAAAGTGTCTAACGTGCTCTGCCTGCCGCAAAGTGTCTAACGTGCTCTGCCTGGCACAAAGTGTCTTAACGTGCTCTACCTGTCGCAGTGTGTATAGGAGGTTCTACCTGGTGCAATGTGTATTAGCTGCACTACTGTGTGGTGTAATGCGAATTGCCACTATTATGTGGCCGCGCCCCTACCCCACGAAGCAACGCCCCTAAATTTTTGATGCGCGCCGAAGGCGCGCAAGGTCCATGATTTTGAACGGAGCAACAAGCATTACAGTATGTACATAATTTTGCCCTTCTAACTTAAATATGTGCCCTCCCCGTGATCAGCACCCCTGCCCTAAAAAAATCCTAGAGTGAACACTATCATGTGTAGCTGGCACTGCTGGGGGGCATATCATGTGTAGCTGGCACTGCAGCAGGGCATGTCCTGTCTATCTGGCACTGCTGGGGGGTATATCATGTCTATCTGGCACTGCTGGGGGGCATGTCGTGTAGCTGGCACTGCATGTCATGTGTAGCTGGCACTGCTGCGGGGCATGTCATGTCTATCTGGCACTGCACTACTGTAGACATTATGTGTAGCTGGCACTATACTGGAGACATTGTGTGTAAGGAACACTACTGTAGCTGTTAATAGTGTGATAATATGAAGTTGAGGCCGTGCCCACTTTTTCAGAGGCCACGCCCACTTTCCCAGGAGCGCGCGCGCCGAAGGCGCACGCATAGAGTATGGGAGGGGGCGCTTTTACATTTTCTCGCACAGGGTGCTAGTAGGCCTGGAGCCGGCCCTGACGCTTACAGATGGCTGGCACTGACTCTGAATTGTGAACAAGCCAGCCTAAGGTGAAACATTTGTCAGGCTATTTGGAGAACCCTATGGATGTCACCCAGTGCCCCTCTTTATATCAGACAACCAGCTCAGACTGCATTTCACTTACAGGTACTGGCAATATTAATGCAAGTGTACTGGCGCCGGCTAAGTCTCCAATAATGAGCGGAATATTTTAGTAAACACTTGTTTCATACATTTATTACACATACAATAAAGATAAAAAATAAATAGATAAAAAGCAGACTAAGACCTTCAGACAAGATAATGAATGCTGAATTGAATTAAGTCTCTCAATAGAGAATGCGACCACTTATATCCCAATGATGGCAAATGGCAATTGCTTCTGACTAGGACTTAATTCTTCATATAGTCCTCTATGAATTGTTAAGTATAGTTATTACCAGTTCACACAGGAACAATCCCCTGGGGTCTCAAGTTGCAGTCAGAGATCCAATGGCATCCGGGGTGAGTCCTGGGTTTCAAAGAACGTAACTTGTGAGGATCACAAGGAGCAGTTAGTCCAATACATGCCAGATTTGTTGGAGATGGATCGTGAATGCAATGCCGATGGTCATCAAACAGAATGAAGGCTCAACGCATTTCACTGGACTTAGTGGCTGCCAGCTTCCTCAGGAGCATAATTACTTTGCTGGTGGCAGAATATATTACCTGTGGAATACTTCAAAGAAATGTTATCATCACCCTGAAAGTGTGGAGTGCTGATCACATCCTCTTTTTAAAACTGAATATTAGTTTTGTGTTATGCTATGTACTGTATGTACCAGTATTATTTTACATGTGACCACATAGTCACACAAATTCTATATTTTGTATATCATCCATCATCAGATATAACCAAAGTTAAGTACATAATTTAACAAACATATGAGATATGTTTGGGCTATGGGACTGTAAAATTGATGGTTGTAAAAGTTAGCAATTGGGCAAACCCAAGCTGCACTGCAGGTGGGGCAGATATAACGTGCAGAGAAAGTTAGATTTGGGTGGGTTATATTGTTTCTATGCAGGGTAAATACTGGCTGCTTTATTTTTAAACTGCAATTTAGATTTCAGTTTGAACACACCCCACGCAAAACAAACTCTCTGCCCCGCCTGCAGTGCAACATGGTTTTGCCCAATTGCTAACTTTTTGTTTATTAACAAACCTGAATAAGTCCCACTGTGCGATAATATGTACTGAGATGCTCACCAGTGGCTTTGCAGATCTGCTGCTTGTGTACAAAGATACAAGCATCAGTGCAGAGCCGGATTAAGGGGGGGGTAACAGGGGTTAAGTACCCCCGGACCCCTGTGTCTAAGGGGGCCCCCGTCCTCGGATGCTCTCTCCCTGCAGCGCAGCACCATAGAAGCTGAGAACACTGCAGGCATTAGGACCCAGAGGAAGCACTACAAAGCTTCCTTCAGCACTTCAGAACGGGACACTGCATCAAGATAATACGACCCTGCGACCCTGCTTTCCCGGAAGATCATCCACGTTCCAAAGGCTTGCATTCAGGGCTTTCATTATCATCTATCTCTCTATATCTCTCTCTGTATCTATCTATCTATCTATCTATCTATCTATCTATCTATCTATCTATCTATCTATCTATCTATCTAATTTTGTTTGCCTATCTGTGTATCTACATAAATAGCTATAGATATGTGTGTGTACTGTTGTGACAGACGTCAGCCCATATTGTACAGCTACGTTTCAGGTTTATTACACAAGATTGCCGCTACAAGGACATATATTATATATATATATATCAGTGTATATATATATATATATTTATATATATTTATATACAGTGTATATATATATATATATATTTATATACCGTATATATATATATATATATATACTGATGGTCTCATTACTTTTATTACTATTAATAATGTGGACAGATACTTGGATTGCATACCTTGAAAAAGGTCTGTGTTCAGATCTAAATATTGACAGCCTCATACTGCGACCAGGGGCTGGACATAATGACGCCCGAGTACGACAGCCATGAGGGATGCCTGCTGAACTCAACGTTTTTTTTTAAAGGGGCAATCACTTACAAGACAAAACCGTGCCTCGTAAGTGATTGCCCCTTTAAAAAAAGTCAGAGCTTGGCCGGCATCCCGCATGGCCGATGAACTCGAGCGTCATTACATCCAGACCCAGATATCGAATATTGTGATTATTGCTGATTGGTAATAAATATTTAAGTACATCGATTTCAAAGACTGGTGAGTGCTCCTGTAATCACCCTGCTGTGATATATTTAAGTAGGACCTGCACTGCTGCCTCATGAAGGTGCGGGGGGTAGGGGGGCTGCGCTGACAATTGGGGAAGGGCCCCCCATTTGTCAAGTGACCCGGGGCCCCCAAAGGCCAAAGGCTTAATCCGGCCCTGCATCAGTGACACCATTAGACTTCTGAGTAACCATGGTTACTCAGAATGGTCATCACTATTAAGACTTAGGGGCAAGTGGAACTGCATTTCTGGCACCCCTCCCCTAATGTTACCTCTCACAAATGCTTGCTAATTATTAATCACTCTGCGTCCAAATCTGTTTTGCGAGTGATGTTTGTAAACCATCGCAGCACATGTGTAGTGTGACTGAGATGCATGCACAGTACAAAAACATTCAGGCTAATTCAGACCCAATCGCTGCTGTGCATGTTCACACAGCAGCAATCAGGTCTGAAGTGCCCAGCGATCGCCTCTGCCTGATTGACAGGCAGAGGCGGTCGCTGGGCGGGCCAACGGTGTTTAGCCGCCATTTAGGGGGCACAGTCCGGGCAACGCAGGCATGCCCAGACCATTTAGGGGGCGGGTCGCGGCGGCTGCGTGACGTCACACCAGTGGCGTGCGGTGAGGTCAGTGGCTGGTGAGGCACTGCAGCCATAATGTCCGCCGAATCCTGCCAATGACCCCTACAGCCGCCGAGCCTATGCCCGCTACTGCCCCTGAGCCGATGCCCGCTGCCACCGCCAGTGGCTTACAAACTCGCCCACCATCAACTGACCCAGCCCTCCGCCACTAATTTGCATCTCAGTCCGATGCCGCCAATTCTGCTGCCTGCCTGCTCATTATACTTGTGATATATTGTACATTTTTATAGAAAAAATAAATAAATTAGTGTTTGGGACTGGGAAGGGAGTGGGAGGAGGACATGAATGCAATTTTGTTGTCCAGGGCTTCCATTAACTTAATAGCACCGTGGATGTGGCGCTATTAAGTTAATGGAAGTCCTGGACAACAAAATAGCCAGCAGAGGGTGACGCCAGAGAGAGGGTGACAGCAGTGGGTGACAGGAAGTGGGTGACGCCAGGGAGAAAGTGACAGGAAGAGCGTGACGCCAGGAAGAGCGTGACACCAGGGAGAGGGTCGCCAGGGAGAGGATGACTGCAGTGGGTGATGCCAGGGAGAAGGGGAGGGTGACGCCATGGAGAGGATGACAGCAGTGGGTGATGCCAGGGAAAAGGTGACGGGTGACGGGTTTTTTTTATAAATGGAGGAGGGAGAGGTAAGCTCAGGCATAAAAATAAATCATTAACACTCTTCAGGTCATGGGGGTCACACTGAAAAGCTTGCTACAGAGAAAGATCAATGATGGAGAAGAGAGTCAAACAAACTCAGGAGGTCAACGGTCTAAGCTGGTATTAAAGTGCAAGCTCTGCAGGCATCAGCCACCACACTGCTACTGTTGTGCAAGGTAGCATGAGAATGGGTCACCTTGGTGCATACACTGACTGAGTCCGGGTGGAGGTTACTGCTCCGATCACAACAGCCCTAAACCTCTGATACAGGGCCTGAAGGAGCCCTGGACGTAATTTTGCGGTGCGAGCAGTGATGCTATCACACTGTCACACTGCACCGAGATGAGAGGTTTCCCCACAAGGGGAGAAAAAACAACACAGTGCCAGGGGTGGCAGCAGCAGGAGCCGGGGGCAGGTGAGGAGTGGAGTGGGGAAGGGATGTGAGGAGAACGGAGGAGCTGAGAGGTGATGACGGCAGCTTGCATAGGCAGGTGAGGAGGATCAGGCTCTGACCGGACCTAAATCACCGCTGTAACCCAGACCAGTGGCAAACGCAGGATTTAGCGAAGGGGGTGTCTGTGGGTGTGTATGTATATGCGCATGCATGTGTAATATATATATATATATATATATATATATATATATTACACATACAGTACATGCACATATTCATACACAAACACACACACATACACATGCATACATACTATACATACACCAGTGCACAAACCCACAGACATACTGTACATGCAAACATACAATTACACACAAACACTGGCTTTAAACTTACAGAGTCCATCAGGGGCTGGGAGCAGAAGGGCGGCAGTGGTGGAGTTTCTGTAAGCAGAGAGCTCCTTAGCTCTCTCATGCTGCTGCAGATCCGCGGTCGCGATCGCGGGCGCGGTCGCGGCTTTTGCTGAGACGGAGACAAAGCTGTCTCCGTCTCTGTGTGCGCCACTGCAGACTATTCCTCATTCGCAGCTGCAGACCCGGGCCCCGTTCTGTCGGTCCCCGCAGACCCCA
Source organism: Pseudophryne corroboree (assembly GCF_028390025.1). Taxonomy (NCBI): domain Eukaryota; kingdom Metazoa; phylum Chordata; class Amphibia; order Anura; family Myobatrachidae; genus Pseudophryne; species Pseudophryne corroboree. The sequence goes on along the minus strand of NC_086447.1, from coordinate 529,461,312 downwards.
CTTGATGATGCCCATGGCCGGATGCAGTCACAGTGACAGATACGCTGAAAGCACGCCCCTGCTGTTCAGCGGCACTTGGACAGGTGCTGCTTCCATTAATTTTTTCAATGGGCATTTACAGCCCTCTGCTTGTCCCTGCCCCCTGCCCGCCCCCTGCTTCCAGCCGATCACAATGGAGAGCAGAAGGCACCGTTCTCGGTGCCGCAAAATACATTTTGACAACCATTCAAACTGTAAAATGATTAACATAATATAAATAAAATACTTATGACACGTCCCTGCGTCACACGAGTAGCTCCCTGCCAGTGCGCAGGAGCTGCGCTGGCTGGGAGCTACTCCTGAAGTACAAAAGCATTGCCGCTGTGCGATGCTTTTGTACTTGTGCGACGGGGCAGGGGCTGACATGCGGGGTGGGCTAGCCCTGTGCTGGGCACCCCCCGCATGTCTGTGTGACTGATCGTAGATGTGCTAAATTTAGCACATCTACGATCAGGTCTGAATCACCCCCATTGTCTGTCTGCAACCGTGCCTGAATCATATAACAAGACAGCATAAAGACAGATGTACATTTTTAATTTTATGAAGATCTATCTGGCAACTAATATGGGTCTATGGCCCTCATTCCGAGTTGTTCGCTCGCAAGCTGCTTTTAGCAGCTTTGCACATGCTGAGCTGCCGCCTACTGGGAGTGAATCTTAGCTTAGCAAAATTGCGACCGAAAGATTTGCAATATTGCAAAAAGACTTCTCTGTGCAGTTTCTGAGTAGCTCCAGACTTACTCTGCCAGTGCGATCAGTTCAGTACTTGTCGTTCCTGGTTTGACGTCACAAACACACCCAGCGTTCGCCCAGACACTCCTCCGTTTCTCCAGCCACTCCCGCGTTTTTCCCAGAAACGGTTGCGTTTTTTCACACACACCCATAAAACGGCCAGTTTCCGCCCAGAAACACCCACTTCCTGTCAATCACATTACGATCACCAGAACGAAGAAAAAACCTCGTAATGCCGTGAGTAAAATTCCTAACTGCATAGCAAATTTACTTGGCGCAGTCGCACTGCGGACATTGCGCATGCGCATTAGCGACTAATCGCTTCGTTGCGAGAAAAAAATAACGAACGAACAACTCGGAATGACCCCCTATGTACTAAGCCTTGGACAGAGTTAATGTGAACGGAGATAAAGGGGTCTATTTAGTAAGCCTTGGACGGAGAAAAAGTACCAACCAACCAGCTCCTAACTGTCATTTCTCATATCCAAGCCTGTAACATGGCAGTTAGGGTCTGATTGGCTGGTACTTATCTCTCTCAACTTTATCTCTCTCCAAGCCTTAGTACATAGACCCCTATATCATTTTATCACCAACACAAAGTACCATTGCATTATAAATTCTAAGTATCCATTAATAAGGAATTCAGACAGCTGTATACTGTAAAATTACAGGTTACATAGGTAGTCAATTTAGTCATTTGCATTAAGGAAACCTAAGAGAAATTCTTAAGGGTAAAATGTGTATGAATACAGCATGCAGGCCACAAGAATAAAGCAAGAGGGTGCTGAGTGACACTGATAATACCTGAATGAATGATACCATGATAAGGAGCATTATGAGATTAGAATTGTTAATGAAGAGAAATAGGCACTGTCAGACTCTGCAAGCGTAGGAGACAAAGAACAAGCAAGTCTGTAGATTGGAGAGTGCAGAACAAATGAAGAAATCAAAGATAGAAGAGGCTCTTGCAGAGCACGTAGTACAGTTGTTGAAAAGGGTTCAGAAAGCCAAGTGAATGCTCATAAGGTCAAGTAGATAATTCATTCTTTATGCATACAATATGATCATAACTGAAGTATGTCTGGCACAGGATCCACTACAATAGCAAATGAGCAGGGAGAAAACAGTCTCCTTAACAGGATTGAAAAAAGAAATTATTAAAATTTTCTGTAATTTATAATTATGAATGAAATGTATTTAAGCTTATTTAAGCTAGGATAAAGCTTATTTAAGCAAGGATATGGGCAAGTTTTGAATATAAACTAGTACATGACATGTAACGTGTAAAATAAATAACGCACATCGAACAAAAATAAACACTAAATTATAGTTTTAAAATAAGCAAAATGCATTACATTATCACATACTTTTTTATTTCTATATTCTCCATATCTTCTTTTGTGTATCACGAACATGAAGACATTTGTAGTGGAAACACTAAGTGCTCTTGTCTTTACCTTGTCAGCAGAGTGTCTGTGTATTTGTGCCATGTGCACATACTTGGCCCCTGACTTCCCTTCCCACCTCATGCCGACCTGCAGATAACCCATGACAAGTCTCCCAGTCATCCCCAGAATGTGACAACATTCGGGCCATGCCTATTATCAGTGGAGTACCTTTTAAAAAAATTCTCTGTCACCTCTGTCTCCTCAATGATAGCCAGGAGACAGAACCGTATAGATCAGCAACACGTCACCTGCTTCTGAAAACAGGATACCTTCTAAGGAATGCATTTACAAGTCTGGAGAATAGCTGTCATAGCGATAATGATTTTCCTAAAAATGTGACTTCTATTTTATATTACTGCTGATTTTTATGTAATTTGCACATCACAACCAAGATATTGATAACTTGGGTATTATTTGCCCTACGTCAGAGCCGGCCCTAACCAATATGATGCCCTAGGCAAGATTTTGGCTGGTGCCCACCACCACTTGTTCTGTTTCTGACCCTGCACCCCTTTCCCAGCACCACCACCCCTCACACATAGCAGTCCTTATTTTGGTGTTCCTACCCCCTATATTTTAAATAGGAACAGTGCACACATTTGGCACACAGCCTAAAAAGGGGCGTGTTCTTGCTGGGAAGGGGCATGGCCACACAATAATACCCCCAATTAAAATTACGCCACACAGTACTGCAACTTTATTCATATTTTATCATGCGATAGTGTGCCTTATTCACGTTGCATCACACAGTAGTACCACTTTACCTTATAAACATTACTCCTCACAGTAGTGCCCCTTATTCATATTACACCACACCATATTGCTCTTTATTTACATTATACCACACATTAGTGCCCTTTCTATACGTAACACCACACAGTACAGCACCTTTATACACATAATGCCACACATTAGTAATACCCTTACACACATAATGACACGCATAATGCCCCTTACACATATGCCAAACACTACTGCAGAACAAACCTACCCACACACAGCACTCACACGGTCGCTAACACTGTGACCTCAGCCTATGCTTGGATATAGGTGTGTTCTCATATCTTGCCTCAATATGCCATGAAGCAGGAGATGGCAACTCTGCTAGCGTTGGGCGCCTTTTTTGATGAAAACGCATCTAATTTGCATTGCAATTTGGCTAAGATGCACAAGCAGCTTCTGCTGATTAAAATTATATGCAACATGCCTATATACTGTGTGCGACTGTGGCTGTATCTGCATACGAAATGCTACACACAGAATATAGGCATGCCGCATATCATTTTAATCAGCAGAAGCTGCTGGTGCCCCTAGGCATACCAAATGCCCTAGGCATTTGCCTAGTTTGCCTATACCTAGGGCCGGCTCTGCCCTACGTGCAGGACTGTACTGGGGACAAACTGATCCAGGTGGCATATACTCTTACAAAGGCCTTGCCTTAAATCTGGACGACCAGTTGGCTGGGTAATAATGATCATGACCTATGCAGCCACGTCTTTCACTATTACAGCATTCTTCCTACAGGGCCAATATTGTTATGTTGAATATCACAGCTTCATAGGCCGAGATCACTATATCTAGCCTCGAGGATGGGGGCTATTTTTGTCAGTAGCAGCCACTAGCAGCCTGAAATCATCTACTGAGAAGAGCAAAAACATAAGAGAAGACAGGACACTGAGAAAGAAAAAATAACAAAGAAGAGATACCATTAACTTTGGTAAAGGTAAGTGCATGGGAAGTGTTTCCATACACTGCTCTTATTCTGAATATATTTTTTTTATTTTTTAGGACTAAAAATTTCCCAGTGCAAATAATACCAACGTTACAGAGGCCATGTTGTAGACAGTTGTTTCAAGGCCTCCTCAGAGGATCAGGAGCCAATGGATGATGGACAACATTGTGAGAAATGTTATATGTTATCTATATTTTAAATATACTGCACCTCATTGGGTATGCAGGCCATGTCAGGAGCAGGACTAAGATCAGCACCCCCTGCACAGAGGTAAGAAAGCAAAAATCAATACCACCCTTTCCGCTATCAATGGTGGAGAACCATCATCTCTCTGCCATTGATGGGAAAAACCATCTACAATTGGTGGCAAACCATTGATGGGTGCTAACCATTGATGGTCAATGGTCATTGCTTTTTAAAATGGGAGAGAAAAGTCCGGGGACCTCCAGGGAAGGAGAGAGAGCTTTCCTACAGGTTACATAAGAAAAAGAGGAAAAGATTTCCCTCAGATAGATCTCACAGCAAGAGTGAAGTACATTGTCCTGAGAGGTAGAGGGAGCAGTGAGGGGCAGAGCCAATGTGACATGTGTCTATTAGACATTGAATTGTGTCATACTGGCACCCCCACCGACAAATCGTGCCAAATAGCAGTGAAGGGCCTCATTATAAACTTTCCCCGAGACTGGCCCGACCCCCAGAACTGACAGCAACCAGTGATCTCCTGCATATGTGTGTATATGTTCAGTGTGTGTTCTATGTATGTGTTCTATATGTGTGTGTATATATGTATCAGCATGTGAGTTATGTGTGCATTTGTGTGTATGTGTTCTAAGTAACGTGTGTGTACAGTCAGGTCCATAAATATTGGGACATTGACACAATTCTCATATTTTGGGTTCTATACACCACTACAATGGATTTGAAATGAAACAAACAAGATGCGCTTTAACTGCAGACTTTCCGCTTTAATCTGAGGGTATTTACATCCAAATCAGGTGAATGGTGTAGGAATTACAACGGTTTCTATATGTGCCTCCCACTTTCTAAGGGACCAAAAGTAATGAGACAATTGACTCAAAAGCTATTTCATGGACAGGAGTGGGCTATTCCCTCGTTATTTCATCATCAATTAAGCAGGTAAAAGGTCTGGAGTAGATTCCAGGTGTGACAGTTGCATTTGGAATCTGTTGCTGTCGACTCTCAATATGAGATCCAAAGAGCTGCCACTATCAGTGAAGCAAGCCATCATTAGGCTGAAAAATCAAAACAAACCCATCAGAGAGATAGCAAAAACATTAGGTGTGGCCAAATCAACTGTTTGGAACATTCTTAAAAAGAAAGAACGCACCGGAGAGGTCAGCAACACCAAAAGACCCGGAAGACCACAGAAAACAACTGTGGTGGATGACAGAAGAATTATTTCCCTGGTGAAGAAAAACCCCTTCATAACAGTTGCCCAGATCAAGAACACTCTCCAGGAGGTAGGCATATATGTGTCAAAGTCAACAATCAAGAGAAGACTTCACAAGAGTGAAAATAGAGGGCTCACCACAAGATGTAAACCATTGGTGAGCCACAAAAACAGGAAGTCCAGATTAGAGTTTGGCAAACAACATCTAAAAAAGCCTTTACAGTTCTGGAACAACATCCTATTGACAGATGAGACTAAGATCAATTTGCACCAGAGTGATGGGAAGAGAAGAGTATGGAGAAGGAAAGCAACTGCTCATGATCCAAAAGATACCAACTCATCAGTGAAGCATGGTGGTGGTAGTGTCATGGCGTGGGCATGTATGGCTGCCAATGGAACTGGTTCACTTGTATTTATTGATAATGTGACTGCTGACAAAAGCAGCAGGATGAATTCTGAAGTGGTTCAGGCAATATTATCTGCTCATATTCAGTCAAATGCTTCAGAACTCATTGGACGGCGATTCACAGTGCAGATGGACAATGACCCGAAGCATACTGTGTAAGCAACCAAGAGTTTTTTAAGGCAAATAAGTGGAATGTTATGCAGTGGCCAAGTCAATCACCTGACCTGAATCCGATTGAGCATGCATTTCACTTGATGAAGACAAAACTGAAGGGAAAATGCCCCAAGAACAAGCAGGAACTGAAGACATTTGCAGTAGAGGCCTGGCAGAGCATCACCAGGGATGAAACCCAGCATCTGGTGATGTCTATGCGTTCCAGACTTAAGGCTGTAATTGACTGCAAAGGATTTGCAACAAAGTATTAAAAAGTGAAAGTTTGATTTAGGATTGTTTAATTTGTCCCATTACTTTTGGTCCCTTAAAAAGTGGGAGGCACATATAGAAACCGTTGTAATTCCTACACTGTTCACCTGATTTGGATGTACATACCCTTAAATTAAAGCAGAAAGTTTGCAGTTAAAGCACATCTTGTTTGTTTCATTTCAAATCCATTGTAGTGGTGTATAGAGCCCAAAATATGAGAATTGTGTCGATGTCCCAATATTTATGGAGCTGACTGTATATATATATATATATATATATATATATATATATATATATGTGTGTGTATATATATATATATATATACACACAGTATATATAGCAACATTAACCTTCCCAAAAAGAAAAATGCAGAAACCAGCACTCACGATTCAGATGCAAGCAGGAAAAGGTTTATTCTTCAAACAGAATCCATTGCCAGTACATCCAACAACTGTGGCCCGACAGCTGTTTCAACACATAACGGTTTTCATCAGGGGCTAAAGACACAGTGCTCAGAGCGTGCATATATAGCAAAAATGGCACCAACACCTTACAGATTGTGCCCATGCTGTGGGAGGGCAATCCACAAGAGCCGTATACTCATTGGATGCCTCCGTGGGATGGGTGGTGCGGGCAGTGTAGTCAAGGTAAACAAACCCGGCTCCCCACATAGCTACGGCTTCGGCCGCCTGTGTCACCGGCGCTGTCAGATGACGCATGAACACTGGTGCTGTCAGATGCAATGAATGCAGCCACCACTCAGTATACCACTGAGCATAATCGCATCCCCTTTAGATACCTGGTCAGACCCCTCCGGTCCACGGCTAGCGCAATGTCAATCAATGCTGATATAAAAAACATACATTATAGAATGGATGCATGTAAAGCACGGGGAGATGTAGCACAGATAAAACATATAGCTGCACAATGGGTATTGCGTAAAAAAATACAGAAACATTGAAAAAATACATATAAACGTATACACATAAGGATATGTGCATAAACGCAAGGTTAACATATATCACACATCAACACATAAACCCATACATGTCACCAAAGTCATGATCAAATATTGGTGATAGCATGCATTGATGTCCATATAATAAAACCATTCATAAAAAAAGTGAACATCTAACACAAGATGTTGCCTGCAGAATAAAGGAAACACTCCTAACCTGGAAACTGAAAGTGTTGATAGCAAGGTCTCCCATCCATTAAGGGGCCAGACCTACAGATGCTTAGCTTGCCAGGGTGAAGTGAAATTAGAACAATGTTCCTTCATTGGTGCCTTTAAACAACTGTGTAGATAGAACATGTGTACATAAAAGAACGATAAAGAAAATATATGTAACAAAAATGTACTAATGGACAGGTGGAGGTATATGACAAACAAGCCTGGGATCAATTGTTCCCTAGAACGAAGTGGAAAAGTATCAGACCTAATTACAGCACCCAGTATTCCCAAGCCGTACTGACTGGGCCCAACACTGCTTAGTTGCCAAGATCGGACGCGATCGGACGTGATCCAGTGTGGTATGGCTGTATCAATCTCTCACTATCCACATGACCGTGTACCATTGGCTGACTGCCATAATACCCTCCACACATACCAGATGAACGATATAGCACTGTAGGAGTGAAAAGTGAGTTTGAAAGGAGAACATGCTGGAAAAGGTGTTGAGAAATGTATATTAATGAATTAAAAAAACCTTGCGTGTAAAGAGAAAAGAGTGTAAATGGAATATCCATGTCAACATGTCAAAGAGAGAACATAATCATAATGAAGGTATCGAGAGAAACTCTGTGTGGAAGACAGGAAACTATAGCATAAAAATAATGTGATGAAGACAAAGTCAAAGCAATTGAATGATGCCCAGAGGGCACACAACGGTATCAGCCAGCACCAGAAAGAGACCCAAAACAAGATGGACAAAACTTGATGATACATGGAGAGGAGCATCTGATGATTATCAACATCAAAGATATCAATGAAATAAGACATGACACATGGAGGTGTCATTGCACCATCCATGGTGCTCAAGCATATTACACATGACACACGGTGGTGCCTATGAAAAAGAAACAAATCCAAAATGAAATAACACTTGTATCAGATAATTCAGTGGAAGCAACCCAAATTGAATTCCTCATTGAGCCCATTAGGTGCTAGTGTTTTTAAATTATGTTCTCTCTGAAGCAGTCATTTGTCACGGTCCCCTCCATGTTGTAGAGGTGGAATCTGGTCTATGATGCAGCATTTGAGCTGATTGATTGTATGGTGTGCCTCCCTGAAGTGTCTTGCTACAGGTAGGTGGGTGAAATCATTGCAGGTACTGGTCGTGATGATGCTCTTTTTAATTATCGAACAATGCTGGCTTAAACATTCCTTCAGCATCCTGCTGCTCTTACCTACATAGAGCAACTCGCATGGACATTTGAGCACATAGACTACAAACTTGCTGTTGCAGTCAAGTCTCTGTTTGATGGTGTATTGTTTATGATCCAATGGATTCGGAAAACAATTTCCAAGCAGTAGAAATTGGCAGCTGGGGCATCCCGTGCATTTGGATACCCTGGGTTTGTTCGTCAACCAGTTTATGGTTCTATTAGTTTTCCTTTTGGAGAAGTCAGTAATAACTAGAAGGTCCTTCAGGTTTGGTCCTCGCCTATATGCAAACCTGGGTATATTAGGTATTTCTTTTGCCAGAACAGGATCACTAGAAATGAAATGCCAATGTTCATGGAACTTGTTGCGAATGAAGCTCGAAGCAATGGTGTACAAACTAATGAAAATTCAGTCTGTCAACTCCTTCATTACAAGAGTCATCTTTACTGTAGAGGAGATCCTCCCTCTTGAGTTGTCCAATCTTTGGCAGTGCTATTTCAATCTCCTTCTTGGTGTACCCACGGTCAAGGAATCTTTGACTCATCAACTGAAGGGCAGAAGACATCTCAGGGAGATCCGATGTAATATGTACAACCCTTAGTAGTTGTGAAAAAGGTAAACCTCTTTTGAGAGGTGCCGGATGGAAGCTAGAGGCTAGCAGTAGAGTGTTCCTGTCAGAATCCTTGCTGTAAATATTGGTAATCAGTCTGTTTTCCTTTTTGGTAATAGACACATCCAAAAAGTTGATGTGTCATTTACTGAATGTGAGGCTGAATCTGATAGTGCCAGGAAGTGAGTTCAGATGATCAATAAAAGCCAAAAGTACTGATTCACCTCCCTGCCAGAAGAAAAAGAGGTCATCAATATGTCGAACATATGATGACAAAAAAAATCTAAAGGTGGGGTGACCCGTAATGTGTTTCTGTTCATAGGCCACCATAAAAATGTTGGCATAGCATGGGGCCATATTGGATCCCATTGCCGTCCCCTGTTTATGTAAATAAAAACAATTCTCAAAAAGAAAATCTTTTTGTTAAGGATAAATTCCATGAGAAGCACCATGTAATCCGATGGGGGGGGGCAAAGTATAAGTCGCTCTCATTAATCAGCAGTCTACAAGCCTCTATTCAGTGTACAGACTTGAAACGTCCAGAGTAACCAACAATGTTTAATCAGAAACGTCATTGATACTGGCAATTTTTCTGAGGAAATCTGTGGTATCCTCAATGTGACTCACTGAACTCTTAACAAGTGGTTTTAGATTAAAATCCACAAGTTGCGAGAGTGGCTGGCATAGTGAACCTCTGGCCAAGATGATCGGTCGACCTGGGGGCTGTGTAATTGATTTATGAATCTTGGGGAGAGTGTAAAGAAATGGTGTCTTCAGATGGGCAGTGGTCAAAATGTAATTTGTAGACTGGTTGATGTACCTGTTGCTGATGCCCAACTAGATCACCGACTCTATTTCTTTTTTGTATGTCCAGGTAGGGTCAGAGTTTAATTTCTGGTAGCAGGTGGTGTCAGCAAGCTGTCCTTTAGCTTCTTGTATATAATAATCATAGTTGAGGAGGACTATACCGCCCCCTTTGTCAGCTGATGTCATCACTAATTTTGCTTCGTTCTGTAAAGCCTTAATTGCTAGCCTTTCTTCCTTGGTGATGTAGTGATGACTGATCTGGTTTTCAATAAATGGTAACGTGTCCCTCTTGAGTACCCTCATGAAAGTGTGTATAGAGGGATTTAAAGTAGGGGAGGTCAAATATACTGGATTTTTTTAGAGGGCAGACAGGCGTAGATGTAGTATCCTCTGATGTTGTGTTCATGGCTTTAGTGTAAGAGAAATAATCCCTGAGTCGTAGTTGTTGTCCCAATTTGTATAGGTCCACTTGCCAGTGGAAGCTATCCTGATTGACAGTAGACACAAAAGATAAACCTTTATTCAAAACAGAAAGTTCATCAGTGGTCAAGATGTGATTAGAAAGGTTAAACACTACTGATTCCTTATTTTTGTTCATCATTTCTTTTTTCCTCTTTCTCCCACCTCTGCAGGTGGGTATAGCGGTTTTTTTTGAGCCCTCCTGTTTCTTTCTGATCTTGAAAGGTATGTGGCGCCCTGTGAGGATGTGGATGGTGCATCCGAGTGACTTGCTGATGTTTGGGAATGGCTCTCAATGTCAGTGAAGGGTGTAGCTGGTCTGCGTCCCATGCGTCTTGCTTGTGGCCTAAATCTGTGTGGTTTGTTGCGAGAGAGCCATTCTATTCTCTTTCTAATCCAATTTCACTTGTTTGTACTTGTTTTTCTTGAATTTTAAAAGGTCCCCCCTAAATTTATCAATGTTCATGTTGACTTTTGAAAAAAGATCACTATCAGCAGATTGAATAGACCTGAAAAGTTCAGATGATTCTAATTCAGAGATGTCTCTTTTAATATCACCAAGATCTATGCCTGCTTGTTCTATGACTAGCAGCATTAGATCCTGGGAACACTTGTTTAATATATTACACCAGTTGGTGCAAAAGTAATTGTTATGTCTACCCAAGGTGGGTTGATTGTGACGTCTAAACCCCCTGGTTGTCAGCTGTTCCTTGTAGTATTGTGAGAGGGTTAAACCATGAAGATGTAATTCAACCTCTCTCTTCTTTAATCTTAGTAAATCATTGGTGAATTCCTCTGGGCTGTGAAAGGTCAGTGAGTCCATGTCCTCAAAGAGGATCTGTTCTGTATCAGCCTTATCAAATTGAAGTACAGAAGATAATTCTTTGTTGCTACTGACAGACATCTAGGCACATCAAGGTATATATTTGTGCACAATTTTTTTTTCCCCCAAAAGGATTATCTGCTGAGCAGGTGTTAGGATCTCCTGCTCTGTGCTGCCACGTCGCCATGGCAACCGGGAGGCAAGTGTTAGCGAAGTAACCTGAGCGCAGCTGATACTCCGGTCCGGGTTTTTACTGTGTAGTGGTTACAGGCTCTGTGCACAGCAGGGAATCCGGCGCTGGTTTTGTGCTCACAGTCTGTGAGGTCTGAGTGGGGCGTGGACAGCACCTGCTATATAAACCATCCTCTCAGGCTAGGCAAATGCTGCTGAATCTTTGTTTGTTAGTCAGTTCCAGAGAGTTAGCTAGTACTGTGTGACTTTGTATTTACTTGTTGCTTACTGCGAATAGGCCTTGGGATTCGGTACTTCATTCTGCCAATCCGGACCTAGCAGTAAGACTGGAGTCAGTTGTTTGACCTGCTGGGGTTCTTTTGCTATTCTGTGAACCCAGCAGGTTTGCGGCTGTACTCTCAGACCTGCTTGCTTAATCCTCCCTCACTGTGCAGGGCGTCCAGGTGTCAGTTTAGTGGCAGTAAGCTGAACCTGTGCCCTGCAAGTGGGGGTTAGGATTGTGGATACTCTCCTTGTGTCTATATTTCTATCTCTGACCAAGGAGTTTATTCCCACACCCGTTGGTAACCCTTTGGGGTTTTTTCTGTTGCTCTTAGCAACATCATTTCAGGTGCTCCACATGTTAAATCACTACACCTCGCTTCATTGTCCGCTCTATTCCATCTGAGCATTCCTGACACTAGGGAGACACGCAATTCCTGAGCCTTTGGGCTTCTCCGTTCACTTTGTGTTTATTAGTTATTCCATCACCTCCTGTGTATGTTATGTTATACTGTCTGTGAGTTCGTTTGCTTCGCTTCCCTCTCTGTTCATACACCGGTATACTCCTGTTAGCACTGGTGTGCGTAACATATTCAGCAGCCCTACTCCTGTTGAAATTTTGTGGGAATATGGAGCATACCCCTCAAAATACTTTGCAACAGGTGGTCGATCAGGTGCAGGTCCTGACTCGACAATTTAATGAGATGTCCATTAAAATGAACACCCCGCAGGCCGCTAGCGGAGCTCCCGAAGCAGCAGCGGCAAGTTCAGGGGTTAAGGAGCTGAAAGTAAATCTCCCAGATCGTTTTTCTGGAGATCGCTCGCAGTTCTTTTGTTTCAAGGAGAGCTGTAAGCTATATTTTAGGCTTAGGCCCCAGTCTTCTGGGTCGGAGATTCAGCGGGTGGGCATGGTGATTTGCTTGCTACAAGGAGACCCACTGGTCTGGGCATATGGGTTACAGCCTGACTGTCCGTCGCTTAAAAGTGTTGATGCTTTTTTTACGGCACTGGGCATTTTGTATGATGACCCTGAAAAGATGGCTTCAGCCGAGGCTCAGATTACGGTTCTTAAGCAAGGGCGACGGCCAGCTGAGGTTTATAGTACGGAGTTTCGGAGGTTGGCTCATGATACCCAGTGGAATGACCCAGCCCTGAGAAACCAGTACTGAAGGGGTCTTTCTGACCAGATAAAGGACCAACTGGTACAATATCCCTCGCCTGATAGCTTAGATCAGCTCATGCAGTTATCCATCCGGGTGGATAGACGGCTGAGAGAGCGTAGGCTTGAAAGGGAGACCGCAGTTTCCTTTTTTCCCAAGGGAACCTCAGACTCTGAGGAATATTCCGAGGAGCCTATGCAGATTGGGGCTACCCGCCTCTCCTCGCGTGAGAAGACGCGGAGGAGACAGCAGGGTTTGTGTTTGTACTGTGGGAATAAAGGTCATGTTGTAATATCATGCCCAGAAAAAACGGAAAACTTCAGGGCCTGAGGGTGATGGGAAATATCCTGTCAGGCCAGAAGTCAGAATTTCCCAAGAAGACTTTTATCATTCCGGTGACTTTGGAGATCCTCGGTCAAACTGTCAAGACTGAGGCCTTTGTTGACAGTGGGGCCGATGGGGTTTTAATGGACCATCAATTCGCCCTGGAACACTCTGTTCCCTCAGTACCTTTGGCATCAGAGATTGAGATCTGTGGGTTAAACGGGGAACCATTGTCCCAGGGTAAAATTACCTCCTGCACCAGCCAAATTCCTTTGTTTATTGGAGCCACACACTCTGAAAAATTGTCTTTTTATGTGACTGTCTGTTCTTTTGCCCCATTGGTTTTGGGGTTACCCTGGTTAAGGGCCCATAACCCTCAATTTGACTGGGTCTCTGGGGAGATTCTTAGTTGGGGTAGTGATTGTTTCAGGAGTTGCTTGAGCCTTCCAGTCAGGCTCTCGCAGCTAAGTTTGCCAGGATTGCCAGGATGTTATGCAGATTTTGCGGATGTGTTCTCCAAAAAAGTTGCGGAGGTACTACCTCCCCATCGCCCCTATGACTGTGCCATTGATTTGTTGCCGGATGCTAAGCTTCCCAAGAGCAGGTTGTACTCCCTGTCACGTCCTGAGACTCAGGCTATGGCAGAGTACATTCAGGAGAACTTGGCTAAGGGATTTATCAGACCCTCACAGTCCCCAGTTGGGTCGGGGTTCTTCTTCGTGGGTAAAAAGGACGGTTCGTTGCGACCCTGCATCGACTTCAGGGAATTGAACCGTATCACGATTAAAAACTCGTACCCACTGCCTCTCATTTCGGTTTTGTTTGACCAGCTTCGTACTGCCACCATTTTTTCTAAGATTGACCTACGCGGTGCTTACAATCTAATCCGAATAAGAGAGGGGGATGAATGGAAGACTGCCTTTAATACCCACTCAGGGCATTATGAATATTTGGTGATGCCTTTTGGGCTCTCTAATGCCCCGGCAGTCTTCCAGGACTTCATGAACGATGTGCTCAGGGAATATTTGGATAGATTCTTAGTTGTTTATCTAGATGACATCCTAATCTTCTCTCATTCCCTGGAGGAACATCGGAAGCATGTACGCTTAGTCCTCCAGAAACTCAGAGACCACCAACTTGGGGCGAAGCTGGAGAAGTGCGAGTTTGAAGTTCAGCAAATCGCATTTCTAGGGTATATTATCTCCTCAGAAGGTTTCCAAATGGAGGGTTCTAAGGTACAGGTAGTCCTGGATTGGGTGCAGCCCACTAGTTTGAAGGCGCTTCAGCGTTTTCTGGGCTTTGCGAATTTTTATAGACGGTTTATCGCTGGATTTTCGTCTATAGTGGCCCCCTTGGTGGCACTCACTAAGAAAGGGGCGGATGTTGCTCACTGGTCTTGTGAGGCCAAAGCGCCCTTTGCCCGTCTCAAAAGAGCATTTGTCTCGGCCAAGGTGCTGCGACACCCAGATCCAGAGCGTCCTTTTGTGGTAGAAGTGGATGCCTCTGAGATAGGTATTGGGGCAGTGCTCTCTCAGATGGGGGTGTCTGATAATCGCCTTCATCCCTGTGCTTACTTTTCCCGTAAATTTTCGTCTGCCGAGATGAATTATGATGTGGGTAACCGGGAATTGTTGGCTATAAAGGATGCACTCGGGGAGTGGAGACACTGGCTTGAGGGGGCTAAGTTTGTGGTCTCAATTCTCACCGACCATAAGAATCTGGCATATTTAGAGTCAGCGAAGCGGCTCAATGCCAGGCAGGCACGATGGGCTTTGTTTTTTGCTCGCTTTAGTTTTTTGATAACATATCGCCCTGGGTCAAAAAACATCAAGGCTGATGCGCTCTCGCGGAGTTTTGCTCCAGTTCAAGAGACCACGAGGAGCCATTGCCCATTGTGTCCCCATCATGTATTAAAGTGGGCATTACCCAGGACCTCTTGTCATTAGTCCTTAGAGCACAGGAGCAGGCTCCTCCAGACCTTCCGGTAGGTCTCTTGTTTGTGCCTCCTAGGTTAAGACAGCGAGTGTTCCTGGAATTCCATGCCAAGAGGTCGGCAGGGCATCCAGGTATTGCCAGAACACGGGAGTTGCTGTCTAGGGCGGTGTGGTGGCCCTCGGTGGCTAGGGATGTGGATCAGTGGGTTCGGGCATGTGACGTTTGTGCCCGAAATAAAACTCCTAGAGGGGTTCCTGTCGGCCCATTACATCCACTCTCTATTCCGTCTAAGCCATGGACCCACATTTCCATGGATTTTGTGGTTGACATGCCCAAATCCTCGGGGATGACAGCCATTTGGGTTGTCGTTGACAAGTTTTCGAAGATGGCGTATTTCGTTCCACTGGTTGGGTTGCCATTGGCCAGACGCCTGCAGCATGTTGTTCGCCTCCACGGGTTGCGACTTGATGTGGTCTCTGACCGTGGATCCCAGTTTGTGGCCAAATTCTGGAGGGCATTTTGTTCTGATCTCCAGATTTCTGTGAGCTTGTCGTCAGGCTACCATCCACAGTCTAATGGGCAGACTGAGAGGGTGAACCAGTCCTTGAGCAGTTCCTCAGGTGTTATGTCTCCAAGTGTCATACTGACTGGGTTGCTCATCTGTCCATGGCGGAGTTTGCCTATAACAACGCGGCTCACTCTGCTACAGGGATCTCTCCCTTCCTTTGTGTGTATGGGCATCATCCTAAGGCCAATTCTTTTGACCCCCTGGATTCCACGCCTGGTGGTTCCTCTGTTGTTTCGGTCCTTAGGGGTATTTGGAGGAAAGTGAAGAAAGCCCTTGTGTCTGTGTCATTAGTGACCAAAAGGGTTTTTGATAAGCGGAGAAGACCCTGCAGCTTCAAATTAGGAGACTTCGTCTGGTTGTCCACCAA
This sequence comes from Pseudophryne corroboree, assembly GCF_028390025.1. Lineage (NCBI taxonomy): Eukaryota > Metazoa > Chordata > Amphibia > Anura > Myobatrachidae > Pseudophryne > Pseudophryne corroboree. The sequence goes on along the minus strand of NC_086447.1, from coordinate 529,445,230 downwards.
GAATTTGAAGTTGAGACAGCCATCTCATAAGTTAGGCCCCCGGTTCATCGGCCCTTATAAGATCACCAGGGTTATCAATCCGGTGGCATTTCAGTTAGATCTGTCCCGTTCATTGGGTATCAATAAAACATTTCACTGTTCCCTTTTAAAACTGGCGGTTAGTAATCCTTCTTCCAGTGGAAGACCTTCTCCTCTTCTGATACGGGGTCAGAGGGAGTTTGTGGTTGAAAGGGTTCTTGACTCCAAGATGGTTCGGGGTCGGCTGTCATTTTTGGTGCACTAGAAGGGGTATGGCCCGGAGGAGCGGTCGTGGGTGCGCAGTTGTGATCTTCATGCCCCCAGACTGATACGCTCTTTCTTCTCGCAGTTCCCCGATATCCCGGTGGTAGGGGTTCTTTGACCCCTCGTCAGAGGGTGGTACTGTTAGGATCTCCTGCTCTGTGCTGCCACGTCGCCATGGCAACCGGGAGGCAAGTGTTAGCAAAGTAACCTGAGCGCAGCTGATACTCCGGTCCGGGTTTTTACTGTGTAGTGGTTACAGGCTCTGTGCACGGCAGGGAATCCGGCGCTGGTTTTGTGCTCACAGTCTGTGAGGTCTGAGTGGGGCGTGGACAGCACCTGCTATATAAACCATCCTCTCAGGCTAGGCAAATGCTGCTGAATCTTTGTTTGTTAGTCAGTTCCAGAGAGTTAGCTAGTACTGTGTGACTTTGTATTTACTTTTTGCTTACTGCGAATAGGCATTGGGATTCGGTACTTCATTCTGCCAATCCGGACCTAGCAGTAAGACTGGAGTCAGTTGTTTGACCTGCTGGGATTCTTTTGCTATTCTGTGAACCCAGCAGGTTTGCGGCTGTACTCTCAGACCTGCTTGCTTAATCCTCCCTCACTGTGCAGGGCGTCCAGGTGTCAGTTTAGTGGCAGTAAGCTGAACCTGTGCCCTGCAAGTGGGGGTTAGGATTGTGGATACTCTCCTTGTGTCTATATTTCTATCTCTGACCAAGGAGTTTATTCCCACACCCGTTGGTAACCCTTTGGGTTTTTTTCTGTTGCTCTTAGCAACATCATTTCAGGTGCTCCACATGTTAAATCACTACACCTCGCTTCATTGTCCGCTCTATTCCATCTGAGCATTCCTGACACTAGGGAGACATGCAATTCCTGAGCCTTTGGGCTTCTCCGTTCACTTTGTGTTTATTAGTTATTCCATCACCTCCTGTGTATGTTATGTTATACTGTCTGTGAGTTCGTTTGCTTCGCTTCCCTCTCTGTTCATACACCGGTATACTCCTGTTAGCACTGGTGTGCGTAACAGCAGGTAGAAAAATTCACTATATGTACTGAAAGCACACAGAGAAAAAAAACAACGGAAAAAAATTAAAATAACTCTCATTCAGAGTGGAAATGAAATGAACAGGGGTAATGTAAGGTTCTTCTAACCTGGAGATATTACCCAGGTGGCTGGTGCAAGTCTAATAAATGACACAAGATCAGGAATGACAGCACTCAGCCATTAAAAAAAGAAAATATTTTTGCGGTGCCAGGTAAAGAGACATTAATAGCAACACTTACTTTCCTGTCTTATCCCTCTGTCTTGGCTGGTGAGCCCAGGCAACTGCAGCGGGGAGGAGTGCGGCTACCGGAGTCGTGGATGGGTGAGTGCCTGCACAGGACCGTCGGTGAGTGGCTGCTGGAGGGTCCGGACGCGGGCGAGGTGTGGGCGACTATGTGGGCGAGGTGAGCGGCATCCGACGTCGGAGCCGGAGAAGTGACTGCTCTGCTCCTGCTGCACCCTGTACTAGCTGTGAACCGTCTTCCTCCCGGGACTGGTGGGGCGGACATATGCGGCTGACCTGGCGACAACCTGCTTCTGGAACCCGCTGGTCCGTGCGCTGAACTCGGGAACAGGTGCTGTCCGGTGTAAAATCCGTAGCTGAAGACCCAGGGAAGGGTCTACTTGTGGTGAGAGAGAGGCAGTGACATTTGTGGGAGCTGGACAAGTGGCTGCTGTTACACCTGCCAAACGCCTAGCCTCCGTTACACCACCTACTTACTGTTGGGAGAGGCAATATTTTGGAGCTGCTTGTCTGCAGCGCTGCAGGACACGGATAACTGACTGCTGACCTTCTCTACATACCTGAGAGGTGGTTGTGGACCTTTGATATTTACCGGCTGATACTGGCCTTATCTGTGCCTCTCTCCATCATAATTCCTATCTATCACTACACTCTCACACCTGCCGATTTCTCCCCCCCTCTCCTCTTTCTGCCTTAACCCACCCTCCTTGTGGTGTTGGGGCCTCTGCTTCTCTTCTACCCCATCTGCCTTCTCTTTTTTCTTTTATTTTATCTAGCCATTACGTATACTGCAGTTCATGCTAGTACTTACACAGAGCAGAATCTCCTGACGTGTTGTGTCTGCCAAGTTACATTTCTTAGGCTGCATGGTGGAATGACAGTGAAATAATTCTTCTGTTTAATTTGCTTGAGCAACTTACTATGGCGCAAACCTAACATATTATTTATCGTTAATTTTGTGTATTTTTCCGACTGGCGCTGAGTTTTTATTATTTATTATTAGTTGTCATCGCAGTGTTATTTACATTTTACAGTACTGTAACTTTGCTTCACACTTCGCCTCTGCCTAGCAGTTAGTTAGCGGAAGGTAACTTTCGTACTTGTTTTTCTGTTGTTTTGCTCTGAAGTCTACCTTCACCGGGCACTCACGTGGCGACTTGCCTACGATGTGCCTTTCCCAACTGCTCTCTGGTTCTAACGTGCGGGCTTGTTAAGGGTTGTTAGCCCTACCAACTACAGGGCTCTGCTACGGTGCGACTGTTTTCTGTGCACCGCAGCTGATATTATGTAGTAGTGATGTATATTTGACCAGGTAGCTCTGTTGCTCATCTGCAAACTGTACTAGCATTATAGACGTAAAACTGTGCAAGCTATTTCCTCTGATTGTTAATGTAGGGTAAGTGGCTCCATTGCCACCACAAGTTCAAACTGAAAATAGATGTTGAATCGGCGCTCCTTGATTACAAAAAAACCCAATTAAACTCTAACAGCTGCTCACCAATTTGGGGCGGGCTGCCCCAATAGGTCTGAATATATCAAAAAAAGAAGCAAAGAAGGGAGCGCTATGAGAGTCTAATAATTAAATTTATTAAAACAATGTTTCAAATGCCACATAGCTCATAATTGATATATAAAGGGAAATACATTTAATTAATAAAATAAACAAGACATTGCAGCTGCAATAAAACACCTGAATTGATAGAATTGTTATAAATTATCACTTTTGAGAACCAGTATTGCGGCCGTGCGTCCACGGACTGTAAATTGTTATAAATGAGAGACTGATGATGAGTACTTCTTATAGAAGCATTGCTGTTATAATGAGTATAAGTCTCTAATTCCTTTTAACATGTACAAGTCCCGCTGTATGAATTGGAGACGGCTCGGTTTGTCCGAGTAACCAGTGTCTCAATGATTAGGTCATGACCGTTAACACTGGACTGTTCATACGTACTGATCAGACGGGAGCCGACTTCTCTTGTTAGATGGTATCCGGTGAAGAGAAGGCTTTCGGTATTGAAGGCTGTACTGAGCCGCGTATGCAGCGGCTCAATGCACTCTGTGTACAGATCCTTTAACCGCTTGATGATTCTGTCCGTGAATTGCGGTAGTGAATAATGCACCCGACTGGAGAGTAATGGGTGAATAAGCAGCAAGATGAAATCCTTAATGAGTACCTTAATGCGTTTCTCGGCCTCTAGCACTGGCCGTTTCTTCAGAAGGAAGTATTCGCAGTGTGGTGGATGGTATGTTATGGACAAATACGTCCATAGGACCCTGTCTGGCAGATCATCCCAATCGACTGTAAACACTAGAATGAGTAAGAACAAGCAGAATCAAGGTAAATCCCATCATCCCTCGCCCCCTAGAGTGGGCAACCCCCCGGAAGGGGTGACAGACATGGATATGTCATTAGACCAGACATCTCTCGCCAGAATGGCTCAAGAGCTATCTAAATTCCTGATGCCTCAGATAGATAGTAAAACATACAATTTATTGATCGAAAACTCGAACAGATCCAGACTGCGCTAGACACTACATTAGCTAAACTGGAGACTAATTCTTCTAGACTCACTTCAGTGGAATAGAGGGTGAGCGATACTGAGGATCAGATGCAGACACTGCAGCGCACCTCAGATTCTCACTCTACTGTTGTCGCAGCCATGCAAGCCAAGATAGATGACTTGGAAAATAGAGACAGGAGGTCCAACCTAAGGTTTGTGGGTATTCCGGAATCTGTCCGTGATTCGCAACTGCCAGAGTTTCTATCTCAGAAAGTTTTCACGGCACTTGAGATTCCTGAAGGGTCATTTCTGCCCCACATAGAAAGAGCCCATAGAATTGGTCCGACCAGGTCGGATGTGGATTCAAGACCGAGACCGGTTATCGCTAAATTTATTGACTTTCGTATGAAGGAGCAAGTTCTCTGCTCGTATCGTAATGTTCCCCAACTGAGAGTGAAGGACAGGAATGTCCTCATTTTTCAGGATTTTTCTGCCTCGGTGGCGCAGAAACCACGGGAGTTTTCTAATGTCTGCAGGTTACTACATGATAATAACACAAGATTTGCATTAATGTATCCGGCTAAGCTGCGTATCCATGACAATGGACATGCAGTTTACTTTTCAGACCCGAGTGAAGCTAAATCTTATGTCACTAGGATGCTTGACCCTAGAAGAGATAATCCCTGATATGCACTAGTGATTTATCATAATTATTCCGCTTAGTATTAAATGGGTATACATACTTATTAGAGCTACTTGGTCGATTTGTTCTCACATTTATTTCATGTTCACAGGTTCAATACAAGTGTCACTCCTACTGAGGACGCTTGTCTGGTTAGTGTGGTTTGGTAAATTAGTTAGAAAATGTTTGAGGCAATGAATTGTTTTTTGGTTATGTTTTTTGTTCAGTCTGCATCTGGTCTTCCCTCCCCGGGGCGTGGGTTGCCCCCACACGCTCTGTACTATCTATCCGCAGCTCCCTGCTTGCTGGGACAGGGAGCGGATAACTGACATTTTGGTATCTGACTTAATTATGCACCCTCATCTGGGTATTGGCTAATTCCACTCGGGATTCCCACTCTCGCCCTCTGGCTCCCACTGGTTCTGGTTTTAAGGTGATCTCTTGGAACGTTGGGGGTCTTAACTCCCCTGTTAGGCGGAAGCGGGTGGTAACACATTTAAAGAGATTCCGTACTCATGTGGTGTTTTTGCAGGAAACACATTGGCTAGATGGTGCAGATTCCTCTCTTAGAGCTCCATGGATAAACAACTGTATTTCAGCTGATTACCATAGAAAAGCGAGGGGGGTAGCCATCCTATTCCACAAAGACCTTAATTATACCATTTTAAATTCAATTCGTGATAGTGACAGTAGATACTTGATATTGGATGTGGAAATTTGGGGAACAAAGTATACCTTGGTGAATGTGTACGCGCCTAATGTTGGGACTGTAGATTTTATACGGGAACTGACAGGCCTACTCTCGCAGAGGGACAATTTTGCTTTGGTAATAGGTGGGGATTTTAACTTGGTAAATGACCCTACTCTAGATAAACGACTTCCCCCAAGAAATTTGACTTCCCCATTGTGGAAACAGCTGCTGTTGATGAGAACCACCCTCCAGCTTACGGACATATGGAGGCTGCTGAACCCCACAGACAAGTCGTACACGTTTTACTCTAATGTGCACCACTCATGGTCCAGAATTGACGCCATGTTGATAGCAGACTCCTTAGTGACGTGCGTGAAAAACACTGATATACACAATATTTTAATATCCGACCATGCTCCCATTACCTTAACTTTAGAGAGGACTGTACATTCTAACCGCACTAGATTCTGGCGGTTTCCTATTTATTTGTACAAGTCAGATGACTTTCAAAAATTTCTCAAGAGCAATTGGTTGAATTATTTGGATGACAATTTAGATTACTGGGATAGAACACATATTTTCTGGGGCGCGGCCAAAGCGGTCCTCAGAGGCCAAATAGCTGAATATGTAGTTAGACATAAATGGAAGTCCACGGCTACCTATCATTCATTACACACATCCATGTCTGAAGCCCTCCATGACCACCTCTTAACGTCAACAGAGGACTCCCTACATAAATACACTCAAGCTAAGCAGTTATTGAATGACTTTTCATTGTCCCAGGCCAAGAAAGATATAGTATTTTCTCGATACAAGTACTACCAGTGGGGAAACAAGACGGGCCATCTTTTGGCTATTATGTCCAAAAAACGGCGCCCTACCAGATACATAACGGCTATTAGAGACAGACAGTCCAGCCAATTACTCACAAGCACAAGGGCGAGTGTAGATCACTTTGAATCATATTTTTCTAACCTGTATTCCAGTCTTCCTCTTGATAGTGAGGCGCATGAGGGGATGCTGAGACGAGCGGATTTGCCTCGGTTGTCACAAACTCAGGCAGAGGCACTGATCGCGCCTATCACAACTTTAGAGGTAGATGCGGCAATATCGAATCTTCATCTACATAAGTCTCCTGGGCCGGACGGCCTGTCCAATGAGTTCTACAAAATTCTTCATCCAAATATTGCCCCCACACTACTCGAATTATTCAACGACATTATGCGACATCACACACCGTTCTACCATTTTAACACTGCCCATACTATTTTGATCCCTAAACCTACTCAGGATCCCCAATCAGTGAACTCCTACAGGCCTATTACTTTACTAAACACAGACATTAAATTGTTTGCCAAAATACTTTCAAATAGATTACAAACGATTTTGCCTCACTCCTTGACCCCGCACCAACTAGGATTTGTTAGAGATAAACACTCCGTGAAAGGGGTGCGAGCGGTAGTGGCGGCCAGCGTTATCTCTGCACACTCACACTTGTCCAAAAATATTTTGCTGAGTCTTGACACGACAAAGGCCTTTGACACGGTGCTGTGGCCCCATTTATTTTCGGTGCTACGTCGTAGGAATTTCCATCCAGACTTTATTAAAACTATACAATACCTATATACTTCCCCCTCCACAACCATTTTGATAAATGAGGCATGTAGTGGCCCGATTGTAATGAACAGGGGCACGCGTCAAGGCTGCCCACTGTCCCCACTTTTATTTAACCTAGCGATAGACCCATTACTGCGCATCTTGCAAAATCATGCCCAATTCAAAGGAATCAAGATAGGGCGTAGGGAAATTAAGCTGACTGCATTTGCAGACGACGTCTTGTTGTACATAGGTAACCCGTCAGAATCATGGCCTCACATCTTTGAACTTTTGCAAGCATACGGGAACGTTTCGGGTTATTGTATCAACTGGTCGAAATCGGTGGCACTCAGATTGGGCTCCGGGAATTTTGCAAGAGAGGGAATAGGCAATTTACCTTTAAAGTGGACGTCTGACTCCATATCATATCTGGGAATTAGGATTCCTCGAATTCCGGGACTGTTATATAGTTTGAACTTCACTCCAATTATACAAAAGATTGCTGCTGAGCTGGTGGGCTGGAAGTCTTTACAGCTGTCATATCTGGGGAGAGTCAATCTAGTCAAAATGGTGTCCTTCCCTCGCCTTATGTATATTATTTAAACCCTTCCGTGCACGATCTCGCCTAAGGATGTTCAATATCTAAATTTCTTGTTTAGAAAGTTTATATGGCAAGAGAAAAAGTCACAAATTAGTTTACTTAAACAGCAACAGACGGCTAGCAATGGAGGTTTGAACTTCCCTAACGTGGTTTGGTACTCCCAGGCGGCTCAGATGAGATATGTGGGTCATTGGTTACATAACCAGGAAAACTATACTAATACGGATTTGGAAAGGGAATTTTTGCAAGGCCGAGACTTGGTCAGCTTCCTACATACGCATGACCGAGAAGTCTCAGCCCAAGTCAAAGAGAACCCGCTTTTGTGGTATGTCAGAAAGTTATGGGTGGGTTTGAGACGTCAGCATAACGTGAATGCGCACAAATCCCTCTTCCTTCCATTCATAGATAACCCTGACTTTCAGAGCGGAAACGCATATTTCCCATATAACGTCTGGAGAGCGGGAGGAATTCTTAATATTGGGAGTCTGGTTGACACCCGGGGGGAAGGCCTTTGACGTTCCAGGAGGCAGCTGCTAAGTTTCCAGTGGTAGAGCCGTACCCAATTGCTTTCTTACTAGCGCAACACTATGTAGGGGACGTGATTGGACATCTCTCCCTAGTGGACTGGCACAACCCAGTTGATGCCCTGCACCAACAGGCTCCTACGACTAAGAAGGCTATTTCAATTGCCTATACACACCTCAGACTGGTTGTGGATTTTTCAACGCGGTCAGAAGGCTTAGTGGCCTGGAAAATACATTTCCCTCACATAGCTCTAGATAGGATCTTAAAGGTACACACAATGGCATGCACGACCCTTCCATCAGCAAGATACAAGGAAATGTTTCTTAACATTCTACACAGGACGTATCTTGCCCCCCATAGAAGATTCCTGATCGGTCTTTCTCCCTCTCATGATTGTTGGAAATGCGGTGGGGCCCAAGCCGATCTTTACCATTGCCTATGGCTTTGCCCATTGATTAAGGGGTTTTGGGTGCAAATTCTTAGATATGTAGTGGACCACCTAGTAAACTACTTACAATTAACGCCAGAATGGGCGCTTTTTGGTATCTTCCCAGATAATCAATGACTGTCCAAAGGCAGCAAGAAATTGTTGTTAGCTATTAGCGCGGCAGCTTTGAAACCCATTCTGCAGGTTTGGATTCACCCTGAACCCCCGTCAATAATTTTATTCAAAACAAAGTTGTTTTACCTGTTTAGGATGGAGTGGGTGGGGATGACATTAGAAAAGGACAGCAAAGCAGAAAGTTTTTTGATGTTTGGGAGAGTTATGTGGCCACATTGTCTGCCCCTCTGAAATCGCAACTCCATGAATCTCTAACGAATAATTTGTGGTATATGACCAGGGTAGTGGGGAGGGGGACCCTCCCATTGCCCTATAGTGTCCTTTTTTTCTGTCCTGGGGAGTGGGGGGACTGATGCGGATGTTATTTTGATTGATTTATGTTTTTTCTTTCTCCTTTCTGGATTGTTGTATGTATCGTGTAATTTAGTCACCTTAAAGAAACAACCATTTTACTGTACTGCTATGTTGACACATCATCGTGCAATGGAGATTAGGTACAATATCTGTATTATTTGTATTTATTTATCTTTGGTCTCGGACTCTATAAGCAAAAATCAACTAGATGGTATCAATGGTTGATGTTTATTGTGATGAGCGAATGATATGTACAGCTTCCTTAACGATAACTGTATTTTGTTTGCTGATATATACATTGTCTCAATAAAAATATATTTAAAAAAAAATGTGTTGGCACCTACAGGGGCCGGTGAGGCGCAATGTTTGTAATTGTAATTACTGTCCATTTGCAGATTACAATTGCTTTACAAAATCTTGAATATGTGACAAGTTACATCGCCTGTCTTGATAAAGGCCTGTGACCAGACCGAAACGTCGACAATAAAAGTTATTGGTGATTCAGTGAGAAGCTGCGACAAGTGTTTTCTTGTTAGAGTGCACCCTCCAAAATCTTTGGAACTGCTGATATATATATATATATATATATATAGACATATGTGTGTGTGTACTGTACATGCACCCACATGCATCCTGACCGCCGGGATTTAATATGTATTCCATGGTGATAACTGTCTGTTACAACTCTTCACCAATGCTTATGTGTTACCTGTGCTGAGGTGAGATCTAGGATTGTAGATAGAATAGATAGGGTGAGTCATACATTATTTGCTGATATTGGTATTACATACATACCTGTGTATGTAATCTGTTGTTCCATTTATTAATTTTCCATGTTCATTAACAGTATTCTTGTAACATGTTTACACTGCAAAATATACTTTTGATATAACAAAGGCAAAGAATCCTAATCCCATAAGTAAATGTGTTTGGGAACTTTTGCAACATGTCGGTGTGATACAGTCATGTTTTGTTTGTGGTCTGAGTAAGTGGCAGGGTAGGGGGTTCCCAAATACCCCCTTAGTCTTCATGGTCAGCATGCCGAGAATGGGTTCGGTATGGAATGCCGGTGATCAGAATACTGAAAGTTGGAGTGGAAAAGAGGCACATGCCACAAAGTACTTTTTAACTTTTCAACTAGATCTATGTTAAATAATATAGTATAATATAATCCCAGGGATTTGTATTTTGCTTTTAGTGAGAATAAACATGCCACTATGTTAGATGTTAGTGGAGTAGACACTGGATGGTAGAATCAACTTGATGGCAGCAAAAAGTCAAAATCCATGCAGATGCAGCATGTGCCTCTTTTCCACTGAGCTCCTCACTTTTGCTAGGCTAACAATTAGTAATTACTGTATGTGTGTTCTAGGTGTGTAAATAGTTATCACTTGTGTCCTCAAGCAACAACAGTATGCATTCCTATGCATCTCACTGGCTAGAGGCACTTTTTTATTCTGCAAGTTTTTCATGTTTATAAGTCGCAGGCTATTACATTTGACGATTTCTTGTTTCGTGTGGTACAAATCAGGATGGTGACTTGTATGCAGAAGAGAGTGATAGTGGCAAGTTTCTGGAGACTTGCTGGAAAATCGCCACTTTGCAAACATGGAGGCTATTATTTTCCCCCCTTAGTGACTCCAACCTATTGCACATTATGGGCATGTTCAGAGGTGTACGCACTGCTAATGTTGATTGTGGTTGAGCGGATAATTAATAGCTGTGTAGCTTTTGCAGATAACAAAGCACAATTTCTCTGCCAGCTTAGGTGTCAATAAACATGCAGGATTTCAAAGAAGCTTTTTTAAGAAGCAAAATTGTTCATGCACAGCAATTGCTATTACACATGGCCATGTTAATCACTTTTTGATATACAAATATTACCACATCCTCCTCCTGGGCTATAAGTACTTTTGACTCCCGGCTCTGGTGCTCCAAACCATTTTTGTGAACCTTATCTGGAGATAAAGTTAAAAATTCCCAGTCGTGAGGCAGGTTATTTTCATGTGGTGTATCAACTCGAGGTGCTCAGGATCACCATACAAAGAGACGCGTTTCCCCACCTAAACAGTGTCTCAGCGGCTTCCTCAGTCAGGTGTTAGTGCTTTCCAGTTAGCGCCCTTTTATTACCTGCATTATACAGTGTGCGCATGCTCACAGATCTTGCACTCCACGCCTCACTTTCATTCATAGCCCTGTAGCGACCATCGGTGGAGTTTACCGGCATTTGTGCGTTCCACACTAATTGAACCTAGTCCGCATGTTTACATGCTTCCTCTTTTGTACTTGTCCTTTCCACATAAGACCTATAGAGGACATATTTGTTCCTCCATTGCCAGTAGATCCTCTTATAAAAATACATTGTTTTAATCGGTCAGAGCCACAGATCATTTTATAAGTCCAGTATAATATTATTTATATATATAGTTATTTATAAATATACCCAAGCAGAAACTGGAATATTAATACTTATAATTGAGCACACACATATATTTAAAAGCAGAGCCTATAAAATGATATATATTCAAATATCCATACTTATTATAGTTTCCTTCTGTATTTATAAGATGTTCCACAGTTTCTCTTTAACATATAGATATATAATAAAATACAAGCATCTTTTCTAAATTCGATAACCATAGATTTAGTCGGGACAGTTTTCTGTTATTAATGCACTATTATAGATACACATCCATCGTATTTTTTCAGCAGAATACTAATCACTATATCCAAAGGTTTCCCTTATTCCCCTCTAATCTATGCATACACATACATTGTTCCAGGGCCGAAACTAGGATTTACGCCACCCGGGGCAAGGTAGTAATTATCGCACCCCCCCCCCCCCCAAAAAAAAAAAAAAAAAAAAAAAACTTTGTCAGATTTAAATAATCAGATTGTCAGAAATTTTGAAAAAAGGGAACACTATTAGACAATATTCCCTTATGTGCCTCAAATGCCCCGCCAGCGTGTTCAACTACATGCTCCTCTGTGTGTTCCCATACATTGCACTATATCATAACACTTCATCACTGCACTACATTCCCCTATACACTGCACTACATCACTATACTACATCCCCTAAAGCCGGCATAGTAGAGATCCCAGGAACTGGAGCTAACCTGCACAGCATCGGTGCCAGCTGTGAGCAAACAGGTTGGTCAGAGACATTGCCCCGGGAGCTGTCTGCTGTCTCACTGGAGCAGCACAGCACTGCCAGTAAAAAACAAAACAAAAAACCCTTCTCCTCTGTAGCTCCTTGGCGCCCCATCAAATCCTGCACCCGGGGCGCATGCCCCCTTAGGCCCCCCCCTAGTTACGGCCCTGATTGTTCATCCTAATTTATATTACATTCCTCATCCATGAATATTATTTAAATAATATACCTACATGGGCCCAAAATTACATTTTTATTCTATTATACTAAACCATCACGGGTGACCCAGGTGGACCTCTGGTGTCTACCGGTATGGACAATTTACCTCCTACCCCCCCATCAGTACCATCCACAAGAATTGCCTCTAGAGACCTAAATTCCCCAAACCAGACTGTAGTTGTTCCTTTACCTATCTCTCATGTTATCTTTTATTCAATATGATTCAATTCCACCATATCATTTAAACCATCCGGGTACAGTGTACCCAGTCTGTATATCCAGAAGGCTTCCCTCCGTCAGAGGGCATTAAATCTTTCCCCACCGCGTATAGTAATTTTAATTTGTTCAATGCCCATCACTTTTATATCGTTGGGTGTATATGTGTTACATTGTGCAATATGGTTGGACAAAGGGTGTGATCTCACATTTTTGTTTACATTCCTCCAATGCTCCTTGAATCTCGTATGTAGCGTTCGGGTTGTACGTCCTACATATTGTTTCCCACAACCACATTGCACAACGTAAATCACAAATACAGATTTACAATTCATAAAGCTTTTTATTTGGAACTTTTTACCACTTTGGTGTGAAACAAATTCAGGGGTATATGCAATTGCGGTCGAATTCCGTCTGGAATTCGACCGTTTTTGGATTCGACACAATACGACTGTCGAATCCCGGCCGCCGGGACCCGAATTCGACATATTCAATAAAAAACGGATTTGACAGTCCCGCTGTTGAAAAACAGACCAATTGACGATAGTGTGCGTCCTGGATTTGACTTCATGGATGGCACAAAAGTGTTAAAAAAAACCTGAAAAAAATTGCGTGGGGTCCCCCCTCCTAAGCATAACCAGCGGTTGACCGCGAGGTTATGTGGGGTCACTCTCGCGGTCAACTGCTGACTGCAAAGTTCCCACCATTGGATACAATGGAGCGCCTATGTGCTACATTGTATCTCGAGTGCACCGCCTGACAGCTCAGACGCGCACAGCCAATCAGGAGAGTGCCACGATGTGGCGCTCCCTGACTGGCTGAAGGGACCCTCTTTGACAGCAGTCACGGGGGGTCCCGCCAGTCGGGGAAAGGGGTCCCATGTGTAAACATGGGACCCCTTTCATTGCGTGGTCCGTGGTTTCCGTTTTTTTATTTTGCCAAGTACGTGGATTACAAACTAAGAAGAGGACAGATCTACCCCGGATTGTTGTGAGTATAATTTTATTTACAGGTACCCCGTGGATTCTACGTGGACAAGGGGACAGACACTTCGTGTCAACATAGGTAAGTATGTGTGTATGTCGGTGTGCATGTATGTAATAAAGTTATACTGTCATGGTGTGTGTGTACTGTTTTTATTTGGGTATTTTTTTGTAGTAGAACTACAGGTACCAGCGGGCCCATTTCCCCCCACATGCTGGTACTTGTGGTTCTCCAAGTACCAGCTTGTGGGGGAGACTTGCTGGGACTTGTAGTTCTGCTACAAAAAACAATATTCTTTTTTCTGACACATGGCTATCAGCCCCCCATCCACCGCCCTTGGATGGGGGGGGGGCAGCCTCGGGCTTCACCCCTGGCCCTTGGGTGGCTGGAGGGGGGGACCCCTTAATTTAAGGGGTCCCCACTCCTCCAGGGTACCCCGGCCAGGGTCACTAGTTAGTGATTTAATGCCAGGGCTGCAGGGACCTATATAAAAGTGTCCCCCGGCTGTGGCATTATCTTTCTGAGTAGTGGAGCCCGGTGCTGGTGTTAATAATACGGGGGACCCCTACGTGTTTTGTCCCCTGTATTTTTGGCAACAGGACCAGACGCAGAGCCCGGTGCTGGTTGTTAAAATATGGGGGATCCCATGTCATTTCCCCCCCCCGTATTTTTACAACCAGGACCGGCTCAAAGAGCCCGAGGCTGGTTATGCTTAGGAGGGGGGACCCCACGCATTTTTTTTCTGAAATTTTAACCCATTCCCACCCCTTCCCACTGAAAAACATGCTCTGATCTCTCCATATTATTTTAGTCAGTAAAAAAAAAATATTCTTTTAAAAAATATATTAAATAAAACTTGTGGCTCCTAAAATAGACAAACCAAGTAGATAATCCCTTCTAATATAAATAGATATGCTATTAGCAATCAAAAAAACACAAAAAAACCCCCATGTTTTTAAATTTTTTTATTAGATCACGACAGCAAAATGAGGCGGACTGAAATTGACGAAATGACTGTCGAAAAGCACTGTTGTCGAATCGACATTCTTCAATTGAATATACTTTTGTCGAAAAGCCGCATTTTTACCATTGCAGACATGTCGAATTTGACAAATGTCGAATTGCAAAATGTCGAATCTGAAACTGCAGTTTTTTTCCGAAAAGTACTGTATTGCATTGTCGAATCCAATTCGACAGGTTTTTTTTGTCGAAAATGCCCCGTTTTTCGACATTTGCGGCAATTCGACCGCAATTGCATATACCAGCCACAATCAAATCCTCATTCTTTCACCTGAGGAACATAGCCAGAATCAAGCACTTAATTCCCTCAGATGATATGCAAAAAGTCATACATGCATTTGTATCATCTCGTTTAGACTACTGTAATGCCCTCTACCTTGGTCTACCAGCAAAAGAATTGCAGCGCTTACAGCTGGTGCAAAACACAGCTGCCAGGCTATTAACCAACCAGCCCTGTTCTAGCCACATAACACCCATCCTCTACTCCCTTCACTGGCTGCCTGTAAGATGGCGAATCATCTTCAAGATTGGCTTACTGAGTTTCAAAGCATTACATGACCAAGGCCCAAGGTACCTGAAACAGCTTCTGACCCCATACTGCCCCACTCGATTACTGCGATCTGTAGATGAAGGACTTTTAGCTGTACCTAGAATCTACCGTAATTCATCTGGGGGTCGAGCTTTTAGTCATGCGGCTCCGACTCTATGGACTCAAGACTTCTCTGTTTACTCAAGCATTTCCATAATGTCCCTTTTAGTATCTTCATGCTTCTGTATTTTATGAAATTGTACTTTATTATTTTCTGTACTATATTATGCTATGTATCTGTTAAGCGCCTTGAGTCCTATTGGAGAAAGAGCGCTATATAAATAAAATTATTATTATTATTATTATTATTATTACCCCTCAGTCTCCTTTCTACTTGTATTTAAACACGTGTTACATGTAAAACTCCCACATTTGTGGAAACCTGGAGGTCTGATGGGTATCCATGTATTGATCATCGTGATGGTTCTGTTTTTTGTAGTTTAAAATGACTGGTAGTCAGTCTTTGTTTCAAGTTTTCAGATTTCTGAAGATCACTTTCCCATCAAGATTCACCGTTTCTTTCAGTACTGTATCAAGTTTTAACAATTCAGAGTTCTTTTTAATAATCTTTTTGATGTCATATGAATAGTTATTAAATTTTGTTGTAAATAATGACGTTCTATCATCTTTTAACTTTTCTTTTGGACTGATATTTTCACTCTCATCCTCTACATATTTCTTCTCCATATTAAGTAATGTATCCCTCTCCATATTTTCTACTTCTTTTAATGCCCTCTGCAGAATCTCCCTCGGATACCCTTGTTCCAAAAAAGATTCAAAAAGCAAGCCTACCTGTTTTTAAATGCCTCTTCTGTTGAGCAATTACGTTTGATTCTAATAAATTGTCCCTTAGGGATGTTTAATTTCCATATTTTTTGGGGGGGAACTTTTACAATTTAAATATTTGCTTTGGTCTACTGGTTTTATATACGTCTCTGTTGACATTTCTCCTCCCTCTGTCGATATTGCAATATCCAGAAAACTTACATTAGTTTTACTTTGGTTAGATGTAAATTTCAGGCCATATTGATTTTCATTTAAACTGTGAATAAACGTGTCTATCGAATGTGCATCCCCATCCCAAACAAAAAATAAATCGTCATACACATAGGAGGTCATAATTAGATGGAGAAATTGCACCTGCCATAGGGAAAGTGCAAGTTTTGATGGTGTGACCAACGGTGGCATCAAAAGATGCACAGATTGGTATTACAGAGTGTGTGGTCACTGAATTGTTGCATTTTTCCCTATTAGCAATGCAAATTACACTGTGTGTCTTGCATAGCCTAAGTAACCCATATCTGGCCAGGCCCACTAAGCTTGCATTTAGTTACATCTTGTGGTATATTTGCTAAGAGGCGGCTTTACAAAGCTCACATTTGTAATGATTCTGGCCAAGGGATTTATAAGGGCAATAATATTAAATACAAAACAAGGTGTGATTTGCATTTAATATTATTACCTTTGAAAAACCTACTGCCGTAGTCATCATTTGTTAATTATACCTTACAAAATGCGCTATTGCGTGTCTTCTTCCTTCGTCCTCCATTGAGACAGGACGTGCCCCTGAGTGTCCTCTGTACAGAGACTGGCTAGGGTGGATAAGCAGCACTACGCAACCACTGCAGGATAGCACCTGCATTAACCCTGTATGCTCTGGCTGCATCTATTGTACCTATAATGTGCATACTGGATTAACCCTGAGCTACCCGCAAAGATGTTCCTACCAGTTAATAAATTATTCCGTGGTAAAGTTAATCTTCATGTGCCTCACATCCATCACACATCTGCTGACACCTGTCCAGCTGGAGCCAACAGCTGTAACATCTGCAAAAAATTTATTACTGCACAATACGGAATGGCCTTTGCTGTGCATCTCCAGATTTTTCTGTGTTCATAATGTAAATATTCCTTATTATACAGAATATAACACAGAAGCTAGAAGTAGCATCCATGGTCTGGAAATGCTTCATAAAATTGTCATCGTGTACTGACAATCCGTTTACTATAGAGACTATTATTATTTTACCAGTCTGTGTTTACCCACCCTTAAGCAGCATGGCTGGCAAAGTGTTGTCATACTTTCAGCAGCACACAGTCTGACAGGTCGTCACATAACCATCTCCGAGATGTCACAGTTCCTTCTGCTCCTGTGGCAGATAGTTTGCCAGATCTTGTTGGGATCCGCCAGCAGAAAATACACTTTCTTAGCTGGGCATTCTGGGAATAATAGGTTCACTTATACGGAGATCTGATTGATTACTGCAAAGACTTTTTGTAGGAGACTGCCATCCTAATGTACTGTATGAAGAGAGGATGACTGCATAGCCCACAGTAAATTTATTATATTGGAGACGACTACACTACAACGATATGTCTGAGGCTGAAGTCGGAAGCGATTTCCCTTGAACTCTCCTGGGAGCTTCATGGGAGTGGTTCCATACGATTCCATACTATTTGGTACATGTGTGGCTTTTTTTGCATGTGATCTATCGCATGCAATATGTCACACTGCAACATATCGCATGCAATTTATTGCATTGCATTTACCTGTTCCATAAGATATATCTGATGGCTGGATTAGGGTGCTAGGGGGGCTGGCCCAAACAGGCATATAAATAGCAGCAGCCATTTTAGCCATGTGCACACTGCTGCTCTGTGAATAGTGAGGCTTGTTTATATATTCTGAGCGTTCAACATTTCTACCGTGCTTTGATTTGTTTGGTTTTTCTGAACAAAGGCTCTTTATCCTGTTCTGTGATGGAGTCCTACAGGTATCAACTTCTGTTAGCCTATGGCTATCTGAAGCTGAAACGTGACAGGGATCTGAAACGGAAGAGGGGGAGGTCTGTTTGGAGCAAGGAGTGGCTGATGAAGAGGGGGACTCTTTCTCACATATCGCTCCTGACCAAGATTAGAGATAATAATCCTGAAGATTATCGCAACTACCTGCGAATGGATGACGAGACCTTCCAGGAGTTGCTTGGCCTTGTGACTCCCTACATCGAGAGACAGGACACCAAGATGTGGAGGGCCGTCACTGCTGAGGAGAGGCTGACTGCTACTCTGAGGTTCCTGGCTACAGGGCGGTCTTTGGAGGACCTGAACAGGGGAAAACGCAGGATCCAGTCAGCAGGGTTTCCATGTAATGTGTGTACATGTGTGAATAAATAAATATATATATATATGATACAGAAGACCCGGCACTCCTCACGCTCCCCAGCGTATCAACAGTATGCTCCCGTGCCCTCACCTCTTAGGGCCTGGATCCCATAAATAGCGATAGCAGTAAGTGCGGCACTAGGAGTCTTGCAATGAAGTTGAAAAAAGCGTGTCTTTATTGCATCTACGTTTCGGGGATGCAGCCCCTTCGTCAGGATAACCACACAGTGAACAAAACAGTGTTTAAATAACATACAAGAAAGGAGGTACTCACCGCTGCCTCCGGCCACGCTGCCCGGGTCCCGGTCCTGACGTCACCCCGCGCACCGGAAGTGACGCGGCTCCGGTCCGTGCGGCTAGCGTACTGGGGCTAGGGAACAAGTAACCATGGAAACAAGTTACAACAACAATAAAATTAAGTAAAGTGCATCGTGCTCTCATAGTGTCAAATGGTGAACCATTACAACATCATAAATATATTTGCGGAACGACCACAAGGTAATAGGTGTGAAACATTAATGGGTGTGAGATATGGAAATATATATAAAATGATATGTCACCAAATGATGTCCATACTATAAGGTGCTAGCTGCTGCGGGAATGTATTTATATCTTGCAACCAATTGGCAAAGAGATTTAATAAATAAATAAGTTTAGCTCAGGATACCTCCATTAAACCATGTATCAGTATACCAATGCGGCACTGTATTCAAAGCATACCTATAGATAAAATGGAAAACGAAATAACACCAAACAGAACGCTGGTCACTAAACCCAGCACGAGACTAGCACAAAAAGAGGCATGCATAAAGACGCATGCTTGTTACTAGACCCTATATATAAAATCAAAAGCAAGGGATGATGATACCAATCATAGTAAGGTACTAATATCTACACTACTACCCCCCATTCTAGGACTCTCATAAAAAGCATCTGAAGCTAAGAGCTTCATTTAAGCCCCTGGGGAATTGGGTGTTAAGAATGTAGATCCATTTTGCTTCAGCCTGTAGCAATTTCTTTGAGCGATCACCTCCACGTAGTGAAGGCGGAACTTGGTCAATAATCTTATACCTAAGTGTGGCCATACCATGCTTGGCTAAAGCAAAATGGCGTGCCGCCTGTTTTGATGGCCTCACGTATGGCGTACCTATGTTGGGCCATTCTTGTCTTGAAGGCACAATCGGTCTTGCCAACGTAGGCCAATCCACATGGGCAGGTTAACAGGTAAATGACAAATTTTGAGTCACATGATAAAGGGTATCTGATGTTATATTTCTTCCCTGTATGTGGATGCTGAAAACTGTCACCCTGTAGCATATATCCACAGGTAGTTCAGCCACTACATTTGAAACACCCATTTCTTCGTCTGAGAAAATTTTTGGGATTTATCCTATCAAGCGAAGAAATGTCGGTCCTAACAACAAAATCCCTAATGCTTCGCCCCCTAGAAAAACTGGGTAATAATCTTGACTGATAGGCGTCTCCCAATTCTCTGTCTGATGCAATAATGGGCCACAATTGCCTAGTACGCTTAATTAGCTGTGGGCTATTAGGATTAAATCTAGTTACCCATGGGAACCTTCCTGAAAGTTGTTTAGGTGGTTTAGGTTTCAATAGCTGTTGACGTGTGGCCTTTAAAGCTTTTTGTTTGGCTTGTTCAAGCAGCCCTGTTGGATACCCCCTCTCCATGAATTTGGAAAACATCTCATTCAATTGTGTGTCTCTTATTGACTGTTGGCTATTAATCCTGCACACCCTTAAATACACACATATATATATATATATGTGTGTATATACAGTGTCTATATATATATATATATATATATATATATATGTATATATATATATATACAGTACAGCACACACATTCATTCATACAGACACACATACCGTACCTCATACGTACGTACGTACAAACATACATACACAGAAGCACACACACATACATACATACATACATACATACACACAAACTTAACATACTGTATACAGTACATATTGCATATATAGTACTGTACCATCAGGGGCCGGGAGGCGGGAGCAGACGGCGGCACTGTGTGGACAGAGGGAGCTGCTATGGCTGAGCATGCGCAGCCAGCAGCTCCCCCAGAACATTCTCCATGCAGAGAGCTACACAGCTCTCTGCTGCTACAGCTCCGCTGTCACGGTCGTGTACGCGTGCGCGATCGCGGCTTTTACCGTCTCAAATATAAAAATGTTTGCTCATCGGGGGGGGGGGGGGGGGGGGGGTTTCCAGGTACTCAGAAACCCCCCTGCGTGCGCCACTGCTGAAGTTCGGGACCCTCATCTCCCCCCAGGCTTTGGGTCGGATCATCCCTGACACCTGCAAGGGCATTGTCAAGGTGCTGCAGGTCCAGTATTTAAAGGTAAATAAAATACACATCACACCTGTTTAGTTACTTAAACTGTTTATAGAAAAAAAGTTTTTTTTTTTTTAAACAACTGTTCAAAAACTATGCAATGATTTGCCAACATGGTACACATAAATATAAAACATGACATCACAATTTGGACATATATGTTATAAAATAGATAAAATGATTAAATAACAGTTTATTTTACTTTTAATTCCAAATAAATATGTGGCAGTACTTTTACTCCTAAGATGGAGGGCTATATGGTGTTTTGGTCACAGATTTAATTGGGAGAATACACACATGCTGTAAAGTGCAGGATGAATGGGCCTGGCCCCATTATTATGCACTTACATCATGCGTGTATTCTCCCCCCAAAATCTGCCCCAAAACACCATATAGCCTATACCGCACCATATTTATTGGGAATTATAAGATGCCTACAAAAAATCAAACTGAGGTATGTCCTCCTCTGCCTCCAGCTAGCAGAGTATATGGCTGAGGAGCAGGTGGGTGGGGGAGTAGGCTGTGGTTGGGTGGGCGGAATAGGCTGTGGTTGGGTGGGCGGAATAAGATGGGGTTGGGTGGGTGGAATAGGATGGGGTTGGGTGGGTGGAATAAGATGGGGTTGGGTGGGCGGAATAGGCTGTGGTTGGGTGGGCGGAATAAGATGGGGTTGGGTGGGTGGAATAGGATGGGGTTGGGTGGTAGGAGCAGTGACAGGAAGGTGGTCGAACAGTATGACATTTGCATGTAGTTGCGTTTTCGGGTGTTGTTAAGCATCTTGAAATTTAGACGCTCAATCTGCTCCGCTTGCCCAGGTGGCAGGTTGCGCATTGCAGAGGCCATGAATTCCCCAAATTTTGTGTAGTGTTCTCTTCCAGGAAGCTTGGGGTTGGCATGGTGGAGGAACTGGTGCTGCAGGGGGCTTTAGGGGTAGGATCTTGGGTCTGGGATTCCTCCGTATCCTGGAGACTGAGGTCTGGGGTGGTGGGAATCGCAACACTTCCACTCTGTAGTAGATTTTAAAAAAAATACAGTGTTTAAATACATGTTTTAATTTTTTATTTCTATTTTTTTATAGTTCCCTGCAAGTACATCTGAATGGCAAGCCGTAGCAGAGGAGTTTGCCACCACCAGGCAATTCCCTAACTGTGGGGGAGCGATAGATGGCAAACACGTCCGCATCACCCTCCTGCAAACAGCGGATCTCTTTATTTTAATTATAAAGGGTATTTCAGCATCGTGCTGATGGCAGTGGTGAATGCCAACTATGAATTAATCTTCATTGACGTTGGCAAAAACGGACGTGCATCAGACGGTGGCTCGCTGAAGAATACCACCTTCTACGAGCGGCTCACCACAAAGACCCTGAACGTGCCATCGAGAGAGCAAACCAAGCATGGCCTCAATTTTTTTTCCGTGGCTGATGAGGCATTCGCACTCCACAAGAACATTAAGAAGCCATACCCACAGAGGCACCTGACAAGGGAGAAGCGGATCTACAATTATAGGCTATCCCGGGCACGCCGAATTGTAGAAAACACTTTTGGCATCCTGTCTAGCCGCTTCTGGATAGTCTTAACGGCTATCAACTTGCAGGTGGAGAAGATAGATTGGGTGGTGACTGCGTGCTGTGTCCTGCATAACTATTTGCGCAGAAAAAACATCCAGCATAGGACACTGCCCAGAGCAGCGCCAGGAGACCCAGACCCAGAACACCCAGAGGAGACTTCACCGTTTCCCTCTGTGGAAACACCTCCACTCCATTCTAGGGCGAGTGTATGGGCAAAACAGGTCAGGGACGAGTACCTGGCCTATTTTAATGGGGTGGGTGCAGTCAATTGGCAGGAAAACCACATTTAAATGGACTGTGTTGGACTGATGGAACTTGCAAAAACTTTAGTGAACCTTTTAAAAACTTATTCCAAATAATATACTTACAGACAGTGTCGGACTGGGGTATGAAGGGCCCACCGGGGGAATGCAGTGATAGGGGCCCATACTTAGGGGTGTGGCCAGCCTACAAATGGGGTGTGGCCAGCCTCCACAGAGGCTTGGAATACACAATAGTTTAGTGCAGTGTAATGCAACATATCTACCATGTATAATACAAGTGCACAGTCTGGAACTTGATCCCTGGAGGAAGGAGTGGGCACTCAGGCAGTGGGGCCTACCGGTGGTTTCCCTGGTACCCCTGTGGGCCAGTCCGACCCTGCTTACAGATGCCGACAGAGATAGTTCACCCTCTTCAGGCACTGGTGTGGCAGTCCGAGGGAGGCAGGTGAAACCTGTCCGGGTATGCTCCTGGTCCAGGACAAACTCCAGTAAGGGGTAGTACCAGAGCGAGGTCTTTTAAACCTGGGAGGAATCAGCTCCAGACCGTTTTGACTGTTCCACTTTTTTTGTGTTCTTTGAGGAACACAGTACGGAGGTTTTTGGATCTTTTTTTTTAACCCAGTTCTTGTCAGACTCAGCAATGGACACAAAGGTTTTGCTGTACGCCACTAGCTACACCAAGGCCACATTATGCAGCACTTTATCTGAATACCCCTTTGCTTTGACCTTCCATAGACATTCGGGAGGCGGTCGTTAGGTCGACAAGCATTAGGTCGACATACATTGGGTCGACCACTGAAGGTTGACATGCATTAGGTCGACATGGTCACTAGGTCGACGTGGTCATTAGGTCGACATGTACTAGGTCGACATGCAAAAAGGTCGACATGAGCTTTTCACAAATTTTTTTTCCATTTTTTCACCTTTTTCATACTTAACGATACACGTGGACTACAATTGGAAACGGTAACCTGTGCCAAGTGCAGCGGTAGTGGAGCGAGGCACCTTGCCCAAAGCATGGCGAGCGAACGCGGTGCACTAATTGGGGTTCCCCGTCACTTTACGAAGAAAACGACACCAAAAACAAAAAACTCATGTCGACCTTTTTCCATGTCAACCTTGTACATGTCGACCTAATGAACATGTCGACCTAATGCATGTCGACCTTCAGTGGTCAACCCAATGTATGTCGACCTAATGCATGTCGACCTTATGAACCACACCCAGACATTCATGGCCACGGTACATGTCTAGTAGGCCGGTGATGAAGTCTATGTCTTGATCCAGAGACATATCTATAAGGAAAAAAAGTGGTGCAAAAAGTGTTATATATTTTCTGTTTCAAAATCGTTTTAATTAAGGTATATGGTTAAATGGTTATATGGTTATATGGTTATG
This sequence comes from Pseudophryne corroboree, assembly GCF_028390025.1. Lineage (NCBI taxonomy): Eukaryota > Metazoa > Chordata > Amphibia > Anura > Myobatrachidae > Pseudophryne > Pseudophryne corroboree. The sequence goes on along the minus strand of NC_086447.1, from coordinate 529,421,182 downwards.
GTTATATGGTATATGGTTAAATTTGGATAATTAAAATAAAGTTTGTTTTTTCTTTTTCAAAATGGTTTTACTTAAGTTTAAAAATATACTTTCGAAATGTTTTGCTATATTGTTAAATTTGGATAATATATGGTTTTAAAATAAAGTTGTTTTTTTTTTAAATTAGTTTCCTCATTACCCAAACATCAGTGGTGCAGCATTAGGGTACAGTGGCAGTAAAAACACATGGCCATTAGGGGGTTAAAATGACTTTGGGGACACAGAAACACAAGGTGCAGCATTGGGGTACAGTGGCGGTGAAAACACATGGCCATTAGGGGTTTTTAAAATGACTTTAGGCCCACAGAAATTAAGAAAATGTGAACATTAATTAGAATACATTGGTGGACTGTGTGATGTACATTGGTGGACAGTGTGCTAGGTGGACAGTGATTGGTGGTCAGTGTGGAAATACATACCTGGGGCAATGCGAAATCCAATCAAATCGGATATATCTGTAGCTCTCCTGCTGCGTCATAGCGTGCTGCTGATGCTGCTGCCGCTGATGGGAGTGTCCTGAGAATGCCAGTCAAACTTCCTACGATATATTGCATGCAATATATCGCAGGCACAAAAAACACACCTTTTTCCACACTATTCCATGCGATTACGATATATCATGAGTGCAGCACTTGCGACCTAGGGGTTCTGATCCGACACTCACGGGGCCGCGCATCGGATCGGAAGGAAAACACATACGATTTTACACTTTTCATCCGATATATCAGACCGAAAGGTCAAAATTGCATGTAATCGGGCATTATCGTTCTAGTGTATGGGGCCCTTAAAATCTCTATATTTTTGTAGGAAGATGGAACAGATTGTTCTACTTCTCCCAGTTGTAGCTTTTTGTTAAAATTGGACTTTCTGGATAATCCTTTGATTCTTACAACTACACCTAGGACCTATAAAGAACTGTTGCACTTATGTGGAAGATTTGTATGTATGACAGCAATATTCAACATATTTTAAACTATACTTACCTATTCCCCCGGGATGTCTGGAATGTCATATTCTTGAATTGTGGTGAATGAGTAGCCACCATCCTGCATTTATGGGGCTTAATGATGCTATTTACACCAAACTGAGACATCATGGCACCAAAACTGAGACATCAACCACACTGGTTTATTCTACAAAAGGCATCCTAGTGCAGCGGGGTATGGCTACAATTACGCTAATCATTGTACCCCTTCCCCTTTAAGCTTGCCACATAGATTTCACAATAAAGTGGTACATGTTACTAAATTGCCAATTCAGAAACCCCATGTAAAAACCTGTGCTTGTCTCTGTCATGATTAAATTAAGCTAAGCTATAACATAGAGGAGACTTTTGCACCGATTAATAATCTGTTGTGATAAGTAAAAAATATTTGATACAGACTACTTATCCAGTTTTCCTTTCAATTCGATATAATGGTTGAGTGCTATGATTTGTATTATATATTATTATATTATAAATAGAGATGTGCGGTTTGGTTGTTTAGAAATCCAAACTCACCCAAATTTAGGGGGTCAGAGTCAAACCGAATCCTGATTAGGAGCCTTTCCTCAGTTTGAACTTGAATTTAAGATCCACATCTTGAGTTTTGGATTGTTTGTAAGTCCCTCCCCCGTGATTTCAGGTGCCAGTTCACTCAGGAGAGTTTGATCAATATTGACTGGAAATGACTGGAAATTAATGTTATTGATGTTAATAATACTGTAGCAACAAAATAGGTCCAAATTACATAATTTTAGCTGGATTTATAAATTTTCAAGAAATTCAAAACTAAATACGAATCCATAGCAAAACACTTGAGGGTGGTTTTGCCAAAAGAGTAACTGTGTAGGACCTACGTGGTTTCCCAGTGAATTGACACTGGGGAACCTACCCCTCAACAGTATTGATTTTTAGAGATCGAAGGTGCAAGGTTTAGTACTTTCAAGCATACAAGAATAACTGCACATGGGTTTGTAATTGGCATATTTTGGTTGTGGGCAGCTAGTGCCTTGTTTATGTTTGGAGATATTTAATTACAGTGGTTTGCAGATCATGGTGTTATCCAGATGCCCAGAAGTAGGGCAATGATAATTGACTCTGAGAATGAGAAGACCAAATGTTGGTTGTGCTGAACTCAACCCAGGGCACACAGTATTGGAACCCACTAATAGGCATTCAGACAATCTTGCCACAGAGAATCAGATCCACATAGTACTGAACCTGGACTCGAACTTAGAACTCAGAGTCACTCAGAGTTAATAAACTCAAGTTGACTGCCAACAGGACTGGACAGCCTGAAACTTCCCTCTGAATGAACACCAGGAACTGGCAACCAGGAATGGAAGTCAGAAACTGTATATCAGAATATAGAGAACTCTGGACATGTCAACAGACACAGCTAATCAGATCTGAAACTCTCACTCTGACCACAACCAAGTGTACTGCAGAACATTTGTGTGATGAGTTAGATAATATATACTCTATTTATAAACAAACCATACTTTCTGAACATGAAGCCAAAGGTGGGGTGAGCTGATAATTTCAAAGTAGAGGAAATCTTACAAATTGCATTAAAAATATGCCAAATCATACACTGAGTATGCTTGGAAATGTCTGAGAAGGGCCAGTGGCAAGATAAAGTAAGAAGGCCATAAGGGACATGAAGCTGGGTTTTACATGATTAAAGGTAATGTACTTTCCTCCAAAGTGCTGTTTTTTCTTGTACAATCCCAAAATATGTGAAGCAGAGTGCTCTTCTGCCCACAATCATGCTAACATAGAGGTGAGACTTCTGGGTAGATTTTGTGAATTTGACAGGAGACCAGGGTGGTCATTCTGAGTTGATCACAGCCAGCAACTTTTAGCTGCTGGTGCGATCAATAGTCCACACCTATGGGGGAGTGTATTTTAGCTTAGCAGGGCTGCGATCGCTTGTGCAGCCCTGCTAAGCTAAAAAAAATTTCAAGCAAAACTAGACTAGCCCTGGACATACTTACCCTGTGCGATGGATCCAGCGATGATGGGCCCAGATTTGACGTCACACCTCCGCCCTCCGTTGTCCTGGACATGCCTGCATTTTACTCACCACTCCCCGAAAACGGTCTCCAGCGGTCCGGATCCGCCCATCCATGCCTCCTTCCTGTCAATCTTCTTAGCGGTCGCCGCTGCGACCGCTTCCGTCGGTAGCCGCGACGTAACCCGGCGACCCCTGTGGCCGGGCAACGTCACGCACGTGCACAACGGCCGCCGTGCATGCGCATTCCGCACCCGTTCGAACCGCAGCGAAGAACCGCTGCGTGCGAACGGGTCGGAATTACCCCCCCATATACCGTCAGATATACACAGGAGAAGGAAGTGATTATATTGGATTGGATAGAGCCCCAAGTCTTTCTCCCAGGCCAGGCTTGCAGGTGGGAGTAATCAGGATTTTCTTTAGACTTTTTTAAAAGTAGATTAAAATGACCCTAATATATACAGGCAGATTTACCCATTTTTCACTTTTCATTGTTGGCTACAATTTTTGCAATAATCCTATTCTTGCAAATTTGCTATTGAAAAGGTGAATCAAGGGAGTGTGCCTACACATGAAAAGCCTGTTTTCATGGCAAAAAAGCAGAGAAAGCCGTGAAAATGACAATCTCATCAAACTACTGCAATTTCACAGCTAATTTACTTTGGCCCATAGTCGGATCTCCTCCTGGTTTTGGAATAGGCACGATATCCTCACTGTTTGTGAGCAAAGCAAATCTATATACTCATAGAATTTCAGTAAGCAGGTCAGTCAAAGCAGGAATATCATGCTTTTAGAATTTATTCTATTATTGCCAGTTAACCATCTAGGCAAAGGAATTATTAAGAGACTTGATGCTAAACTCAATCTCCTCAGGTGTAAATTCTGTATTGAGTTGTAAGATGGGTAAGATGGTGTAGGGAGCAAGCAGTCAGGTATTTATAATATTTTTCATTAAGATCTGCAATGGATTTGCAATGCGATGGGATATTGGCCCTCATTCCGAGTTGATCGGTCGCAAGGCGAATTTAGCAGAGTTACACACGCTAAGCCGCCGCCTACTGGGAGTGTATCTTAGCATCTTAAAATTGCGACCGATGTATTCGCAATATTGCGATCACAAACTACTTAGCAGTTTTAGAGTAGCTCCACACTTACTCTGCCTGTGCGATCAGTTCAGTGCTTGTCGTTCCTGGTTTGACGTCACAAACACACCCAGCGTTCGCCCAACCACTCCCCCGTTTCTCCGGCCACTCCTGCGTTTTTTCCGGAAACGGTAGCGTTTTCAGCCACACGCCCATAAAACGCTGTGTTTCCGCCCAGTAACACCCATTTCCTGTCAATCACATTACGATCGCCGGAGCGAGGAAAAAGCCATGAGTAAAAATACTATCTTCATAGCAAAGATACTTGGCGCAGTCGCAGTGCGAATATTGCGCATGCGCACTATGCGGAATTTCACTGCGATGCGATGAAAAATACCGAGCGAACGACTCGGAATGAGGGCCATTATTATTTTTTTTAAGGGTTATATGTAATGCATCCACCAGGAGTCTATGGAAAAAAAACCCTATTAGGGGTACGTAAAGTTTGGAACTTGGCTTTGAGTAGAGTATAGCAATTTGAGATTTAAGTTCCGCTGTACGTTGGTGTTCCTTTCTCTAACGTCCTAGTGGATGCTGGGGACTACGTAAGGACCATGGGGAATAGACGGGCTCCGCAGGAGACTGGGCACTCTAAGAAAGATTTAGTACTACTGGTGTGCACTGGCTCCTCCCTCTATGCCCCTCCTCCAGTTAGAATCTGTGCCCGGACAGAGCTGGGTGCATTTTAGTGAGCTCTCCTGAGCTTGCTAATAAGAAAGTATTTTAGTTAGGTTTTTTATTTTCAGAGAGCTTCTGCTGGCAACAGACTCTCTGCTACGTGGGACTGAGGGGAGAGAAGCAAACCTGCTAACTGCGGCTAGGTTGAGCTTCTTAGGCTACTGGACACCATTAGCTCCAGAGGGATCGAACACAGGACCTGACCTTGTCGTCCGTTCCCGGAGCCGCGCCGCCGTCCCCCTCGCAGAGCCAGAAGTCAGAAGCCGGCGAGTTGAAGCAAGAAGACGTCAAAATCGGCAGCAGAAGACTCCTGTCTTCATATGAGGTAGCGCACAGCACTGCAGCTGTGCGCCATTGCGCCCACACTAACCCACACACTCCGGTCACTGTAGGGTGCAGGGCGCAGGGGGGGGCGCCCTGGGCAGCAATTGATTACCTCCTAGCAAAAAGCAGCATATATACAGTTGGACACTGTTATATGCATGAGCCCTCGCCATTAATTTTACACAAAATCGCGGGAGAAGCCCGCCGCTGAGGGGGCGGGGCCTTCTTCCTTAGCACTCACCAGCGCCATTTTCTCTCCACAGCTCCGCTGATAGGAAGCTCCCCAGGTTCTCCCCTGCAGAAGCACGATAGAGAGGGTGAAAAAGAGAGGGGGGGCACATAAATTTGGCGTAAAAACAATATATACAGCAGCTACTGGGTTAACACTAAGTTACTGTGTGATTCCTGGGTCATATAGCGCTGGGGTGTGTGCTGGCATACTCTCTCTCTGTCTCTCCAAAGGGCCTTGTGGGGGAACTGACTTCAAATAGAGCATCCCCTGTGTGTGTGGTGTGTCGGTACCTGTGTGTCGACATGTCTGAGGTAAAAGGCTCCCCTAAGGAGGAGATAGAGCAAATATGTGTGTGAGAGGGTGTCTCCGTCGACAACGCCGACACCTGTTTGGATATGTGTAAGTGCTGAGGTGAATTTATTGCACAAAAGATTAGAGAACAGACAGGAAATCTACCCATGTCTGTCCCTAGGTCACAGAGACCTTCAGAGTCTCACAATGCTCACTATCCAAAATAATAAACACTGATATCGACACGGAGTTTGACTCCAGTGTCGACTACGATAATGCAAAGTTACATGATTTGCATATCACTGATGACTCATTTGTCCCTGACACAAGGGTACACATGTTAAGGGGAAGAAAGCTGAGGTAAATTTCCCTCCTCTCATGAGGAAAAAGAGCGGGAATCTCCAGACAAGAGACTGCAGCTTCCCACAAAAAATTCTCAGGCAGTATCCTTTCCCCACTAGGGCCAGGATGTGATGGGAATCTTCCCCTAGGGTGTCACGTTTGCACAGAAGGTAGCACTAGCTATTCTCAGGGATCCTGCAGATAGCGTGCACATTCTAGTACACTACTCAGACCGGCAATTGTGTCGGCATGGGTTTATAGCGCTGTGGCAGCGTGGACAGGTACCTTATCAGCAGAGATTGAGACCCTAGTATGCATATAGATGTATATATATATATATATATATATATATATATATATATAAAAGATGCTGTCTTAAGGGATAGGTATATATATATATATATATATATATATATATATATATATAAAACATGCCCAAAGAGACATGAGTATACTGGGTCCTAGAGTCAAAGCTATGTCGATTTCTGCTTGACGTGTCCTGCAGAATGTGCAATGGACAGATGATGCCAACTTAAGAGGCATATGGAAGGCTGAGGATTGTGTGGAGAAGGGTTCTCGGACCTGGTCTCCACAGCTATAGCTGGTAATTCTGATATTTTGCCTTATATTCCTGCACAGCCTAGGAAAGCACGACATTATCAAATGCAGCCTTTCGAATAAAGAAACAAGAAAGCCCGAGGTGCGTGCTTTCTTGCCAGAGGCGGGGGCAGAGGAAAGAAGCTGCACAACACAGCTAGTTCCCAGGAACAGGAGTCCTCCCCGGCCTCTACAAAGCTCCACCGCATGTCACTGGGGCTCCACAGGTGGAGCTAGGCCCGGTGGGGGCACGCCTTCGTAAGTTCAGCCACAAGTGGGTTCACTCCCTGTTAGACCCCTGGGCAATAGATATTGTGTCTCAGAGATACAAGCTGGACGTTGAGAAGATGCCCCCTCACCGACGGCCCTGCCGGCTTCCCCCCACGAGAGGGAAACAGTGTTAACTGCAATTCACAAATTGTATCTTCAACAGGTGGTGGTCAAGGTTCCCCTCCTTCAACAAGGAGGGGGTTATTATTCGACGATGTTGTAGTCCCGAAGCCAGACGGTTCGGTCGGACCCATATTGAATTTAAAATCCCTGAACATATACCTGAAAAGGTTCAAGTTCAAGATGGAATCGCTAAGAGCGGTTATTGCAAGCCTGAAAGGGGGAGATTTTATGGTGACCTCGGGACATAAAGGATGCATACCTTCATGTCCCCATTTATCCACCTCATCAGGCGTACCTCAGAATTGCGGTGCGGGATTGTCATTATCAATTTCAGACGTTGCCGTTTGGTCTCTCCACGGCCCCGAGAATATTCACCAAGGTAATGGCGGAAATGATGGTGCTCCTGCGGAAGCAAGGTGTCACTATTATCACGTACTTGGACGATCTCCTCATAAAAGCGAGATCAAGAGAGCAGTTGCTGAACAGCGTATCACTTTCTCTGGAAGTGTAACGGCAACACGGCTGGATTCTATATATTCCAAAGTCGCAGTTGGTTCTTACAGCTCATCTGCCTCTCCTAGGCATGATCCTAGACACAGACCAGAAAAGGGTTTATCTCCCGATAGAGAGAGCTCAGGAGCTCGTGACACTGGTCAGGAATCTATTAAAACCAAAACAGGTGTCAGTGCATCACTGCACTCGGGTCCTGGGAAGAAGGGTGGCATCATACGAGGCCATTCCCTTCGGCAGGTTCCACTTCCATACGAGGACCTTCCAATGGGACTTACTGGACAAGTGGTCCGGATCACATCTTCAGATGCATCGGTTAATCACCCTATCCCCCAGAGCCAGGGTGTCTCTCCTGTGGTGGCTGCAGAGTGCTCACCTTCTCGAAGGTCGCAGATTCGGCATTCAGGGCTGGGTCCTGGTGACCACGGATGCAAGCCTCCGAGGGTGGGGGGCACTCACACAGGGAAGAAATTTCCAAGGGCTGTGGTCAAGGCAGGAAACTTGCCTTCACATCAATATCCTGGAACTAAGGGCCATATACAACGCCCTAAGTCAAGCGGAGACCCTGCTTCGTGACCAACCGGTTCTGATTCAGTCAGACGATATCACCGCAGTGGCTCATGTAAACCGCCTAGGCAGCACAAGGAGCAAGGTGGCGATGGTAGAAGCCACCAGAATTCTTCGCTGGGTGGAGAATCACGTAAGTGCACTGTCAGCAGTGTTCATTCCAGGAGTGGACAACTGGGAAGCAGACTTCCTCAGCAGGCACGACCTCCACCCGGGAGAGAGGGGACTTCATCAAGAAGTCTTTGCGCAGCTTGTAGGTCGGTGGGAACTGCCACAGGGGGACATGATGGCATCCCGCCTCAACAAAAAGCTACAGAGGTATTGCGCCAGGTCAAGAGACTCTCAGGCGATAGCTGTAGATGCACTGGTGACACCGTGGATGTTCCAGTCGGTTTATGTGTTTCCTCCTTTTCCTCTCTTACCCAAGGTGCTGAGAATCATAAGGAAAAGAGGAGTGAGAACAATACTCATTGTTCCGGATTGGCCAAGAAGGACTTGGTATACAGAGCTGCAAGAAATGCTCACAGAGGACCCATGGCCTCTGCCTCTAGGGCAGGATCTGTTGCAGCAGGGACCTTGTATGTTCCAAGACTTACCGCAGCTACGTTTCACGGCATGGCGGTTGGACGCCGGATCCTAGTAGAAAAGAGGGACTCCGGATGAGGTTATTCCTACGCTGATAAGGGCTAGGAAGGACGTGACGGCTAAACATTATCACCGTATACGGCGAAAATATGTTGCTGGGTGTGAGGCCAGGAATGCCTCTACAGAGGAAGTCCAGCTGGGCCGTTTCCTTCACTTCCTACAGTCGGGAGTGACTTTGGGCCTAGAATTGGGGTCCATTAAGGTCCAGATTTCGGCCCGATCCATTTTCTTCATACAAAAACTAGCTTCTCTACCTGAAGTTCAGACGTTTGTAAAGGGAGTGCTGCATATTCAGCCCCTTTTTTGTGCCACCAGTGGCACCTTGGGATCTTAACGTGGTGTTGAGTTTCCTGAAATCTCACTGGTTTGAGCCGCTTAAGACCGTGGAGTTAAAATATCTCACGTGGAAAGTGGTCAAAAATTGTTGGCTTTGTCATGTAAAAGCCCCTATCTGGTTTTCCATATGGATAGGGCAGCATTACGGACTCGTCCGCAATTTCTGCCAAAGGTGGTGTCATCTTTTCATGTGAACCAACCTATTGTGGTGCCTGCGGCTACTCGTGACTTGGAGGATTCCAAGTTACTAGATGTAGTCAGGGCTTTGCAGATTTATGTAGCCAGATCGGCTGGAGTCAGGAAACCTGACTCGCTGTTTATCCTGTATGCATCCAACAAGCTGGGTGCTCCTGCTTCAAAGCAAACTATTGCTCGCTGGATCTGTAACACGATTCAGCAGGCTCATTCTGCGGCTGGCTAGCCGCCTCCAAAATCAGTAAAAGCCCATTCCACAAGGAAGGTGGGCTCTTCTTGGGCGGCTGCCCGAGGGATCTCGGCATTACAACTTTGCCGAGCAGCTACTTGGTCGTGTTCAAACACTTTTGCAAAGTTCTACAAGTTTGATACCCTGGCTGAGGAGGACCTTGTGTTTGCTCATTCGGTGCTGCAGAGTCATCCGCACTCTCCCGCCCGTTTGGGAGCTTTGGTATAATCCCCATGGTCCTTACGGAGTCCCCAGCATCCACTAGGACGTTAGAGAAAATAAGATTTTACTCACCGGTAAATCTATTTCTCGTAGTCCGTAGTGGATGCTGGGTGCCCGTCCCAAGTGCGGACTTCTTTTGCAATACTGGTATATAGTTATTGCTTACATAAGGGTTATGTTATGGTTGCATCAGGTTTGTCTGATGCTCTGTTGTTGTTCATACTGTTGACTGGGTATGTTATCACAAGTTATACGGTGTGATTGGTGTGGCTGTTATGAGTCTTACCCTGGATTCCAAAATCCTTTCCTTGTAATGTCAGCTCTTCCGGGCACAGTTCCTTAACTGAGGTATGGAGGAGGGGCATAGAGGGAGGAGCCAGTGTACACCAGTATTACTAAATCTTTCTTAGAGTGCCCAGTCTCCTGCGGAGCCCGTCTATTCCCTATGGTCCTTACGGAGTCCCCAGCATCCACTACGGACTACGAGAAATAGATTTACCGGTGAGTAAAATCTTATTTTTGCTTCTGTGTTTAAGCAAAGACCCATATTGTTGCCTTATGGGCTTCCCAGGTGACACCTGGTGATGTCGGGCGACTGGTTTTGTAGGAAGAATTTATCTATGCTTCAACCAATACCAGTGACCATGACCACGCCAACTTCAACATAAGACAGTCATTCAGTCTCTGTCTAAAGCCTCTTTTAGAAATGCTGCCGGGAGTGGCAAGCCGGCAAATTCTTGTGTCTCAGCGCCAACCCTAGTAATGAGCAGATCCGGGGTTCTGGAACTTACCCGGGTAGGTTGCATTCATTTCACACACGCAGAAATCCCGGCTTGATGCTCGTTCACATGCAAAAACCTGGTATTTAACTGCATGTCTGAAAGATGTATAAGTCAGAGTTTCCCAAACTCCCTTTACAGTCCAGATTTTAATGATTGAGTCCAATGTTTAGATCAATTTGACTGAGGTAATTAAGTAAGCTATCCTATTAGCCTCGATGCCAGTGTCCTGCTCCCCTGATGCCGGTACTTATAGGGGAATATTATTATCATGACCGGAGGCAGTCCTGTGATAATAACACTATATTCAGACAGTGTCACCCACAGGTTCCCTCCTGTTCCCGGCTCCGTTTTCCGCAGAGCACATTCGGGAGCCGGTGCCTGTGATCAGCCATGAATGTCTAATAAGACAACAGGCCGATCACTTAACAAAATAAAAAGTGTTTTTTAATTTTAAAAAAGTATTACTTAAAGCTCCCAGTGATTGGTGTCCCGGAGTGCTCCTCTGTGCCTCTGGTTATCTGATAGCCGGATTTCTGCACTGTGACCCGGGTCATCTGGTGTCTGCTTGAAACTGGCATCTTAGTTTACGGCAGACATCAGATGATGGGTCACAGTGCTGGAAGCCGATAATCAGATGACCGGAGGCACAGGAGAGCACTTGGACACTGATCACCAGGTAATTTCAAAGGGGGGAAGGTACTGAGTTTTTGCATGCGATAACCATGGGCGCCAAGAGGGGTGGGGAGTGTTCTAATTACTTGGGCCCAGGTCTAGTGGAGAGACCCAGTGGGGGCCCAGGTCCCCTCCCCCACCCCCTTTACTTGGCAGCAGCAGCTGCAGCTCTACTCCTCAGCCTAGCTGCTGTGTGCTGGGCTACAGTGTGGCCAAGGTGCGCTTAAAAAGAAAAAAAATTCTGTATTTTTCTCTAAGGGTGCAGGCAGGGCCGGTGCTAGGGTGTTCGGCGCCCCCCTGCAAACTATAAATTTGCGCCCTCCCATACTTTACAAAGGGACAGCGCACATAACACCCCTTGTAGTAGTAACGCTTACACACGTAACACCCCCTGTACCAGTGACGCTTACACACATAACGGCCCCTGTACCAGTGACGCTTACACACGTAACGCCCCCTGTACCAGTGACGCTTACACACATAACGCTCCCTGTACCAATGATGCTTACACACGTAACACCTCCTGTAGCAGTCCCGCTTACACACTTAACGCCCCCTGTAGCAGTGACGCTTACACACGTAACACCCCCTGTAGCAGTGACGCTTACATATGTAATGCCCCCTGTATCAGTGCCGCTTACACACATAACGCCCCCTGTACCAGTGATGCTTACACAAGTAACGCCCCCTGTACCAGTGACGCTTACACACATAACGCCCCCTGTACCAATGATGCTTACACACGTAACGCCTCCTGTAGCAGTCCCGCTTACACACTTAACGCCCCCTGTAGCAGTGACGCTTACACACGTAACACCCCCTGTAGCAGTGACGCTTACATATGTAACGCCCCCTGTATCAGTGCAGTTTACACACATAACGCCCCCTGTACCAGTGATGCTTACACAAGTAACGCCCCCTGTACCAGTGATGCTTACACACGTAATGCCCCCTGTACCAGAGGAAACAGAGAGGGGGTAAGTCAGCATATGGTTTACCTCTCCCAGGGGCAGTGTGCTGCACCAATAGGCTGCATAGCCCCTGTTGCTCCTGTGTCTGAAGGTCCTTTCTCTTCTTCACCAATAGCAGTCTTGGCGTCGGTGGGACCGGTCTGACTGACTTATGCTTCATGCTACAGGAACACTGGGGGTCATTCTGAGTTGAAAGCACGCTGCCGATTTTCGCTGCGCTGCGATCAGGTCTCTACTGTGCATGGGTATGCACCGCAATGCGCACACGTGTCGTACGGGTACAATGTGGATCGTTGCTGAGCTATGGATTTTACGGAGAATCCATTCGCACAGCTGATCGCAAGGAGTTTGAAAGGAAGAGGGCGTTTATGGGTGTCAACTGGGAGTGGTAGGGAAAACACAGGTGTGTCCGGGCGTTTGGAAGGCGGGTGTGTGACGTCCATTCCGATACAGAAAAAGACTGAAGTGATCGCAAGGGTTGAGTAAGTTCAGACCTACTCTGAAACTGCATAAAATGTTTTTGCAGAGCTCGGCTGCACAGGCGTTCGCACACTTGCAAAGCGAAAATACACTCCCCTGTGGGCGGTGACTATGCGTTTGCATGGCTGCTAAAAACAGCTAGCGTGCAATCAACTCGGAATGACCCCCACTGTGTGGTTACTTACAACAGGAGGAGCAGATGAGATCTTCAATAGATAAGTTAGGGCATACGGCCATGGAGGGGTGGGTTTAGTTTATAGTAGGTAAGGTGTTATGCAGTTAAAGTTTAAATGGGGTAAATTAAAATTATCATATTTTCTCTATGAGGCTAAGGGAGGTAATTACGGGGTTAATGTACATACATGGAATTATTTGATGATGTTGGGACTAATAATAATGGGGATTATGAAGGTAATTATTGTAAAGGGGTTAATTGTATTTATTACATTGCATATTAATTACATTGCATTGATTTTAAAGTAGTTCATAATTTTTGAGGAAGGGTTAATTATTGATTAGGGAATGATATTGTTAGGTGATCAAAAATACTCTTTGTGTTGTACAGTATGTCGGTCACACTCCTTTGTTTCACATTGTGGTCACTGATGCTCTCTGTGTTATATGGCTGCCAATGATGCCTTCTGTATGATATAGTGGTCACTGATGTTATCCCTATTATACAGTGATCCTGATGTTCTCTGTATGATATGACACCCAGTGATGCTCCTTCTTGTATTGTATGGCTTTCACTGATGTTCTCCGTATTATATGGCAGTCACTATGATTTTTTTTTCTTTATTAAAATGCAATGCTCCATGTATATGGTTGGTCTTTGTGATGTTCTCTTCATTATAAGGAACCCAATATGATGTCCTCTGTATTATATAGCGTTCACTGTGATGTTTTCTGTATTATATGGTGGTCTCTGTATTAAACTGCAGTCACTGCAATGCTTTATTGGGTAAACGTATGAACAGCGGTACGGGGGAGAAACGGTATTAGCGCACATTATGGGGGTCATTCAGAGTTGATCGCTAGCTGCCGTTGTTCGCAGCGCAGCGATTAGGCTAAAAATTGGCATTTCTGCGCATGCGTATGCACCGCAATGCGCACGCGTGACGTACGGGTATAAAGCTATTCGTCATTTTGCACAGGTTCTAGCGAAGTTTTCAGTTGCACTGACAGCCGCAAGAAGATTGACAGAAAGGGGGCATTTCTGGGTGTCATCTGACCGTTTTCAGGGAGGGTTTGCAAAAACGCAGGAGTGTCTGAAAAAACGTAGGCGTGGCTGGGCGTTCGCTGGGCAGGTGTATGACGTCAAATCCAGACACGAACAGGCTGAAGTGATTGCAAGCGCTGAGTAGGTTCAGAGCTACTCAGAAACTGCACAGGGTGAAAAGGTATATATAACAAGTATATATATAGGCGCCGTTATGAGTGTGTTTTTCCTAGCAGCTGAATAAATAGGGGTAGTCAAACCCTTTAGATAACAAGAGAAAGAGGTGTAAATACAGCGCTTTTTGACACAATATGTATTTAAAATAAAAATGAGTATTTAATAATAAATTGTTTTCTTATATAAAACAGTAAAATATAATAAAATTAAAACAATTGTGTTTATGTCTGTAACACAATATGTCACAAGGAACCTGGTGGACTAGAATTAGTAAGTACTGACACTAACTGGTATGTTTAGCACACATCAACATATTTCTTGGCCAACAAATAAACAGTCATGTATATGGACCAAATAAATAATAGTTCATCCGAGTGGATGTTGTTACCACGTCTGTGTTCCGTTTATAGAGGTTCCCATATAGTGCAAAGTCCGTGTAGCAACGGTGACAATTGTTTGGGTCCTGGTTCACAGTTCACTCGGAACTCCGTGTTCCATTGAATGGACTCTCCTGGGGAAATGGTTGGCAAAAGGCAATGCCTGTAGGGGTCCTGGTTCACGGAGATAAAAGGGTGCAGGGTCCTGACTGTATGAGGTGGCTTGATGAAGGTGCAGGTCAGCAGATGTCCACACAGGTCTTGGCCTAACGCGTTTCGTTGCTCCAGGCAGAAACTGCACAAACTGTTTTTGCAGAGCTCGGCTGCACAAGCGTTCGCACTTCTGCTAAGATAAAATACACTCCCCAGTGGGTGGCGGCATAGCATTTGCACGGCTGCTAAAACTAGCTAGCGAGCGATCAACTCGAAATGACCCCTATGTGCGTTATACCACTTCTCCCCCATGTATGATAGCTGCGGTGAGGGCACAGTGATAGGGGCACTATGCACCCCTGTCCATATCGGCGCTGCTATCTAAAAGATAGCAGGCTGATCTGCGCGGGCAATGTATGAATGGTCAGCATCTATTTTGACAGCTGCAGGTGGTGACTACAGAGCTGTCCCTGCCTGTTGCGGGTGCTGGCTCCGGACTACGCTGGGGATCTCGCATGAGTAGCGAGATCGCGTGCATGTGCAGAGGAGCCGGCAGGGAAGGAGACACAGCACGTCAGCTCTGAGCTGATGCGCTGTGAGCTCTGGGGGACATCACCGGAGGGGGGAGCTTTCGCTCCCCTGCTTCGGAAGACAATATGTTAATAATATATCTTGTCGATGTCCCTTCCTGCTTCGCATCGGTGGTGAGGTGAAGCAGGAAGTTATCGTGCCGCTATAATACCTTTACCTATATGTAATGTATGGTGGTCACTGAGCTGTTCTCTATATTAAATGGTGGTCAAATACTGATCGTATACTGTAGGTAGAGGATGACTACTATCTGCTGGGAGGGTGGTGTATGTGTGTATATATGTGTGTGTTTTGGTGCTGAGCTGAGTCTTTATCTGAGACGACAGAAAGCCTACGATCACCCCTGAGAGGAAATTACACATAACTAGAGCAAAAGGTCCTAAGGCTGTATACACTGAGCAACCAAACTAAAAATATATCTCCACTAAGCCAGGCACTATTATATGTTCAAAACTAAGGCTAACATACCTTATTATATTGGCAAATACAAATGTTACAAATGTTAACTTTTTAACTATTTCAACAACATGTTTGAATGTGGAGGTATACCTTAAGGGAAGCAGTTACCCTTTAAGGAAAATAATACAAAGTGTGAGATACACGCAGAAGCTGCTAATTGTCTGCTTTTAAATCACTCTATTTGTCTCCCAGGATTTATTAAAGTCTGACTATTTTTACAATGAAAAGACTCTTCTCTTGCTGATAAACTGTGTGTGCTGTTCAGGTTAGCTGGAGCCGGGTGCTTAGCCTAATTAGTATGTTGGCAAGCTGCCTGTCTCCACACTAGTGTTTTTGTTATTAAGATGGAAATTGACAACATCTGCAGATCCTTGAGCTCCTGTATACATTTTAATTGTATTTATAGTGTCAAAAAATCCTACTTATCCACTGCCGCTAAAACTTGGATTATTGCCACAGCTACCTGGATTTTGGCTCCATGATAAGGCCCCCCCTCCCCCCCAAAAAACAAAAACAAAAAAACAACACAAAACCTCAAAACCTCCCGTGTATCTACCAGGGTTGAACACGGCAATGGCCCAGTAATGCTGCTGTGGAAACAGGGCCAACGTGGGCTATCTGACCTATCAAAAGTCGCTGAGTGGAGCTTCCTGGGGCTCTCTGATATGATGTCAACTACCAGAGGCCCGGGACTGTGCAGAGTAAGGTCAACATAGGCCTGGAGCTGAAATTTATGAAGGTCCTATTGTGTGCTGCCTCAGGAGCATTCAATGCCACGTGGGGTGTGACTAGTGATGTGGTTGTGTGGTCTACACAGGGCAATTGGGTGTGGCTAGCACCATGGGAGCAATAAACTTTAGTTTAACTGCAGGCTCATTCCATGTCAAGTAGACCAGGGGTCCTCACATGACCATCTCCAATTTTAATAAAATTTGACATGAAGGTTAGCATAAATGTGAAGCTAACTTTAGGAAAATGTAATTTCACAGACACTAGAGCCCGCAAAGTAGGGATGGGTGGGGACGATCTTTAAAATTGGTCCACTTGATATTGAATGACCCTGAAATGTGAAAATTCTTAGCCACTTTTAGGCACCTTCTCATATATATATATATATATATATATTCCATTCAGGCACTCACCAATGTAAAGCAAACTTTTTTAATAGTTCACAGGCATTTTAAAGTGCAAAATATAGAGTCAAGGTTGACGTTCCAATCCCATCAGGATTTTCATTAGGACATAGTAGCAGTACGATCCATTCACCAAGCTGCCAGAGGAGCGATTATATATATATATACAAACAGAAAGTTCAGCACTCACCATAGCAAGCTCACTTATCCTCACAACATCAATAAATAAATGATGGGGGTTTAGTTAGTGAATTGGCCAATGCACGGAAGCCTGCATACCGCTCGCCAAGGTACCCCACCTTCATGCAGGTCCTACACTATCACAAAGTCTCAAAAATTGAAACCTGGCAACTGTATCACACATAATATACTGCACACATGCCCACTAGGTTTAATGTGTATCTGCCATGCATCTTATGGCTTTTAAAGGTACACTAGTCACCTGACACTGGCTGATAAATTACTAAGGAGCAGCTGACACAGGTTTAGAACAAGTGAGATTACACAGGGGTGCATGAAAAGGCCTGTGACCACGGTTAATATTAACCGTGGTCACAGGCCTTGGCGAGCAGTATGCAGGCTTCCGTGCATTGGCCAATTCACTAACTAAACCCCCATCATTTGTTTATTGATGTTGTGAGGATAAGTGAGCTTGCTATGGTGAGTGCTGAACTTTCTGTTTGTATATATTTGGGTTGGTGGCCATGGGCTGCATGCACCCCACCCTATGAGTTGTGAGTGCAGATATTGCACCCCGCTTCTGGGGTGGCGAGTGCTGTGGTTTTCTAGATTTGTTTGTATATATATATATATATATATATATATATATTTTTTTATATAAGTTTGTTTATATATATATATATATATATATATTTTTTTTTTTTTTATATATATATGTTTATATATATATATATATACTGCTCAACAAAATAAAGGGAACACTTAAACAACACATGCTAGATCTGAATGAATGAAATATTCTTATTAAATACTTTGTTCTTTACATAGTTGAATGTGCTGACAACAAAATCACACAAAAATTATCAATGGAAATCACATTTATTAACCCATGGAGGTCTGGATTTGGAGTCACACTCAAAATTAAAGTGGAAAAACACACTACAGGCTGATCCAACTTTGATGTAATGTCCTTAAAACAAGTCAAAATGAGGCTCAGTAGTGTGTGTGGCCTCCACGTGCCTGTATGACCTCCCTACAATGCCTGGGCATGCTCCTGATGAGGTGACGGATGGTCTCCTGAGGGATCTCCTCCCAGACCTGGACTAAAGCATCTGTCAACTCCTGGACAGTCTGTGGTGCAACGTGGCGTTGGTGGATGGAGCGAGACATGATGTCCCAGATGTGCTCAATTGGATTCAGGTCTGGGGAATGGGCGGGCCAGTCCATAGCATCAATGCCTTCGTCTTGCAGGAACTGCTGACACACTCCAGCCACATGAGGTCTAGCATTGTCTTGCATTAGGAGGAACCCAGGGCAAACCGCACCAGCATATGGTCTCACAAGGGGTCTGAGGATCTCATCTCGGTACCTAATGGCAGTCAGGCTACCTCTGGTGAGCACATGGAGGGCTGTGCGGCCCCCCAAAGAAATGCCACCCCACACCATTACTGACCCACTGCCAAACCGGTCATGCTGGAGGATGTTGCAGGCAGCAGAACGTTCTCCTTGGCGTCTCCAGACTCTGTCACGTCTGTCACGTGCTCAGTGAGAACCTGCTTTCATCTGTGAAGAGCACAGGGCGCCAGTGGCGAATTTGCCAGTCTTGGTGTTCTCTGGCAAATGCCAAACTTCCTGCACGGGGTTGGGCTGTAAGCACAACCCCCACCTGTGGACGTCGGGCCCTCATACCACCCTGATGGAGTCTGTTTCTCATCGTTTGAGTAGACACATGCACATTTGTGGCTTGCTGGAGGTCATTTTGCAGAGCTCTGGCAGTGCTCCTCCTGTTCCTCCTTGCACAAAGGTGGAGGTAGCGGTCCTGCTACTGGGTTGTTGCCCTCCTACGGCCTCCTCCACATCTCCTGATGTACTGGCCTGTCTCCTGGTAGCGCCTCCATGCTCTGGACACTACGCTGACAGACACAGCAAACCTTCTTGCCACAGCTCGCATTGATGTGCCATCCTGGATGAGCTGCACTACCTGAGCCACTTGTGTGGGTTGTAGACTCCGGCTCATGCTACCACTAGAGTGAAAGCACCACCAGCTTTCAAAAGTGACCAAAACATCAGCCAGAAAGCATAGGAGCTGAGAAGTGGTCTGTGGTCACCACCTGCAGAACAACTCCTTTATTGGGGGTGTCTTGCTAATTGCCTATAATTTCCACCTGTTGTCTATTCCATTTGCACAACAGCATGTGAAATTGTTTGTCAATCAGTGTTGCTTCCTAAGTGGACAGTTTGATTTCACAGAAGTATGATTGACTTGGAGTTACATTGTGTTGTTTAAGTGTTCCCTTTATACATACATATATATATATATATATATATATATATACATATATATATATATATTTATATGTGTATATATATATATATATATATATATATATATACTGTATAGTACTGTGCAGAAGTTTAGGCAGGTATGAATAAAATGCTGCTCTATCAATTAACAAAATGCAAGGTGAATGAACAGAAGAGAGATCTAAATCAAATCAATGTTTTATGTAACCACCCTTTGCCTTCAAAACAGCATCAATTCTTCTAGGTACACTTGCACACAGTTTTTGAAGGAACTCAGTAGGGAGGTTGTTCCAAACATTTTGGAGAATTAACCACAGATGGATCAGGGGGTTTTGGTGGTGATAGCTTGATGGGGGTTTAGTGAGACGGAGTTTCGGAAAGCCGATTGCTATGCTGCACAGCAATCTTGTGGGCTTATTTTGATGGGGGGCCTTGAGCTGCAGCTCCATCTGCCCAATTATTAATCCAGCTCTGCCCCAGAGCACATGCAGCAGCAGCATGGTTACCTGTTCACCTGGTCAGAGGAGGAGATCAGAGAGCTTCTCAACATCAGGGAGAGGAGAAGATCAGGCACCAAATTACTGGAACAGTTAAATATGCCACTGTCTACCACAATATCTCAGCAGTCTTCTTCCCTCTCTTTTCTTCCATTTTGTGGCCATCTTTATGATCCTGAAAAAGGCCAATTTTAGTGACATCTATAGGTTTTGCAGGGCTGACGCTGGTTCAGTGGAAACTGGACCGACCCGGGTCGAAGGTGCAGTGGAAGCGGAGCTCACTCGAGTGTGACCCGGCTTGGTGCTGGGTCTGAAAAACCAGGTAATACAGTACAGTATATTCTCCCTTTACTTGCGTGGGTTTCCTCCGGGTACTCTGGTTTCCTACCACAATCCAAAAATTTACTCCCGACAAAAATTAACCCAAGTATGTAAGTGTGTGCGTGTACATGGGCTAACTAGAGTGGCAAGTGGTTCTTATCTGCTATCCTATGTTTCTATGTTAAGTGATGATGATGCAACACTTTAAAGGGTGAAGCAGTTAGTTCCCAGCTGTCAGGATCCCGGTGGTCAGGATACCGATGTCGGCATCAGACAGCCAAGGGAATTTAGGCGGTCGGAATCCTGACCAGGGCCCGGAATCCCTACTCAGGGGGTGGTCCATGTCTCGAGGGTAAAGAAATTAGTGTGGCTAGCAAATCTCGCCACCGGGCCTGAAGCGTGGCAATCGCAGTGAGCCCGCAAGGTGACACACTGTGCTTGCCGTCAGGATCCCGTCTGTTGGGATTCTGGCATCGGTCTTATGATACCATACTGAGGGCGGGATGTACTAAAGGGAAAATGCTGTAAAACCCTTATTTTCGGGGGTTTTACCACATTTTCGTATGTACTAACCCCCGGCCGACACGTTTTTACCCCTGAGGGTATCGATACCCTATAGAAACCTATAGGCTTCTTACCGCCGGCTGCCGTATACCGCAACCCCGCACCACTGATGCAGGCCCCCTCCCCCCGGCAGCATATCTTTGTCCAGGCAGCCCTCGTCCCGGAAGCTAAACTCATCCTCCCCCTAGCAACACAGCCGGAGGTCCTTCCGGCTGCAGGGAGGAGGAGGAGGCGCCGGGGACATCCTGCTTCCCAGCAGGTGAGGAGATGGAGACCCCAGGGATGTGACAAAGACCCCCCGCACACCACCTTACAGGTACTGCGGGGGGCCTCTGTCACCGCATTGCGATATTAATCGCATATGTTAGTACATATGCGATTATCATCGCAGCGGTGGGCAGCGAGGGGCGGCGTTGTATGTTAATACATCCCGCCCGGAATCCTTTAAATGTGCAGTATCATGTAACTTTGGGCCTGATTCTGAAGTGAAGACAAATGCTGTCTCTACTGTGTTCCTGCACGCAGCGGAGCTATATAAATACTCTTATTCATTTAAAGTGTTGATGAATAACTATGAATTAAAAAAAATCACAAAACTGATAAACTTACTGCTTCAAAAATAAAAAACAATCTTATTCCTAAAATTGTTGGAGTTTTGGATAAATATTTAGAAGAATCTCAATGCACCTGATGGCATTTTATTCCTGAATAAAAATATTCTGTATACTGTATATAGTGGTGAGTGACCCAGTATTTTAAAACGCAGAGATTATCTTTAAATCAGACTTCTCACTGTATATAACTGCCTCTCTGCAGGCAACAGAATGAGCAGCAGATTCTCCTCCATACAGTGACATTTCCAGCAAAAGCACAGATCTGTAATTGACATTTATCAGATAATTATAACAATCTAAGTGTGAACTGACAGTCATTAGCTGCCGTGCGCTTGTCACTGAGTATCTGTCATTATTTCCATATGTTATCATATTAAATGTGAGATGACTGGCTGCTGTATAGAGATTAGATACTTAACGATATTTTTAACCCAATCTAAAGAAAAGTCACACTTTTCAACTGCTTAATAACTTCTGTGTTAAGGTTGATTGATTTATGTGTCATTCATCAGCAGCTTTACAGTCCACATACTACTGTACATGTTATAAAGAGCTCCCTAGTTTCAAGCAGAAAACTGAGCCACCGATGCCATCTGATGTGTCCCTGGTTTATAGTTGCCACATTATGCTTTGTACAGATTGAGTCTCCCTTATCTGTAATTCTAAAATCCCTAATATTCAGAAAATCGTCATTTTCGGGCAACCGGGGCGTTATGATATCACCTGACTACATGACGTTACCTGGTATCATTAACCCATGACTGGGGTCTTAGCTTGGCAGTCATTCTGATTTGCAGCAGACAGCGGGAACCCTGGCTCCATTTCTACCTGCGCTTCTCCACCCCAAGTATCCCCGCGACACCTGTCAGACCCTCCTACAGCATCCACCAGACCCCCCGGAACACCCTGCGGCACCTGCATGATTCCCACGACACTCGTCGGACCCCTCGTAGCCTGGCTCAGGATCTGGAGTAACCCAGGTCTTTCTCCTGCCAGGTATCCTGAAATATGAAAAAAAACACCCAGAAATGCTTCTGGTCCCAAACAGTTCAGTTATTGGAGACTCAACCTGTATGTCAAATGTAAGAAAATAGTAAGTAACTGATAGTCATATACAGTATATCTGCCTATCTCATCATGGTCACAGCAGGTATGCTATAATATATTGACATCCAAAACGTCGACACAATAATGTTGATATGTCACATTCAGAATATCGACATCTTCAGAATGTCGACGTTTGACATAATAATGACCTGCTCATTATGTTGACAA
This sequence comes from Pseudophryne corroboree, assembly GCF_028390025.1. Classification (NCBI taxonomy): domain Eukaryota; kingdom Metazoa; phylum Chordata; class Amphibia; order Anura; family Myobatrachidae; genus Pseudophryne; species Pseudophryne corroboree. The sequence continues at coordinate 529,398,675 of NC_086447.1, read as the reverse complement.
TGTAATAATGTCGACATTATTACATTAACAGCCAAAGCAAGTCAATAATGCTGTGGTTTGGAGGCGGTGTGTGATGTCACCAGTGGTGCCGAGAGAGGGGGGGAGAGGGTACTAGTTACTAGAGATGAGCGCCTGAAATTTTTCGGGTTTTGTGTTTTGGTTTTGGGTTCGGTTCCGCGGCCGTGTTTTGGGTTCGAACGCGTTTTGGCAAAACCTCACCGAATTTTTTTTGTCGGATTCGGGTGTGTTTTGGATTCGGGTGTTTTTTTCCAAAAACACTAAAAAACAGCTTAAATCATAGAATTTGGGGGTCATTTTGATCCCAAAGTATTATTAACCTCAAAAACCATAATTTACACTCATTTTCAGTCTATTCTGAATACCTCACACCTCACAATATTATTTTTAGTCCTAAAATTTGCACCGAGGTCGCTGTGTGAGTAAGATAAGCGACCCTAGTGGCCGACACAAACACCGGGCCCATCTAGGAGTGGCACTGCAGTGTCACGCAGGATGTCCCTTCCAAAAAACCCTCCCCAAACAGCACATGACGCAAAGAAAAAAAGAGGCGCAATGAGGTAGCTGTGTGAGTAAGATTAGCGACCCTAGTGGCCGACACAAACACCGGGCCCATCTAGGAGTGGCACTGCAGTGTCACGCAGGATGGCCCTTCCAAAAAACCCTCCCCAAACAGCACATGACGCAAAGAAAAAAAGAGGCGCAATGAGGTAGCTGTGTGAGTAAGATTAGCGACCCTAGTGGCCGACACAAACACCGGGCCCATCTAGGAGTGGCACTGCAGTGTCACGCAGGATGTCCCTTCCAAAAAACCCTCCCCAAACAGCACATGACGCAAAGAAAAAAAGAGGCGCAATGAGGTAGCTGACTGTGTGAGTAAGATTAGCGACCCTAGTGGCCGTCACAAACACCGGGCCCATCTAGGAGTGGCACTGCAGTGTCACGCAGGATGTCCCTTCCAAAAAAAACCTCCCCAATCAGCACATGATGCAAAGAAAAAGAAAAGAAAAAAGAGGTGCAAGATGGAATTGTCCTTGGGCCCTCCCACCCACCCTTATGTTGTATAAACAAAACAGGACATGCACACTTTAACCAACCCATCATTTCAGTGACAGGGTCTGCCACACGACTGTGACTGATATGACGGGTTGGTTTGGACCCCCCCCAAAAAAGAAGCAATTAATCTCTCCTTGCACAAACTGGCTCTACAGAGGCAAGATGTCCACCTCATCTTCACCCTCCGATATATCACCGTGTACATCCCCCTCCTCACAGATTATCAATTCGTCCCCACTGGAATCCACCATCTCAGCTCCCTGTGTACTTTGTGGAGGCAATTGCTGCTGGTCAATGTCTCCGCGGAGGAATTGATTATAATTCATTTTAATGAACATCATCTTCTCCACATTTTCTGGATGTAACCTCGTACGCCGATTGCTGACAAGGTGAGCGGCGGCACTAAACACTCTTTCGGAGTACACACTTGTGGGAGGGCAACTTAGGTAGAATAAAGCCAGTTTGTGCAAGGGCCTCCAAATTGCCTCTTTTTCCTGCCAGTATAAGTACGGACTGTGTGACGTGCCTACTTGGATGCGGTCACTCATATAATCCTCCACCATTCTATCAATGTTGAGAGAATCATATGCAGTGACAGTAGACGACATGTCCGTAATCGTTGTCAGGTCCTTCAGTCCGGACCAGATGTCAGCATCAGCAGTCGCTCCAGACTGCCCTGCATCACCGCCAGCGGGTGGGCTCGGAATTCTGAGCCTTTTCCTCGCACCCCCAGTTGCGGGAGAATGTGAAGGAGGAGATGTTGACAGGTCGCGTTCCGCTTGACTTGACAATTTTGTCACCAGCAGGTCTTTCAACCCCAGCAGACCTGTGTCTGCCGGAAAGAGAGATCCAAGGTAGGCTTTAAATCTAGGATCGAGCACGGTGGCCAAAATGTAGTGCTCTGATTTCAACAGATTGACCACCCGTGAATCCTTGTTAAGCGAATTAAGGGCTGCATCCACAAGTCCCACATGCCTAGCGGAATCGCTCCCTTTTAGCTCCTTCTTCAATGCCTCCAGCTTCTTCTGCAAAAGCCTGATGAGGGGAATGACCTGACTCAGGCTGGCAGTGTCTGAACTGACTTCACGTGTGGCAAGTTCAAAGGGCATCAGAACCTTGCACAACGTTGAAATCATTCTCCACTGCACTTGAGACAGGTGCATTCCATCTCCTATATCGTGCTCAATTGTATAGGCTTGAATGGCCTTTTGCTGCTCCTCCAACCTCTGAAGCATATAGAGGGTTGAATTCCACCTCGTTACCACTTCTTGCTTCAGATGATGGCAGGGCAGGTTCAGTAGTTTTTGGTGGTGCTCCAGTCTTCTGTACGTGGTGCCTGTACGCCGAAAGTGTCCCGCAATTTTTCTGGCCACCGACAGCATCTCTTGCACGCCCCTGTCGTTTTTTAAAAAATTCTGCACCACCAAATTCAAGGTATGTGCAAAACATGGGACGTGCTGGAATTTGCCCATATTTAATGCACACACAATATTGCTGGCGTTGTCCGATGCCACAAATCCACAGGAGAGTCCAATTGGGGTAAGCCATTCCGCGATGATCTTCCTCAGTTGCCGTAAGAGGTTTTCAGCTGTGTGCGTATTCTGGAAAGCGGTGATACAAAGCGTAGCCTGCCTAGGAAAGAGTTGGCGTTTGCGAGATGCTGCTACTGGTGCCGCCGCTGCTGTTCTTGCGGCGGGAGTCCATACATCTACCCAGTGGGCTGTCACAGTCATATAGTCCTGACCCTGCCCTGCTCCACTTGTCCACATGTCCGTGGTTAAGTGGACATTGGGTACAACTGCATTTTTTAGGAGACTGGTGAGTCTTTTTCTGACGTCCGTGTACATTCTCGGTATCGCCTGCCTAGAGAAGTGGAACCTAGATGGTATTTGGTAACGGGGGCACACTGCCTCAATAAATTGTCTAGTTCCCTGTGAACTAACGGCGGATACCGGACGCACGTCTAACACCAACATAGTTGTCAAGGACTCAGTTATCCGCTTTGCAGTAGGATGACTGCTGTGATATTTCATCTTCCTCGCAAAGGACTGTTGAACAGTCAATTGCTTACTGGAAGTAGTACAAGTGGGCTTACGACTTCCCCTCTGGGATGACCATCGACTCCCAGCGGCAACAACAGCAGCGCCAGCAGCAGTAGGCGTTACACGCAAGGATGCATCGGAGGAATCCCAGGCAGGAGAGGACTCGTCAGACTTGCCAGTGACATGGCCTGCAGGACTATTGGCATTCCTGGGGAAGGAGGAAATTGACACTGAGGGAGTTGGTGGGGTGGTTTGCGTGAGCTTGGTTACAAGAGGAAGGGATTTACTGGTCAGTGGACTGCTTCCGCTGTCACCCAAAGTTTTTGAACTTGTCACTGACTTATTATGAATGCGCTGCAGGTGACGTATAAGGGAGGATGTTCCGAGGTGGTTAACGTCCTTACCCCTACTTATTACAGCTTGACAAAGGGAACACACGGCTTGACACCTGTTGTCCGCATTTCTGGTGAAATACCTCCACACCGAAGAGCTGATTTTTTTGGTATTTTCACCTGGCATGTCAACGGCCATATTCCTCCCACGGACAACAGGTGTCTCCCCGGGTGCCTGACTTAAACAAACCACCTCACCATCAGAATCCTCCTGGTCAATTTCCTCCCCAGCGCCAGCAACACCCATATCCTCCTCATCCTGGTGTACTTCAACACTGACATCTTCAATCTGACTATCAGGAACTGGACTGCGGGTGCTCCTTCCAGCACTTGCAGGGGGCGTGCAAATGGTGGAAGGCGCATGCTCTTCACGTCCAGTGTTGGGAAGGTCAGGCATCGCAACCGACACAATTGGACTCTCCTTGTGGATTTGGGATTTCAAAGAACGCACAGTTCTTTGCGGTGCTTTTGCCAGCTTGAGTCTTTTCAGTTTTCTAGCGAGAGGCTGAGTGCTTCCATCCTCATGTGAAGCTGAACCACTAGCCATGAACATAGACCAGGGCCTCAGCCGTTCCTTGCCACTCCGTGTGGTAAATGGCATATTGGCAAGTTTACGCTTCTCCTCCGACAATTTTATTTTAGGTTTTGGAGTCCTTTTTTTACTGATATTTGGTGTTTTGGTTTTGACATGCTCTGTACTATGCCATTGGGCATCGGCCTTGGCAGACGACGTTGCTGGCATTTCATCGTCTCGGCCATGACTAGTGGCAGCAGCTTCAGCACGAGGTGGAAGTGGATCTTGATCTTTCCCTAATTTTGGAACCTCAACATTTTTGTTCTCCATATTTTAATAGGCACAACTAAAAGGCACCTCAGGTAAACAATGGAGATGGTTGGATTGGATACTAGTATACAATTATGGACGGGCTGCCGAGTGCCGACACAGAGGTAGCCACAGCCGTGAACTACCGCACTGTACTGTGTCTGCTGCTAATATATAGACTGGTTGATAAAGAGATAGTATACTCGTAACTAGTATGTATGTATAAAGAAAGAAAAAAAAACCACGGTTAGGTGGTATATACAATTATGGACGGGCTGCCGAGTGCCGACACAGAGGTAGCCACAGCCGTGAACTACCGCACTGTACTGTGTCTGCTGCTAATATATAGACTGGTTGATAAAGAGATAGTATACTCGTAACTAGTATGTATGTATAAAGAAAGAAAAAAAAACCACGGTTAGGTGGTATATACAATTATGGACGGGCTGCCGAGTGCCGACACAGAGGTAGCCACAGCCGTGAACTACCGCACTGTACTGTGTCTGCTGCTAATATATAGACTGGTTGATAAAGAGATAGTATACTCGTAACTAGTATGTATGTATAAAGAAAGAAAAAAAAACCACGGTTAGGTGGTATATACAATTATGGACGGGCTGCCGAGTGCCGACACAGAGGTAGCCACAGCCGTGAACTACCGCACTGTACTGTGTCTGCTGCTAATATATAGACTGGTTGATAAAGAGATAGTATACTCGTAACTAGTATGTATGTATAAAGAAAGAAAAAAAAACCACGGTTAGGTGGTATATACAATTATGGACGGGCTGCCGAGTGCCGACACAGAGGTAGCCACAGCCGTGAACTACCGCACTGTACTGTGTCTGCTGCTAATATATAGACTGGTTGATAAAGAGATAGTATACTCGTAACTAGTATGTATGTATAAAGAAAGAAAAAAAAAACACGGTTAGGTGGTATATACAATTATGGACGGGCTGCCGAGTGCCGACACAGAGGTAGCCACAGCCGTGAACTACCGCACTGTACTGTGTCTGCTGCTAATATATAGACTGGTTGATAAAGAGATAGTATACTCGTAACTAGTATGTATGTATAAAGAAAGAAAAAAAAACCACGGTTAGGTGGTATATACAATTATGGACGGGCTGCCGAGTGCCGACACAGAGGTAGCCACAGCCGTGAACTGCCGCACTGTACTGTGTCTGCTGCTAATATATAGACTGGTTGATAAAGAGATAGTATACTCGTAACTAGTATGTATGTATAAAGAAAGAAAAAAAAACCACGGTTAGGTGGTATATACAATTATGGACGGGCTGCCGAGTGCCGACACAGAGGTAGCCACAGCCGTGAACTACCGCACTGTACTGTGTCTGCTGCTAATATATAGACTGGTTGATAAAGAGATAGTATACTCGTAACTAGTATGTATGTATAAAGAAAGAAAAAAAAACCACGGTTAGGTGGTATATACAATTATGGACGGGCTGCCGAGTGCCGACACAGAGGTAGCCACAGCCGTGAACTACCGCACTGTACTGTGTCTGCTGCTAATATATAGACTGGTTGATAAAGAGATAGTATACTCGTAACTAGTATGTATGTATAAAGAAAGAAAAAAAAACCACGGTTAGGTCACTGGTATATACAATTATGGACGGGCTGCCGAGTGCCGACACAGAGGTAGCCACAGCCGTGAACTACCGCACTGTACTGTGTCTGCTGCTAATATATAGACTGGTTGATAAAGAGATAGTATACTCGTAACTAGTATGTATGTATAAAGAAAGAAAAAAAAACCACGGTTAGGTGGTATATACAATTATGGACGGGCTGCCGAGTGCCGACACAGAGGTAGCCACAGCCGTGAACTACCGCACTGTACTGTGTCTGCTGCTAATATATAGACTGGTTGATAAAGAGATAGTATACTCGTAACTAGTATGTATGTATAAAGAAAGAAAAAAAAACCACGGTTAGGTGGTATATACAATTATGGACGGGCTGCCGAGTGCCGACACAGAGGTAGCCACAGCCGTGAACTACCGCACTGTACTGTGTCTGCTGCTAATATATAGACTGGTTGATAAAGAGATAGTATACTCGTAACTAGTATGTATGTATAAAGAAAGAAAAAAAAACCACGGTTAGGTGGTATATACAATTATGGACGGGCTGCCGAGTGCCGACACAGAGGTAGCCACAGCCGTGAACTACCGCACTGTACTGTGTCTGCTGCTAATATATAGACTGGTTGATAAAGAGATAGTATACTCGTAACTAGTATGTATGTATAAAGAAAGAAAAAAAAACCACGGTTAGGTCACTGGTATATACAATTATGGACGGGCTGCCGAGTGCCGACACAGAGGTAGCCACAGCCGTGAACTACCGCACTGTACTGTGTCTGCTGCTAATATAGACTGGTTGATAAAGAGATAGTATACTACTAATATTATATACTGGTGGTCAGGTCACTGGTCACTAGTCACACTGGCAGTGGCACTCCTGCAGCAAAAGTGTGCACTGTTTAATTTTAATATAATATTATGTACTCCTGGCTCCTGCTATAACCTATAACTGGCACTGCAGTAGTGCTCCCCAGTCTCCCCCACAATTATAAGCTGTGTGAGCTGAGCAGTCAGACAGATATATAATATATATAGATGATGCAGCACACTGGCCTGAGCCTGAGCAGTGCACACAGATATGGTATGTGACTGAGTCACTGTGTGCTGTGTATCGCTTCTTTCAGGCAGAGAACGGATTATAAATAAAAGTGGTGGTCACTGGTCACTATCAGCAAAACTCTGCACTGTACACTACTGAGTACTCCTAATGCTCCCCAAAATTAGTAAATCAAGTGTCTCTCTAATCTATTCTAATTCTAAACGGAGAGGACGCCAGCCACGTCCTCTCCCTATCAATCTCAATGCACGTGTGAAAATGGCGGCGACGCGCGGCTCCTTATATAGAATCCGAGTCTCGCGATAGAATCCGAGCCTCGCGAGAATCCGACAGCGTCATGATGACGTTCGGGCGCGCTCGGGTTAACCGAGCAAGGCGGGAAGATCCGAGTCGCTCGGACCCGTGAAAAAAAACATGAAGTTCTGGCGGGTTCGGATTCAGAGAAACCGAACCCGCTCATCTCTACTAGTTACCTGGGCCCAAGTCTGATGGAGGGCCCCAGTGGGGTCCCAGGTCCTCCCCCCTTCCTTACTTAGAAGCAGCATCTGCAGCTTTTCTTCTCAGCCCAGCACACGCTGCTGTATGCTGGGCTGCAGTGTGGCCAGGGAAGTGCTTAAAATAAAATAAAAACAATATTTTCTTGTAAGAGTGCCATGCCCCCTGTGATTAGGCTATGCCCCCTGAAAAGTACCAGGGCCCAGGCAGGTTCTTTACTGCCCCGGCTAGGAGGCATGCCTTCCTCCTGTAAGTGGGTGCTTCTTATGTGCTAGACACCCCCCCAAAGAGGTATGGCCATGCCCCTAGCATGCTGTGGTCACACCCCCAACAGGGAGGAGGTGTGGGTGCCCAGGAAGTTGTTGTACCTGGATTTCTCTTGGCAGCCCTGGATGTCACAGAACAAGGTCTGCACATGTGCAGTGCGGCATTTGCGCATGTGCAGGTACTATAGCTTTGGAGTTGTACAGTACGCAAACCATTAGGTTTGCATTCAACTCTGAATCAGAACCTATATATGTGACCATATATATAGTATGTATATTTGTGTACAGTATGTGTTTTTGTGTGTGGGTATCCGGATTGTTGATAGACAGTAAATAGATAGTCAATAGGTTGAAACCAGATGGTTGACAGGCAATAGGTCAACAGGGTCAAACAGTCAACAGTTAAATGGTTGACATGGTCTTAGCTCGACATGGTAAAAAGGTCAACAGGTTCAAATGGCCAACATGCAAATAGTCAACACAGAAAACGTTGACATATGTTTTTCATTATTTTACATGAATTTTAGGGTTAGGAGTTAGGGATTTGTAAGGGTTTTGGGTTAGGCTGCCGCATTGGATGGTAAGGATTAGACACTAGGATGGTTAGAATTAGGGTTAAAAAAAAAAGTGTCAACCTTTTCTGTGTTGATCATTTGCATGTCAACATTTTGACATATTGAAATTTTAACACTGTCGACCTAAGTCTAGGTCGACCATTTAACTGTCAACCGTTTGGCCCTGTCAACCTACTGTCGACTATCTGGTGTCGACCTATTGACTATCTATATACTGTCAATAATTTAATCGACACCCATGTGTGACAGTATATATGTATGTGTATATATGTGTGTGACGGTATGTTTCTGCAGCAGGTCACATTGGTTTCCACAGGGAAACATCGGGGTGTAGAGTGGATCTTGATTCAGAGGCACCAACAGGCTAAAGCTTTAGGCTGTCCCAGGATGTATTGGGGCCTCCTCTGTAACCCCGCCTCCAGGCACTGTGAGCTCAGTTTCAGGTGGTGTCTGCAGCAGCAGGTCACTTAACAGTTGGGCTGCACTGGGCAGCCCTGAAAAAGCGCTTTCTGACAGAAAATTTCTTCAAAACTGGGCTGTCAGTGCTGTATGTCATGGTGACACTTCAGCGCTGCAGCTCCATCACCTCCCAAGCGGCGTTGCATACTCCCGCGGACTGTTCCCGGGTACTTGCGGCGGAGACGCTCTGGCTTTAGGCACATGGTCGCAGTTGCTCTCTTGATTCGCATGGCTGCTACGGGGAGGAGGTAAGAGGCACCCCCAGGCGGGACCCGCCATTAAATCACGTTCCGTACGTGACCTAGGGAGACGGGTCGCAGTGCTGGCGTGGACACTGTCACCGAGCAGGGACCCCACTAGACCACCAGGGCAATAGAGCACAGGTCAGGTGTACTAACGCCCCATTTAATACGGCTCGCTATTACCTGGGGTGGAAGTCCAGCATAGGGGAGCCGGCGCTTGACCTGTAGCCTCTCCCCGGCCCAAGGCGCCATCTACTGCAGATGTTCCTGCCCTGGAGCTGCCTCACACTCTCCCTCACTCCCTGACTGACACGCTGGCCGCCATTTTCTAAGCATAGTTGCGGCTGGTTTCTGGGACTGAAGGGCAAGGTCTCTCTTGTAAAGCTGCCTGTATACAGCGCTGTGACTTTACAAACACTTCAGTATTCTACATGTCTTTATACAGACAGCGTTAGGTAAGAAAAAGTGTACCCATTACAGGATATATTGTACGAGTATTCTGATATATACCTCCGGTCTAGGACCATGCTGTGTTGTGTGTGTGTATATGTATATATATATATATATATATATATATCTATCTGTACATACAGTACACTAGTCCAGTGCAGTATTATTTGTCATAATAATTATCTGCATTGCCTGTGACTGTGTGTGCCTGTATCTGCTGTGTGGTTTCACTTTCAGTGTTTCCCAGATATAGCTATCACTATTTTCTGTACCCTAAGGGACTAGGTGCATTAGGGTCATATATATATATATATATATATATATATATATATATATAGTGCGTCACAGTATTTACCCTTTATGTGTATTCTACTATGTACTATGTACTGTATGTGGCTGCGACTGAATCCAGATAAAACAGAGGTCCTTATGATACGACTGCAACATCAAAGGACAAGACTGCAGCATAGCCAACCAACTGGACTTACACTCGGGGATTCAGAATTACAGACCAGTGATCGTGTGCGGAATCTTGGCGTTGTCCTGGATGGTGGCTTGACACTTAAACATCAGATATCAGCCACAATCATATCCTCATTCTTTCACCTGAGGAACATAGCCAGAATCAAGCACTTAAGGCGTGTACACATGGTGAGATTTATCTGTCCAATCTGTCTGGTGAGAACAACAATCTGGCAATGGATGAGACCAAATGACAATCAACCATTTTCTCCCAAACACTGGAAAATGGATTAAAACTATTGATTTAACACATTTTTCCAAACAAACTGATTTAAACTATTTATTTGAACAATCATTTTCTATTTTCCAGTGGTTGGGAGCAAATGGTCTATTGTCATTTGCTCTCATCCATTACAAGATTTTTGTTCTCACCAGACAAATTGGACAGATAAATCTCACCATGTGTACACACCTTTAATTCCCTCAGATGATCTACCAAAAGTCATACATGCATTTGTATCATCTCGATTAGACTACTGTAATGCCCTCCACCTTGGTCTCCCAGCAAAAGAATTGCAACGCTTACAGCTGGTGCAAAACATAGCTGCCAGGCTGTTAACCAACCAGCCCCATTCTAGCCACATAACACCCATCCTCTACTCCCTTCACTGGCTGCCTGTAAGATGGCGAATCATCTTCAAGATTGGCTTACTGAGTTTTAAAGCATTACATGACCAGGGCCCAAGGTACCTGAAACAGCTTCTGACCCCATACTGCCCCACTCGATTACTGCGATCTGTAGATGAAGGACTTTTAGCAGTACCTAGAATCTCCCGTAATTCATCTGGGGGTCAAGCTTTTAGTCATGCGGCTCCGACTCTATGGAACTCCCTTCCCCGCACAGTGCGAGAGGCCCCAACTATAGAATCCTTCAAAAGTAGACTCAAGACTTTCCTGTTTACTCAAGCATTTCCATAATGTTCCTTTTAGTATCTTCATGCTTCTGTATTTTATGAAAATGTACTTCATTATTTTCTGTACTATATTATGCTATGTATCTGTTAAGCACCTTGAGTCCTATTGGAGAAAGAGCGCTATATAAATAAAATTATTATTATTATTATTATTATTATTACTCAGTCACATAATACCGGATTTAATCGCTTGTGTTGTGTACTGTGTCTACAGTTACATATTAACGGATTTATTCACAGGTATTGTATTCTGTCTGGCTTTATCGTACTAATTCGCTCTGTTGTTGCATTTGTGTACAATGTCTAACAAGAAGGGCAAAGTCTGGGTAAGTCTGTGGATGCTCCTGCATCATGCAGAGCATGCGCCAAAGATTTACCAGAGGGGAAAGCTGTGTATGATGGTCTGTGTACTATTATTATTATCCTTTATTTATATGGCGCCACAAGGGTTCGGCAGCGCCCAATTACAGAGTACATAAGCACATAATCAAAACAGGAAAACAGTGGGGGCGTGGCCTAGCTGGAGAAGAGAGCAGACCTGTTTCTGCTGCACTCCTCTATCCAGCCGTGATATATATCTTTATCTTCCCCCCTGGTCCGCTACAACCCTTATCTGAGGGTTCCCCTCTCCATCTGCAACCCCCCTGTGCCCAGCAGTGCCCGCTGCGGAGCCGGGGAGCTGTTTTCACGGCTCCCGCAGGTTGCGGCTTAGTAACATCCGGAAGCCGGGGACTCGCGTACTCCCGGCACCCGCGTTTTGAGCTCCACGGCGGAGTCGCGGTGCCGGAAAGAGCCGCGGACCCCGCCGGAGCCTCTGCAGCCACCCTGTTAGCTCCTCTGACCCCCAGGGAGGTTACCTTGTGGAGCAAATAGCCGTGGGGTACCCCTGGCAAGTGGAGAAGGTCGGGACACAGACTCCCAGGAAGGTGCGGCGGCCATCTTGTTTTTTCCTTCAGCTGCAGAATTCATTGTAATTAGCCTGCCCAGACGTCCTGCTCAGACGTCTTGCTCCCTTGGACGGCAGATACTGTGATTTCACCCCTCTCCTGCCGGCTGCCTGCTGGATCCCACTATTGAGAGGTACCTGGTGGGAAGCATACTACAGCTCTGTTTCACAGCATTTAAAGCACAGCGCTGCTGGACCCGAGGTGTGTACCTGTCCGCTTACCCCTCTCTCCCAGCTGCGAACCTCTCATCTGGACCCCGCAGAATGGAGATGAACCTCTGCCAGGTCATATGTGATACCGATCTTCTGATGTAGCGCAGATCACCTGCCCGCCACCACCCGTGTCTTTTTATGCTTACCTAAATCTCCGTCATTTATTCTGCGAGATCCTGAGCTTCTTTATTATAATCCTCATTCTGCCTGCAGAACCTCACTACATTGGAATGCCTTCTAAAAAAGTCAAAGGGGTGCTGCCCCCTAGAGTATCTTTTCCGCCTCAGAAAACGTCACAGGCCGCCTCTTCTCTGCGGAAGACCCCAGCCGCCGCTTCTCCGCAAAATACCCCTAGCAGCCCTGCCTCCCTGCCGGGGTTTGACCCTGATTCTGATGCACCTCTCACGGTCAAAACTCTGTACCAAGCCCTCTCAGCATTTAAATCTGAGTTGACTCAGGACCTCACAGCGGCCCTCCGGGAGGTTAAGACGGAGCTGCACGCTATAGGCGATCGTACGGACCATCTGGAGAGGAAAGTAGAGGAATTGGTCTCGTCTCATAATGACCTCATAACGGCCCACGACCAGCAGCAAAGTGACCTGGAGGCGTTTAAACCAAAATTGCAGATATAGAGGACAGATCTCGGCGGAATAATATTAAGATCCGTGGCATCCCCGACTCCGTGCAGAATTCCGAGTTGGAAAATTATGCTACTGTCTTGTTCCAGAAGCTTCTGCCTAAAACCGACGCTAAAGAGTTACTCATCGACAGAATTCACAGACTGCCTAAACCACGCTCAGTTGCCCCCTCGCTCCCGAGAGATACACTCCTGAGAGTGCATTTCTTCACAATCAAAGAACGCATCCTGAAAGCGGCCAGAGAAGCAGGTGACTCCGACTCAGATGTTCTGGGAGGTTTACAACTATTCCCGGACTTCTCCGCTCTCACCTTGGCCAAACGACGAGCATTTCTCCCCGTCACTTTGGCACTTCGCGACCAAGACATCACCTACAGATGGGGTTTTCCGGTGAAGCTCGTCATCTCGTATGAAAATAAGTTTTACACGGTGACTTCATTGGAGACTGGAGTCAAATTACTAGCGGAATGGGATATCTCTGTTACACTCCCTCCTGGATCCAAGAAACAGCCCACCATCCGCTCGGAATGGGTCACCGCCTGATGCTGATACAACCAGCCTGAGATTTCAAATTGAACTGTCTCCGGTACCGTCATCGCAAAATGGACTTGACCATTGTCCCTGTTGAGGTCACGTGAGTTGCCCTGCGTCCTGTTGTGATGGCGGTGTACTAGCCTTTCATGTTATAGCTGAGTTTATTTGTCTTTTTATATATTTTTTTATTATTTTCATGTGTTTGCATGTATATTGTGGGTAAGCATATCTGTTTCTGCTTACGCTTACTTTTTCTATTGAGCTCCATGGGTGGTGGCGCTAGGCCACATGTTCCCCCCTGGTAATATACTACTGCATTTTTTTACCTTCCTTGCAGTAGTTATGCTGACCCGATATACTGGGTCGTTTTGGTTTTTCCCTCCCCCCCCCCCCCCCCGCCCCCCTGTTCCCCTCCTTCCCCCCCCCCACCCTCTGTTTTATGATGTAGGTGCTCGCTACTCGAGACAATTCTATTTTTGTTTATGTCAAGGTCCTCCACCTCTAACAAAGTACTTTAACCTGCCCCTATGGTCCAGATATTATCTATGAATGTCAAGGGGCTGAATTCCCCTAATAAGCGTAGGCTGGCGTTGGGTTATTTTAATAGGAATAAAGCTGATATAGTTACCCTACAGGAGACACACTTTTCATCTGTAGCACCCCCTATTTTTAAAGATCGTAGATTCCCCCTAGGTTATTTTGCTAATGGGCCTTTTAAGAGGAACGGTGTGGCTATATTATTTAGAGACTCTGTCTCCTTCATTTTGCACTCTCAGTTAGCTGATAAAAATGGCCGGTACCTTATACTGAGCGGCCTTTTAAATGACAAGCCGGTCACCCTGGTCTCGGCATATGCCCCAAACTCAAACCAAGTAGCTTTAATCCGAAAGTTATGTGCGGCTATTCAGAGGATTCGTACGGCTCCCTTATGCTCATGGGAGATTTTAATTTAGTTCTTGATCCTAAGTTGGACAGGTCTCCTAGAACCGCTCCCCCCGCCTCCGCCTCCCCCAATGCCAACTCCTTAGCTTTTCGTAACCTCTTGGCTGAATTTGATCTCTATGACATATGGCGAGTACAAAACCCCACAGGGCGGGAGTACACCTACTATTCCCCCGTCCACAACTCTTACTCCCGTATTGATTTTATATTTTCAGACAAATGGACCCTCCAGTTCGCCAGATCCTTAGATATTCTCCCTATAACTTGGTCAGACCACGCCCCGCTGATTCTTAAATGGAGTGTAGCTTGCCAACACTCTCCCCCCCGCCCGTGGAGATTCTCTCCACATTTGCTATCCAACCCAGTCTCAAAAAAAATTATAGTTGACAGTATTTCGTCCTATATGGAATTTAATTCCCCCTCAGACACGTCCACCCTGAACTTCTGGTGCGCACTTAAAGCTGTCATACGGGGAGCAGCGATTCAGGCGGGAGCACTGCTCAAGAAACTCAACCTACAACGCCAGGTTGATCTAGAGCTCAAACTGAAGGAACTAGAGGACAAAAAACAATCTAAACCTACGAAATCTTTACAGAAGCAGTTAGTTGATATTAGATCTCAACTCCAGACATTACTAATGGCGCGCACCCAGGCTTCCTTGAATAGGATACGCCAGAAGTTTTATCTAACGGGGAACAGGCCGGGGAAAATGCTGGCCCGGTAGCTTAGGGCTCAACAGGCTCGGAATAGAATCAAGCTCATTATATCCCCCACAGGCACCAAAATTTCTAACCCATGAGAGATAGCGAATCAATTTGCCAAATTTTACTCTCAACTTTATAACCTCGCGTCAGACCCTGCCACCCCGCAACCTACCCCTTCCTCTATCAACTCCTTCTTAGCGGATTTAAACCTTCCACATATCTCAGATGATCAACTAGCATTACTGAATGCCCCATGGTCCCTATCAGAAACCCTCCAGGTGATCAAGTCCCTCCCTCAAGGTAAGGCGCCTGGCCCTGATGGCTTTATTAATGACTTCTATGTTTCATTCCAAGACCTCCTAGCTCCCTCTTTGGTGGCAGTCTACACCGATATTACCTCACAGGGCACCATCCCTCAGGAGATGCTCGAAGCACGTATTGTCACGATCCCTAAACCAGGCAAAGATGCGACCTTTTGTCAAAATTATCGCCCCATTGCGTTACTGAATGGGGATGTTAAAATATATGCTAAATTAATCACCTCTCGATTGAACGCCCTCCTCCCCTCCCTGATACATCCGGACCAGGTTGGCTTTATCCCGGGAAGACAGGTGTCCGACAATACACGCAGGGTATTCAACCTTGTCGATTCTCTAACCCCCAAGCAAGGTATCCTACTGCTATCTTTGGACGCAGAGAAGGCCTTTGATCGCTTAAACTGGTCTTATATGCGAGAAGTCCTACTAAAATTTGGCCTACGTGACCATATCCTCTCGTCAATATTAGCTCTATATAGCTCCCCGACTGCCCGGGTATTCAGTAATGGTTTTTTATCTAGTTCTTTTCCAATCTATAATGGTACCCGCCAGGGCTGCCCTCTCTCCCCTCTCATATTCGTTTTGGCCATAGAACCACTGGCGGCTAGGCTCTGTGCGGACCCGCAATTCCCTGGACTGAGGTTGGGCGTCACGTCACACAAACTATGTCTGTTCGCAGATGATGTTCTTTTATTTGTAACAGATCCAGCCACAACACTCCCCCACTTACACAATGTTTTAGATAGGTACTCTGCAGCATCGTATTATAAATTAAATGCCTCCAAGACGGATGCTTTGCCCATCAATCTCTCTAACTCTTTGCCCCTACTACGTGCTAAGTATCCATATCATTGGCAAACATCCTCGATACGATATCTGGGTATATACATCCCTCCATCTTCCTCTTCTGTATTTGAGGTCAATCTTCCTCCTCTGCTGTCCTCCCTTCAGTTGTTTACCAAATCATGGCTCAACTATGAGGTTTCTTGGATGGGCCGGCTGGCCGCATTCAAGATGTCGCTGCTCCCTAAATTAATGTTCTTGTTTCGCACTATTCCTTTTATCTTCCCCAAGAAGTATCTAGTCAAAGCCACTACAATCCTCACTAATTATATATGGTCTTCGCGACCGCCTAAACTTGCCCGCGCGAGGATGTCTCTACCAAGGAGAGTGGGTGGCCTGGATATGCCCAGTCTATCACTGTACCAGGAGGCCTCCCTTCTGGCCCAGATTAAAGAATTCCACAAAAACGTGCCTCCGGCGTGGACGTGTTTAGAGGAGGCGACCTGCCCCCGTTTTCCCCTGAAAGATCTTTTTTCGATCCCTAGAACCCTTCGCCCACGGAGCTTAAACCTCCTCCCCTCTACCCGAGCCACGCTCCAGGTTTTGGACAAATTGTCTGCGGCCCTATCCCCTTCATATCATAATTTCTCCCTGATATCGCTACGTACGGTGGCCGCTCTGGTCCCTAATCTTAACCTGGCGGGCTGGAGGTCCAGGGGGATGGAGGTCCTGGGGGACTTGTTTAATGGATCTGTGCTCGCCTCCTTTTCTGATTTACAGGGACGCTTCTCTCTGCCTGACTCTGAGAGGCTTCGATATTACCAAATACAGCACTGGTGGACTAGCCTCCACCTCTCCCCCTCCCCACCGTCACCTGGTATTCAGCAAGCTATAAGCCGATTCTCCAGTACCACTTCTAGAGGGGAGATCTCCTTCTGGTATAAAACATTGCTCTCATTACTCCCTGCTCCTAAATCTAAAGCCCAAATCAGGTGGGAGGCAGATGTGGGATGTGTTCTCCATGATTCTCAATGGCAACGCATTTTTATGTCATCTTTTACCATGTCTAAATGCCTGAATCACTCCGAAATGCATGTTAAGCTACTCCATAGATTATACCTTACACCGGAAAGCAGAGGCGTAACTAGGGTTTTTGGAGCCCAGGGCAAGATCAATAATGGCGCCCCCCCAAAAAAATAAATAAATAAATAAATAATTTTTTCTTAATAAAATAAATTAATAAAATGATAATGAAAAAAAAAATACAAAAGGAAAGTATGTGCAGACGCCACCGGTGTCACTGCATATAAAGATGTCAGGGTGTGTATGTATGTATGTGTATGTAGGTGCAGTGGTCGAAGTTGAATTTTTGAAGGTGGAATGAAAGAGTGCAGATAGCAATTATGCGCGCGCGCTCCGGAAAAGGGGCGTGGTCACTCAAAAGGGGCGTGTCCTTCAGTATAGTAGGACCCCTTATACTATCTAGTACTGGTGCCCCTTTCACATTATAGCACACGGTATGAGCCGAAATTCACATTATAGCACACAGTATGAGCCGAAATTCACATTGCCCCACACGGCATGAGCCGAAATTCACATTATAGCACACAGTATGAGCCGAAATTCACATTACCCCACATGGTATGAGCCAAAATTCACATTATAGCACACGGTATGAGCCGAAATTCACATTATAGCACACGGTATGAGCCAAAATTCACATTACTCCACATGGTATGAGCCAAAATTCAAATTTCCCCACATGGTATGAGCAGAAATTCACATTTCCCCACATGGTATGAGCAGAAATTCACATTACAGCACACGGTATGAGCCGAAATTCACATTACAGCACACGGAATGAGCCAAAATTCACATTACCCCACATAGTATGAGCCGAAATTCACATTATAGCACACGGTATTAGCCAAAATTCACGTTACAGCACATGATATGAGCCAAAATTCCCATTATAGAGTTAGGGGATCCTACCCCCAGAATTAACATGGCCTGTGGGGCACTATGATGAAGGGAGCCCACCCCCTTAATAGACTAATTGCAGAGTTTAGCAGCGGAAGGGCTGCAGCGGTTTCTCACCCCAAGCTGCGACGCTTCTGCCACCTCCGACACTCCACATCTTTGGCACCACCCGGGATGCAGAGCACCGCACCGGGTATGCACCCTTTTCAGTGTGGCCTGCTGCGCTCCGAAGGGGTTCTTGTTTCATGCTGCAGGATCCCGATGTGCGCCTTCCTCCCCGCTGTTACTGTCACGGTAAGCATTAGTATCGTTTACCGCAGAGGCCATTTTCTGAGGCATATGTGTTAAACCTCAGGAACTGAGATGCCCTTCTCACCATACAGCTGTGTGGCCGAGCCGGGCGGGGGGACAGCCAGCAGCAGCATGCCGGATATCAGCTGCAGAGGGTGCGGGCTGTACATACTTGGGGCAGCTGGATATTCAACAGTGCTGAAAGCCTCCGGAGCCCGCACCCCCGGAGCTGCAGTACACCGGCAGAGGACACCCATCCCCCGAACCCTGCGTAGCCCAAAGCCGGAGATCAGCAGCATGTTGAACGCGGAAGCAGAAGCTGCTTATTGCCGGTCAGCATGCTGCTGATCTCCGGCTTTGGGCTCCGCATGTGCATTACAGCCCCCACCCTCGGCTGCTGATATCTGGCATGCTGCCCCTGCTGCTGGCTTTCCACCCGCCCGGCTCGCCCACCCAGCTGGATGGTGAGTAAGAAGGGCATCTCAGTGCCCGTGGTTTAATACATATCTCTCTTCGGTAAATGGCCATTAGTACATCCCACACACACTGATTACACACACACAGACTGGCCACCCCCAAATCCTACACACACCCACTCAGACTACACACACACACACACACACACACACACACACACACACACACACACACACACACACACACATTCTCATACTTTCCTCTCCCCCACACACACACTGGACTGCAAAAATTTACACACACTGACACTGTTCCACACACACACAATTAACACACACTCACACTGTCCCACACACACAATTAACACACACGCACACTGTCCCACACACCAGTGGCGTGCGGTGAGGTCAGTGGCGTGCGGTGAGGCACTACAGCCATAATGTCCGCCGAATCCTGTCGATGAACCCTACCGCCACCAAGCCAATGCCCGCCACTGCCTCTGAGCCGATGCCATCACCAATGGCTTACAAACTCGCCCACCATCAACTGACCCAGCCCTCCGCCACTAATTTGCAACTCAGTCCAAAGTTGCCAATGCCCGCTGCATGCCTGCTCATCATACTTGTGATGTTGTATTGTACATTTTTATAGAAAAAAATAATAATCAGTGTTTGGGACTGGGAAGGGAGTGGGAGGAGGACATGAATGCAATTTTGTTGTCCAGGGTTTCCATTAACTTAATGGAGAAGGGTCTGAATGGGTTAAAAATGTAAAAAAAAACTGCATGAGGTCCCCCTCCTAAGTATAACCAGCCTCGGGCTCTTTGAGCCGGTCCTGGTTGTTTAAATACTGGGAAAAAATTGGACAGGGGTTCCCCGTATTTAGACAACCAGCATCGGGCTCTTAGTCCGGTCCTGGTTCCAAAAATACGGGGGACAAAAGATGTAGGGGTCCCCCCGTATTTTTAAAACCAGCACCGGGCTCCACTAGCCAGGGACATAATGCCACAGCCGGGGGACACATTTATGTAGGTCCCTGCGGCCGTGGCATTACCCCCCCAACTAGTCACCACTGGCCGGGGTTCCCTGGAGGAGTGGGGACCCCTTAAATCAAGGGGTCACCCCCCCTCCAGGCACCCAAGGGCCAGGGGTGAAGCCCGAGGCTGTCCCCCCCATCCGTGGGCTGTGGATGGGAGGCTGATAGCCATGTAAGTAAAAAAAGAATATTGTTTTTTGTTGTGGAACTACAAGGCCCAGAAAGCCTCCCCCGCTTGCTGGTACTTGGAGAACCTCAAGTACCAACATGCAGGGAAATAACGGGCCCGCCGGTACCTGTAGTTCTACAACAGAAAAAATACCCAAATAAAAACACAACTCACACACCGTGACAGTAAAAATTTATTAAAGCACACTGACACACTCACACATACTTACCTATATCCCACGCCGGTCACGTCCACTTGTCCAGTAGAATCCAATAGGGGTAGCTGTAAAAATGAGAGACACATTACTTACCTACATCCCACGCCGGTCACGTCCACTTGTCCAGTAGAATCCAGTAGGGGAATCTGTAAAAATGAGAGACAGATTACTTACCTACATCCCACGCCAGTCACGTCCACTTGTCCAGTAGAATCCAATAGGGGTACCTGTAAAAATGAGAGACAGATTACTTACCTACATCCCACGCCGGTCACGTCCACTTGTCCAGTAGAATTCAATAGGGGTACCTGTAAAAATGAGGGACAGATTACTTACCTACATCCCACGCTGGTCACGTCCACTTGTCCAGTAGAATCCAGTAGGGGAATCTGTAAAAATGAGAGACAGATTACTTACCTACATCCCACGCTGGTCACGTCCACTTGTCCAGTAGAATCCAGTAGGGGAATCTGTAAAAATGAGAGACAGATTACTTACCTACATCCCACGCCGGTCACGTCCACTTGTCCAGTAGAATCCAATATGGGTACCTGTAAAAATGAGAGACAGATTACTTACCTACATCCCACGCCGATCACGTCCACTTGTCCAGTAGAATCCAATAGGGGTACCTGTAAAAATGAGAGACAGATTACTTACCTACATCCCACGCTGGTCACGTCCACTTGTCCAGTAGAATTCAATAGGGGTACCTGTAAAAATGAGAGACAGATTACTTACCTACATCCCACGCTGGTCACGTCCACTTGTCCAGTAGAATTCAATAGGGGTACCTGTAAAAATGAGAGACAGATTACTTACCTACATCCCACGCTGGTCACGTCCACTTGTCCAGTAGAATCCAGTAGGGGAATCTGTAAAAATGAGAGACAGATTACTTACCTACATCCCACGCTGGTCACGTCCACTTGTCCAGTAGAATCCAGTAGGGGAATCTGTAAAAATGAGAGACAGATTACTTACCTACATCCCACGCCGGTCACGTCCACTTGTCCAGTAGAATCCAATAGGGGTACCTGTGAAAATGAGAGAGAGATTACTTACCTACATCCCACGCCGATCACGTCCACTTGTCCAGTAGAATCCAATAGGGGTACCTGTAAAAATGAGAGACAGATTACTTACCTACATCCCACGCTGGTCACGTCCACTTGTCCAGTAGAATTCAATAGGGGTACCTGTAAAAATGAGAGACAGATTACTTACCTACATCCCACGCTGGTCACGTCCACTTGTCCAGTAGAACCCAGTAGGGGAATCTGTAAAAATGAGAGAGAGATTACTTACCTACATCCCACGCCGATCACGTCCACTTGTCCAGTAGAATCCAATAGCGTTACCTGTAAAAATGAGAGACAGATTACTTACCTACATCCCACGCCGATCACGTCCACTTGTCCAGTAGAATCCAATAGGGCAGGGGTTCTCAAACTCGGTCCTCAGGACCCCACACAGTGCATGTTTTGCAGGTAACCCAGCAGGTGCACAGGTGTATTAATTACTCACTGACACATTTTAAAAGGTCCACAGGTGGAGCTAATTATTTAACTTGTGATTCTGTGAGGAGACCTGCAAAACATGCACTGTGTGGGGTCCTGAGGACCGAGTTTGAGAACCTGTGCAATAGGGGAATCTGTAAAATGAGAGACAGATTACTTACCTACATCCCACGCCGGTCACGTCCACTTGTCCAGTAGAATCCAATAGCGTTACCTGTAAAAATGAGAGACAGATTACTTACCTACATCCCACGCTGGTCACGTCCACTTGTCCAGTAGAATCCAATAGGAGAATCTGTAAAAATGAGAGACAGATTACTTACCTACATCCCACGCTGGTCACGTCCACTTGTCCAGTAGAACCCAATAGGGGAATCTGTAAAAATGAGAGACAGATTACTTACCTACATCCCACGCCGGTCACGTCCACTTGTCCAGTAGAATCCAATAGGGGTACCTGTGAAAATGAGAGAGAGATTACTTACCTACATCCCACGCCTATCACGTCCACTTGTCCAGTAGAATCCAATAGGGGTACCTGTAAAAATGAGAGACAGATTACTTACCTACATCCCACGCCGGTCACGTCCACTTGTCCAGTAGAATCCAATAGGGGTACCTGTAAAAATGAGAGACAGATTACTTACCTACATCCCACGCCGGTCACGTCCACTTGTCCAGTAGAATTCAATAGGGGTACCTGTAAAAATTAAAATGATACTTACAAACTGCAATCCACAGGAGGAGAGAGAGAGAGAGAGAGAGAGAGAGAGAGAGAGAGAGAGGGGGGGGGGAGAGACTAACCTGCTGCTGCTGCCGGGGAGACCGGCACACACTGCAGGGCCACGACGGGAGGACGGAGCCGGCGGAGGAGGGGGAGAGCCGCACACCGCCGCTCCTGTCAGCGGCAGCGGAGGAGGATGGGGCGCACACTACAGACGCCAATAACCGCCGGGACAATTAACACACACACACACAATTAACCCACGCACACTGTCCCACACACAATTAACACACACGCACGCACACTGTCCCACACACACAAATATCACACACGCACACTGTCCCACACACAATTAACAAAAACGCACTGTCCCACACACAATTAACACACTCACACACACACACACACACACACACACACACACACACACACACACACACAATTAACACACACACACTGACTCACACACACACAATTAACACACGCACACTGTCCACACACACACACACACACACACACACACACACACACACACACACAGTCACACACACACAATTTACACACACTCAAACTGTCCCACACACACAATTAACACACTCACACTGTCCCACACACAATGTCACACGCACACTGTCCGACACACACACACACACACACACACACACTTAACACACACACACACACACAAAATGTCCCGCACCCCCTTCCCGCTCACCTGCACTTACTGCTGTTCAGGGCAGGGGCCGCACGCCCCCCCGAGGTCGCGCACGCGCATGCGCGCACCTCCGCGGTCGCGATCGCGTACACACAGACACATTTGCAGGGGGGAGTAGGGGGAGGCTCCTGGCTGCCGCTGCCTGTCTATTGTGACAGGCACAGCAGCCGGGGAGACAGGGAAAGCGCCGCGGGTAGCGCCGGCGGAATCCCTGAAGCATGGGGCGAGTGGGCCGTGAAGGTGCCGGTGGCGCCCCCCTCTGTTGGGGCTGCCATGGCGCCCAGGGCACGTGCCCTGCTCGCCCCGTGCTAGATACGCCTCTGCCGGAAAGGCTCCATACGATCTGGCCTGCATGTTCGAAGTTTTGTTGGCGCCTATGCGGAGAAGTAGGCCACCTCTTCCATATTTTTTGGTCATGCCCCCATGCCCAGGCGTACTGGACAGAGATATTTGGCCTTATCAATAAAGTTTTGAATCTCGACCTGTCCCCCTCTCCCCTTATAGCTTTACTGAATACATATCCGCGAGGCGTGGATGTACATCTACACTATGTCTTAGGCCACATATGTCTAGCCGCACGGGCGGCTTTAGCCCAAAATTGGAAACAGGCCACGATGCCTCCGTTGTCGAAGGTAATACACAAAATACAGCTGCACTTCTTGATGGAGACTGAACACATCCCATACTCCTTCACTGCTAAATCTCCTTTGGTGCGCTGGATGCCTTGGCATCTGTTTACCACGGAAGGTGAAGGTGCTGCATTGATGTTACGTCCCCTCCCCCCTGGACAGCCACCTCCTAGCCCCATCGGCTGATGAGGCCTCCCCCCCCCCCACTTCTAAGACCACAATGAACCCTTATTTGGGTTATATTTATAGCGAGCCCATTGCCTTCCTTCCATCTCTATAAATACCTTTCTTTTTCTCTTTTTGTTGTTGTTGTTGTTTTCCTTACGATGTACCTGTGTGATCGACTTTGAACTGTATGCACTTGTTTGTACATGTCTATTGTAACGTTCTCTTATATGTTTATGTACCTACTCCCCCCCCCCTTCCCTCTCTCTTCCTTTTGTACCCCTGTTTGCAATGAAAAAAATTCAATAAAAACTATTGATGATAAAACAGGAAAACAGTGACTTTCAGTTGAAGACAATATAGGACAAGTACAGGGTATCTAAGCATAACTACACTAGTAAATGACATAGAGATAAGTTCCAAGGTGGCCAAAAAAACTGCGGGATTTGGGCAGTTGAGGATTATTAAAGTAAGAAAAGGATAAGTACATGAGGGAAGAGGGCCCTACTCGTGAGAGCTTACATTCTAAGGGAATGTACTATGTGTCATACATCTCCCAGTCAGTCCGCAGCTCCTGTAACCAATCAGGTGCCACCCTGGGCTGCGTTCACAAACCTACTGAGTACGCTGATTGAACACCTTGTGCCCCCTATGGGACCACCTGTACCACTACAGCCACAAATTGTCCCTATGGTTGATCTGCCTTCGGCTGAAAATTTGTCTAACCAGTTGCAGCAATTAAATCATTCCTTGGTCAGGCAAAAATCTACTCCAGGTCACTCTCGTGTCTCTGGGTCATCTAAGCGGGCTGCTTCCTCGTCACAATCCATTAATCTCTCAGATGTTTCATCTGAAGAGGAGGGGGAGCATACTGTTCTGTCAGAAACTGAATCAGGTGTTTCTGACGAGGGTTCTCCATTGCAAATTGATGCCCCTGCCCTTGTGGTTGCTATTAAGCAAATCTTACAAATTACTGATGATGAGGATTTCACTATCTAAACAGCAGAAGGTGGTTAAAAATCTATTACCCAATTCTGAACACTTAGTGGACATCAGGCCGAAGCCCTGGTCTAATCCAGGGAGAAATTCTCTCTGTCTAAACGGGCCTTGGCTCGCTGTCCTCTCCCTGCGGAGTTATGTAACAAGTGGGAAAATTCACCACCGGTGGATTCTCATGTATCCCAGCCTAGTGGTGTCATCCAGTTTGCCTGTCACCCCTGTCACTTCACTGAGGGAACTAACAGATAAGCATGTGGAGGGATGCCTGAGGTCTATTTACTCCCTTAAAAGTGCTGTACATAGGCCCACTATTGCGTCCTCCTGGGCTACAAAAGGAATTGAAGAATGGGTTCAGGCATTAGAGGAAGAGCTGCCGCCCAAGGATATATCTGACAATTCCAGACAATACCTGTCTCATATTACCACCACCGCCTATTGCATTCAGGAGGTGTCCCCAGAGGCGGGTGCGTTGGCAGCCAAGGCATCGACTTCGTCTGTCCTGGCTCGCCATATTCTGTGGTTGAGGTCATGGAAGTTGGACCTAGTCTCCAAAAAGACCTTGGAGGTCACTTTGACTCTGGAGGTTCGTCTGTCGCTGACCTGGTAGCTACAGGACCAGCAATTGAGCAGGGGCTTTCCCTTGTGGATCCCCAACTGGGTCCTGCTGACAATGGATGCCAGTCTGAGGGGATGGGGTGTTGGAGCAACACTCTTTTCAGGGTTGCTGGACCATGGAGGAGTCACTCCTCCCATTAAACATTCTGGAGTTGCGGGCAGTGTTCAATGCATTGACTCTCGCCCTGCCTGTGGTACAGAACAGGCCAGTTCAAGTACGGTCAGACAATGCCACTACGGTGACATACATAAACCATCAAATCGGCACTCGAAGCTGCATGGCTATGATGGAAGTGTCAAAAATCCTTCGTTGGGCGGAGCGCCATCTGCCAGCAATATCGGCAGTGTTCATTCCGGGTGTCCTAAACTGGGAAGCGGACTTCCTCAGTCGCCAGGACGTGCACGCTGGAGAGTGGAGTCTTCATCCAGAAGTCTTTCAACTCCTAGTGGACAAGTGGGGCCTACCAGACGTAGACCTGATGGCATCTCGACACAATAACAGGTATCCCAAAGCAGCGTTCGTGGACGCACTGGCGATTCCATGGAACTTTTGGCTGCCCTACGTGTTCCATACAGTGTCAGTCCTGCCCAGGGTCCTGCGGAAATTCAAGAAGGAGGGTTTCTATTTCTTGTCGCTACAGCGTGGCACAGATGGCATTGGTTCTCAGACCTGCAGGGTCTGTTGACAGAGCATCCTTTTTACTTCCTCAGCGCCCAGACCTCTTCATACAGGGCCCTTGTCTTTATCCGGACCTGGCCAGGTTGGTTTTGATGGCTTGGCTCTTGAAGCATCCCTCCTGAGAGCCAAAGGATTCTCTGAGGCGGTCATCCAAACTATGTTAAAAGCCCATAAACCGGCTTCAGCTCGGATTTATTACAGGGTGTGCAATTCTTACTTCACCTGGTGTGCTGATAAGAATTATGAGGCATACAGATTAAGAACTTCCAGAATTCTGTCTTTTCTGCAAAGATGCCTGGACTTAGGCCTTCATCTGGCCTCCCTCAAGGTTCACATATCTGCCTTGTCAGTATGGTTTCACAGAAAAATCGCGTCTATACCCGATGTTCATACATTCACTCAGGGTGTCCTACGGATTCAGCCTCCCTATGTCCCTCCTGTGGCTCCATGGGATCTGGCTGTTGTCCTGAATGCCCTGCAAGAGTCTCCATTAGACGGTGGACCTTAAATGGCTCATGTCCAAGGTCTTGTTTTTTCTGGCTATTGCCTCTGCTAGAAGGGTGTCAGACTTAGGCGCATTGTCCTGTCGTCCACCCTTTCTAATATTTCATCGTGACCGGTCGTGTCATCTTTTCACCTTAACCAAGAGACTGTGTTTCCGGCCTTTATCTCTTCTGATTTGTTTTCCAAAGAGCGGTCTTTGGATGTGGTACAGGCTCTTCGTATATATGTAAAGAGGACTGCCTCTATCAGGAGGTTAGACTCCCTTTTTGTCTTGTTTGGTTTTCCAAAATATGGTTGGCTTGCGAATAAGCAAACATTGGCCAGATGGATTAGAATGGTGATTGCACAATCTTATGCGCAGGCTGGTCTCCCAGCTCCTGCTGCTATTAATGCCCATTCTACGCAGTCTGTTGGACCTTCTTGGGCGGCTCGCCATGGCACATCCACAGAACAATTGTGCATGGCTACGTGTCCTCTGTGAACATGTTTATTAGGTTCTATGCCTTTGATACTTCCGCCTCCCAGGATGCTTCCTTAGGACGCCAGGTTCTCATACCCGCTAAGGTGCGTCCCCTCCCTTAAGGAACTGTTTTAGGATATCCCCGATGTTTCCCTGTGGAAACCAATGTAACCTGCTGCAGAAAGTAGAGTTATGGTAGACTTACCATTGTTAACTCTCTTTCTGCGAGGTACATTGGGTTCCACAGGGCGCCCACCCTGACGCACCTAGCTTCTATGGGTTTGTATGGCATTAGCCG
This sequence comes from Pseudophryne corroboree, assembly GCF_028390025.1. Classification (NCBI taxonomy): domain Eukaryota; kingdom Metazoa; phylum Chordata; class Amphibia; order Anura; family Myobatrachidae; genus Pseudophryne; species Pseudophryne corroboree. Next base: position 529,371,255 of record NC_086447.1, on the reverse strand, counting down.
TTGGTCCCTTCTCCTATCGTGAGTATGTGGTTCTATGTGACTAACATCTACCTTCTTTCTTTCTTGCTCCTGCATTGGACTTGTTAACGAAACTGAGCTCACAGTATCTGGAGATGGGGTTATAGAGGAGGCCCCAATTCATCCTGGGACAGCCTAAACTTTTAACCTGTTGGTGCCTCTGGATCAAGATCCACTGTACACCCTCATGTTTTCTTGTGGAACTCAATGTACCTTGAAGAAAGAGAGTTAACAATGTTAAGTCTACCATAACTCTCCTTATGTATGTGACTATAAAGAAAAAAAATCTGAATAAAATAGAACATTAACTAATATAGTTAAAACCATTTATGTGTACACATATACCTTGTGATAAAAATTAGAAAGCTCTTTTCCATAAATAAATAGAAAGACAATCCATATGTACAGTATCTGAGGGATATATGTATCAAAGCTTGCGGCGAGATAAAGCGGAGACAAATAAAGTACCAACCAATCAGCTCCTAACTGCCATGATTCAGGCCGTGTTTGAAAATGACAGTTAGGAGCTGATTGGTTTGTCTCTCTCCACTTTATGTCTCTCCAAGCTTTGATACATATGCCCCTGTCTCAGACGAGACTGACAGTAAGGGGTAAATTTACTAAGATGGGCATTATATTTAAGATGGAATGTTGTCCATAGCAACCAATCAGATTCCAGGTATTATCTTCTAAAAGGTGCTAGATAAATGAGAAGTAGAAACTGATTGGTTGCGATGGGCAACATCTCATCTTAAATAGAACTCCCATCTTAGTAAATTTACCCCTGTATATTGAAGAAGTGCATTAAAACATCTTTTTTGTTACTATCCCCCCCCCCCCCCCCCCACACACACACACACACACACACACTCACACAATAATTTAATGACATTAATTGGGTCCTAAAACCATACTTGCACTTTTATTATTCAGGGAAATAATTTGAATATGGCTCTGTAAAGAATTTCCATTTGAAATGCAGGAGGAAATGTTTTTCAAAGTGTAAACAGATTTCAATTCTTAGAATAAATAATTGCATCCATCGTATAGCTCAGCACTCATAACAGGATGACAAGACAATAGATTATTATACACTGGTGTTCTCAAAGTGTAGATAGAGGCTTCACTGGCTGAATTATAAATTACATTATGATACCGGGCAGCTGCGGCTACTTCCAGGCTCTAGGACCCTGCGGACACTGGGCCTAATTCAGCATAGATTGCAGCAGCAAAAGCTTTCTCTAATGGGCAAAACCATGGGGGTCAGCGCCGTAACTAGGTGTGTGCCGAAGGGGCACTGCCCACAGCGCACACCTAGTTAGAGCGCATTTCCCCTCTGCGCTCCCGCGCCCTCTCTTGGCCCGCTCTGAAGCCGCTGCCTCCGGGATACCCGCTGCGGCCGGAGAAGAGCCGCTTCTGCTGGGGGGGACAGCTGCTGCTTCCGCCGGGGGTGGGGGAGAGTCGCTGCCTCCGTTACCCACTGCTGCCGGGGAAGAGCCGCTTCCGCCGGGGGGGAGAGCCGCTGCTTCCGGCGGGGGTGGGGGAGAGTCGCTGCCTCCGTTACCCACTGCTGCCGGGAAAGAGCCGCTGCCTCCAGGTAAGCCACTTACGCTGGGGGGGGGGGGGGGGGAGAGTGCTGATCCCAGCAGTGCAAAAATCGCTGCCCAGCGATCAGGTCTGAATTAGGCCCATGGTTTTGCCTATTTGAGAAAGATTTTGCTTTTTTGATCCATGCTGAATTAGGCCCACTGTCTGGTGCCACAAGGTAATGCATGGAAGGCAGGAGGACCCAGCGTAGTCTTTGAGCAGCAGGTACTGCTAAGCAGAATTGTTGAGTGGTGGAGCTTGGAGCCCGGGAATAAGTGCTGCAGGAGATGCTGCTGGGAGAGGGCATGCTTGCCAAGGGCTGCAGGAGCCACCGGTGGAGCAGAGTCACAATAAATAGTCATCAGAGCGACATGGAGCAAGTCTGTGCATCCAACCCCCATTTGTATCTCATGTGAACTGCTACTTTACATAAGTGTACAGTACACTACAGCAGACTGAGCTTACAGCTAAGGGCACCGTTTAACTCGTAACCTACAGAACTGCACATTCTGCATCCAAAAGACTGTGAAGTATAGTCCAGAGACATTTATCTAGCCATAATTGAATGCAATAAAGGTGTCCCCAGAGACCAGAACAGGGAGCCGGAGGCCCTTCTGCCCATTGCATCAATGTATAGAGACAGTCAATCAATACTGAGCTACTGAATTCACAGTTATCTCTTACCTACTGTACATCTCATGTGCACGGACACTAGAGATGAGCGCCTGAAATTTTTCGGGTTTTGTGTTTTGGTTTTGGGTTCGGTTCCGCGGCCGTGTTTTGGGTTCGAACGCGTTTTGGCAAAACCTCACCGAATTTTTTTTGTCGGATTCGGGTGTGTTTTGGATTCGGGTGTTTTTTTCAAAAAACACTAAAAAACAGCTTAAATCATAGAATTTGGGGGTCATTTTGATCCCAAAGTATTATTAACCTCAAAAACCATAATTTACACTCATTTTCAGTCTATTCTGAATACCTCACACCTCACAATATTATTTTTAGTCCTAAAATTTGCACCGAGGTCGCTGTGTGAGTAAGATAAGCGACCCTAGTGGCCGACACAAACACCGGGCCCATCTAGGAGTGGCACTGCAGTGTCACGCAGGATGTCCCTTCCAAAAAACCCTCCCCAAACAGCACATGACGCAAAGAAAAAAAGAGGCGCAATGAGGTAGCTGTGTGAGTAAGATTAGCGACCCTAGTGGCCGACACAAACACCGGGCCCATCTAGGAGTGGCACTGCAGTGTCACGCAGGATGGCCCTTCCAAAAAACCCTCCCCAAACAGCACATGACGCAAAGAAAAAAAGAGGCGCAATGAGGTAGCTGTGTGAGTAAGATTAGCGACCCTAGTGGCCGACACAAACACCGGGCCCATCTAGGAGTGGCACTGCAGTGTCACGCAGGATGTCCCTTCCAAAAAACCCTCCCCAAACAGCACATGACGCAAAGAAAAAAAGAGGCGCAATGAGGTAGCTGTGTGAGTAAGATTAGCGACCCTAGTGGCCGACACAAACACCGGGCCCATCTAGGAGTGGCACTGCAGTGTCACGCAGGATGTCCCTTCCAAAAAACCCTCCCCAAACAGCACATGACGCAAAGAAAAAAAGAGGCGCAATGAGGTAGCTGACTGTGTGAGTAAGATTAGCGACCCTAGTGGCCGACACAAACACCGGGCCCATTTAGGAGTGGCACTGCAGTGTCACGCAGGATGTCCCTTCCAAAAAACCCTCCCCAATCAGCACATGATGCAAAGAAAAAGAAAAGAAAAAAGAGGTGCAAGATGGAATTGTCCTTGGGCCCTCCCACCCACCCTTATGTTGTATAAACAAAACAGGACATGCGCACTTTAACCAACCCATCATTTCAGTGACAGGGTCTGCCACACGACTGTGACTGATATGACGGGTTGGTTTGGACCCCCCCCAAAAAAGAAGCAATTAATCTCTCCTTGCACAAACTGGCTCTACAGAGGCAAGATGTCCACCTCATCTTCACCCTCCGATATATCACCGTGTACATCCCCCTCCTCACAGATTATCAATTCGTCCCCACTGGAATCCACCATCTCAGCTCCCTGTGTACTTTGTGGAGGCAATTGCTGCTGGTCAATGTCTCCGCGGAGGAATTGATTATAATTCATTTTAATGAACATCATCTTCTCCACATTTTCTGGATGTAACCTCGTACGCCGATTGCTGACAAGGTGAGCGGCGGCACTAAACACTCTTTCGGAGTACACACTTGTGGGAGGGCAACTTAGGTAGAATAAAGCCAGTTTGTGCAAGGGCCTCCAAATTGCCTCTTTTTCCTGCCAGTATAAGTACGGACTGTGTGACGTGCCTACTTGGATGCGGTCACTCATATAATCCTCCACCATTCTATCAATGTTGAGAGAATCATATGCAGTGACAGTAGACGACATGTCCGTAATCGTTGTCAGGTCCTTCAGTCCGGACCAGATGTCAGCATCAGCAGTCGCTCCAGACTGCCCTGCATCACCGCCAGCGGGTGGGCTCGGAATTCTGAGCCTTTTCCTCGCACCCCCAGTTGCGGGAGAATGTGAAGGAGGAGATGTTGACAGGTCGCGTTCCGCTTGACTTGACAATTTTGTCACCAGCAGGTCTTTCAACCCCAGCAGACTTGTGTCTGCCGGAAAGAGAGATCCAAGGTAGGCTTTAAATCTAGGATCGAGCACGGTGGCCAAAATGTAGTGCTCTGATTTCAACAGATTGACCACCCGTGAATCCTTGTTAAGCGAATTAAGGGCTCCATCCACAAGTCCCACATGCCTAGCGGAATCGCTCCGTGTTAGCTCCTCCTTCAATGTCTCCAGCTTCTTCTGCAAAAGCCTGATGAGGGGAATGACCTGACTCAGGCTGGCAGTGTCTGAACTGACTTCACGTGTGGCAAGTTCAAAGGGCATCAGAACCTTGCACAACGTTGAAATCATTCTCCACTGCGCTTGAGACAGGTGCATTCCACCTACTATATCGTGCTCAATTGTATAGGCTTGAATGGCCTTTTGCTGCTCCTCCAACCTCTGAAGCATATAGAGGGTTGAATTCCACCTCGTTACCACTTCTTGCTTCAGATGATGGCAGGGCAGGTTCAGTAGTTTTTGGTGGTGCTCCTGTCTTCTGTACGTGGTGCCTGTACGCCGAAAGTGTCCCGCAATTCTTCTGGCCACCGACAGCATCTCTTGCACGCCCCTGTCGTTTTTAAAAAAATTCTGCACCACCAAATTCAAGGTATGTGCAAAACATGGGACGTGCTGGAATTTGCCCATATTTAATGCACACACAATATTGCTGGCGTTGTCCGATGCCACAAATCCACAGGAGAGTCCAATTGGGGTAAGCCATTCCGCGATGATCTTCCTCAGTTGCCGTAAGAGGTTTTCAGCTGTGTGCGTATTCTGGAAACCGGTGATACAAAGCGTAGCCTGCCTAGGAAAGAGTTGGCGTTTGCGAGATGCTGCTACTGGTGCCGCCGCTGCTGTTCTTGCGGCGGGAGTCCATACATCTACCCAGTGGGCTGTCACAGTCATATAGTCCTGACCCTGCCCTGCTCCACTTGTCCACATGTCCGTGGTTAAGTGGACATTGGGTACAGCTGCATTTTTTAGGACACTGGTGACTCTTTTTCTGAGGTCTGTGTACATTTTCGGTATCGCCTGCCTAGAGAAATGGAACCTAGATGGTATTTGGTACCGGGGACACAGTACCTCCAACAAGTCTCTAGTTGGCTCTGCAGTAATGATGGATACCGGAACCACGTTTCTCACCACCCAGGATGCCAAGGCCTCAGTTATCCGCTTTGCAGTAGGATGACTGCTGTGATATTTCATCTTCCTCGCAAAGGACTGTTGAACAGTCAATTGCTTACTGGAAGTAGTACAAGTGGGCTTACGACTTCCCCTCTGGGATGACCATCGACTCCCAGCGGCAACAACAGCAGCGCCAGCAGCAGTAGGCGTTACACGCAAGGATGCATCGGAGGAATCCCAGGCAGGAGAGGACTCGTCAGAATTGCCAGTGACATGGCCTGCAGGACTATTGGCATTCCTGGGGAAGGAGGAAATTGACACTGAGGGAGTTGGTGGGGTGGTTTGCGTGAGCTTGGTTACAAGAGGAAGGGATTTACTGGTCAGTGGACTGCTTCCGCTGTCACCCAAAGTTTTTGAACTTGTCACTGACTTATTATGAATGCGCTGCAGGTGACGTATAAGGGAGGATGTTCCGAGGTGGTTAACGTCCTTACCCCTACTTATTACAGCTTGACAAAGGGAACACACGGCTTGACACCTGTTGTCCGCATTTCTGGTGAAATACCTCCACACCGAAGAGCTGATTTTTTTGGTATTTTCACCTGGCATGTCAACGGCCATATTCCTCCCACGGACAACAGGTGTCTCCCCGGGTGCCTGACTTAAACAAACCACCTCACCATCAGAATCCTCCTGGTCAATTTCCTCCCCAGCGCCAGCAACACCCATATCCTCCTCATCCTGGTGTACTTCAACACTGACATCTTCAATCTGACTATCAGGAACTGGACTGCGGGTGCTCCTTCCAGCACTTGCAGGGGGCGTGCAAATGGTGGAAGGCGCATGCTCTTCACGTCCAGTGTTGGGAAGGTCAGGCATCGCAACCGACACAATTGGACTCTCCTTGTGGATTTGGGATTTCGAAGAATGCACAGTTCTTTGCTGTGCTGCTTTTGCCAGCTTGAGTCTTTTCATTTTTCTAGCGAGAGGCTGAGTGCTTCCATCCTCATGTGAAGCTGAACCACTAGCCATGAACATAGGCCAGGGCCTCAGCCGTTCCTTGCCACTCCGTGTCGTAAATGGCATATTGGCAAGTTTACGCTTCTCCTCCGACAATTTTATTTTAGGTTTTGGAGTCCTTTTTTTTCTGATATTTGGTGTTTTGGATTTTACATGCTCTGTACTATGACATTGGGCATCGGCCTTGGCAGACGACGTTGCTGGCATTTCATCGTCTCGGCCATGACTAGTGGCAGCAGCTTCAGCACGAGGTGGAAGTGGATCTTGATCTTTCCCTAATTTTGGAACCTCAACATTTTTGTTCTCCATATTTTAATAGGCACAACTAAAAGGCACCTCAGGTAAACAATGGAGATGGATACTAGTATACAATTATGGACTGCCTGCCGAGTGCAGACACAGAGGTAGCCACAGCCGTGAACTACCGTACTGTACTGTGTCTGCTGCTAATATAGACTGGTTGATAAAGAGATGTCTATGTAACTATGTATGTATAAAGAAGAAAGAAAAAAAAACCACGGTTAGGTGGTATACAATTATGGACGGACTGCCTGCCGAGTGCAGACACAGAGGTAGCCACAGCCGTGAACTACCGTACTGTACTGTGTCTGCTGCTAATATAGACTGGTTGATAAAGAGATGTCTATGTAACTATGTATGTATAAAGAAGAAAAAAAAAAAACCACGGTTAGGTGGTATACAATTATGGACGGACTGCCTGCCGAGTGCAGACACAGAGGTAGCCACAGCCGTGAACTACCGTACTGTACTGTGTCTGCTGCTAATATAGACTGGTTGATAAAGAGATGTCTATGTAACTATGTATGTATAAAGAAGAAAGAAAAAAAAACCACGGTTAGGTGGTATACAATTATGGACGGACTGCCTGCCGAGTGCAGACACAGAGGTAGCCACAGCCGTGAACTACCGTACTGTACTGTGTCTGCTGCTAATATAGACTGGTTGATAAAGAGATGTCTATGTAACTATGCATGTATAAAGAAGAAAGAAAAAAAAACCACGGTTAGGTGGTATACAATTATGGACGGACTGCCTGCCGAGTGCAGACACAGAGGTAGCCACAGCCGTGAACTACCGTACTGTACTGTGTCTGCTGCTAATATAGACTGGTTGATAAAGAGATGTCTATGTAACTATGTATGTATAAAGAAGAAAGAAAAAAAAACCACGGTTAGGTGGTATACAATTATGGACGGACTGCCTGCCGAGTGCAGACACAGAGGTAGCCACAGCCGTGAACTACCGTACTGTACTGTGTCTGCTGCTAATATAGACTGGTTGATAAAGAGATGTCTATGTAACTATGTATGCATAAAGAAGAAAGAAAAAAAAACCACGGTTAGGTGGTATACAATTATGGACGGACTGCCTGCCGAGTGCAGACACAGAGGTAGCCACAGCCGTGAACTACCGTACTGTGTCTGCTGCGACTGGATGATAAATGATATAAAAAAATAAGAATTTACTTACCGATAATTCTATTTCTCGGAGTCCGTAGTGGATGCTGGGGTTCCTGAAAGGACCATGGGGAATAGCGGCTCCGCAGGAGACAGGGCACAAAAGTAAAGCTTTCCGATCAGGTGGTGTGCACTGGCTCCTCCCCCTATGACCCTCCTCCAAGCCAGTTAGGTACTGTGCCCGGACGAGCGTACACAATAAGGGAGGAATTTTGAATCCCGGGTAAGACTCATACCAGCCACACCAATCACACCGTACAACTTGTGATCTAAACCCAGTTAACAGTATGATAACAGCGGAGCCTCTGAAAAGATGGCTCACAACAATAATAACCCGATTTTTGTAACTATGTACAAGTATTGCAGATAATCCGCACTTGGGATGGGCGCCCAGCATCCACTACGGACTCCGAGAAATAGAATTATCGGTAAGTAAATTCTTATTTTCTCTATCGTCCTAGTGGATGCTGGGGTTCCTGAAAGGACCATGGGGATTATACCAAAGCTCCCAAACGGGCGGGAGAGTGCGGATGACTCTGCAGCACCGAATGAGAGAACTCCAAGTCCTCCTTAGCCAGGGTATCAAATTTGTAGAATTTAGCAAACGTGTTTGCCCCTGACCAAGTAGCTGCTCGGCAAAGTTGTAAAGCCGAGACCCCTCGGGCAGCCGCCCAAGATGAGCCCACCTTCCTTGTGGAATGGGCATTTACATATTTTGGCTGTGGCAGGCCTGCCACAGAATGTGCAAGCTGAATTGTATTACACATCCAACTAGCAATAGTCTGCTTAGAAGCAAGAGCACCCAGTTTGTTGGGTGCATACAGGATAACAGCAAGTCAGTTTTCCTGACTCCAGCCGTCCTGGAACATATTTTCAGGGCCCTGACAACATCTAGCAACTTGGAGTCCTCCAAGTCCCTAGTAGGTGCAAGGCACCACAATAAGCTGGTTCAGGTGAAACACTGACACCACCTTAGAGAGAGAACTGGGGACGAGTCCGCAGCTCTGCCCTGTCCGAATGGACAAACAGATATGGGCTTTTTTTGAGAAAAAACCACCAATTTGACACTCGCCTGGTCCAGGCCAGGACCAACAGCATGGTCACTTTTCATGTGAGATGCTTCAAATCCACAGATTTGACTGGTTTTAAACCAATGTGATTTGAGGAATCCCAGAACTACGTTGAGATCCCACAGTGCCACTGGAGGCACAAAAGGGGGTTGTATATGCAATACTCCCTTGACAAACTTCTGGACTTCAGGAACTGAAGCCAATTCTTTCTGGAAGAAAATCGACAGGGCCGAAATTTGAACCTTAATGGACCCCAATTTGAGGCCCATAGACACTCCTGTTTGCAGGAAATGCAGGAAACGACCGAGTTGAGATTTCTTTGTGGGGCCTTCCTGGCCTCACACCACGCAACATATTTTCGCCACATGTGGTGATAATGTTGTGCGGTCACCTCCTTTCTGGCTTTGACCAGGGTAGGAATGACCTCTTCCGGAATGCCTTTTTCCCTTAGGATCCGGCTTTCCACCGCCATGCCGACAAACGCAGCTGCGGTAAGTCTTGGAACAGACATGGTACTTGCTGAAGCAAGTCCCTTCTTAGCGGCAGAGGCCATGAGTCCTCTGTAAGCATCTCTTGAAGTTCCGGGTACCAAGTCCTTCTTGGCCAATCCGGAGCCATGAGTATAGTTCTTACTCCTCTACGTCTTATAATTCTCAGCACCTTAGGTATGAGAAGCAGAGGAGGGAACACATACACCGACTGGTACACCCACGGTGTTACCAGAACGTCCACAGCTATTGCCTGAGGGTCTCTTGACCTGGCGCAATACCTGTCCCGTTTTTTTGTTCAGACGGGACGCCATCATGTCCACCTTTGGTATTTCCCAACGGTTTACAATCATGTGGAAAAAACTTCCCGATGAAGTTTCCACTCTCCCGGGTGGAGGTCGTGCCTGCTGAGGAAGTCTGCTTCCCAGTTTCCATTCCCGGGATGAAACACTGCTGACAGTGCTATCACATGATTTTCCGCCCAGCGAAAAGTCCTTGCAGTTTTTGCCATTGCCCTCCTGCTTCTTGTGTCGCCCTGTCTGTTTACGTGGGCGACTGCCGTGATGTTTTTCCCACTGGATCAATACCGGCTGACCTTGAAGCAGAGGTCTTGCTAAGCTTAGAGCATTATAAATTTACCCTTAGCTCCAGTATATTTATGTGGAGAAAAGTCTCCAGACTTGATCACACTCCCTGGAAATTTTTTCCTTGTGTGACTGCTCCCCAGCCTCTCGGGCTGGGCTCCGTGGTCACCAGCATCCAATCCTGAATGCCGAATCTGCGGCCCTCTAGAAGATGAGCACTCTATAACCACCACAGGAGAGACACCCTTGTCCTTGATGCACTGTTTTTAGGAGGTTCCTGACTAGCTCGGATAACTCCCTGGCTTTCTCTTCCGGGAGAAACACCTTTTTCTGGACTGTGTCCAGAATCATCCCTAGGCACAGCAGACGTGTCGTCGGGATCAGCTGCGATTTTGGAATATTTAGAATCCACCCGTGCTGTTGTAGCAGTATCCGAAATAGTGCTACTCCGACCTCCAACTGTTCCCTGGACTATGCCCTTATCAGGAGATCGTCCAAGTAAGGGATAATTAAGACGCCTTTTCTTCGAAGAAGAATCATCATTTCGGCCATTACCTTGGTAAAGACCCGGGGTGCCGTGGACAATCCAAACGGCAGCGTCTGAAACTGATAGTGACAGTTCTGCACCACGAACCTGAGGTACCCTTAGTGAGAAGGGCAAATTTGGGACATAGAGGTAAGCATCCCTGATGTCCCGGGACACTATATAGTCCCCTTCTTCCTGGTTCGTTATCACTGCTCTGAGTGACTCCATCTTGATTTGAACCTTTGTAAGTGTTCAAAAATTTTTTTAGAATAAGTCTCACCTAGCCTTCTGGCTTCAGTACCACAATATAGTGTGGAATAATACCCCTTTTCTTGTAGTAGGAGGGGTAATTTAATTATCACCTGCTGGGAATACAGCTTGTGAATTTTTTCCCATACTGCCTCCTTGTCGGAGGGAGACCTTGGTAAAGCAGACTTCAGGAGCCTGCGAAGGGGAAACGTCTCGACATTCCAATCTGTACCCCTGGGATACTACTTGTAGGATCCAGGGGTCCTGTACGGTCTCAGCGCCATGCTGAGAACTTGTCAGAAGTGGTGGAACGCTTCTGTTCCTGGGAATGGGCTGCCTGCTGCAGTCTTCTTCCCTTTCCTCTATCCCTGGGCAGATATGCTCTTATAGGGACGAAAGGACTGAGGCTGAAAAGACGGTGTCTTTTTCTGCAGAGATGTGACTTAGGGTAAAAACGGCGGATTTTCCAGCAGTTGCCGTGGCCACCAGGTCCGATGGACCGACCCCAAATAACTCCTCTTCCTTTATACGGCAATACACCTTTGTGCCGTTTGGAATCTGCATCACCTGACCACTGTCGTGTCCATAACATCTTCTGGCAGATATGGACATCGCATTTACTCTTGATGCCAGAGTGCAAATATCCCTCTGTGCATCTCGCATTAGAAATGCATCCTTTAAATGCTCTATAGTCAATAAAATACTGTCCCTGTCAAGGGTATCAATATTTTTAGTCAGGGAATCCGACCAAGCCACCCCAGCTCTGCACATCCAGGCTGAGGCGATCGCTGGTCGCAGTATAACACCAGTATGTGTGTATATACTTTTTATGATATTTTCCAGCCTCCTGTCAGCTGGTCCTTGAGGACGGCCCTATCTATAGACGGTACCGCCACTTGTTTTGATAAGCGTGTGAGCGCCTTATCCACCCTAAGGGGTGTTTTCCAACGCGCCCTAACTTCTGGCGGGAAAGGGTATACCGCCCATAATTTTCTATCGGGGGGAACCCACGCATCATCACACACTTTATTTAATTTATCTGATTCAGGAAAAACTACGGTAGTTTTTTCACATCCCACATAATACCCTCTTTTGTGGTACTTGTAGTATCAGAAATATGTAACACCTCCTTCATTGCCTTTAACGTGTGGCCCTAATAAGGAATACGTTTGTTTATTCACCGTCGACACTGGATTCAGTGTCCCTGTCTGTGTCTGTGTCGACCGACTAAAGTAAACGGGCGTTTTAAAACCCCTGACGGTGTTTTTGAGACGTCTGGACCGGTACTAATTGTTTGTCGGCCGTCTCATGTCGTCAACCGACCTTGCAGCGTGTTGACATTATCACGTAATTTCCTAAATAAGCCATCCATTCCGGTGTCGACTCCCTAGAGAGTGACATCACCATTACAGGCAATTGCTCCGCCTCCTCACCAACATCGTCCTCCTACATGTCGACACACACGTACCGACACACAGCACACACACAGGGAATGCTCTGATAGAGGACAGGACCCACTAGCCCTTTGGAGAGACAGAGGGAGAGTTTGCCAGCACACACCAAAAACGCTATAATTATATAGGGACAACCTTATATAAGTGTTTTCCCTTATAGCATCTTAATATATAAGCATATCGCCAAATTAGTGCCCCCCCTCTCTGTTTTAACCCTGTTTCTGTAGTGCAGTGCAGGGGAGAGCCTGGGAGCCTTCCCTCCAGCCTTTCTGTGAGGGAAAATGGCGCTGTGTGCTGAGGAGATAGGCCCCGCCCCTTTTTCGGCGGCCTCGTCTCCCGCTCTTAACGGATTCTGGCAGGGGTTAAATATCTCCATATAGCCTCCGGAGGCTATATGTGAGGTATTTTTAGCCAAAATAGGTATTCATTTGCCTCCCAGGGCGCCCCCCTCCCAGCGCCCTGCACCCTCAGTGACTGCCGTGTGAAGTGTGCTGAGAGGAAAATGACGCACAGCTGCAGTGCTGTGCGCTACCTTTAGAAGACTGAGGAGTCTTCTGCCGCCGATTCTGGACCTCTTCTTACTTCAGCATCTGCAAGGGGGCCGGCGGCAAGGCTCCGGTGACCATCCAGGCTGTACCTGTGATCGTCCCTCTGGAGCTGATGTCCAGTAGCCAAGAAGCCAATCCATCCTGCACACAGGTGAGTTCACTTCTTCTCCCCTAAGTCCCTCGTTGCAGTGATCCTGTTGCCAGCAGGACTCACTGTAAAATAAAAAACCTAAGCTAAACTTTTCTAAGCAGCTCTTTAGGAGAGCCACCTAGATTGCACCCTTCTCGGCCGGGCACAAAAATCTAACTGGCTTGGAGGAGGGTCATAGGGGGAGGAGCCAGTGCACACCACCTGATCGGAAAGCTTTACTTTTGTGCCCTGTCTCCTGCGGAGCCGCTATTCCCCATGGTCCTTTCAGGAACCCCAGCATCCACTAGGACGATAGAGAAATATATATATATCACTACTGCAGCCGGACAGGTATATATTATATATTATATAATGACGGACCTGCTGGACACTGTCTGTCAGCAGAATGAGTTTTATTTTTATAGAATAAAAAAAACAACAACACACAAGTGAAGTCACACGACGAGTGTTTAACTTTTTCAGGCAATCACAATATAAGTATACTACTAACTATACTGGTGGTCAGTGTGGTCAGGTCACTGGTCAGTCACACTGGCAGTGGCACTCCTGCAGCAAAAGTGTGCACTGTTTAATTTTAATATAATATTATGTACTCCTGGCTCCTGCTATAACCTATAACTGGCACTGCAGTGCTCCCCAGTCTCCCCCACAATTATAAGCTGTGTGAGCTGAGCAGTCAGACAGATATATAATATATATAGATGATGCAGCACACTGGGCTGAGCCTGAGCAGTGCACACAGATATGGTATGTGACTGAGTCACTGTGTGTATCGCTTTTTTCAGGCAGAGAACGGATATATTAAATAAACTGCACTGTCTGGTGGTCACTCACTATATAATATTATGTACTCCTGGCTCCTGCTATAACCTATAACTGGCACTGCAGTGCTCCCCAGTCTCCCCCACAATTATAAGCTGTGTGAGCTGAGCAGTCAGACAGATATATAATATATATAGATGATGCAGCACACTGGGCTGAGCCTGAGCAGTGCACACAGATATGGTATGTGACTGAGTCACTGTGTGTATCGCTTTTTTCAGGCAGAGAACGGATATATTAAATAAACTGCACTGTCTGGTGGTCACTCACTATATAATATTATGTACTCCTGGCTCCTGCTATAACCTATAACTGGCACTGCAGTGCTCCCCAGTCTCCCCCACAATTATAAGCTGTGTGAGCTGAGCAGTCAGACAGATATATAATATATATAGATGATGCAGCACACTGGGCTGAGCCTGAGCAGTGCACACAGATATGGTATGTGACTGAGTCACTGTGTGTATCGCTTTTTTCAGGCAGAGAACGGATATATTAAATAAACTGCACTGTCTGGTGGTCACTCACTAGTAAACTCTCTGCACTCTCTACACTTCTACAGTACTCCTCCTAGTCCTAAGCTCCAGTAAATCTCTCTCTCTTATAATCTAAATGGAGAGGACGCCAGCCACGTCCTCTCCCTATCAATCTCAATGCACGTGTGAAAATGGCGGCGACGCGCGGCTCCTTATATAGAATCCGAGTCTCGCGATAGAATCCGAGCCTCGCGAGAATCCGACAGCGTCATGATGACGTTCGGGCGCGCTCGGGTTAACCGAGCAAGGCGGGAAGATCCGAGTCGCTCGGACCCGTGAAAAAAAACATGAAGTTCGTGCGGGTTCGGATTCAGAGAAACCGAACCCGCTCATCTCTAACGGACACAAGAGCTGGCCAGTGAGGATCTTCAGATTAACCCATTCTTTGTCAGGACTCATTGTATCAAGGTTATGTACTCTTATGGGGAAGCAGTTAGTTTCCTGACGCCGGCAGGGCCGGTACAAGGTTTCTTGGCACCCTAGGCAAAACTTCTGCCTACTGCCCCTTCCCCCTACCCACCCTTCAGGTGAAAAGCATGCTGCTGCTCTCCCCCACCCCTAGTCTGTTGCATGGCAGCTCTCTTCTCCCCATCTCCCCAGCCTGTGTGTGTGGGTGCCTACTGCCCTGAACCCCCCCCCCCCACCCCGTTAAATGTCTGCTGTTCTATTCCTCCCACCATCTGTTCGCATGCTGCTACTCATCCCCCTAAGACTGTGTACGTGCCTGCTACTCATCTCCCAACCCCCCCCCCCCCCTCCCCCCATCCGCTAGACTGCTGCTCTCCCCCTCTTTCCTTTCAAATGCAGGGAGTGCACTGTGCAGCCACCTTACCTGCAGGCTGCATTGCAGAGTTGGGACTGAGTAGTCTGTGAAAGAGCCTGGAATGAAGAGCAGTGCCGCATGTCACCCCTGGCCAGGACTTCAGGAGATGTCAAAGTTACAGCCTGTGCCGGGTGGAGGCGGAGTTGGAGGCTGCAATACGGGCACTTGGCAGTTGCGGGTACTGTAAGATAAGAGTGCTGGGGGGATTGCGGTGGCTGTAAGAGGTAGGACCACGGTACCTTTTTCAGGTAGCTGTAGCAGGCCACCCCCTCAGGTCCCGGTGCCCCTAGGCAACTGCCTAAAGCTGCCTAGTGGAAGCTCCAGCCCTGGATGCCGGAATTTTGACATCCAAGGGAATCCCGGCGGTTGTAATCCTGACTGGGGCCCAGAATCCCCACGGAATCCATGCCACCCCTGAGGGGGGAATAAATTTGTGTTGCGAGCAAAGCTCACCACAGGGCCCGAAGCATGACGAGCGCAGCGAGCCCTTGAGGGGACATGCTGTGCTTGCCGTCGGGATCACATCTGTCGGGATGCCGGCATTGGTCTTATGACCGCCGGGATCCCGACTGTCCCGATCTCATACTGATCCCCCTTTATGGGACTTATTACACTTACAGACTATTGAGTCATTTGTTTGCCTTCCATTACCTCGTTTACAGGGAATTTATTTATGATGTTTTGTGACTTTATTTGAACTAATGCATAACTAAGTCTTTTATGTGGTTTCATATTTCCTATACCTAGGTGAATTACGGCCACAGTGGGTGTTGCTTTAGGGCCTTCAGTCACATGACAATTATTATATGAAGTGTGGTATATAATGTGAAGAGTATTTATTACTTCGACCTAGTACATGTCGACCTAATGACCATGTTGACCTATTGCCCCAGTCGACCTAATGCATGACGACCTTCCATGGTCAACCTAATGACTGTCGACCTAAGTTGAGTCGACCAACGACCCATGCCCACTGGGGACACCATCCATGGGGGGTGACATGTGGTGACAGGATGAGTACGGCATACTGGGTGACACCAACCCCAGTGACACCAATGATCTACATTTCGGCCAAAGCACACAGGTTGGTGGAGCAAGATGGCAGGGTTTGCATAGCAGCAGAAATGTAGAAATTTGCACCAACTAATGGGAAAGTCTTACATTGCTAATTGGTCACTTTTGCGCAGTGCACATCTTTCCTCTCTGTACATTTTAGTGCATTTCTAGTTTGCGGGGATATCTTTGAGAGCAGTGAGTAGCTATGAACCAAATGGGCACATTTATGTAAAATGAAGGCAAAATTCACTAAATAGCTTGTATTGTAAATAAGATCTTGTGAACTTCATGTGGGATTTAATAAAAATAAGAATTTACTCACCGGTAATTCTATTTCTCGTAGTCCGTAGTGGATGCTGGGACTCCGTAAGGACCATGGGGAATAGCGGCTCCGCAGGAGACTGGGCACAACTATAAAGAAAGCTTTAGGTCTAACTGGTGTGCACTGGCTCCTCCCACTATGACCCTCCTCCAGACTTCAGTTAGGATACTGTGCCCGGAAGAGCTGACACAATAAGGAAGGATTTTGAATCCCGGGTAAGACTCATACCAGCCACACCAATCACACCGTATAACTCGTGATACAATACCCAGTTAACAGTATGATAACAACTGAGCCTCTCAACAGATGGCTCAACAATAACCCTTTAGTTAAGCAATAACTATGTACAAGTATTGCAGACAATCCGCACTTGGGATGGGCGCCCAGCATCCACTACGGACTACGAGAAATAGAATTACCGGTGAGTAAATTCTTATTTTCTCTGACATCCTAAGTGGATGCTGGGACTCCATAAGGACCATGGGGATTATACCAAAGCTCCCAAACGGGCGGGAGAGTGCGGATGACTCTGCAGCACCGAATGAGCAAACTCTAGGTCCTCCTCAGCCAGGGTGTCAAGCTTGTAGAATTTAGCAAACGTGTTTGACCCCGACCAAGTAGCTGCTCGGCAAAGTTGAAGAGCCGAGACCCCTCGGGCAGCCGCCCAAGAAGAGCCCACCTTCCTCGTGGAATGGGCTTTCACTGATTTAGGATGCGGCAGTCCAGACGCAGAATGTGCAAGCTGAATCGTACTACAGATCCAGCGAGCAATAGTCTGCTTTGAAGCAGGTGCACCCAACTTATTGGGCGCATACAGGATAAAGAGCGAGTCAGTCTTTCTGACTCCAGCTGTCCTGGAAACATAGATTTTCAGGGCCCTGACTACGTCCAACAACTTGGAAGCCTCCAAGTCTTTTGTAGCCGCAGGCACCACGATAGGTTGGTTCAGATGAAAAGCTGATACCACTTTAGGGAGAAACTGGGGACGAGTCCTCAATTCTGCCCTATCCATATGGAAAATCAGATAAGGGCTTTTACATGACAAAGCCGCCAATTCTGATACACGCCTGGCCGAAGCCAAGGTCAACAACATGACCACTTTCCACGTGAGATATTTCAGATCCACGGTTTTCAGTGGCTCAAACCAATGTGACTTTAGGAAATCCAACACCACGTTGAGATCCCAAGGTGCCACTGGAGGCACAAAAAGGGGCTGAATATGCAGCACTCCCTTAACAAAAGTTTGAACTTCAGGTAGTGAAGCCAGTTCTCTCTGGAAGAAAATCGATAGAGCCGAAATCTGGACCTTAATGGCCTTCCTGGCCTCACACCACGCAACATATTTTCGCCATATGTGGTGATAATGGTTTGTGGTTACTTCTTTCCTAGCTTTAATCAGTGTAGGAATGACTTCCTCCGGAATGCCCTTTTCCTTCAGGATCCGGTGTTCAACCGCCATGCCGTCAAACGCAGCCGCGGTAAGTCTTGGAACAGACAGGGCCCCTGCTGCAGCAGGTCTTGTCTGAGCGGTAGAGGCCATGGGTCCTCTGAGATCATTTCTTGAAGTTCCGGGTACCAAGCTCTTCTTGGCCAATCCGGAACAATGAGTATAGTGCTTACTCCTGTTCTCCGTATTATCCTCAGTACCTTTGGTATGAGAGGAAGAGGAGGGAACGCATAAACCGACCGGTACACCCACGGTGTCACTAGAGCGTCCACAGCTATCGCCTGCGGGTCTCTTGACCTGGCGCAATACTTTTCTAGCTTTTTGTTTAGGCGGGATGCCATCATGTCCACCTGTGGCCTTTCCCAACGGTTTACAATCAGTTGGAAGACTTCTGGATGAAGTCCCCACTCTCCCGGGTGGAGGTCGTGCCTGCTGAGGAAGTCTGCTTCCCAGTTGTCCACTCCCTGAATGAACACTGCTGACAGTGCTAACACGTGATTTTCCGCCCATCGGAGAATCCTTGTGGCTTCTGCCATCGCCGTCCTGCTTCTCGTGCCGCCCTGTCGGTTTACATGGGCGACCGCCGTGATGTTGTCTGACTGGATCAGTACCGGTTGGTTTTGAAGCAGGGGTTTTGCCTGACTTAGGGCATTGTAAATGGCCCTTAGTGCCAGAATATTTATGTGCAGGGAAGGCTTCTGACTTGACCATAGTCCTTGGAAGTTTCTTCCCTGTGTGACTGCCCCCCAGCCTCGAGGGTGGCATCCGTGGTCACCAGGACCCAGTCCTGTATGCCGAATCTGCGGCCCTCCTGAAGATGAGCACTCTGCAGCCACCACAGCAGAGACACCCTTGATCTTGGAGACAGGGTTATCAGCCGATGCATCTGAAGATGCGATCCGGACCACTTGTCCAACAGGTCCCACTGAAAGGTTCTTGCATGGAACCTGCCGAATGGAATTGCTTCGTAGGAAGCTACCATCTTTCCCAGGATCCGCGTGCAGTGATGCACCGACACCTGTTTTGGTTTTAGGAGGCCTCTGACTAGAGATGACAGCTCCTTGGCCTTCTCCTCCGGGAGAAACACTTTTTTTCTGTTCTGTGTCCAGAACCATCCCCAGGAACAGTAGACGTGTCGTAGGGACCAGCTGCGACTTTGGAATGTTTAGAATCCAGCCGTGCTGTTGTAGCACCTCCCGAGATAGTGCTACCTCGACCAACAACTGCTCTCTGGACCTCGCCTTTATCAGGAGATCGTCCAAGTACGGGATAATTAAAACTCCCTTCTTTCGAAGGAGTATCATCATTTCGGCCATTACCTTGGTAAAGACCCTCAGAGCCGTGGATAGACCGAACGGCAACGTCTGGAATTGGTAATGACAATCCTGTACCACAAATCTGAGGTACTCCTGGTGAGGATGGTAAATGGGGACATGCAGGTAAGCATCCTTGATGTCCAGTGATACCATGTAATCCCCCTCGTCCAGGCTTGCAATAACCGCCCTGAGCGATTCCATCTTGAACTTGAATTTTATTATATATGTGTTCAAGGATTTCAAATTTAAAATGGGTCTCACCGAACCGTCCGGTTTCGGTACCACAAACATTGTGGAATAGTAACCCCGTCCTTGTTGAAGTAGGGTTACCTTTACTATCACCTGTTGTGAATACAGCTTGTGAATTGCCTGTAACACTGCCTCCCTGCCTGAGGGAGTGGTTGGCAAGGCAGATTTGAGGAAACGGCGGGGGGGAGACGTCTCGAATTCCAGCTGGTACCCCTGAGATACTATCTGAAAAATCCAGGGATCCACCCGTGAGCGAGCCCACTGATTGCTGAAATATTTGAGACGGGCCCCCACCGTACCTGGCTCCGCCTGTGGAGCCCCAGCGTCATGCTGTGGACTTAGAGGAAGCGGGGGAGGACTTTTGCTCCTGGGAACTGGCTGTATGCTGCAACTTTTTTCCCCTACCTCTGCCTCTGGGCAGAAAGGACGCGCCTTTAACCCGCTTGCCCCTATTGGGCCGAAAGGACTGTACCTGATAATACGGTGCTTTCTTTGGCTGTGAGGGAACATGGGGTAAAAATGTAGACTTCCCAGCTGTTGCTGTGGAAACGAGGTCCGAGAGACCATCCCCGAACAACTCCTCACCCTTATACGGCAGAACTTCCATGTGTCGTTTGGAATCTGCATCTCCTGTCCACTGCCGAGTCCATAACCCTCTCCTGGCAGAAATGGACATTGCACTAATTTTGGATGCCAGCCGGCAAATATCCCTCTGCGCATCCCTCATGTATAAAAGTGCGTCTTTTATATGCTCTACGGTTAGCAATATAGTGTCCCTGTCTAGGGTATCTATATTTTCTGACAGGGAATCTGACCATGCAGCTGCAGCACTGCACATCCATGCTGAAGCAATAGCTGGTCTCAGTATAACACCTGTGTGTGTATATATAGATTTCAGGATAGCCTCCTGCTTTCTATCAGCAGATTCCTTCAGGGCGGCCGTATCCGGAGACGGTAGTGCCACCTTCTTTGACAAGCGTGTGAGCGCTTTATCCACTCTAGGGGATGTTTCCCAACGTGACCTATCCTCTGGCGGGAAAGGGTACGCCATTAGTAACCTCTTAGAAATTACCAGCTTCTTATAAGGGGAAGCCCACGCTTCTTCACACACTTCATTTAACTCCTCAGATGGAGGAAAAGCTACTGGTAGTTTTTTCTCTCCAAACATAGGCCCTCATTCCGAGTTGATCGGTCGCAAGGCGAATTTAGCAGAGTTACACACGCTTAGTCTACGCCTACTGGGAGTGTATCTTAGCATCTTAAAAGTGCGAACGAAGTTTACGCAATATTGCGAACAAAAAAAACTTAGCAGTTTTAGAGTAGCTCCAGACTTACTCTGCCTGTGCGATCAGTTCAGTGCTTGTCGTTCCTGGTTTGACGTCACAAACACTCCCAGCGTTCGCCCAGACACTCCCCCGTTTCTCCTGCCACTCCTGCGTTTTTTCCGGAAACGGTAGCGTTTTCAGCCACACGCCCATAAAACGCCGTGTTTCCGCCCAGTAACACCCATTTCCTGTCAATCACACTACGTTCGCCGGTGCGAACAAAAAGCCGTGAGTAAAAATCCTTTCTTCATAGCAGAATTACTTAGCGCAGTCGCAGTGCGAACATTGCGCATGCGCTCTAAGCTGATTTTCACTGCGATGCGAAAAAAAAGAACGAGCGAACGACTCGGAATGAGGGCCATAATACCCTTTTTTGTGGTACCGGGGGTAATATCAGAAATGTGCAACACATTTTTCATTGCCTCAATCATGTAACGTGTGGCCCTACTGGAAGTTACATTAGTCTCATCGTCGTCGACACTGGAGTCACTATCCGTGTCGACATCTGTGTCTGCCATCTGAGGTAGCGGGCGTTTTTGAGCCCCTGATGGCTTTTGAGATGCCTGGGCAGGCACAGGCTGAGAACCCGGCTGTCCCACATTAGGTATGTCGTCAAACCTTTTATGCAAGGAGTCGACACTGTCGCGTAATTCCTTCCACAGCACCATCCACTCAGGTGTCGACCCTGCAGGGGGTGACATCACATTTACAGGCACCTGCTCCGCCTCCACATAAGCCTCCTCATCAAACATGTCGACACAGCCGTACCGACACACCGCAAACACACAGGGAATGCTCTGACAGAGGACAGGACCCCACAAAGCCCTTTGGGGAGACAGAGAGAGAGTATGCCAGCACACACCAGAGCGCTATATAACACAGGGATGCCACTATAAATGAGTGTTTTCCCTTATAGCTGCTTTTTATATATCTATATATATATATATATATATATATCCTGCGCCTAAATTTAGTGCCCCCCCCTCTCTTTTTTACCCTTCTGTAGGTTTTAGACTGCAGGGGAGAGCCAGGGAGCTTCCTTCCAGCGGAGCTGTGAGGGAAAAATGGCGCCAGTGTGCTGAGGGAGATGGCCCCGCCCCTTTTCCGGCGGACTTCTCCCGCTTTTTATGGAATACTGGCAGGGGTATTTTTTACATCTATATAGCCTCTAGGACTATATATGATGTAGATTTGCCAGCCAAGGTGTCATATATTGCCCTCAGGGCGCCCCCCCCCAGCGCCCTGCACCCATCAGTGACCGGAGTGTGAGGTGTACATGAGGAGCAATGGCGCACAGCTGCAGTGCTGTGCGCTACCTTGGTGAAGACCGAAGTCTTCTGCCGCCGATTTTCCGGACCTCTTCTAGCTTCTGGCTCTGTAAGGGGGACGGCGGCGCGGCTCCGGGAACGAACACCAAGGTCGGGTCCTGCGGTCGATCCCTCTGGAGCTAATGGTGTCCAGTAGCCTAAGAAGCCCAAACTACCACCTGTTAGGTAGGTTCGCTTCTTCTCCCCTTAGTCCCTCGCTGCAGTGAGTCTGTTGCCAGCAGATCTCACTGTAAAATAAAAAACCTAAATATACTTTCTTTCTAGGAGCTCAGGAGAGCCCCTAGTGTGCATCCAGCTCAGCCGGGCACACGATTCTAACTGAAGTCTGGAGGAGGGTCATAGTGGGAGGAGCCAGTGCACACCAGTTAGACCTAAAGCTTTCTTTATAGTTGTGCCCAGTCTCCTGCGGAGCCGTTATTCCCCATGGTCCTTACGGAGTCCCAGCATCCACTTAGGACGTCAGAGAAATAAGCACAAGAGATTGTCATTTATAAATTTTTTAAGCACAGAAAGTTATACAAAGTAACTATAATATTAACGCAGAGAGAAATCCAATTTTGGGTTAGTAGTAGCATTTGTTACACTCTATGAACTTAATGAAATAGGGTCTGAATTCTGTGAAGCAGTATGATAGTGGCAATATCAGCTGAAGTTTTAAAGTGGCAATAATTATATATTAAATTGTTGCTGCTTTAAATCTGTAGGCGAGAAATTGTGCTGCTTATCAGAACCCGGGCCCTTTTTTACATAAAGCCCTACACATTCTTACTGACACTTTGAAATTGATAACAGATATACAATGGATAGGCCATGCAGGTTTAAAGTTTAGAGAGGAAACTATGGAGACAGAGGAAACAACAACTGACAATGCAGGTTTTTGTGTGGGAGACAAACTAGGGAAACAAACATGCTGCAACCAGACAAATAACAAAACAATGTTGACACTATCACCCATTTAAGTTAGGTGGACTGACATGTAAACAGTGACATTGTTTTGGTGAATCTTGTATTATAAATGGTAATTCCAGCCCGATCACCCAATATCGAATCCATCCGCCGGAGTGCCATTGACTAGAACAGATCTGAGCATCTAGTGGGACCCTCTGACCCTTTTACAGTGCCCTGCCATATTGTCAACCAGCAGGGGAGTATCAAGAGAGGAGGAGGCCCATGTGCAGACTGTATCTGGGCCCCTTCCTCTCTAGCCGGCAGTGCAGTGACTTTGTCAGCACTTCGATCACCAGGGGTCCCTAGCACTGTACCAGAGTCTAGTGCGCATGCTCAGGTCTCCGAAAAAAGGGCACAGCGCCCATTTTCCCAGAGATTTTCTTACTGCACATGTGCAAAACACCGGGAAAATGGCCACCGTGCCATTTTCCTGGTGATTTCTGTAGCGCTGCTATGCTGACATTGGACTACGCAGGGCAAGTACTGGTAGGACGGGAGCAGGAGGAGTGTGTTGCTGGGACTGTGCCCCTCACTGTACCCAGAGCTTAGTTGAGAGACCTGCGAGATGATGTCATCATCTCACGAGACCAGCAGCTTGGCAGTGGAGGGCAGGCGGAAGCGCAGTGAGTTTTTTTTACTTCCAGTACCCACAGCATCCTCTAACCAACCACCCCTCCCCAACTCACTCTGCTGCTATTGCTGGGATCTGGCCAAGGCCAACCCAACCAGCACTCCGAGTAAGGTAAATGCGTTTCATTTGTAATATGTGCATTGTGGCCTGGTGTAGTGACTGCTACCCCAGAAGACAAAGGTCCTGCTGCTTCCAGGCCCTGCTATGGAGAAGGAGCAATCAGGCCTTGCCCTTCCCTGGTTGGTGCTTCTTGGATAGACATGAGCTGTGGGGCAGAGCATAGGGGACTGTGGTATTACCTGAGTGGGGACACTGCCCATGTAGGTGCACCCATGTATGTAGTCCTAGTATGAAAATGGTTTAGCTGACAGCCCCAAGAAGCGTCCTTTATATATTAGGACTGCAGCTCCCCTTCTTAGATAGATCCCGGAATCCTACTGGTGAAAATCTACTGTTAAAGAGGGAAGCAGAGGTGGTGCTCCATAGTGCATAAAATTACCCAGCAACGACCTGGAAGTCCTGGAAGTGTTATGGATGGGCTTGCCTAGTGGAATGTTTTTAAAATATCATGTGGTGGTAATCAGTCCACACTGTGTATGTCTCGGTACGTGTATATCTTACCTGTAATCATTGTTTTATATGCCCTTTGGAGCGTCCCCTCTGATTCTCTCTTTAACTATATATATATATATATACACATATATATATATACACACACATATAACAAAATAAAATAAAATATGCAGTTCTGTACAGAGCCTCGAAATCTGTGCCATACTTCTAAACCCCCTTCAGTTTCAGTGTTTTTGACAACATGATTGGGGTGCAAGTTTAGAAACTAATGGACATCACCAGTTTTAAGAACCCAATTTAACCTAATACTTAGTAAATACGGTGTTTTGAATCCCCAAAGCAGGTGCTGTCTCCTGCTTTCCGTTCTCCAGTCGTTGCATCAGAGCCCATGTCCTGGTGATTTAAATTGTCCCTTTGTCCTGAAAAAGGAATCCCTATTGTCACAATATGCTGGCCATGCCACTTACTAAATCTTCCCCATTATCGCATCAGCCAGTATATGAAAAGTGATACTAGCTGCAAAGGTTCTGTACGTTTGAATGGGAGATAGCACTCCAGGGTAGTATAAGCACAAATTAAAAATCAGATGTGAGGAGCTTTTTATGATAACTATGCCACAATTGGGGACATTTACTAAGCAGTGATAAGAGCTGAGAAGTGAGCCAGTGGAGAAGTTGCCAATGGCAACCAATCAGCACTGTAGTAACATTTATAATTTGCATACTATAAAATGATACAGAGCTGCTGATTGGTTGATGGGGCAACTTCTCCACTGGCTCACTTCTCCACTCTTATCACTGCTTAGTAAATGCCCCCCTATGGGGTATATTCAATAAAAGTCGGGTCCATTCCGACATGCAGTTGTCGGAATGGACCCGACAACCCCTATTCAAAAGAGTGGCCAAATCCGACTGTCGGATTTGGCCGCTCCCGTGTCCTGCTGCTGCTGCTATCAGCGCTGCGGGTGCGCTGACAGCAGCGGCAGAGGGAGCTGTCAGCGGCGCCGGGGGTAGAGGGTTGCAGTCAGCGGTGCCGGGGTTGAGGGGGGAGCTGAGGGGGAAGCGGGATGCGGCGCCGGAGGTGAGGTGATGTCTGCGGGGGGGGGGGGGGAGCGGAGGAGATGGAGTGGACGGCAGAGGAGAGGTGTAGACGGGGGAGCAGCGGCTGCAGCAGTGGAGGCTCACGGCAGCGTCCACCTGGCTCCAGCAAGCGGGACCTCGCTTGTTGGAGGCGGGTGGCCGCTGCCGCTGGGTCCCTGCTCTCCCCGCTGCTCCCCCGTCTCCTGCTCTCAGATCACATATCTCAATCTGACCTTTTTAAAAGTCGGATTGAGATTGTCGGAAACGGGGCTAACACCTGTCAGGTGTGGCCCTGTTTCCGACAATGCACGCTGATCGGCGGCTGAAGCCGCCGATCAGCGTGCATTCCGACAGCATTCCGACAAGTCGGGTTTCCCGACTTGTCGGAAAAAAATAGGGCCGTAATGAATAGGTCGGAACCCCTTCCGACCTAAAACTGTCGGAAGCTGCCGTCTTTCCGACAAGACGGCAGCTTCCGACAGTTATTGAATATACCCCTATGTCTGTGACCAGCGCACTAAGAAGCAACAGATCTCTGATTTTCTTTCTGGTTTTCAGAACTATAAATAACACTTATATTCTGTAATGCAGAAATCACAAGATATTTGTGAATTAACAAATCCTGCATTGTAGTTATAATGTGTATAATTGTATGTCTGGAGGATATAGTAATGAGAAGAACAGTTCATAGAATACTCAGCCTAAGGCACACTATCATAACTATTTTCTTTTCTATGTTTATCTAAAGTGAGTATACGTTTTGTTAAGTGAATTTTTTCTCTATGTGTAAAATAGTATTTTTGCTACAGAAACTATATATATATATATATATATATATATATACCCACTCCAATTGGCGGCACTCCCAAGGCTTGATATTAAGAATAAACAGACGAACTGCGTCTTAGTGTTCAACGTTTCAGTCCTACGACTTTTATCATGTTCTTGATAAAAGTCGTAGGACTGAAACGTTGAACACTAAGACGCAGTTCGTCTGTTTATTCTTAATATCAAGCCTTGGGAGTGCCGCCAATTGGAGTGGGTATTAGGTGATTCCTTCTGGTCTCATGAATGGCACCCGAGCAGTTTGTGTTCCTGGACAGTGAGTGAGTGCCGGTACAATTGCTTTTCCTAGATATATATATATATATATATATAATGTGAGGGAATAGGGGTTCTGGCTACCAATGGTGTTAAAAAGTATACTTAGAAGACTTAATATAATGAAAAATACAGATGGAGCAAAAAAAAAAAAAATTGTAAATAAAAATTTTATATAAGAAATTTATTTTCAAGAGACATATAAAAGTTTTTTTTAAAAAGCATAGACATACATATGAAAAGTATAGGGTGGAGTTATTATTATTATTATTATTATTATCCTTTATTTATATGGCGCCACAAGGGTTCCGCAGCGCCCAATTACAGAGTACATTAACAAATAATCAAACAGGAAAACAGCAACTTACAGTTGACGACAATATAGGACAAATACAGGGTAAATAAACATAGTTACATCAGCAGATGTCACTGGAATAAGTATCAGGTGGCAGAAGACTGCGGGATTTGGTGCAGCTGAAGATTATTAAAGTAAGAAAAGGGTAAGCACATGAGGGAAGAGGGCCCTGCTTGTGAGAGCTTACATTTTAAAGGGGCGGGGTAGACAGACAGGGGTGAGACAGATGGGGTACATAGAGAGCGTGGAACAGAGGTTTAGGATGAGATTTGGCTGTGTTTGGTGAAGAAGTGGGTCTTGAGAGCCCGTTTGAAGTTTTGTAGAGAGGTGGAGAGTCTGAGGGGGAGAGGTAGGGAATTCCAGAGTAGTGGTGCAGCACGTGAAAAATCTTGGAGGTAGGAGTGGGAGAAAGTAATCCGTAGGCAGGAGAGTCGGCGAGCATTAGCAGAGCGAAGAGGACGGGTGGGAGTGTAAAGCGAGATAAGATCAGAGATGTAGATGGGAGAGGAGTGGGTGAGGGCTTTGTTAGCAAGTGTGAGAAGCTTGAAGTGGATTCTGAAAGGGAAGGGGAGCCAGTGAAGGTCTAGTAAGAGAGGAGAGGTGGACGTATTGCGTTTGGTGAGGAAAATGAGCCGGGCAGCAGCATTGAGGATAGATTGGAGTGGAGAGAGGTACTTGTCAGGAATGCCAGTCAGGAGGAGATTACAGTAGTCCAGTCTGGAGATGACCAGTGAGTGGATAAGAGTCTTAGTAGCATCCTGGGTCAGAAAGGGTCTGATCCTGGAAATATTTTTTAGATGAAAACGGCAAGTTTGTGAGAGGTGCTGAATGTGTGGTTTGAAGGAGAGGGAGAAGTCAAGGATTACTCCAAGACAGCGCACTTGGGGGGTAGAGGAGATAGTAGTGCCATCAATAGATAATGAGATTGTAGGAGGTGAGGTTATGCGGGAGGGAGGGAAGATGATCAGCTCGGTCTTAGACATGTTAAGTTTAAGAAAGCGCTGGGACATCCAGGAAGAGATAGCAGAGAGACAGTTGGAGATACGAATGAGGAGAGTAGGGGAGAGGTCTGGAGAGGAAAGATAGATTTGAGTGTCATCAGCATAGAGATGATATTGGAAACCAAAAGAACTAATGTGCTTACCTAGTGATGACGTATAGAGAGAGAAGAGAAGAGGACCAAGGACAGAACCTTGGGGTACCCCTACAGTTAGTGGAAGTGAGGGGGAGGTGGAGTCATGAGAGGAGACAGAGAATGAACGGTCAGAAAGGTAGGACGACAACCAAGAGAGGGCAGTGTCACGCAGACCAATGGAGTGAAGGATTTGCAGTAGGAGAGGATGGTCCACAGTGTCAAAAGCAGCAGAGAGATCAAGTAGAATAAGTAGAGAGTAGTGTCCCTTAGATTTAGCAGCATGGAGGTCATTGCATACTTTTGTAAGGGCAGTTTCAGTGGAGTGGAGAGGACGGAAGCCAGAATGGATATAGGTATAAACCTAAAAAGGACTGATACAAAATATATAAAAGTTCTTTTATAAGGACTATAGCAGCAGAAAAAAGGAAATAAAAAAAAAATAGAAAAAAAAAATATTGTATGTAAAAATAGCTTATCTTAATATGGAGGATCATACAGGAGTGTCCAACGCATTTCGTCAGTCTGACTTCATCAAGGGGTAGATATCAAATGAAAAGGACTGACTTATTTATATTCCTGTTAGTGTTAAGGATTCCAATTATGACATAATTTCCTGTTAAATAACAATTACTAAATGAAATAACTAATTTTACACTTAGAAAAGTAAATATTACTAATGGAGCTGGTGCAAACTATAGCAGAGAGGCTTTATACTGAGTGATTTTAAAAAAACAAGCATATATGAGGTGAAAAACAAAGTTTAAGAGTTCATTTCATTAAATAAAAGTACTTCCGCCACACTTCCTATGTCAGCACTGCGCTCTGCGCATGCGCGTCCGCCCCACTTCCAGTTTCACGGACGTTAGAACAGTCATGTAAAAGGTGATCTGCCCCACTTCCGTCCAAGGATTGCTGCTCAGACGCCCCACTTTCGGTATCAGTCTCTGTGGCGTCATAGAGTCACGGGGCCGCACCAAGGGATCACGATAGGCTGTTTCTTAGGTGAATGTTCTCCTCAGTTTGTATTGCTGGCGGCCATTTACATGGGGACCAAAATTGCAGAAATGCAATTCAGGTTTTTTTATTACCGGTGCAGCTAATGTAAAAAGAATAATAAAGAGAATGCATTTAGCGTTTTTATATGTGGTCATAGTAGTAAACTCATATAACAAATTCCCAAGGGAAATAAATATATACGTCTTGATAAAAGAGAGCCATCTCTGAAACGTTGACTATGCCTGCCGTTGTGCCTGCTTTATTTGATTATTGAGAGTCTCCAGAGTGACGTCCAGCTGTTATTGTATGCAGGGCCGGCTCTAGGCATGTTCGAATAGAGCGGCCGCGCAGGGCGCCACCCTTAATGGGCGCCACGCGCTGGCGCCGCCATATTCGATGCTGGAGCCGGCCCTGTGTGTGTGCTGCTGCAGCATTTGGCGGTCGCGCTGTGTATGCGCGCTGCGCGGCGCCGGTATCTAACGTCAGACGCCGGCGCCGCGCATAGCCCGCCTGCACAAGTGGCCGCCCGCCCGCCCGCCAGCCCGGACCCAGGCTCAGGCTCACTCGCCCGGCCTCCCGCCCGCCCGCCCGCCAGCGCTCCCACACAGGCGGACAGCAGTACTCCTCCCCAGCGCCGCAGGTATTTTTTTTTTTTTGGGGGGGGGGAGAACCGCACTGTGGGGGCATTTCTGGCACACAGGGGGCATTTTTGGTTATGTGGGGGCATTTCTGGCACTGTGGGGGCATTTCTGGCTCTGTGGGGGCATTTCTGGCACTGTGGGGGCATTTCTGGCACTGTGGGGGCATTGCATATCTGGCTCTGTGGGGGCATATTTGGCACTGTGGGGGCATATCAGGCACTGTGGGGACATATCTGGCCCTGTGGGGGCATATCAGGCACTGTGGGGGCATATCTGGCACTGTGGGGGCATATCTGGCACTGTGGGGACATATCTGGCACTGTGGGGGCATTTCTGGCACTGTGGGGGCATTTATCTGGCTCTGTGGGGGCATTTATCTGGCACTGTGGGGGCATTTCTGGCACTGTGGGGGCATTTCTGGCACTGTGGGGGCATATCAGGCACTGTGGGGACATATCTGGCACTGTGGGGGCATATCTGGCACTGTGGGGGCATATCTGGCACTGTGGGGACATATCTGGCACTGTGGGGGCATTTCTGGCACTGTGGGGGCATTTATCTGGCTCTGTGGGGGCATTTATCTGGCACTGTGGGGGCATTTATCTGGCACTGTGGGGGCATATCAGGCACTGTGGGGACATATCTGGCACTGTGGGGGCATATCTGGCACTGTGGGGACATATCTGGCACTGTGGGGACATATCTGGCACTGTGGGGGCATATCTGGCACTGTGGGGGCATTTCTGGCACTGTGGGGGCATTTCTGGCACTGTGGGGGCATTTATCTGGCTCTGTGGGGGCATTTATCTGGCTCTGTGGGGGCATTTATCTGGCACTGTGGGGGCATTTCTGGCACTGTGGGGGCATTTCTGGCACTGTGGGGGCATATCAGGCACTGTGGGGACATATCAGGCACTGTGGGGGCATATCTGGCACTGTGGGGGCATATCTGGCACTGTGGGGACATATCTGGCACTGTGGGGGCATTTCTGGCACTGTGGGGGCATTTATCTGGCTCTGTGGGGGCATTTATCTGGCACTGTGGGGGCATTTATGTATCAGGCACCGTGGGGGCATTTATGTATCCTGCACCGTGTGGGCATTTATGTATCAGGCACCGTGGGGGCATTTATGTATCAGGCACCGTGGGGGCATTTATGTATCTGGCACCGTGGGGGCATTTATGTATCTGGCACCGTGGGGGCATTTATGTATCTGGCACCGTGGGGGCATTTATGTATCTGGCACCGTGGGGGCATTTATGTATCTGGCACCGTGGGGGCATTTCTTGCACTGTGGGGACATTTCTTGCACTGTGGGGGCATATCTTGCACTGTGAGGGCATTAATGTATGTGGCACTGTGGGGGCATATCTGCGCTGTGGGGGCATTTATCCATCTGGAACTGTGTGGCCATTTATGTAGCTGGCACTGCTGGGGGGCATGTCACGTGTAGCTGGCACTGCTGGGGGGCATGTCATGTGTAGCTGGCACTGCTGAGGGGCATATCATGTAGTGTTCCCGCTAGGCGTCTGTGGCTGGGCAGTGTGTCTCAGTGCTCTACCTGGCGCAATGTGTCTAACGTGCTCTTATAGGAGGTTCTACCTGGTGCAATGTGTATTAGCTGCACTACTGTGTGGTGTAATGTGAATTGCCACTATAATGTGGCTACGCACCTTCCCCACGAAGTAACTCCCCTAAATTTTTGCTGCGCGCCTTCGGCGCGCACTGTCCATGCTTTAGCGTGTGGAAATGGGAACAACAAGCATTACAGTATGTACATCATTTTGCCCACCTAACTTAAAAATGTGCCCTCCCTGTGATCAGCAACCTGCCCTAAAAAGTGAACACTAGCACGTGTAGCTGGCACTGCTGGAGGGCATGTCATGTGTAGCTGGCACTGCTGGGGGACGAGACCACGCCCACTTTTTCAGGAGGCCACGCCCACTTTTCCAAGAGCGCGCGCCTTCGGCGCGCGCATGGGGGGGGGGGGGGGGGGGCACTTTTACATTTTCTCGCTCAGGGTGCTAGTAGGCCTGGAGCCGGCCCTGATTGTATGTATAGCATGTGGTCCAGGTTGGGCACCGGAGCAAGTTGCCAGTAATTTCTCCAGGAGTGTCAGTCACCTTGGATACTATATATATATATATATATATAAAACATCTACATATGTAGATGGTGGGTGGTGGTGGGGGGGGGGTCAGATATAACATGTGCAGAGAGAGTTAAGGGGGGTACTCACGGAGCGATATTCTAAGCAATCTGTCTAGATTGCTTAGAATTTAAGCATTATCGCTCCGTGTGTACCCCCTACAGCGATAGCGATGCGCAGCCCCGCGCATCACTATCGCTGGTGCTAGATTGGCCTGCATGCAGGCCAATCTAGCGGGTCAGTCACTTCACCCGCTGGGTGAAATGAGCGGCCCCCCCTGTCCCCCCCCCACACGCTCAGCACACATCGCGCTGTGCTGAGCGGCGGGAGAGATGTGTGCTGAGCAGTTCGCTCAGCACGCATCTCTCCCACATCGGCCCGTCTATATGGGCCTTTAGATTTGTGAGGAATGTGTTCAAGCTGAAATCTAAGCTGCAGTGTAGAAATAAAGCAGCCAGTATTTACCCTGCAAATTAACAAAATAACCCACCCAAATCTTTTTCTCTCAGCAAATGTTATATCTGCCCCACCTGCAGTGCACATGATTTTGCCCAAATGCTAACAAATTTGCTGCTGCGATCAACTCTGAATTACCCCCAATATTCTTACATATACTGTATTGTTTCATATAAACAGATTGTCTATAATTAAAGTTCACCTGTTCCACGCTACTTATTGGGATGTCACCAAATTTTCAGCACTTTTTAATTAGACCATGAGAAGGAAATTCAAGGAAAAAATATTAGTACTTTCACCGACCTAAATCTCGGCAAAGCTTCTGATGCTGATTTTGTGTTGCAGTAAAACAATTTCACCCATAACGCAAGTTCTCGTAAATGTAACCTCATTTTGAATTCATTTTCAAAATGAGAATGAAAAAGGTTGTGAGGATGTTGTTTGCTGTAAACAGTGATAAGAGTGATGACGTGCTAAAGGAAATTTCCTTATCTGATACCTTACAAGCAGAAAAAAACGCCCCCTAGTGGTGATTTTTAAAACTAATTTCTTTTGCTGTGAATTTCCTTCTCATGGCCTCATTAAGATGTACTTAAAATTTTGCGCCATTCCAATTAGTAGTTTTTGCTGTAGACTGCTTGGAATAGGAGAACTTTAATTATAGACACCCTGTATGCACATACTCTGTAAGTACATAATTACAAATCCCAGCTCAATCCTCATCTTTGTAAGCTTGCGAGCAGGGCCTTCCTACCTCTATGTCTGTCTGTTTTTACCCAGTTTTGTTCTATTACTGTTGTTCTAATTGTAAAGCGCAACGGAATATGCTGCGCTATATAAGAAACTGTTAATAATAATAATAATAATAATCTTCTCTCATGTTTGCATCTATCAATGTTCAAAATAGTCGTGTATAACTAAATATGTGATTACTGACATTATGGGCATAGTTGCCTACTCTCCCTCATTCTGCAGGAGACTCCCTGAAATAGTAGTAATCTCCCTCACTCCCTTAATAGACCAGCAATCTCCCTGATTGCAATTTACCCCCATTATGCAGCTGTTATATTCTTAGGGAGGTGGGGAGGGGGAATCAGCGATACATACATTGAAATGGGATCATCACGGCCATTTTCCTGTATTGGTTATAAGGCACAATGATACTGTACCTAAGGCTACTTGCATTTTAAATAAGGTTTCTCGTGACCACTTACAGTATATGGAAGCTCTTGTAAAACACAATACACAAGCAATTCCTGAAAAATATGAGTGCCTTTTCTTCAACAAGTGGATCTTACAAACTTTGGGGCTCATTTACATTTGGATATAAATAGTTTTCATGACACGCCTCTTAGATGTAGCTGTACACGTCCGCGCTGATAGGTGTTACTTTCATAATCTCCATGAAATGCTTTTTCAATAGTAGGCAAGTATGATTATGGGAGTTTAACAGCATGCCAACATCAAGGTTCTCTTACAACAGATTTATGATTTAATGCTATATTGCACTAATTAAAGTTCAGAATGTGTGGCTACCTCATTCACTTTAATATCAATACTCTTATCAAATGTCTGTGCAAGAAAATGCAATGAATAAGTATTTCACTTTTTCCCCATTACTCACACACATTAGAAAACACATTTTGTGAGCCTTATCTGGGTGCCAGGGAACAACTGTCTAGCTCACTATCTGCACCTTGCTAGAAAACAATAAGGAACTGCAAGCTGACAGCAAGACAAGTGCCTAGGCCTCACTCCCCAGAGACTGGAAGCAGAGACGGCGGCAGGGAATGGAAGAGGAGAAATCACAAGCCTGTTGGGAAAATAATAGCCCCTGCTTAGGGACTGCATACAGGAAGGGTGTGAACAGGATCTCTGTGCTGCTGCTCAGCTAACAACGTCTGTTCCCACAGTGTTTGATGTGTGGGCATATGGCATTCTGTGCCCAGAGATAAACATGCTGTCACACTAGGTTTGTTAATGTTTCAGTACCATTGCAATACCCATGTAGAGCCTACAGTATACGCTTTTGCACGTTGCAATTATCGTGTATCATTTACTGAACACTACCAAAAACTGCTTCCAGAATTTATTCCTCCCTATAACCCGCTTTTTGTACGTCCCACTCCTTAAATAGCCCTAAATAGTGGTATTTAATAATCTAAAGGCCCATACACACTGGGCGATTTTGAGCTGAGAGCAGATCACTTTTGGTGTGTTGAGCTGCTTTCAGCTCAAAGCCACCCAGTATGTATGGCCAAACGATGAGCGGTGAGCACTGATGCGCGCTCCCGCTGCATCGCTTGCGGCCGCCGTTCATCTACTGGCATTACCAGTAGATGAATGGCGGGGTGAGCGGCTTTCCATAGTGTCCTGCTATGGAAAGCCACTCACCCCCGCTGACATCGCTGGGCAGGGGGGAAAAGGGCTCAGTGTGTATGCACTGAGCGCTTTTCAGCCCAGTGATGTCAGCGATCATCGCTGTGCATACACGCTAGGAAAAAACGCCCAGTGTGTATGGACCTTAAGTCTGAGCACTATTTTAAGTTGCAGAAAATGTTTAAATGTCATTTATTAAGCACAAAATGGACAAGACACGGCAAAAACTCGCCATTGGTGGCCCTGTTTGCCTTCATTTCCACCAAAGCACGGGGGATGGCAGAACAAGATGAGGGGATTTGCTTAGAAGAAGTAGTTGTTACCGTCTGGCAGGAAGAGTTGAATGGGATGAGGGCAATTCATGCTAGGTGCTGAGTAGATCTGAATTTTGCAGCAGCTCTGGACTAATAGATATTAGATCTATTATTTTAATGAGAAACCTTTTGAATCTTCCAGTTACACATTGTAGGTACCAGCTGCATGGCACTCAAATAAATACAATGCAGTCATATGTAAACTCTCAATTTCAATGAAAATTAAAGCCAAAGTGGTTTAGAAATGTAATTATCACATATTTACTCCAAATTGAGACACGTAGCCAAATATTGTGTCATGAGTGTATTTTGCATCCACACCTTATCATGAATGTAACCGAATCATGTGTAGCACTGAAATATGATTTGTTTGTACAATGTAGTCCATTAACAAGACCACACGGCTCCTACATTATGAACATTTGCAAACTGCATTCCTTGGGAACAGGAAAGTATTTCACATTAACAGAATCTTAATACTGTAAAAACATTATACACACCTTAAAATAAAGTTAGCATTTTTGGATTTAGTTCAGCATTTTGTGTTGTTAGTCATCTGTCAATATAGGTGATGGTTTCTGCACCCTGTAGACAAAACTACTGCCCCATTTAGCTGACCCATCATTTCCTCTAGATATAAATGATTGACTCCTGAAAGCATGATAAACCTCTTTACCTTTCGAGATTAAAGGAATTGTCATTTTGTTAGAACTATTATCCCACAATATTGTATACTGAGTGCTGCTTATTGTCTGTTTTGCTGAGCGTGCTGCATTCCTGTATTGCTGTTACCCGTTGCTGACTCTGATTGTTCATGGAACCTTCTACTCTCTTTTTTTCAGACTTTAACTTGTTCTTGAAGTCCCTTTGTCTGCCACTTCCCCTGAATTTAAAATTGTTACCTGCTTGCTGCCTGCCTCGAACTCGGAACTGTGACCTGACTATTCATTTTGGTTCTAGGTCTCACCATTTGTCTGTTTCTGCCGACCAAGTTTCTGTCTCACCTATTGTTAGTACCTCTGGCACACCCTGTGACTGAATTTCAGCGAGTGTCCTGCCCAATTATTATCAGTAACGCTCAGTACTTAACTAGGGGACCTGGACCTGCGGGTATCAGCAGCAACACCCAAGCTTGCTTGCAGAGTTCACTGGTGAACATGTGACACCTGTTAGACTCTGTTCCTTTGAGCTAAGGAATGCAAAACTAAGGTAACTGCATCAGGAACTCATCATCACTGGTGAGTGCAAAACATTGTAATAAATTATACATTTTGTACCTGTCACAATGGAAGGTGAGCAACTAACTAAAGCTAAGGTTCTTATAAATCAGTTGCTCACTCAAACTCTGCAGAATTTGTCCCAGTGAGTGGGTGTTCAAGAATAAGCTTCCAATGGCATTAAGGATTGTGGCTACATCAAATCCTGTGTCTAAGCTGAATCTCCCAGACAGATTTTCAGGAGACTGCAAGAAACTTTATAGAGAGTTTTAAGCTCTATTTCTGGCTAAAGTCTCATTCCTCATGCACAGTACAGCAGCATATGAGGATTACTAGGAGGAGGTCATCAAACTTGAGCCTTTGTATTGGATCCACATAATCCAGCTCTTTCATTGATGGTTGCATTCTTATTCTCCTTAGGTTTATATGATGACCTGAATAGTGTAGCCTCTGTAGTATCTTATCTACAGGCTTTGTGGAAAGGCCATCAAACCATTGAGGCATATAGTACACCATTCAGAAGATGGTCAACAGATATGAGATGGCATGACAAAGGTCTTCAAAGTCTTGTAGGTTGTGTGTCACAGAACAGATAAAGAATGCACTTGAACAGTATCCTGTTTCAAATTCATTAAAGGCCCTTGTGTAGCAATCCATTGACCATCACATTAAGGAGTGGTTGTAGGAAAATAATTTTTCTAACAAGAATTCAGTTATTTATATTCCTCCAGTAGCCCAGAAAGATGCCGAGCAGATTGGATCTTCCTGGTAAACATCCACAGGGATGTCCAGAAGGAAAATGAATGGAATTTGATTCTACTGTGTTGAACCTTTAGATATGGTCCCAATAAAGTCAGAAAATGAGTAAACAAGATGGTTTTGGAGTGGGGTGGGGGACGGACTCTAAGGCGATTTGAGGGAAACACCTTACAACTGCCCGTATTACTATCATGTCCTCAGGAATGTTCTGGTTGCTCTGCTGGATAGTGGGGCTGCTGGAAATGTTATTGTTCATAGTATAGTTTTAAAAATGGAACTACTGAACTTCATCGGTCTAGACAATAATCAGATTATAGGTGTCTCTATTACCTTTATGACCAAGATTATGCTGCTCATCACTGGGGTTCTGCATTCTCAGAGAATCTATTTTAATGTCATCCTGTTTTTAAGCTTCCCTATCATACTGGGTTTAGGCAATATAAGAAGGCAATCCAGACTGCATCAAACTCTGTCATCTGGATCTCAAGTCACTTTTATAGTTGAAGTGCATGCCTTTGGTCACAGGTTAGTCTTTCAGAAAACAAACTGCATCCATATGCCTTCTTTTCTTTGACATTTTCATGCAGCAGAAATAAATTATTATATGGAGACAAAGAGTTAAAACTGGAATTTGAGGAGTGGAGGTGCCAGATTTCCGATTCCTAATCTCATACCTGATAATCATAAAAATCTGTTACATATTGTGTCGGCTAGAATATTAAACACAAGACAGGACAGGTGGGCCTTATTATATGGTAGGTTTAACTGCACCATTACTTTCTGTCCAAGTTCAAAAAACCTCAATGTCAGTACTCTCACCTGATTTTTTTTTTTGAAGCCCGAGATGCGTGGCTTCATCACCCATTGTCTTGTGCAAAATGTGCTGGGGGCGTAGGACTTTGGACCCTGTCCAAAAGCAGAAGGGCCCCATTACTCCCCAACCCCTCAGAGCCAAAAGGCCTACTGAGGGGAAAAAGGGTCTGTGGGTCCCTCCTTGCCAAAGCGCAGAGGGACCCTCGGGTATCCCCAGGGTTGGCCAAAGTTTCCCCCTGGGGATTGAAACAGCCTCTAGCCAACCCCAAAAGGAGAGGGCCTCGGCAACTAGGGGAGAAGGTGGCCCATAAGGGTCTCACAGAAACCCCAAAACAAAAACGTGACTCACACACAAAAAACACAAAAAGGTGCAGTGTAAGTGCATGTGTAACTGTATACACATGTGAAAAATAAATAAATGAATAAGGCCCCAGCTAGAAGGCCGGGGAAAAAGTAAAAATTATCCTTGCCCTAGCCAAAAGGCCAGGGCAAAGGAGTAGGTGCAGACTGAATGGTGGAAGTGCTCTGTGATAAAGGACCCTAGTGCAAAGGTGGTCCGAATCCCCAGTGCATTTCAAGCAACCCTGTCCCTTCCAGTTCCAGGGGCACAGAACACCTCGAGCTTCAGGCTGCTCCCGACCTCTCAGCCAGACCAAGCTTCATACCCACTCTGTGCCAGGGTCAACCCCCAGTACGAGAGTAGATACTAGACCAGGCCATTCCCGCTCCACGCAAGGGGCCCTATTTAATCCCCTTAGAAGGCAACGGATACTAAACCCAGTTTTTCTCCACTCTCTACCAGAGGCATTGTCACACTCCGGGATGGTACTCCACAAGGTGTTTCTCCATTTCACACTAGGGATCTCTCACGCTCCCAGTGTAAGAACAGGTACTCCACCAAGTGTTTCCTTCAAGCAGGTACTACACTTGATCTTAGCCAAAAGGCAGAGAAGCCAGTACTCTCACCTGATGCTTCATACACAGCAATCAGACCAATCTCTACTGACTCTCATTGTGCTATCTCACAAAATCTTATTAGGCTTTAGTAGAGACTTGTACAACTAGCTGCAACTTTTTTCAGTATCAGACTCCTGCGGGTGGTATTCATGTGACCGGCGGTTGGGAGACCGACGGTCACATGACCTCCTCCGGCATCCCGACATCTCACTATCCCGATGGTCGGCATGCCAACCAACAGGGACTATTTCCACTCGTGGGTGTCCACGACACCCATAGAGTGGGAATGTCGCCACCGAGCCCGCAGCGTGGCGAGCGCAGTGAGCCCGCAAGGGGCTTGCTGCACTCGCCCCTCCCCGCCAGGATCCCGGCATCAGTATGTTGTTGGGATCCCGGCGTCGGTATGCTGACCGGCGGTCAGGAGACCGCCGGTCAGCCATACTACACCCGACTCCTTCTGGACTCTTGCAACTGAGGTGAGCTATGCTTAATGAAGCCCATAGTAGTAAATCTCTGCACATCCTGGTGTCACTAATACATTGCTGTCTTGATCAGTGTGGTGGCTATGTATCCATCAAGACACAAGAGACTTCTTTATCTTGCCCTACCTGTGCCAGAAATAAATCCTCCAGAATGCAATTAGTTCCATTAGTTCCTCAATTAGTTCCAGCAGTGGCAGATTTTACCTAGTTGCTGTAGCCCCTGGGCTGTTTCTAGATAATTTGGCTACCAGTGCGAGCATTAAAAAAATGCAGCCCCCCCCCACTCTCCTTAAACATTTAAAAATGCCCACTCCCCCCACCCTTAGAAAAAACTATTTTGGAGCACACACTTCCGGTGAGGGGGCATGGCCTCGGTAAAGTGGGTAAAATGGGCGTGGCGGGAAAAGACTACCTTATACCCCAGTTTTTAACCTTTGTTGCCAGGGGTTTCATGTTCTGGTTGTAGTGCCCACCCAATCTTTATATCGAATTGGGCATGATTAGAAAAAAAAAATATTATTCACATTACCTGATGTAGTGATGTATCCATGTACAGTATATTGTATGTGGAAAATGTATTAGGCTGACAATTGGATGAGACTTAATTACTTTCTTGGGACACATAGCTAGTTTACAGTACAGCCAAAGTTGGCAGGTCTCCTTTGGTGTAAGGGATAAGAGTTTGCTTGGAGAATGCATTAAGTGTCCTCGGGAGAACCACTCAGAGACACTATGGGGTATATGCAATTGCGGTCGAATTCCCGAAAATGTCGAAAAACGGGACATTTTCGCCAAAAAAAAAAATTAGACAATGCAATTCAGTACTTTTCGTCAAAAAAACGGACTTTCAAAATTCGACTTTTTGAAATTCGACATTTGTCAAATTCGGCATTTCTGCAATGGTACAAATGCGGCAATTCGACAAAAGTATATTCAATTGAAGATTGTAAATTCGACAACAGTGCTTTTAGACGGTAAATTCGTCATTTTCAATCCGCCACACTTTGCTGGCGGAATCTAATAAATTTTTTTAAAACATGTTTTTTTTGTGTTTTTTTTAATTGGTAATAGCATATCTATTTATATTAGAAGGGATTATGTACTTGGTTTGTCTATTTTGGAGGCACAAGTATTATTTATATATTTTTAAAAATATTATTATTATTATTATTATTATTATTATTATTTTTTAAATGGAATGGTAAAAATCAGAAAAAAAAATGCGTGGGATACCCCCTCCTAAGCATAACCAGCCTCGGGCTCTTCGAGCCGGTCCTGGTTCTAAAAATCCGGGGAAAAAACTGACATGGGATCCCCCGTATTTTTAAAACCAGCACCGGGCTCTGTGCCTGGTGCAAAAAATATGGGGGACAAAAAGAGTAGGGGTCCCCCGTATGTTTTACACCAGCATCGGGCTCCAGTAGCTGGGTAGATAATGCCACAGCCGGGGGTCACTTTTATACAGCGCCCTGTGGCCGTGGCATTAAATACGCAACTAGTCAACCCTGGCCGGGGTACCTTGGAGGAGTGGGGACCCCTTCAATCAAGGGTCCCCCCCCAGCCACCCGAGGGCCAGGGGTGAAGCCCGAGGCTGTCCCCCCCATCCAAGGGCTGCGGATGCGGGGCTGATAGCCTTTTGAAAATTGAAAGAATATTGTTTTTTCCAGTAGTACTACAAGTCCCAGCAAGCCTCCCCCGCAAGCTGGTACTTGGAGAACCACAAGTACCAGCATGTGGGAGAAAAACGGGCTCACTGGTACCTGTAGTACTACTGGGGAAAAAATACCCAAATAAAAACAGGAGACACGCACACCGTGAGAGTAAAACTTTATTTCACACATGTCGACACACACATACTTACCTATGTTCACACGCCGACCTCTGTCCACTT
Source organism: Pseudophryne corroboree (assembly GCF_028390025.1). NCBI lineage: Eukaryota > Metazoa > Chordata > Amphibia > Anura > Myobatrachidae > Pseudophryne > Pseudophryne corroboree. The sequence goes on along the minus strand of NC_086447.1, from coordinate 529,330,212 downwards.
GTCCAAGTAGAATCCACGGTGTACCTGAAAATAAAATTATACTCACCTGATCCAGTGTCCTGTGGTCTTTTATTATAAACCACGTACTTGGCAAAAAAAAAAAAAAAAAACGAACACCCGGACCAGGCGGACTGAAAGGGGTCCCATGTTTACACATGGGACCCCTTTCCCCGAATGCAGAGACCCCCCGTGACTCCTGTCACAGAAAGGTCTCTTCAGCCAATCAGGAAGCGCCACTTCGTGGCACTCTCCTGATTGGCTGTATGCGCGTCTGAGCTGGCATACAGCGCATCGCACAGCTCCCTCCATTAGTTTCAATGGTGGGAACTTTGCGGTCAGCGGTGGGGTTACCCGCGGTCAGCCGCTGACCGCGGGTGACCTCACCGCTGACCGCAAAGTTCCCACCATTGAAAGTAATGGAGGGAGCTGTGCAATGCGCGTCTGAGCTTAGACGCGCAGAGCCAATCAGGTGAGTGCCACGAAGTGGCCCTTCCTGATTGGCTGAAGAGACCTTTCTGTGACAGGAGTCACGGGGGGTCTCTGCATTCGGGGAAAGGGGTCCCATGTGTAAACATGGGACCCCTTTCAGTCCGCCTGGTCCGGGTGTTCGTTTTTTTTTTGTGCCAAGTACGTGGATTATAATCTGGACACTGGATCAGGTGAGTATAATTTTATTCACAGGTACCCCGGATCGTCTGCGACATTGGAGACGTGCCAGTCGGCGGGTCAACAGAGCTAAGTATGTGTGTGTCGGCAGGTGTGAAATAAAGTTTTACTTTCACGGTGTGTGTCTCCTGTTTTTATTTGGGTATTTTTTCCCCAGTAGTACTACAGGTACCAACGGGCCCATTTTTCTCCCGCATGCTGGTACTTGTGGTTCTCCAAGTACCAGCTTGCGGGGGAGGCTTGCTGGGACTTGTAGTACTACTGGAAAAAACAATATTCTTTCAATTTTCAAAAGGCTATCAGCCCCCCATCCGCAGCCCTTGGATGGGGAGGACAGCCTCGGGCTTCACCCCTGGCCCTTGGGTGGCTGGGGGGGACCCATCGATTGAAGGGGTCCCCACTCCTCCAGGGCACCCCGGCCAGGGGTGACTAGTTGCGTATTTAATGCCTCGGCCGCAGGGCGCTGTATAAAAGTGACCCCCGGCTGTGGCATTATCTACCCAGCTAGTGGAGCCCGATGCTGGTGTAAAAAATACGGGGGACCCCTACTCTTTTTGTCCCCCGTATTTTTGCACCAGCACCAGGCGCAGAGCCCGGAGCTGGTTTTAAAATATGGGGGATCCCCTGTCAGTTTTTCCCCCGGATTTTTAGAACCAGGACCGTCTCGAAGAGCCCGAGGCTGGTTATGCTTTGGAGGGGGGACCCCACGCAATATTTTTTCTGGTTTTTCCCCGTTTTTTTTTAAATCTAATCAAAATCCGTCAAATCGGCCGTTTTTCGACAGCGGGACTGTCGAATCCGTTTTTTATTGAATATGTTGAATTCCGGCACCCACTTGCCGGAATTCGACGGTCGAATTGTGTTGAATTAAAAAAACGGGTGAAAAATTGCCGCGATTCGCCGGCAATTGCATATACCCCTATGGCTGGAAAGGTGTGAGCTGGCCTTCCTGCAGCAAGTTGTAATCTCTAGCCAAGGCGGATTATAAAATCATACCCAGAGCTTTAAAGCAAGCTATAAAAGATTAACATATCAGCCCTGCTAGAATGGCTGAGAAACCCCACAGTGTAACCTGAGACTCACTCCACTCTGGTTTTGGGAGGGTTAAAGGAGTCCCAAATAGGTCGTGGGAAGGAAACTGACTCTGAAAATTTGTCATTATCATTAGGTGGTTCCAGTGAAAGTTTGGATTCTATAATGTTCCAGCATATGCCGAGAGGCCTCACTCAACCAGTGTTCTGTACTACAGGTAACAAGAACATTGGGGGTCATTCCGAGTTGTTCGCTCGTTATTTTTTTCTCGTAACGGAGCGATTAGTCGCTAATGCGCATGCGCAATGTCCGCAGTGCGACTGCGCCAAGTAAATTTGCTATGCAGTTAGGTATTTTACTCACGGCATTACAAGGTTTTTTCTTCGTTCTGGTGAACGTAATGTGATTGACAGGAAGTGGGTGTTTCTGGGCGGAAACTGGCCGTTTTATGGGTGTGTGCGAAAAAACGCTACCGTTTCTGGGAAAAACGCGGGAGTGGCTGGAGAAATGGAGGAGTGTCTGGGCGAACGCTGGGTGTGTTTGTGACGTCAAACCAGGAACGACAAGCACTGAACTGATTGCAGATGCCGAGTAAGTGTGGAGCTACTCAGAAACTGCTAAGAAGTGTCTATTCGCAATTCTGCTAATCTTTCGTTCACAATTTTGATAGGCTAAGATTCACTCCCAGTAGGCGGCGGCTTAGTGTGTGCAAAGCTGCTAAAAGCAGCTTGCGAGCGAACAACTCGGAATGACCCCCATTGTTTTTCTCCCTATTTTATTTCTTGAAATTGTAATTACTTGTGTGACTATTTAAACTGCTATATTCTTGAACCTTTTTTTTTCTGTAACTATAAACTTTGAAATTTTGACTTGGATTAGAAATTTTAATCTTAGTTCTGGATTCTGTATTTTTACACCCAAACCCAGAGAGGCTCATGTTATCTTATTTTTACTTATTAATAATTGTGTGGGAGGTGAGAGCAGGAGCTCACCCTGGACTTGACCCAAAAGGTACTTCAACTGGTGGCAGTTACCGCGTTGATTTGCCACATGCGCTGAGGTAATCAGTAAGGTGTCATGAGCAGCATTCCCAGATTTGCGTATCTGGAGAATCGCTGCGACTGGAATCATGACAGACTGGTGTGCAGCCGTGGGATAGTATCGCTTTTTTATTACTTAGAAAACTTAAGTGAATGAAATTCACTAGATACCAGAACTCAAAGCTTATATTAGTTAAAGTCACACAGTGACAACAATTTTTGTTCCCCATCCCTTGTTGTTTTTTTTTATTTGGCAAAAGATGGCTGCAAACTACAAGAAGGTGGTATGTTTCTAGCTCCCATAAATTAGGGCTAAATGCTTCCTTGAGCAGAGTTTGCCAACAATAATGTCCCTCATGGATCTTCTCAAGCTTTCTGTGTTTATGGCCGTCATCCTAAAGTCTGTCCTTTTGATAATCAAAAGTCTGTACCTGCAGGTGTTGATGGAATTTCTTTTCAATTTAAAAACATATGTGGAAGAAGTTTCATTTGGCCCTGTCTTAGGCAGTATTTTCCGCAAAACATTTTTTGACATTGAAGAACCTTCAATTTTAAGATGTTTTGCTGTTGACATATAATATGAAGTTGAAACCATCCACAAAACTGGGGCTTAAGTAAATTAGGCCATTTTCAGAATAGCTGTCAGATAAGCCACTTCTAAAGGCACTTATTTATAGGCAGAGACTAGATTATTGGGCATAAGGTGATTCCTACCAATATTCTGAATAGAGTCAATGTTTACTCCAATGGCTTGTGTTGAACTTTGCAATCCTTTTTATTAATAGCACAATTCTCTGAATGTCCTTTGGCTGACCCATCCTTAAAGCTCCTATCTCTTTTGTATGTCCAGTTCCCAGGGCTGACATACTGTAATGAAACCTTGTATTGGTATACTTGTAAGCAGACCTTCATTCCTATCTAGTTGTACCTCCTTCAAGAGTCTATAAAGTTATCTGCCTGGCAGCTAATACCCCTTCAGACTGAAATGCCTGGTTGTACCCAGGATTTTGTAGATGGCTTCAACCCGGATACGATCCAGCTGAGACCCCTTTCAGACTAGCAACAGTGCCCAGCTTATTGCCAAATCGACTACATCACTACTCACTTGTGCAGTATCGGGACTTGGAGATGAGATCATCTGCTGCTTGCCACTTTTTTCTAAGGGACTTGCTGAAAACTGGCCAAATTGATTAATTTATTAGATGGTATTTAAATAATTGTGCAAGGTAATTGTAATAATTAATGAAGCGGTAAGACCTAAGGCTGAGCATTACCATGTTTGCAATTTCTTTAAAAAAATTTTTTATGGAAATACATTTTGTGTGCACTCTGACATTGACACCGGTCAAATCTGAACACTGCTGTACTCCAGTATATGTACACTAGAGAGTAGTCCTGCTTATGTTTTTAGCAAACCATTATATTCTGTAAGTAATACATCTATTTTATTTACCATTTCCTACTGATGATCTGCCCTTGTCTATTGCAATAAAGATTTGCTGATCAGCTGCATGTAAGGAGGGATGGGAGGGGGCATACATAGATGGACAGACGAACAGACAGAGCACCATTGGCATTTCTGTAATGGGTGCGGTGCAAATGGGCCCCTGGGTCCAGTGCATGTGCATGTCATTAGTAATTAATAGCAGGAAATATTTATTTCTGAGTAATGGATGTTTGGAAAAAAAAAAAAAAAAGTTCTCATCTTTATACATTATATGTGTAAATATTACTATTCAAGTTTTTTTAACACTTCAACATGAACTTCTCAGACAGTACAACATGTTCTGATCTCAAGGGCCCTACACATTGAGCGATCCGCCGCCGAGCTGCCCGATGGCGGATACGGCCGATAGGCGACCCGGCAGCGAGGGACAGTGACGGGGGGAGTGAAGTTTCTTCACTCCCCCTGTCACCTGGCTCCATAGAAGTGCAGGCAAATATGGACGAGATCGTCCATATTGGCCTGCATGCACAGGCGACGGGGCACCAGCGATGAACGAGCGTGGGGCCGTGCATCATTCATCGCTGGTGCCTCCACACTCAAAGATATGAATGGTATCTCGTTCATTAATGAACGAGATCGTTCATATCTTTGAGTATTATCGCCCAGTGTGTAGGGCCTATCAGCTTCCTATTTATCGCAGTAACCTCAGCTCATCAATTAAATAAATCAGCTCAGGTTACTGTAGTACAAAAAAGTGAGAATTTTGGTAGCAGAGAATTTTAGCCAGATTAAATTAATAACATCTTTTATGTTGGGTTACTTGTATCTTATGTTTAGTGATCCTGTAAATAGAATGCATGGTGCATGTATTGTTTCAATTAACACTACACAAAACGTTGTGTTGGCACAGCTGTGCTACACACGTTTGTGTCATCTAATTAGAGATTTGGTCCTGTTATAACATTTCCGCCTGATAGTATAAGACAAGGCTGACTGACAATAGAGGTAATCTCTAATACTTCCTCCTAGGATGTTTCTCAGACACGTCTACCAAGAACTTCCCTGTTCAGCCTTGATAATAGATTTTGGAAGGAGTTTTTTTGTGTAAACAAACAGCATATATCTTGACGGGGGGACGATGACACAATCATATATAGACATCATACTGTTGACAGGTACATTATGTACACAACCAAAATATCGAAATGGATTGTATGTTGACCATCAATGTGTAGACAGTCAAAATGTTAACATACTGTGGATATGGACATAATGTAGACAATTAATATACAGGTTAATATGTCAACATGGGCACAATGTCGACAATTAAAATATAAATACGGTTACAATGAATTGCTGACATACAAAAAATAGACTTCTCAAAGACAAATCTGTAACCTTGCGCTTGAAGCAATTAGCAGCCAGATCTAGTAAAACATAGCACCACAACTTCTCAGTACAAACATTAAATAAACAAATATACTAAACCACAGTGCAAATTGCTCAGTCTGAGGTACATCCCAGGATCAACCCTTTGTTAATGGGTCTTGTATCTTGATCGTCCCAATTCATACATGTAAAAAAGAAAAAGGTATATATATACCATAACTCTGCGGATGATGTTCACATGCATGTGACATCACACTCACATTGGTTAAACTTCTACTTTTGCATGGATAGCTTTCTTTAACTTGAATTGTCTCCCCTTCTTTTCACTATCTCTCCTGTGTACTGGCACTTTAACCCTGTACTTATTTTTTATGGGTATTCATATCATGTTGGAAGGAGATGAAGCCCTAATAGTGAATTACCTTTGCATTAAATAGAAAATAAATACTTGTGGAAATTGAAGTATCCTGCCGGCTTCTGTGATCTGCTGCTGCATTCAAATACGCAGCATCGGATCACCATTCATGACCAACTGCCATCTGATTAACCCCCAGGTTTTCTGGAATGCTGGACATTACCATCCCTTCCCCTCCCCCAAACAGTTGCACCTGTCAATCATGCTGCAGCTCTGAGGGCACTGTGACTGTCACTGAAACAGAGATCTACAAGCCATTGGGTTTGGGTACATCTGTGAATCAGGCCTTCTGTGCGGTAACCATAATGGCGCATGCAAGAAAAAAAGCCATTTGTTTCCCCCAGCAACCTGAATGATAACCGTAACCAGATTTAAATTCCACATAATAATAGAATTCAGAGATCTTCGTTACACATATTTGCGCAAATGTGTGAATAAGCCCCAAAGCCGCATCAAGGCGTCTCTGTATATTTGGGGTCCCTAGCGCTATATCTAGGTGCAGGGTGTGGCACCCCAAAACACCAGCATAAGCCAGAAAGCCCAGTGAAAAAACTATAGTGTTAATAAATTAGTATTTAGGAAGCCGAAGCTATAGAGAAAGTGATACAAAAATGAAATGCAATTAAAATAGAGAAATAGTGTTAAAAAATTAATAAGTGAAAAGTGTTAATAGAATGTAAGGGTATGCCACACTAAGGCCATCCAGCTCAGCCAGTCCAGAGGCACCACACCTCACACCTCCATTACCCCAATCTGGGTCTAAGATTAACCAGCAAGGCGCCACATGATAATGGCTCCTTACTACAATAGTTCTAAGCTAAGAGCTACCTACCTTGGAGCAACCCCATAATGCTCCATATAGCATGTCAGGGCCTGCACCTCCTCCTAATGCAGGAACCTCTCTGCCTCTCACAACAAACATATATATTGGTAGATGCTCAATTAGCTTAGTGATATCATCAGTGGCGCAACTAGAAATTTTTCTCCCCCAAGCCAAAAAATTCTTCGGCGCCCCCCCCCCCCCCCCCCCCCATCCCCCATAATTGGTACTATTAAAGGGATAAATGTGCGCGCGCCTTCGGCGCGTGCTGCAAAATAGGGTGTGTGGCTTCGTTGGGATGGGCGTGGCTTCACATAAAGGGGCGTGGCATTGCAGGAAAAGACTACGTTATACCCCAGTTTTCCAACCTGCACGCCCAGACGTTAGCCACCACTGGAAAGAAAAATAATCCTGATTCACGCCCCTTACATTATTTGTAATTTTTCCTCCTTATAGTAATGCCCAGTATACATTATGCCACATACTGCAATGGCCCTTAGACATTATGCCACACACAATAATGCACATGACACAATATGCACACACCGTAATGCCCCCGACACATTATGACAGGAATCGCAATGCCCGTTATGCATTATGCTACACACTGCAATGCCCCTGATACATTATACCACATACCACAATGCCCGTGATATAGTATACAACACACCGTAATGCCTGACACATTATGACAGGAATCGCAATGCCCATTATACATTATGCTACACACTGCAATGCCCCTGATACATTATACCACATACCACATACCACAATGCCCGTGATATAGTATACAACACACCGTAATGCCTGACACATACCGCAATGCCCGTTATACCCTATGCTACACACCGCAATGCCCGTTATACATTATGCCACACTGCAATGACCCTGAGACATTATACCACATACCACAATGCCCGTGATACAGTATGCCACACACCGTAATGCCTGTGACACATTATGACACACACCGCAATGTCCGTGATACATTATGCCACACACCGTAATGCCCATTACACATTAAGTCCTACAGTAAGGCTTCTAATTACTTTTAAATTACCTGCTCGTTGCCAGGGGTTTTCATGCTCAGGGTGTCATGCTCGTTGCCAGGGGTTTCATGCACTGGGTGTCATGCTCGTTGCCAGGTGTTTCATGCACTGGGTGTCATGCTCGTTGCCAGGGGTTTCATGCACTGGGTGTCATGCTCGTTGCTAGGGGGTAGTGCTTGTTGCTAGGGCTGTGCTCCCAGTGCCACATATGTCCCCAGTGCCAGATATTACCCCATGGTGCCAGGTACTCACATGACCCCAGTGCACAATATAGCCCCCCCCCCTATGTGCCAGGTACACATATACCCCCCCAGTGCCACATATGCCCCCAGTGCCAGATATTCCCCCTCAGTGCCACATATGCCCCCAGTGCCAGATACCCCCCCCCCAGTGCCACATATGCCCCCAGTGCCAGATATTCCCCCCCCAGTGCCAGCTATGCTCCCAGTGCCAGATTCCCCCCCCCCAGTGCCACATATGCCCCCAGTGCCAGATATTCCCCCCAGTGCCACATATGCCCCCAGTGCCAGATATTACCCCCCCAGTGCCAGATATGCTCCCAGTGCCAGATCCCCCCCCCAGTGCCACATATGCCCCCAGTGCCAGATTTTCCCCCCCAGTGCCATGTATGCCCCCTCCCCCGCCGCCGCTGCTGCTCCCCCGCTGGTTTGTGTTGGAGGGACACGGAGGGCACAGCGTGCGCCTCTCCTGTGTCCCTCCTGCATCATCTCCGGCGGCCGTGGGTCTAATAAACGAAGTGCCGTTCGTGAGCTCTGATTGGCTCACGAACCGGCACTTCTTCTATTAGACCCGTGGCCACCGGAGCTGATGCAGGAGGGACACAGGAGAGGCGCACGCTGTGCCCTCCGTGTCCCTCCAACACGGCAGGGAGGGTTAGTAGGAGCAGATTGACATGCGGACGCTCGTCCGCATGTCAATCTGTGCTAAATCAGTGGCGCCCCCGCAGCCCCTCGCCCCCAAGCTACCGCGAGGGCTGCGGGGGCAGTAGTTACGCCACTGGATATCATTCAGGTGCTCGAAAGGGACTCGAGCACCTGAATGATATCACTAAGCTAATTGAGCATCTACCAATATATATGTATAATGGCGCATGCGCATTGTGGTCTGGAGGCATGCTCGGGAGAAACCATTGGACAGTTGCACATGATGGCTTACCTGCATCCACCTCTTAATCACCCGCACTGCAGTTTAACCTGCAGTGAAAATATAGGCATGTCGACAGGCAGTGCCAGATTAAGGTCCACATGGGCCTGGAGCTGAAATTTAGGAAGGGCCTATTGTGTACCTTGGCAGGAGGTGTGACAAGCGCTGCGGTGGTGTGATTAGTGATGTGGGGATGTGACCAGTGTGGTGTGGGTGTGATCTAAATAGGGAATGTGGCATGTGGCATGGGTGTGGCTATCTCGATGGAGGTCAAAGCTAGTGCCTACCTTCAACCACTTAATAGTGGCGCTATAACAAGAAAAAGTTTGTGACCACCATATACAGTTATACAGAGAATCAGTGACCACCATATAATACACAGCATCAGTGACCACCATATATACAGAGAGCATCTCCGTGACCAGCATTTAATACAGGGAGCATCGCAGTGACCGCCATATGATACAGAGAGCTGTATCAACATGCGAAAAAGGTGAAAAGGGGAGAAACGATGGTGCAAAACAGAGCAGGTGTGGACAGATTAGAAAAGATGGGGGCAATACAGAGGAGATAGGGAAAGGGGAGCAGAGATAGTGGCAAAACAGAGCAAACAGGCAACTGAGGGCTCATGGGACACAGTTAATGATACAGATACCTATTGAAACAGACACCACTTACTGACACAGACATCTCTTACTGACACAGGCACAAGTCCATACAGACACCCCTTACTGACAAAAATACAGACCCACTTACTGACACAGACACTTACTGAAATCAGTGATGTCGAGAGAGGGGGGAAGAGGGTATAAATTACTCGGGCCCAGGTCTGTTGGAGGTACCCTGTGAGGGTCCAGTAGGGGCCCAGGCCCCTCCCCCTTACCTAGCAGCTGCACACTACTTACTGACAGATACCACTTACTGGCACACACATACTTGCTAACACCCCCCCTTACTGACACAGATAACATTTACTGATACAGATACCCCTTACTGACACACACAACACAGATACCGCTTACTAACACAGATAATCTAACTGCCTCAGACATCACTTACTGACAGACACTATTAACGGACACACACAACACAAACTTACTGACACAGTCACCACTAATACCCCTTTCACACCGCACAAATAATCCGGTATCGACCCGGCATATTGCCGGGTCGACACGGGTCGGCGTGCGGTGTGAAAGGGGCATAGCCTAAATCGCGGGTCGCCTGACCTGGCAATTCAACCCGGGAATAAAGCAGTGTTATACCCGGGTTGAATACCGGGACAGTGGCTGTGTAAACGGGCTCCCGGGTCGATGCGTCCCGGGAGCCGTTTACTACAGCAGGGAGAGGCGGTGCGGAGATGATCTCATCTCCCAGCACCGGCTCCGCCCTCCCGCTTTTATGGTAACCCGCTCAGTATATTGCCAGGTTGGGGAAGCCTGCAGCAGCTGCCAATGCCGGATCCCACCCGGGAAGGACCCGTTTCCAATTCCCGAGTGGGATCCGGCATTGGCAGTGTGAAATGGGTATTACTAATAGACATTACTTACTGACACATGCGCACAACACAGATAAACTTACTGACACAGACACTACTTACTGACACACTCAGACACAATACAATACATACTGACACAGAAACAACTTACAAAAAGACACTACTTACCGACACACACATAGACACCACTTACTGACACACACTACTTACTGACACACACACACAATGCAAAACCTACTGACACAAACACCACTTATTGACAGACACTACTTACTGACAAACACAATGCAAAATGTACTGATATAGACACCACTTACTGACAAATACTACATACTGACACACACACAACACAAAACCTACTGACAAAGGCACCACTTACTGACAGACACTACTTACTGACACACACACAATGAAAAACGTACTGACAGACACTACTTACTGAAACACACAACACAAAACTTACTGACAGACACTACTTACTGACACACACACACGCACGCACACAACACGCAAAACGTACTCACACACAGACATCATTTACAGAGGAGGAGAGGAGACCTCAGGGACTCTTCGAAAAGACAGCTCTCCTAATAGACAGCAGCCTTTCCCCAGACCCTTCCCCTCTTTCATGAGGCATTTTCCTGTTGGGGAGCTGCAGACGGTAAGCATAAGCATGTATTTTGGATGGCAAGGGTGCGGAGCCTCGGGTTATATGGGGGTGGAGCTTTGGGTGGCCCCAGGGGCGGAGCCTCAGATGGATACAGGAAAGGAAAGGCAAGTTTAATTTAGTCCGTGTCCGTGGTGGGGTGAATGAGGTGAGTGCGCTGCTGTGTGTGATGACAGGAATTTTTTTTTCCTGGCAGCACTGGCAGCCTGCCCTGCAGGGAACTCTGTGGCCCTATTTTCAATGGGGGGCTTGGAGCTGCAGCTCTATCTGCCCCATTGTTAAACCGGCCCTGTCGACAGGGGATCCAGTCACGACCCGTTGACAGACATTTTAACTGTCAATATTTTGACCATATAAAAATATAGACATGGTCAAAATGTCGACATTGAAAATATAGACTTACTTATAAATTGACTGTCGACATTTTAACTGTGTCTACAATTTAACAGTCAACCTAATGACTCTGTCAACCTCATGTCCATGTTGACCCTTTTGTTTTCTACATTGTCAGTCAACATTTTAATTGTCTACATTTTCATTGTCTATATTTTGACTACATCCCCTTGAAATTGGCATTATGGGATTTATACTGTATGTTTTTATCTGTCTTGGCATTATTGGCATTATGGGATTTGTTCTGTATGTCTTTGTTGGAAAATGTCCATTATTATATTTGTTCAGAATTCCTGTAACTTGGTGTGCTTACTTCTTGGTTTAAATGCTATTCAAACACTTTTTCAGTTTTAATATATTTTCTAATATCATAAACTGGATAAAGATATAGCCTAACAATATACTTAATTTCTTTCAGGGCATATGTAGTAAAATACATTTGCAGAATGTCCTACAAAACACCCATTTGGAGGAATATCTGCAAATTTCAAGCATTCCCAGAAGGTATCTAGGAGGAGACCATGAATATTGGACGTATCTGCTGTAGTCCCTTGTTTTTTATCACAAAAGCAGTCCTCATAGGTTTCTTAAGCAGCTGCTGTATTGAAAGATCTACCAAGCTTGACCCCTGTACTTAACACCATATTCAGATGGCATTAGCTTATAGTAACTTACAGTATGAGCTGCTGTAACACTTTTTTTGTTTTTTTATGTAGATGGATCCTCAAGATCTCTTTCCATCAGCCACCCTTGACACATGCAATAAAAAGATTTTATTTTGCAAGATAAGACACTTAAGCATGTTTCAGGGGATGGAGAGTGCATTGCATAGGGGCTACCCAGGGCCGGCTCCAGGCACGTTCCAATAGAGTGGTCGAAGAGGGTGCCACACTTAATGGACACCGCTAACTCTCGCCGCCATATTGGAGCCTTCCCTGTAGCCAGGTCCCTGCAGCAGTGTCCGTCCCGCAGCCCGCCTCCCACTGTATCCCACAGCCCCCATGTAATGCGGCACCGGCCCGTGAGCCAATCAGCATGCAGACCGGCAGCTAAGGCTCCTGATTGGCTGCTGGACCGCGAGCTCTGATTGGCTCGCGGAGCGGCGCCTAATTGGAGCTAGATGCCGCCGCTGCCTGCTGGAGACTGAGGGGCAAGAGAGGCGTACGCTGCGCTCTCCTCCCTACGCTCAAGAACAGTCCGCAGCACGGTGACCGGTGAGCAGCACTTAGGGAGGGGAGGGGGCACTGTGGGGACATGTGTATTTGGCATTGGCAGCATATCTGGCACTCTGGGGACATGTGTATCTGGCATTGGGGGCATATCTGTCACTGTGGGGACATGTCTATCTGGCATTGCGGGCATATCTGGCACTGTGGAGACATGTGTATATGGCACTGGGGGCATATCTGGCACTCTGGGGACATGTGTATCTGACACTGGGGGCATATCTAGCACTCTGGGGACATGTGTATATGGCACTGGGGGTATATCTGTCACTGTGGGGACATGTCTATCTGGCATTGTGGGCATATCTGGCACTGTGGAGACATGTGTATATGGCACTGAGGGCATATCTGGCACTCTGGGGATATGTGTATCTGGCACTGGAGGCATATCTAGCACTCTGGGGACATGTGTATGTGGCATTGCGGGCATATCTGGCACTGTGGGGACATGTGTATCTGGCACTGTGGGGCATATATGTTTCTTGGAGCGTGGGGACATGTGTATCTGGCATTGCAGGGGGCATATCATGTGTATCTGGCACTGCTGGAAGGCATATCATGTGTATTTAGCATTGCTGGAGGGCATATCATGTGTATCAGGCACTGGGGGGCATATCATCTGTATCAGGCACTGCTGGGGGGCATATAATGTGTTTCAGGCACTGCTGAGGGGCATATCATGTGTATCCGGCACCGCTATGGGGCATATCATGTGTATCTGGCACTGCTGAGGGGCATATCATGTGTATCTGGCACTGCTGAGGGGCATATCACGTGTATCTGGCACTGCTGGGGGGCATATCATGTGTATCTGGCAATGCTGGGGGGGGGCATAGCATGTGTATCTGGCACTGCTGTGGGGCATATCATGTCTATCTGGCACTGCTGGGGGGCATACCATGTGTATTTGGCACTGCTGGGGGGCATATCATGTGTATCTGGCACTGCTGTGGGGCATATCATGTCTATCTGGCACTGCTGGAGGGCATATCATGTGTATCTGGCACTGCTGGAGGGCATATCATGTGTATCTGGCACTGTTGGGGGGGGCATATCATGTCTGTCTGGCACTGCTGGGGTCATATCATGTCTATCTGGCACTGCTGGGGGCATATCATGTCTATCTGGCACTGCTGGGGGGCATAGCATGTCTATCTGGCTGGGGGACATATCATGTCTATCTGGCACTGCACTACTGGGGTCATTATGTGTATCGGACACTATACTGGGGACATTATGTATATTGGACACTATACTGGAGACATTACGTGTAAGGAACACTACTGTGGCTGTTATGTGTAAGGCTGCTAGTTGTGTGTGTAGAGGGGGTGTCTAAATATATTTATTCATAGTTTGATAATATGAAGTTGTGAGGCCACGCCCACTTTTCCAGGAGCGCACGCACCTTCGGCGCACGCATGGAGGGGGACGATTCAAAATTTTCTCGCTCAGGGTGCTAGGAGGCCTGGAGCTGGCCCTGGGGCTACCACAGTCTTAATGACCCTTTACCCTGTTAGGACTCTATACTGGGGTTCTTTCTTTGGCAGGATGCACAATATGTTTAACTATCTATTCAGTGCTTATCATACTACACATGTTTTAGTCACCAGTATATGTTTTAGCTTCTTGTATAATTTATCTCACACATTGTAACCTTTGTAATGTACCCAAGATGGCTGCATCACCTGGTACACTCATGGGTGGGATGAAAAATACTTGGAACTGATGGTTATGTTAGAGTTCTGCATCTAGATTTAGTACACTGCAACTCCTCCATTTTGTGTCATCTATTCTAGGAATTGCCTATTCCATCCAGGGTAACCTATGTAGTGCATCTAAAATGGCTGCTGTTACGATACACCAGAGCTGATTCACATAAGACTCTTAAAGACACTACTAATGAGGTCTTCAACCACTGACAGTCACCTGCTGTTCCCATAGAGCTAGTATGCTCACTGGTACTTAGGTGACCACCTCAATTTATACTCAGAACAGTAAGAGCTTATGTGATCAGTCTGGTGACCACATGTTATGCACACCAGTGCCAGCAGGAATGTATTGGTGTCTGAACGGTGAGGGATGCAAAACAAATGAACTCACAGACAGACTGGGGAATATGACATTACATACACAGAAGGTGATAGGGTAACAAAATAAACACAAAATGAACAGAGAAGCCCAAAGGCTAAGAAACTGGGTGTCTCCCTAGTATTAGGAATGCTCAGATGGAAAGAAGCGAGATGTAGTGATTTAATACGTAGAGAGACCGAAATGCTGTTGCTAAGGGCAACAGCAAAAACCCTAAAGGGTTACCAACAGGTGTGGCAGTAAACTCCTTGGTCAGAGATGGAATAATAGACACAAGGAGAGTCTTCACAATCCTAGTCCTCACTTGCAGTGCACTGGTTCAGCTTACTGCCACTAAACTGACACATGAACACCTTGCACAGTGAGAAAGGATTTTGGCAGGCAAGTCTGAGAATACAGCCGCAAACTTGCTAGGTTCACAGAGTAGCAAAAGAACCCCAGCAGGTTAAACGACTGACTCCAGTCTTACTGCTAGGTCTGGATTGGCAGAGTGTAATACCAAATCCCAAGGCCTATTTGCAGTAAGCAACAAACAAATACAAAGTTTACACAGTACTAGCTAGCTATCAGGAACTGTCTAACCAACAAAGATTCAGCAGCATCTGCCTAACCTGAGAAGAGGGTTTATATAGCAGGTGCTGTCCACGCCCCACTCAGACCTCACAGACTGTGAGCACAAAAACCAGCACCGGATCCCCTGCCGTGCACAGAGCCTGTAACCACTGCACAGCAAAAGACCCGAACCGGAGTATCAGCTACGCTCAGGTTACTCCGCTAGCACTTGTCTCCCGGTTGCCATGACGACGTGGCAGCACAGAGCAGGAGACCCTAACAGTACCTCCCCTCCGACGAGGGGTCAAAGAACCCCTACCACCGGGTTTATCGGGGAACTGCGAGAAGAAAGAGCGTAACAGTCTGGGGGCATGAAGATCACAACTGCGCACCCACGACCGCTCCTCCGGGCCATACCCCTTCCAGTGCACCAAAAATGACAGCCGACCCCGAACCATCTTGGAGTCAAGAATCCTTTCAACAACAAACTCCCTCTGGCCACGTATCAGAAGAGGGGAAGGTCTTCCACTGGAAGAAGGATTACTAATCGCCCGTTTTAAAAGGGAACAATGAAATTTTTTATTGATACCCAAAGAACGGGGTAGATCTAACTGAAATGCCACCGGATTGATAACCCTAGTGATCTTATAAGGACCGATGAACCGGGGGCCTAACTTATGAGATGGCTGTCTCAACTTCAAATTCTTGGTAGACAACCAGAAGAAGTCTCCTAATTTGAAGCTGCAGGGTCTTTTCAGCTTATCAAAAATCCTTTTGGTCACTAATGACACAGACACAAGGGCTTTCTTCACTTTCCTCCAAATACCTCTAAGGACCGAAACCACAGAGGAACCACCAGGCGTGGAGTCCAGGGGGTCAAAAGAATTGGCCTTAGGATGATGCCCATACACACAAAGGAAGGGAGAGATCCCTGTAGCAGAGTGAGCCGCGTTGTTATAGGCAAACTCCGCCATGGACAGATGAGCCACCCAGTCAGTCTGACACTTGGAGACATAACACCTGAGGAACTGCTCCAAGGACTGGTTCACCCTTTCAGTCTGCCCATTAGACTGCGGATGGTAGCCTGACGACAAGCTGACAGAAATCTGGAGATCGGAACAAAATGCCCTCCAGAATTTGGCCACAAACTGGGATCCGCGGTCAGAGACCACATCAAGTGGCAACCCGTGGAGGCGCACAACATGCAGCATAAATAATTCAGACAGGCGTCTGGCCGATGGCAGCCCAAGCAATGGAACGAAGTGCGCCATCTTCGAAAACCTGTCAACGACAACCCAGATGGCTGTCATCCCCGAGGATTTGGGCAAGTCCACCACAAAATCCATTGAAATGTGGGTCCATGGCTTAGATGGGATAGAGAGTGGATGTAATGGGCCAACAGGAACCCCTCTAGGAGTCTTATTTCGGGCACAGATGTCACATGCCCGAACCCACTGATCCACATCCTTAGCCACCGAGGGCCACCACACCGCCCTAGATAGCAACTCCCGAGTTCTGGCAATACCCGGGTGACCTGTCGACTTCTTGGCATGGAGTTCCAGGAACACTCGCTGTCTTAACCTAGGAGGCACAAACAAAAGACCTACCGGAAGGTCTGGAGGAGCCTGCTCCTGTGCTCTAAGGACTAATGACAAGAGGTCCTGGGTAATGCCCACTTTAATACATGATGGGGACACAATGGGCAATGGCTCCTCGGTGGTCTCCTGGATTGGAGCAAAACTCCGCGAGAGCGCATCAGCCTTGATGTTTTTTGACCCAGGGCGATATGTTATCAAAAAATTAAAGCGAGCAAAAAACAAAGCCCATCGTGCCTGCCTGGCATTGAGGCGCTTCGCTGACTCTAAATATGCCAAATTCTTATGGTCGGTGAGAATTGAGACCACAAACTTAGCCCCCTCAAGCCAGTGTCTCCACTCCTCGAGTGCATCCTTAATAGCCAACAATTCCCGGTTACCCACGTCATAATTCATCTCGGCAGGCGAAAATTTACGGGAAAAGTAAGCACAGGGATGAAGGCGATTATCAGACACCCCCATCTGAGAGAGCACTGCCCCAATACCCATCTCAGAGGCATCCACCTCCACCACAAAAGGACGCTCTGGATCTGGGTGTCGCAGCACCTTGGCCGAGACAAATGCCCTTTTGAGACGGGCAAAAGCCGCTTTGGCCTCACAAGACCAGTGAGCAACATCCGCCCCTTTCTTAGTGAGTACCACCAAGGGCGCCACTATAGACGAAAATCCAGCGATAAATCGTCTATAAAAATTCGCAAAGCCCAGAAAACGCTGAAGCGCCTTCAAACTAGTGGGTTGCACCCAATCCAGGACTGCCTGTACCTTGGAACCCTCCATTTGGAAACCTTCTGGGGAGATAATATATCCTAGAAATGCGATTTGCTGAACTTCAAATTCGCACTTCTCCAGCTTCGCCCCCAGCCGGTGGTCTCTGAGTTTCTGGAGGACTAAGCGTACATGCTTCCGATGTTCCTCCAGGGAATGGGAGAAGATTAGGATGTCATCTAAGTATACAACTAAGAATCTATCCAAATATTCCCTGTGCACATCGTTCATGAAGTCCTGGAAGACTGCCGGGGCATTACAGAGCCCAAAAGGCATCACCAAATATTCATAATGCCCTGAGTGGGTATTAAAGGCAGTCTTCCATTCATCCCCCTCTTTTATTCGGATTAGATTGTACGCACCGCGTAGGTCAATCTTAGAAAAAATGGTGGCAGTACGAAGCTGGTCAAACAAGACCGAAATGAGAGGTAGTGGGTATGAGTTTTTAATCGTGATACGGTTCAATTCCCTGAAGTCGATGCAGGGTCGCAACGAACCGTCCTTTTTACCCACGAAGAAGAACCTCGACCCAACTGGAGACTGTGAAGGTCTGATAAATCCCTTAGCCAAGTTCTCCTGAATGTACTCTGCCATAGCCTGAGTCTCAGGAGGTGACAGGGAGTACAACCTGTTCTTGGGAAGCTTAGCATTCGGCAACAAATCAATGGCACAGTCATAGGGGCGATGGGGAGGTAGTACCTCTGCAACTCTTTTGGAGAACACGTCCACAAAATCTGCATAACATCCTGGCAATCCTGGCAAACTTAGCTGCGAAAGCCTGACTGGAAGGCTCAAGCAACTCCTGAAACAATCAGTACCCCAACTAAGAATCTCCCCAGAGACCCAGTCAAATTGAGGATTGTGGGCCCTTAACCAGGGTAACCCCAACACCAATGGGGCAAAAGTACAGACAGTCACATAAAAGGACAATTTTTCAGAGTGTGTGGCTCCAATAAACAAAGAAATCTGGCTAGTGCAAGAGGTAATTTTACCCTGGGATAATGGTTCCCCGTTTAACCCACAAATCTAAATTTCCGATGCCAAGGGTACTAAGGGAACAGAGTGTTTCAGGGCGAATTGGCGGTCCATAAAAACCCCGTCGGCCCCACTGTCCACAAAGGCCTCCGTCTTGACAGTTTGACCGAGGATCTTCAAGGTCACCGGAATGATAAAAGTCTTCTTGGGAAATTCTGACTTCTGGCCTGACAGGATATTTCCCATCACCCTCAGGCCCTGAAGTTTTCCGGCTTTTCTGGGCATGATACTACCACATGACCTTTATTCCCACAGTACAAACACAACCCCTGCTGTCTCCTCCGCGTCTTCTCACGCGAGGAGAGGCGGGTAGCCCCAATCTGCATAGGCTCCTCAGAAAATTCCTCAGAGTCTGAGGTTCCCTTGGGAAGGAAGGAAATCTCAGTCTCCCTTTCAAGCCTACGCTCTCTCAGCCGTCTATCCACCCAGATGGATAACTGCATGAGCTGATCCAAGCTATCAGGCAAGGGATATTGTACCAGTTGGTCCTTTATCTGGTTAGAAAGACCTCTTCGGTACTGGTGTCTCAGGGCTGGGTCATTCCACTGGGTATCATGGGCCAACCTCCGAAACTCCGTACAGTAAACCTCAACTGGCCTGCGCCCTTGCTTAAGGATCGAAATCTGAGCCTCGGCTGAGGCCGTCTTGTCAGGGTCATCATACAACATGCCCAGTGCCGTAAAAAAAGCATCAACACTTTTAAGCGACGGACAGTCAGGCTGCAACCCATATGCCCAGACCTGTGGGTCTCCTTGTAGCAAGGAAATCACTATGCCCACCCGCTGAATCTCCGACCCAGAAGACTGAGGCCTAAGCTGGAAATATAGCTTGCAGCTCTCCTTGAAACAAAAGAACTGCGAGCGATCTCCAGAAAAACGATCCGGGAGATTTACTTTCGGCTCCTTAACCCCTGAAGGTACTGCTGCTGCGGGAGCTCCACCAGCAGCCTGCGAGGTGTGCATTTTAATGGACAAATCATTAAATTATCGAGTCAGGACCTGCACCTGATCGACCACCTGTTGCAAAGTATTTTGAGGGGTATGCTCCATATTACCACAAAATTTCAACAGGAGTATTAGGCTGCTGAATATGTTATGCACACCAGTGCCAGCAGGAATGTACTGGTGTCTGAACGGTGAGGGATGCAAAACAAATGAACTCACAGACAGACTGGGGAATATGACATTACATACACAGAAGGTGATAGGGTAACAAAATAAACACAAAATGAACAGAGAAGCCCAAAGGCTAAGAAACTGGGTGTCTCCCTAGTATTAGGAATGCTCAGATGGAAAGAAGCGAGATGTAGTGATTTAATACGTAGAGAACCCGAAATGCTGTTGCTAAGGGCAACAGCAAAAACCCTAAAGGGTTACCAACGGGTGTGGCAGTAAACTCCTTGGTCAGAGATGGAATAATAGACACAAGGAGAGTCTTCACAATCCTAGTCCTCACTTGCAGTGCACTGGTTCAGCTTACTGCCACTAAACTGACACCTGAACACCTTGCACAGTGAGAAAGGATTTTGGCAGGCAAGTCTGAGAATACAGCCGCAAACTTGCTAGGTTCACAGAGTAGCAAAAGAACCCCAGCAGGTTAAACAACTGACTCCAGTCTTACTGCTAGGTCTGGATTGGCAGAGTGTAATACCAAATCCCAAGGCCTATTTGCAGTAAGCAACAAACAAATACAAAGTTTACACAGTACTAGCTAGCTATCAGGAACTGACTAACCAACAAAGATTCAGCAGCATCTGCCTAACCTGAGAAGAGGGTTTATATAGCAGGTGCTGTCCACGCCCCACTCAGACCTCACAGACTGTGAGCACAAAAACCAGCACCGGATCCCCTGCCGTGCACAGAGCCTGTAACCACTGCACAGCAAAAGACCCGAACCGGAGTATCAGCTACGCTCAGGTTACTCCGCTAGCACTTGTCTCCCGGTTGCCATGACGACGTGGCAGCACAGAGCAGGAGACCCTAACACCACATGATACAGAATACAAAGCTAGAGTGGCAAAGTTCCACCAGTTCAGAGTGCTGGCTGAAATGGTAGCTATACTAGCAATACAAGATACGACTGAAGAGTTACAGCTCCAGCCGTACAGGATTCTGGCAGATACTAGAGAACCCAGAAATTCAGGATATGACTAAAAGGTTGTGGCTCCAGCTGTGCAAGGTTCTGACAGATATTTAGAGCAGGCCAGGAATACTGGATAAGGCTGAGAGGTTACAGCTCCAGCCATGCAGGATATTGGCAAATATTAATGCAGGCCATGAATGCAGGATAAGGCTGAGAGATTGGGTCTCCAGCTGTGCAGGGTACTTGCAGATATTAAGGCATGCCAGAAATGCAGGATTAGGATGAGAGGTTACAGCTCCAGTCATGCAGGGTATTGGCAAATATTAAGGCAGGCCAGTAATGCAGGATTAGGTTGAGAGGATGCAGTTCCAGCAATGCAGGGTACTGGCAGACATTAAGGCAGGTAAGGAATGAAGGATATTTGCAAAAACCAACAGGAATACCAACAGGAATTAACCTTCTGGAACCAGGAACAGAGGATGAGGGTTTCACATTGCAGGCATGAACTATAACCAGCAAGTTCTGGCAGGGCTGAATGGAAAACATTGAGAAGAACAGCCAATCCGGAGGCCAGCTCTGCCAAGCCCCATTAATTATAATTCCTTGCAGCTGAAGTGCTGCATGTTCAGCAAGGCAACCCTATAAACCCCTATGGCAGCTAGGCGTCTCCATTGCCTAGCGATCAGCGGGTAGCTGCTGGCTGTAGGTATCATAATGTCCCAGTTGCCTAGCAACTGCCGGGACTTGCAGGGAAGTAGAGCTGTGGAGGCTTATAACAGCTGCCTCCCCTGCAGAGCCGGCCTTAGGTATAGGCAAACTAGGCAAATGCCTAGGGCATTTGGTATGCTTAGGGGCACCAGCAGCTTCTGCTGATTAAAATGATATGCGGCATGCCTATGTTCTGTGTGTGACTGTGACTGTATCTGCATACGTAATGCTACGTTGCAGTGTATTCCTGGAAATCACTGTAATGTAGCATTTCATATGCAGATACAGCCGCAGTCACACACAGAATATAGGCATGCCGCATATCATTTTAATCAGCAGAAGCTGCTTGTGTGTCCTAGCCACATAATAATGCAAATAAGATGCATTTTCCTAAACAAAAGGCGCCCGACGTTAGCAGAGCTGCCATCTGACTCATGCCAGGCATCTCCTGCAGAACTAGCGGCGGTGCTAGGGGGCACCAGCCAAAATCTTGCCTAGGGCATCATATTGGTTAGGGCCGGCTCTGCTCCCCTGGTATCTTTCATGGGTGGGTTGTGTAACCTGTGGAATTTATTACCCAAAATGGCTGCACCAGCCCTGCATACACTAAATTCGTTGTTTTTCAGTTTGCTTTAATTTTCCTGTAAAACTAAACCTCTGTGCTATGCTTTTGATGCTTATAAAGCAACTATGGGGGATATTAAATTACCTGCAGTACATTACTGCGGGTAATGATATTGCCTGGGGCTATCCTATTAGACATGATAAGCCAGCATGAGCTACGGCTTATCTGTGTTTTTGTGTTACTGCACCGGGTGACGGCACCTGACAGCTTCTGGAACAGACAGGGTAGCACTGCACCTCTGGCTTCGCAGTCACATGACCACTCCTTCATCATTTGATCGCCGCCAGGGGCGGGGGAAGAGGAAGGATGGGTGTCACAGTGCTGAGTGCTGGCTTCTGGGTGCCCTCACTGCAGTCCCAGCCTTGCTATGGCAGGCAAGGGACACTGACGGGTCATGCTGCTTATCAGGGATTTAGTTTTACCTGCCTCGGGCAAGCAAAACCAAATTCCCATAAACAGACCCATTTTCAAGTGAAAAAGGGGTAGTTTCTCACAAAAACACACAGGTCTCTATATAAATAAAATTATTATTATTATTATTTTTAAACAATTTATTTTATTTTATGCTATTATAAAAAATGATACATGACTGCAACAGGAAGTCAACAATAAAATTAGTGCACAAGTTGTAAAGTACATACAGTCATAGAAAGCAGCAGTTGAAAAACTGAACAATACAACAACACGCTAATATAGTAAGATGTATTAAGTTATGTTGCGTTGGTTATATAGTGCAGCAAAAAGAGAGGCTGGAAAAACAATAAACATTCTCAAGAAACAACAATTATAATAAAAAGAGCAAAGAAAAGAAAGGATGAGAGGAGAAGGGAAACACAAAGAGGAAAAAATCTGAATAAAACCTAGAAGGAAGAAGCCAGTAATATGAAGGAGGGGTTAGGGGTGGGGTGGGAGGTAGTGATGGGAGTAGGAAAGGGGTAAAGAGGGGATGCCAGGCAAAGGAGAGGAGTGAAAGGTGTACCATGGAGTCCAGACCTGATGGTACGTGGGTACAATATTGTTGAGAAGGGAGGTGATATATTCCATGAGGAAACGTACCACAATCTATTAGTTAGAGCACTCTTGGTTAGAGGTATGGGGGATTTCCATGATTTGGCAATTAGAAGCTTAGAAGCGTTGGACATATGAAAGATCAGTTTGTTTTCTGATTTTGACACAGAATGAAGGGGTATGTGGAGAAGGAATACCGCTGGGTTCACAGGCACAGAACAGGAGGTGACATTAGCCATAAGGGTTACTGCTATGTTCCAGAATTGTTGGTTCACTGGGCATTCCAACCAAATGTGGAAAAAGGTGCCTACCATGCCACAGCCTTGCCAGTGTTGGGCTGAGGAGTGTGGGTATATACAATGTAGTTTATCAGGGGTCAAGTACTAACGGGTGTATACCTTGTAGGCCATTTCCCTAATGCCGACATTAATGGAGGCTTTAGCGAACTGGTGCCGGATGTGAGACCATTTCTCTTAGTCAAGTTGTATTCCAAGGTCACCTTCCCAGGCTGTTTCAAAAGATTCTTTGTGGGGGGTTTTGGGGGACAAAATAGAATGGTATAGTACAGAAATAGCACCTCTGCAATCTACCGAGTACAGACATTGACGTTCAAAAAGTGAGGGTTTGCGAAAGTTTCTGAATTGACATTGAGTGTGGACAAAGTGGTGGATCTACAGGTAAGGGTAGTGCAGCGCAGCGGGGAGGTTGTAGCGGTCTTGAAAATCAGCAAAATATTATTATTATTATTATTATTATTATTACTTTTACAGTACTGTATGTTACAATTAATTGTATTATTACAATATAAAGCTACAAAATGTAGATATTGAAAATATGTAAGTTTTTGACTAATACATACTGTAGATTTAGGAGCAGTGTTCTACAGAGGAAAGAGAGGTATTTAGCTGATAAACCAAAGGAAGTCCTGTCAGTTTGGGAGGGGGAGGAGGAGACTAAGGTATAAATCCAACCAAATAACTGAGCGCTGATCCCGTGTCGTAAACTACCTTTCCACTTTGCTGCTATTTATAAGGGATACTCAGTCCTATAGTAGGGATGCAGTTATGTGACCAGCGGTCAGGAGTTAGATGGTCACAGCACCTGCATCCCACCCACATGAAATCCCGACAATCGACTAGCAGGGACTGGTGAGCACAGCGAACTAGCAAGGGGCTTCGTTACGCCCCCCCCCCCCCCCTCTCGCCGGCATCCCGCTGCCAGGATCCCACGGTCGGTATACTGACCGCTGGGATTCCCAGCGCCACTCCAGCATACCCAACCCCTTTACTATATAGCAAGAAAAAAGAAAGATAACAAGCCTTGCTGTTGGACTAGGATATTTAATACTGCACATAAAATAAGCACTGTCACAATAATTTGAATACAGTTACATCGCCCGGTATATTTAAGGAAAACAAAACACACACATTATAATAACATTGTTTCTATATATGGATGGGAAACTGGAGGTGGTGGGAGCCAGGCTTAAAAGAAAATTAAAGGTAATTGGATGATTGACTTTCTATGCTTGCAAATATTAAGAGCAACCGCTATTGCAATTTAGTTTTTTTGCCATAGTAATACAGTTTTGCTCTAATTGAACTGTGTCTATGTCAAGAAGCCAACATTGTATTCTGTTCATTTGCAACATAAGTATCAAGAAAATTTGCTACTTTAAAAAGCATCTGCTTCATAAAAAGGAACTGGCTGCTTGCTATCAAAAAGGACAACTGCTTCATACTCTACAATTTATGTTACTTTTGAATCATTATTGTTGCCTAAATGTTTATGTAAATTTCTCTGATGTCCTAAGTGGATGCTGGGACTCCGTAAGGACCATGGGGAATAGCGGCTCCGCAGGAGACTGGGCACAACTAAAGAAAGCTTTAGGACTAACTGGTGTGCACTGGCTCCTCCCACTATGACCCTCCTCCAGACTTCAGTTAGAATATTGTGCCCGGCTGAGCTGGATGCACACTAGGGGCTCTCCTGAGCTCCTAGAAAGAAAGTATATTTTAGGTTTTTTATTTTACAGTGAGATCTGCTGGCAACAGACTCACTGCAGCGAGGGACTAAGGGGAGAAGAAGCGAACCTACCTAACTGGTGGTAGTTTGGGCTTCTTAGGCTACATGACACCATTAGCTCCAGAGGGATCGACCGCAGGACCCGACCTTGGTGTTCGTTCCCGGAGCCGCGCCGCCGGCCCCCTTACAGAGCCAGAAGCAAGAAGTGTTCCGGAAAATCGGCGGCAGAAGACTTCAGTCTTCAACAAGGTAGCGCACAGCACTGCAGCTGTGCGCCATTGCTCCTCATGCACACCTCACACTCCGGTCACTGATGGGTGCAGGGCGCTGGGGCGGGGGGGGCGCCCTGAGGGCAATATAAACACCTTGGCTGGCAAATCATCACAATATATAGTCCCAGGGCTATATGTGTGATAAATTACCCCTGCCAGAATCCATGAAAAAAGCGGGAGAAAAGTCAGCCGGAAAAGGGGCGGGGCTATCTCCCTCAGCACACTGGCGCCATTTTTTCTTCACAGTGCAGCTGGAAGACAGCTCCCCAGGCTCTCCCCTGTAGTTTTCAGGCTCAAAGGGTTAAAAAGAGAGGGGGGGGGGGGGGCACCAAATTAAGGCGAAATATGTGGATACAAGCAGCTATTGGGGGAAAAAATCACTCAGTTATAGTGTTAATCCCTGCATTATATAGCGCTCTGGTGTGTGCTGGCATACTCTCTCTCTGTCTCCCCAAAGGACTTTGTGGGGTCCTGTCCTTAGTCAGAGCATTCCCTGTGTGTGTGCGGTGTGTCGGTACGGCTGTGTCGACATGTTGGATGAGGAAGGTTACGTGGAGGCGGAGCAGAGGCCGATAAATGGGATGTCGCCCCCTGTGGGGCCGACACCAGAGTGGATGGATAGGTGGAAGGTATTAACCGACAATGTCAACTCCTTACATTAAAGGCTGGATGACGTAACAGCTGTGGGACAGCCGGCTTTTCAGCCCGCGCCTGCCCAGGCATCTCAAAGGCCATCAGGGGCTCAAAAAACGCCCGTTACCTCAGGTGGCAGACACAGATGTCGACACGGAGTCTGACTCCAGTGTCGACGAGGTTGAGACATATACACAATCCACTAGGAACATCCGTTGCATGATCTCGGCAATGAAAAATGTGTTACACATTTCTGACATTAACCCAAGTACCACATAAAAGGGGTTTTATGTTTGGTGAGAAAAAGCAGCCAGTGTTTTGTTCCCCCATCAGATGAGTGAATGAAGTGTGTAAAGAAGCGTGGGTTCCCCCGATAAGAAACTGGTAATTTCTAAAAAGTTACTGCTGGCGTACCCTTTCCCGCCAGAGGATAGGTCACGTTGGGAGATATCCCCTAGGGTGGATAAGGCGCTCACACGTTTGTCAAAAAAGGTGGCACTGCCGTCTTAGGATACGGCCACTTTGAAGGAGCCTACTGATAAAAAGCAGGAGGCTATCCTGAAGTCTGTATATACACACTCAGGTACTATACTGAGACCTGCAATTGCCTCAGCATGAATAGTGCTGTTGCAGCGTGGTCTGATACCCTGTCAGATAATATTAATACCCTAGACAGGGATAATATTTTGCTAACATAGAGCATTTTAAAGACGTCGTCTTATATATGAGGGATGCACAGAGGGATATTTGCCGGCTGGCATCCAGAATTAATGCAATGTCCATTCTGCCAGGAGGGTATTAGAGACCCGGCAGTGGACAGTTGATGCTGACTTTAAAAGGCACATGGAGATTCTGCCTTATAAGGGTGAGGAATTGTTTGGGGATGGTCTCTGGGACCTCGTATCCACAGCAACAGCTGGGAAGAAATTTTTTTACCTCAGGTTTCCTCACAGCCTAAGAAAGCACTGTATTTTCAGGTACAGTCCTTTCGGCTTCAGAAAAGCAAGCGGGTCAAAGGCGCTTCCTTTCTGCACAGAGACAAGGGAAGAAGGAAAAAGCTGCACCAGACAGCCAGTTCCCAGGATCAAAAATCTTCCCCCGCTTCCTCTGAGTCCACCGCATGACGCTGGGGCTCCACAGGTGGAGACAGGTGCGGTGGGGGCGCGTCTCGGGAACTTCAGGGACCAGTGGGCTTGCCCACAGGTGGATCCCTAGGTTCTGCAAGTAGTATCACAGGGATACAAGCTGGAGTTCGAGGCGACTCCCCCTCGCCGTTACCTCACATCAGCCTTGCCTGCTGCCCTCGGAGAAAGGGAGGTAGTACTGGCGGCAATTCACAAGCTGTACTTCCAGCAGGTGAAATCAAGGTACCCCTCCTTCAACAAGGCCGGGGTTACTATTCCAAAATGTTTGTGGTACCGAAACCAGACGGTTCGGTGAGACCCATTCTAAAATTGAAATCCTTGAACACTTATATACGAAGGTTCAAGTTCAAAATGGAATCGCTCAGGGCGATTATTGCAAACCTGGAGAATTTCATGGTATCACTGGACATCAAGGATGCTTACCTGCATGTCCCTATTTACCCTCCTCACCAGGATTGTCATTACCAATTCCAGACGTTGCCGTTGGTCTGTCCCCGACACCGAGGGTATTTACCAAGGTAATGGACGAAATAATTATCCCGTACTTGGACGATCTCCTTATAAAGGCGAGGTCCAGGGAGCAGTTGTTCGTCGGAGTAGCACTATCTCGGGAAGTGCTACAACAGCACGGCTGGATTCTGAATATTCCAAAGTCGCAGCTGGTTCCTACGACGCGTCTACTGCTCCTGGGTATGGTTCTGGACACAGAACAAGAAAAAAGGGTTTCTCCCGGAGAAGTCCAAGGAGTTGTCGTCTCTAGACAGAGACCTCCTAATACAAATACAGGTGTCGGTGCATCAATGCACGCGAGCCCTGGGAAAGATGGTAGCTTCTTACGAAGAAATTCCATTCGCCAGGTCCCATGCAAGGATCTTCCAGTGGGATCTGTTGGACAAGTGGTCCGGGTCGCATCTTCAGATGCATCGGCGGATAACCCTGTCTCCAAGGGCCAGGGTGTCGCTGTTGTGGTGGCTGCAGAGTGCTCATCTTCTAGAGGCCCGCAAATTCGGCATACAGGACTGGGTCCTGGTGTCCACGGATGCCAGCCTTCGAGGCTGGGGGGCAGTCACACAGGGAAGAAACTTTCAAGGACTATGGACAAGTCAGGAGACTTCCCTACACAAAAATATTCTGGAACTAAGGGCCATTTACAATGCCCTAAGTCAGGCTAGACCCCTGCTTCAACACCGACCGGTGCTGATCCAGTCAGACAACATCACGGCGGTCGCTCATGTAAACCGACAGGGCGGCACAAGAAGCAGGATGGCGATGGCAGAAGCCACAAGGATTCTCCGATGGGCGGAAAATCATGTGTTAGCACTGTCAGCAGTGTTCATTCCCGGAGTGGATAACTGGGAAGCAGACTTTCTCAGCAGACACGACCTCCACCCGGGAGAGTGGGGACTTCATCCAGAAGTCTTCCAAATGATTGTACACCGTTGGGAAAGGCCACAGGTGGACATGATGGCGTCCCGCCTCAACAAAAAGCTAAAAAGATATTGCGCCAGGTCAAGGGACCCTCAGGCGATAGCTGTGGACGCTCTGGTAACACCGTGGGTGTACCAGTCGGTGTATGTGTTCCCTTCTCTGCCTCTCATACCCAGGGTAATGAGAATAATAAGAAGGAGAGGAGTAAGAACTATACTCATTGTTCCGGATTGGCCAAGAAGAGCTTGGTACCCAGAACTCCAAGAAATGATCTCAGAGGACCCATGGCCTCTGCCGCTCAGACAGGACCTGCTGCAGCAGGGGGCCTGTCTGTTCCAAGACGTACCGCGGCTGCGTTTGACGGCATGGCGGTTGAACGCCGGATCCTGAAGGAAAAGGGCATTCCGGAGGAAGTTATTCCTATGCTAATTAAAGCTAGGAAAGAAGTGAACGCAAACCATTATCGCCGCATATGGCGGAAATATGTTGCGTGCTGTGAGGCCAGGAAGGCCCCAACGGAGGAATTTCAGCTAGGTCGATTTCTGCACTTCCTACAGTCAGGGGTGACTATGGGCCTAAAATTGGGTTCCATTAAGGTCCAGATTTCGGCTCTATCGATTTTCTTCCAAAATAGAACTGACTTCACTGCCTGAAGTTCAGACTTTTGTTAAGGGAGTGCTGCATAGTCAGCCCCCGTTTGTGCCTCCAGTGGCACCGTGGGATCTCAACGTGGTGTTGGATTTCCTGAAGTCGCATTGGGTTGAGCCACTTAAATCCGTGGAGCTAAAATACCTCACATGGAAAGTGATCATGCTGTTGGCCTTGGCGTCGGCCAGGCGTGTATCAGAATTAGCGGCTTTATCATGAAAGCCCTTATCTAATTTTTTTATATGGATAGGGCGGAATTGAGGACTCGTCCCAATTCCTTCCTAAGGTGGTATCAGTTTTTCATGTGAACCAACCTATTGTGGTGCCTGCGGCTACTTGGGACTTGGAGGATTCCAAGTTACTGGACATAGTCAGGGCCCTGAAAAATGTGTTTCCAGGACGGCTGGAGTCAGGTAAACTGACTCGCTATTTATCCTGTATGCACCCAACAAGCTGGGTGCTCCTGCTTCTACGCAGACTATTGCTCGCTGGATCTGTAGCACGATTCAACTTGCACATTCTGCGGCTGGACTGCCGCACCCTAAATCTGTAAAAGCCCATTCCACGAGGAAAGTGGGCTCTTCTTGGGCGGCTGCCCGAGGGGTCTCGGCTTTACAAATTTGCCGAGCTGTTACTTGGTCGGGTTCAAACACTTTTGCAAGAGTCTACAAGTTTGATACCCTGGCTGAGGAGGACCTAGAGTTTGCTCATTCGGTGCTGCAGAGTCATCCGCACTCTCCCGCCCGTTTGGGAGCTTTGGTATAATCCCCATGGTCCTTACGGAGTCCCAGCATCCACTTAGGACGTCAGAGAAAATAAGATTTTACTCACCGGTAAATCTATTTCTCGTAGTCCGTAGTGGATGCTGGGCGCCCATCCCAAGTGCGGATTGTCTGCAATACTTGTATATAGTTATTGCCTAACTAAAGGGTTATTGTTGAGCCATCTGTTGAGAGGCTCAGTTATATTTCATACTGTTAACTGGGTATAGTATCACGAGTTATACGGTGTGATTGGTGTGGCTGGTATGAGTCTTACCCGGGATTCAAAATCCTTCCTTATTGTGTCAGCTCTTCTGGGCACAGTATCCTAACCATAGGTGTGCGCAGGGGGGGTGCCTCATGCGCTCAGGCACCCCCTAATGTCTGGCACTCCGATCACACATGCCTGATGCAGCGATCGCCGAGCAGGCTGATTACAGTCCCCTCTGTGCTGCACCCTGTCAGGACTGCAGTACTAACCGGACACATGGGTTCAAGGGTGCCACTGCCACCGGCTTTCAAACTCCTGGCTCCACCTCCATGTACAAAAACAGCGTGATGTGATGTGATTACGTCATGCTGCTCGCACGCGCACCCACCACATGCCCTCCTCTCTCCTTCTATGCTATGCCAGCGCCAGCCACTGATGAGTATCAGCATGCAGCCAGCGTTCCTCTTAGGAAGACAAATTCAATACTGGCAGGCGGTCGGCAGCAACATTGACATGTCACTCATTTTTCCAGCAGCAGCAGTACTAGTCTGCGACGGTCAGTGTCAGTGAGTGGCTGACTTGTAAGTAAGCTGCTGCAGTTTGCAGGGGAAAGTGTGAGGGAGCCAGACCAGGCTGAGGAGGAGCAGTGTAATTGCAGTGAGTGCCATCAGGGGTGTTTGTTTGGTGCACACCACAACATCTGACACAATGTATCTGCTTTATTAGGATTGGTACAAGGGTGGATATTTTATATTGCGTTGACCGTCAATAGATGGTGCTAGACACACCCCTCCGATGGTGCACCCCCTAATAAAATGTGCTGCGCACGCCTATGATCCTAACTGAGGTCTGGAGGAGGGTCATAGTGGGAGGAGCCAGTGCACACCAGGTAGTCCTAAAGCTTTCTTTAGTTGTGCCCAGTCTCCTGCGGAGCCGCTATTCCCCATGGTCCTTACGGAGTCCCAGCATCCACTACGGACTACGAGAAATAGATTTACCGGTGAGTAAAATCTTATTTATTTCCAACTAAAAAAAGTGCATGGGTGGATTTAACATTCACTAAAGAATTAGTGTAACCGTTAATCGGATGATAACTCCCCTATAGATTCTATATAGGAATATAGGTATAAAAGAATGTCTGGGCCATTAATCTGTTTGACGGATGCTGGGAAAGCTGGCCGGTGACTAGGGAGTAGATCTCTGTTAGATAGTGATAGGGCCGGGAATATTTTACTGCATGATGCATTGGTGTTTCTCTAATTGGTGCAGTGTGTGTGGTGCACATGGACACTGCACCCATGTTTAAATACTTACTTTCTGGAGTCCTGATTCTGCGCTGCATCCACGGCAAAAAAAAAAAACACAGGGAAAATGGCCAATGCACAGTAGTGTTTAGTTATCAGAACATGGTAGGCTCCATGTTTCCGGAGACCTGTGCATGCGCAGTAGACTCTGGTATAATGCCAGAGTCTACTGCACATTAACGGGGGGCCATCTAGTCTGCACATGGGCCCCCTCCTCGGTTAATCCACCTATGATATGATGGTTACTGGTCTGTGGTCAGCCTGACTAAATAAACTATAGTGGACAACTCCTGAGTAAGTGTGTGCTTCCACTACACAGCTTACAGCATTTGATAATGTTTCCTGAGTGGATTACTCTATTCCCCTTAGGTCTTACTTAAAACATAAATGAGGTTCCAGCCAGGGCTAGCGCTACCCGCTCAGCATAGTTATGTGCCAGCCAGGAGAGGCGCTCTCCCTGCTCTACCACTATTACAGCTGGCTGCCGCAGGCTTCGCCGCACAGGCAGCACAGTGTTGGCAGCGCGCCATAGGCCTGGGAGCTGCCTGAGGAGAGCACCTCTGCATCCCAGTCGCAGAGCTGGTACTGCATGCCAGTTCAGGATGTCGGGTCCTTACGAGATGAGACTGTGGAGCTGGTGGCTGCTGTTACTGGTTAGTAGTGACAGAGATAAGAGCAGGAAATGGAGGCTGCAGACAGTGAGTGAGAGTGGATGAGGAGCTGAGCTGCTGAGAGGAGCAAGCGAGGAGAGCAGGTAACTACTAGGGGAGGGGGCAGGCTGCATTTACAGACTAGGAGGGCGGACCCACTAATACACACACACACACACACACACACACACACACACACACACACACACATATATATATATATATATATATATATACACACTAGGAGGGCGGGGACACACACACACACTAATACATATAGAGACAAGGGGGGGTACAGCAATACAAATACAGACTAGGAGTGGAGGTAGGGCACAATAATACATATGCAGACTAGGAGGGGGCACAGCAATACAAATACAGACTTGGAGGGGAGGAGGGCACACTAATACATATACAGACTAGGAGGGGGCACAGCAATACAAATACAGACTTGGAGGGGAGGGGGGCACACTAATACATATACAGACTAGGAGGGGGCACAGCAATACAAATACAGTCTTGGAGGGGAGGAGGGCACACTAATACATATACAGACTAGGAGGGGGCACAGCAATACAAATACAGACTTGGAGGGGAGGGGGGCACACTAATACATATACAGACTAGGAGGGGGCACAGCAATACAAATACAGACTTGGAGGGGAGGAGGGCACACTAATACATATACAGACTAGGAGGGGGCACAGCAATACAAATACAGACTTGGAGGGAAGGAGGGCACACTAATACATATACAGACTAGGAGGGGGCACAGCAATACAAATACAGACTTGGAGGGGAGGAGGGCACACTAATACATATACAGACTAGGAGGGGGCACAGCAATACAAATACAGTCTTGGAGGGGAGGAGGGCACACTAATACATATACAGACTAGGAGGGGGCACAGCAATACAAATACAGACTTGGAGGGGAGGAGGGCACACTAATACACTAATACATATGCAGACTAGGAGGGGGCACAGCAATACAAATACAGTCTTGGAGGGGAGGAGGGCACACTAATACATATACAGACTAGGAGGGGGCACAGCAATACAAATACAGTCTTGGAGGGGAGGAGGGCACACTAATACATATACAGACTAGGAGGGGGGCACAGCAATACAAATACAGACTTGGAGGGGAGGGGGGCACACTAATACATATGCAGACTAGGAGGGGGCACAGCAATACAAATACAGTCTTGGAGGGGAGGAGGGCACGCTAATACATATACAGACTAGGAGGTGGCACAGCAATACAAATACAGACTTGGAGGGGAGGGGGGTACACTAATACACTAATACATATGCAGACTAGGAGGGGGCACAGCAATACAAATACAGACTTGGAGGGGAGGGGGGCACACTAATACATATACAGACTAGGAGGGGGGCACAGCAATACAAATACAGACTTGGAGGGGAGGGGGGCACACTAATACATATACAGACTAGGAGGGGAGGAAGGGCACAATAATACATATGCAGACTAGGAGGGGGGGCACAGCAATACCTATACAGAATAGGAGGGGGCACAGCAATACATATACAGACTAGGAGGGGGGGGGCACAGCAATACATATACAGACTAGGAGGGGAGGAAGGGCACAATAATACATATGCAGACTAGGAGGGGGGGCACAGCAATACCTATACAGAATAGGAGGGGGCACAGCAATACATATACAGACTAGGAGGGGGGGGGGGCACAGCAATACATATACAGACTAGGAGGGGTGGGGGCTCACTAATGCACCCACAGACTAGAAAAGGAGTGGGGCACACTAATGCATATACTGACTAGAAGGGGGGAACAATGATGCACATACATGGTGGAGGAGGCACAATGATGGAGTTGTGGCAGTCTTTGGAGATGGAGAGCGGAAGCTGCTGCAGCTGGGGCTAAGGCAAGTGAGACCTTCTGTTTGTCTGTAATGGGCCAGCACCAGCATCTCCCTCTCCCCCATCCAGCCGGCACCCCCTTGCGGTGTCCTGTGCGCTCCATCCAGCCTGTCACCTTCCCATCATTAGTACCTGTCACGGCCCAGCTCTGCCTGCCCTACTGCCTCATTACCCCATCCCTCATTCACTGCCTCACAAGTGATGGGAGTGTAGGTGAGACTCATTATGTGTAAGAATCACTACTGTGCACATAATGTGTAAGGGGCACTACTATGGGTATCATGTGTAGGGGTGACTACTGTTGGCATCATGTGTAAGGGGCACTACTATGGGCAATGTGTGTAGGTGGCACTACTCTGGGAATTGTGTGTAAGTGCCATTAAATGTAAGAAGCGCTACTGTGGGCATCATGTGTAAGTGGCACTACTGTGGGCATGGTGTGTAAGTTGCATTACTCTGGGCATTATGTGCATGGGGCATTACTGTGGGTATTATGTGTAACCTGCACTACTTTGGGCATTATGTGTAAGCGATATAACTGGGTATTACTTGTTTGTGGCATTACTGTTGGCATTATGTATAAGGGGCACTACTACTGTGGACATAATGTGTATAAGGGACACTACCGTGTGGCGTAATGTGTATAAGGGGTACTATTGTCTGAAGTAATGTGAATAAGGTGCTCTACTGTGTGTCGTAATGTGAATAAAGGACACTACTATGTGGTGTAATGTGAATCAGGGACACTACATGTGGAATAATGTGAATAAGATTGCTACTGTTGGGGTGTACTATTGTGTGGCCTCACTCCTTCCTTGTGAGACTTCACCCCGTTTTTGTGGCAAGTGCCTGCGTGTGGTGTCTCTTTGATAAGGTATGGGAGGGAGGGCACACATTAATAGTTTGCAGGTGGGTACAGAACACCCGAGCATCAGCCCTGGTTCCAGCAGTATTTTATGTAAACAGCCCATGGCTGTAAATAACTATTTTGTAGATGACCAGTAAAACTCGTGATACCCAATTGCTTTTCATAGTATTCACTTTAAGGTACAGATTTTTTAGTGCAGATTTTTGTCATTTTTTGACATGGAATTTAATCAAGAAAGAAAAATAGGTGGCAATTAGTACATATGGTACAGACACCAATAATTTGTAAAATAGTTATTAATTCACCTAATAGCATATATGCATATACATGTGTAATATAAAATACAAATAAAACAGTGGGAGACAGTTAACAAATACAATAAAAAATAAAAATAATACATATAAAGCATACATTACAGATAGATACTTGCTTAATTTTTTTTTATCATCATAGTTCATAAGGAGTCCCTGTTTTGCGTAAGCAGCTTTGTGCTCTCACCACAATATTTAAAATAAACATCCACAGTGGTAATGACAATAAACATGAAACTGCCAATATTGATACATACTGTATGCCCCTAAATCCACCCGCTGGTTTAATCTAAATATTCCTTAGCTAGCTAACTAGTCCTTTGTTTTAGTATGCTAGTATCATTCCTAAAGTCTACAAAACCACCAGTAATTCTGGCCATGTTCTAGCTCTCTCCCTAATCCTAGTACTTATTTTTTTCCAGTACATTAAGAGTATATCCTTAAATGACATGTATATAGATACATTTATCAAATTCACTTGGCCAGTAATCATATGGCATTTTCTCATACAAGTATGTATGGGGGAAACTGTAATCGAGTGTAGAAACTACAATGAAGTCTAACATCACTCAATCATGACAAACTCGAGTCAATTATTGTTCAATTAGCAGAAAAGAATCGGAGCTTTGTACCTGTAAGTCCCAGCCTATATATGTTATAGATCCCATTTATTATATCTTCCAAAAATTGTTAAAAGCTCAAAGTGCAGCCAGCAAGTGTATGTGTGTATCCTTCTAAAAACTTGATGAAGTCGAGTTGCTTAATCCAAAGTAGCTCTTTGTTTATGTTCAGTCTATAACCAGGAGGTATAGTGCGCCAGGTAGAAAATATGCTAAAGTCAAGTTTTATTCAACATTGTTTAATGGAACTGTATTAAAACGTTGTTTTTCCCTTAATGTCTAAGTATTACTCTGATTTTAAGAACAGCTCTTAAAATCTATAGCAGATGTAAAAAACTGTTTCTTACATTGGATACAATTGTGCCCACGAGCATGGCACAGACCTTTACACAAACACTTTTGCCTGTTCCAGAGCTGCCATGTACTTGACTTCTTGAAGAGTTAACTCTTTTGTGTCTCACCAGATGATCTACAGCAGTGATGGGGAACCTTTGGCACTCTGGCTGTTGTTGAACTACACATCCCAGCATGCCCTGCTACAGTTTTGCTATTTGGCCATGCTAAAACTGTAGCAGGGCATGCTGGGATGTGTAGTTCAACAACAGCTGGAGTGGGAAAGGTTCATCATCACTGATCTACAGTATTAATATTTTTCCATGTGCAGGTGACCAGAAAGTCATCAAAACACTGGTTGAATATATTGGAGAAAACCTGTGCCAAGTTATTTAGAATTGATAAAAAAGAAAGAGGCATGTAGATTTTGCACTGTTAATCTGCTAATATTGTATAATTAAAGTGTGCCTATCGCACACCTTATATACCTACCAAGCCAGCGCATGACATGTGACGTACTTCATGGGCTATGCGCTGCGACATCAAATGTAGGAGCTGGTCATAATGTGATCGACCATGTATAGATACTGTGCACTGTTTAATAGTTAGCTAAGCCTCCGTGGTGGCTAGCCACGCCCTCAATGCTAGCAGGCCATAGCCTTTAAGCATTGGCCAATACTATGCAATACAATTCAAGCCCAAGTCCAACACTGCATGTACTGAATGAGAGGAAATCTGCATACTTGCATAAAACATAGTAAGAGTGATAGTAAGACCGAGGGGTCTAGTTACTAAGCCTTGGACAGAGATAAAGTGGATGGAGATAAAGTACCAACCAATCAGCTCCTAACTGCCATGTCACAGGCTATGTTTGAAAAATGACAGCTAGGAGCTTATTGGCTGAAGGGCCAGATTAACAATGGGGCGGATGGAGCTACACCTAGGCCCATCATAATGGGCGCATGATGATGACCAACCTCCCATTTGGCCTCACAGTCAGCCATAAATCATAAATATACATTTTTGTTTGTTGTTTTCTCCGGAATGTATGCACTTTCTGTATTTTTATGTACTTAGGGAAACAGTGGAGCTGATAGTGTATGACGTGTACACACCCATGTTGCTCTCTCCTCACACACACACACACACACACACACACACACACACACACACACACACACACACACACACACACACTAATCACAGCTCCTCCTTCTCACAGTAGGCCCTTGAACATTTTCAGCTCCAGGTCCATGTGGCCCTTAATCCGGCCCTGATTGGCTGGTACTTTACCTCCACCCACTTTGTCTCTATTCAGGGCTTAGTAAATAGATCTCTGAGTTTTTAAAATTATGAGTAGGTGGTCAGTTGGCTGAGGACTGAATTGAGTTTGAAAACTCATGTACCAAAACAGAAAGATGCTGGCTGTTGACAGGCCAGTATTAATACAGATTCTTTGGAGACAATAGGGCCTATGTATCATTCATCACAATTTAGCTCCATAAACTTACATCGTTTTTCGCATTTTCTTATTGTGAAATGTATTTTAAAAATTAGATTTTTTTTTAAAATACGTTCACAAACAGTGTAGTTTTGCGATGTTTTTTCTGCGATATTTTGAAATTGTGAAAATAAAGTGCTCTTATCGCATTTTGATTATTTGTTATCCACATTCAGAGTTTCTCCTTTCTACTGATCAAACTACATTTTATTCCTGCTACAGCTACCGTTAAATATATGAAACAGAAACCCTCCTCCTGCGCTATGTAGAAAGATAAAATTGAGATCTTACACAGGCTGCCTTATTCCACTAAGTCCCCTGTTAGAAAGGACTAAACGAAGTTGATATGTATGTCAATAGTGAAATTGGGAAGGTAACTGTGTCGGGTGGTATCGATAAATTTAATTTTCATCCATTATATGTAGTCCAGTACTAATTAATAAATTAATAAATTAATAAATGGCTGCCTTCACACTGTGGACCTGGAAGTCCACCAAAATATGGAAAATCAATAAATATGTATAGTGAAGGCGCACAAGAATATTAAAAAACAGCTGCTGACTTGATACAATTAGATCACAATTTATTAAAAAAATTTAAAAAAAATTCCAAAAATGTTTTTATTGCAAGTTGTACAAGAAATATCAACAGCGAGGGGTATACTAATCCATTGTACACATTTTCTAACATTTTCCACCTTCTGATACAACATCACAGGTATATTTAGCAGTTTCTATGTTGTAAAAGGATATTGTTGACATTAGGCATCAATAAAATAACAAATCATGTTTTACAAGTACAGTCTTTTGGTTGTTTTTGTTGCAATTTATTGATATACAATAGATGATAGTGGCTTAGAGTCGGATTAAAATAAAAGTTAGGAAAGGTAAAGAAAAACAAAAACACACAAAAAAAAAGGGGAGAGGAGGAGGGAGAAAGTAAAGGGGATAAAGAGGCAAGAAAAAGAGGGGGGGGGGGGGAAGCCATGCGCGTCCGAGTCCTCCTTCCTGCTTCAACTCAAGGTAATCGGTGGATCCTGTATGAATAATCTAGTCTCATACCAGAGGGTCATACGAAAGCATTTATGTATTTGCTGTCTAGTTTCAATGGGTAAGGTGTCTATGTAACTTTCCCACACCGAGAAGAAATTCTCAATTTGGGAGTCTTTGTGAAGTGTAGTTTCAGTCCATTCAAGTTTAAACATTTGAAATAATTTTTCTTTAAACATGGTAAGGGACGGGGGCGTAGGAGAAATCCATTGTTGTAATATGCATTTTCTGGCTACCGAAGAGACAAACAGTAATAATTTTTTGCATCCAACTGAAATTTTTGGAGTGTTTGGCAAGAACCCTAGGATTGCCCACTCTGGGGTCAATAATAGAAAGTTCACCAGATGGTCAACTGTAAATTGTCTTATCGTCAACTAGAAACGCTGAATCATGGGACATTCCCACAAACAATGGTATAAGGTTGCTTCAGAGCAAGCACATTTGTGACATGCGGATGTGGTAGTCATACCAATTAAATTACAACGGTGAGGGGATAGGTATCCTCTATAGAATAATTTAAAAAACATGTCTTTGTAGGATGTGGCTGAAATTGTTTTGATGGAATATAATAGCGTTTTCAAAATTTTAATTTTAAACACATTTAA
The DNA here is from genome assembly GCF_028390025.1 of Pseudophryne corroboree. Taxonomy (NCBI): domain Eukaryota; kingdom Metazoa; phylum Chordata; class Amphibia; order Anura; family Myobatrachidae; genus Pseudophryne; species Pseudophryne corroboree. The sequence goes on along the minus strand of NC_086447.1, from coordinate 529,290,676 downwards.
TCGACATTTAAAACACAGATTAGTATATAACACATGCACAGCAGGAAAACACAGGTGTTAATATGGCTTTCTCATGCAAGAATTAGTATTGAGATCAGTTCTCAACCTGACGCATTTCTCCGCCCAATCAGACAGCGGTTTCATCAGAGGGTGGGTCATTGCTCTCCAGGGCTCTTTTTTATACCCATTGAGTGCTTGTGATTGGTTAATTCATTTATCTCATTACGATCTAAACACTAAATAACTATCAGCAGCATATGATGCATATGTTTGACTCCTGTTTTGTTAAGACCGCAGCCTATCAATGAATGATATTATCAATGCTGTACACCTTGACAAAGGGACCTGCGTGTCCCGAAACGTTGGTTCATGATGATGTTTTAAATACACTTTTCTATTTTTGATCAAGACGCTGAGTGCCGCTTATTCTTCTCTGTTTGTTTAACCATTGTTACTGAGAAGGCGCCAGCGCACTTTTCAACATTGAAAACGGAGTGCCAATCCCTTCCCATTGTTTTGTATATATATATATATATATATATATATATCTTGATTATAGACCCTATATATAAATTAGAGCATTAATTGACTCTGACAATTAATTAAAGAGAGACTATGGGGTATATTCAATTAGCAGCGATAGCGGACTTTTCACGCGAAAAGTCCGGTTTTCGCGCGAAAAACCGGACTTTTTCCGCAAAACGCAATTACAGCCTATTCAATTTTCCTGGAAAATTTATCGGTGATCATTTTTTCACTAATTTCACTTCACCTACTCTGAAGCAGGTGAAAAGTTGGGAAAAGTCACTATTTTAAGGTAAAAATGTTTGGATATGGTACAGAATTCCTGGGACACCCCCCTTAATGACTAATTAGGCACGTTGAGGTTTTTAATTATTTTTAATTGGCCAATAATGACATGTAATTTTTGGGGTGAAAAAGTACAAAGTGATGGAAATTGGGGTTCAAGGTATGGGACAGGTATATTGGGGTGCTTTATGAGTGGGACAGGTGTTTTTAGGCTTGCAGAGGGGAGTAATTGGTCTGTTTCCACTTTTTTTAAAGTACCCTAAAATGACCCAAATATATACTTATACCCATTTTCATGTACCCCAAATTTAATGAGAGCATTTATTTTGCTAAAAAAAAACTTGCTTTCTATCATTTTTTTGCATTTTTAAAAAATGCATATAACAGCCATTTCACACAATTTAAGTCCCCAAAAACGCTCTAATGTGATCTCTAACACACTTCTCTTCTGTTTTCCTATGTTAGTTTAGCATTTTTTGGGGTACAGGCTGATTTCCCCATTTTCACCTGCACTTTTCACTGCAAGAATTTTCACGTGAAACCCGTTTGGAATTAAATAGGTCGAAAAACGGAGCATTTTCGCGGCAATTTTCGCCCGAAATTAACGAAAAATTGCAGCGAATTTGCGGATAATTGAATACCCTAGTATATCTTTAGTTACAGAAGTATTACTAATTAGAAAAATCGGAGAAATGTAATCAATATATAACGCCACTATCATTCCATATGTGGACTAACACTCAATGGTGTTCTAGTTGTGTATATATAAAGAAACTACACAACTGAACCCCATATGTCTTCACACTTATGAATAATTACCGATCCAGGATGTTACATAATACTAATGTTCCATAAGCAAGGAGAAACAAATTCAAGTACATTTTTGGGACTCAATGATTTAATAAATAAAAAAAACTAATACATAAATAAATAAAGTACAAAATTAATTAAAAATACATATACGTATAGTCAAATAGCCAATTTTTTTAATAAAAATATATTATTAGAACACTTGTTCATCAAACAATTGTCTTAAAAATTATTTAATTCAATACAATACTCTCATTGAGCCCCAATGGTTCTAAAGTCATCAACCTAAAAATCCAGTATGCTTCTCTCTTACAGAGCAAATTAAAATGATCTCCTCCTCGTTCTGTTGACTTAATCTGCTCAAGAATACAAGTTCTAATAGCTGTCAGTTTCCCTTGTCCACATTGATTTGTGTATCTAGATAGACTTTGAAGAGAACTTTTCTTTAAAATATTTCTTCTGTGCTCTAAAAAGCATGCTTTAAATTTCCAAATGGTGCGTCCCACATACGGTCGGCCGCAACCACACTCTATGAGATACACAACATATGAAGATTCACAATTTACAAACTCATTAATGGAGAAACTCTCTCCTGTATTAGTGGACTGGAAATTCTTTGTTCTTGATACTACATTATTGCATGTAAGACATCTACTTCTCATGCATTTGTAAAATTCTTTAGGTTTCTCTCTTAACCACTATCATCATATTATTATTATTATTATTATCATCATATATCATGTATATTCTTCGAATTATCACATGCTTTAGGTTTTTTATGTTTAAACATACTGGGGGCAAGCTTATGTTGTAATGTATCAGACTTTCTATAAATCACCTTTTCATTAGTGGTGCATGTAGGATACAATAGAGGGTCAATTTTAAGAATGGTAGAATTTTTAAGAATTATCCATTTAATATCTGAAGCATGTGTATTATATTGTGTTATAAAAGCCAAAGTATCATTCAATTGATTATTCTGTGTTTTTAGGCTTTTATTCAATAGCAGATTTCTTTCTTTCTTATTGGTAGCTTCCAGTGCATTATCCAAAATATGTGCTGAGAATCCCTGTTCTTCAAAAGCCTGATAAACTTTCTTAACCTGTTCTTGATAAACCTCTTGCCTGGAACAATTCCTTTTAATTCTGTAAAATTGGCTTTTGGGGATATTCTTTTTCCATACCTGTAAATGACTACTGTCATATTTTTAAAAATTGTTTGTATCCACAGGCTTAAAAAAGTATCTGTTTCTATAGTGTCCTCCCTGGACAGAAGTGCAATATCCAAAAAATGTATATAATTAGGATGTACTGAATATGTGAATTTTAACCCAAAAGTGTTCAAATTTAAATGTGTAACAAATGAAGTGATAGAATTGAGATCCACATCCCAAATGAAGAATAAATCATCTATATATCTCCCATAGAGGACCAGATTCGCCCCGAAGCCACCCCCCCAAATGAGCGCATCTTCAAGTGCGCCCATGTAGAGGTTAGCGTAGCTCGGGGCGAATCAGGCCCCTCATGGCAGTCCCTCATGTTTGTAAATAATAGTGACCATTAAATGAAAAATAATTGTGTTGTAATATGAATATTATAGATGCCACTAGAAATATTTTTAAACTATCTTCAATTGATAGATCTTTTTCTAACACATTAGCCACCACTTCTATACTTTTTCATGTGGAATGTTTGAATATAATGATTCTACATCACATGTCAAGAAGTGGTAAGAATCTTTCCATTTGACTTCTTTTAGCATCTTTAAAAATTGCATTGTGTCCTTAATATAGGATCTTAATCTCAACAATATGTAGTTACATTAAGAACACAATGCAACATGTTTAGTCTTAAACTAAGACTTCATCAGGGGTAAATCTACAATTGTAGAACAATAATCAGGCCATTTTACTTATACAACATTGAACAACAATTAAAATATGCAATTTACAAGAAGAACATATTATAAAAAGGATATACAGGCCATGACATAACAGAGGAAATTGTATTTTATTCATGTTTGTATTCACTATTTCCTGTTATATCATGGCCTGTACATCCTTTTTATGATATGTCCCTTTTTTATATGTTCTTCTCGTAAATTGCATATTTTAATTGTTGTTCAATGTTGTATAAGTAAAATGTCCTGATTATTGTTCTACAATTGTAGTTTTACCCCAGACGAAGTCTTGGTTTAAGACGAAACGCGTTGGCTTATCTACTTAATTGTCGCGACCTCCAATCTACAATAAGGAGAAGGAGGAGTCTTGCAAAGGATTTTTCTTACATATTATTTTCAATGTGACCATCGAATTGTGTCAACTGTGGGAGTTAGTTACTGTTGCTACTTCTGTATGATCACGGCCATTATATATTTTATAATAAATGTTTTAAAGGAACATATTGTTATTTTTAAAACTCAATGTGCAAATCCACGTTAGGGATGGTTTAATGATTGGGTGTTGATACAACCCCTTTGCGCCAATTTCACTATTGACATACATTTCTACACCGTTGAATATATATCAAATTTTCTGATAAAAATCTGTCTGGATTTGATACGTATGGTTTATGTCAAATTCAATAGACTCCAATGGGTCTGGAATGATTTTTGTGAAAAGAGAAAAACAGATTTTTAGCTTCCAAAAAAGAGATAAAAATGTAATTAACAGCTTGTTACATAAGACCAAAAACAAAATATTGCACTAAGCATGCTTATCAGGAAAAATTACTGCAGAAACACCTTAATACATCAGCCTCAATCTGTGTTCAGAGAGGTCTGGGCTGAATGCAGTATTCCCAACCTGCATGTGAGGCAAGTGTGAGAGCCTGAATGTGTGCTCAGAAAGGCACAATGGTGTGATTCAGTGGTGGATGGAAATCCTATAGTGACTCTGTATATGCAACGGTTCTGTGGAAATATGCTAATGCTGCAGTTGGTTGAATCTGCACAGATACGCCCACCGGCAAAGCTTCTAATCCGCCTCTTGCATACAAAGACGCACCATTGGCACTGTCGATCGCATCATCGAATGTATGTCCACCAGAACTAAGATGCCAGGGCTAACTGAACTGTATACACAGACAAATTTGTTATCTCCAACGTGCCCCCAAAATGGTCAAGGCATGGCTATGTTTCATTACATAGTTACATAGTTGTTGAGGTTGAAAAAGACAAATGTCCATAGAGTTCAACCTACTGTACATTACATTTTTTTTTAAATATTAATTAAATGCTGTATTTCTGGATATTTTTTTCCACTAGGAATTTATCTAATCCATTTTTAAACTTATTGATTGAGTCCACCATTACTATCTCTCTGGCAGAAAATTCCAAATCCTTACTGCTCTTACTGTGAAGAATCCTTTTCTCCATTGTGTATAGAATTTTTTCTCTTCTAACCTCAGGGGGTGTCCTCGTGTCCTATGTATTGTTTTTTTGGTAAACAAATCATTTGATAGATCCTTGTATTGTCCCTTAATGTATTTATAAATATTAATGATGTCCCCTCTCAGTCGCCTCTTTTCCAGTGTGAACATATCAATCCTTTTAAGTCTTTCCTCATAGTCCAGTGCCTCTAACCCTTTAACCAGTTTAGTTGCTCGCCTCTGAACCCTTTCGAGCTGCAAGATATATTTTTTATAATATGGTGCCCAAAACTACACAATATTCCAGGTGTGGTCGCACCAATGATTTATACAGAGGCAGGATTACACTCTCATCCCTTGTCTCCATACCCCGTTTTATGCATGATAACACCTTATTAGCCTTTGCTGCAGCATTTTGACATTGCGTATTGCTGCCAAGTTTATTATCGATGAGCACACCCAAATCTTTTTCCACTACACTTATTCCTACATTTTCCCCATTTAGTTTATAGGCTGCCTGATTGTTCTTAGTTCCAAAGTGCATAACTTTACATTTGTCTGTATTGAACCTCATTCTCCATTTATCCGCCCAGGCCTCCAGTCTAGATAAGTCATTCTGTAGAGACTCAACATCCTTGTCTGAATTAATTATTCTACATAGTTTAGTATCATCTGCAAAAATTGACACTGTGCTTTCTAGTCCCTCTCCTAGGTCATTAATGAATATATGGCCCGAGTACTGAGCCCTGCGGTATTCCACTGAGCACTAAAGCCCATTCAGAGTACATCCCATTAACCCCCACTTGCTGTTCCCTATTAAACAGCCAATTACTCACCCAAGTACAGATAGTGGTACCTATCCCAAGCTCTCTTAGTTTGAGAATTAGTCTCCTGTGTGGAACTTTGTCAAAAGCCTTAGCAAAGTCTAAAAAGATCACATCCACTGCTTGACCCTGATCAATATTATCGCTCACTTTCTCGTAGAAACTTACTAAGTTAGTTTGACATGACCTGTCCTTCACAAATCCATGTTGATTCCTAGAAATAACCTTGGTGGTATCCAAGTACTCTAGAATGCTATCCCTTATTATATCTTCCAGTATTTTCCCCACTATAGATGTCAAGCTAACCGGTCTATAGTTCCCGGGGAGCGTTTTAATACCCTTTTAAATATTGGGACTACCTCTGCTATATGCCAGTCCTTTGGTATCATTCCTGATCTAATTGACTCGCTGAAGATCAAATATAGAGGTTTTGATATCTCTACGTTGAGTTCCATAAGAACCCTGGGGTGGAGTCCATCTGGCCCAGGAGATTTATTTATCTTAATTTTACTTAGTCTCTCCCAGATTACTCCCTCGTTTAAGCAAGTACCAAGCAATGGGTCATTATTATTACTCTCGTCAACCTGTCCTCTTTCGTGAATACTGATGAAAATAATTTATTAAATAAATCTGCTTTTTCCCTATCATCCTTACGGGCCCAATATTCTCTCTTTTCAACCTTTTACCGTTTATATACTTTAAGGGCCCTTTAAGGGCCCAATATTCTCTCTTTTCAACCTTTTACCGTTTATATACTTAAAGAACTTTTTGGGGTTTGTTTTACTCTCCGTTGCGATTTGTTTTTCGTTTTCTATTTTAGCCGCTCTAATCGCTTTTTTGCATTTTTTGTTACGTTCCTTGTAGAACTGGAATGATTCCAACTTTCCGTCAGACTTAAATGCTTTGAAAGCACATCTATTTTTATCCATTTGTTCCTTGACCTTCTTATTCACCACCCACAAACAGTCCCTGTCTGTCAATCACACTGAGTCCAAGTCCTCAAGTTGATATGTGTGAACAGTGCGACTTTGACACATGCACAGTCCAAAAAAGTACTTGCCCTCAAAATGGAGTGGAGTCTGCAGTGAAGCATGACAGCGTACGAGAGTGTTAATTCCCAAGAACCTGTGACATAAACATATGTTTAATAATGAGGTGTGCAATGGTACAGTGTTATGTTCTGGAGAGGATGCCTGAACTAAATGACGCAGAAGTCTGGATATGTGTTTCGAGGACAACACTGTACGAGGGTTATCAGGTGGCACCATGTGGCACTCATACAATTACACTTGCCCAGCAATCCTTTAGCCTCCTGCAATGCTAGGCTTCACCTTTAGCAGCCGCCTTTCCAGGGTGAATTAGGTCCACTCCGTACTCAGGTGCCCCTAGGACTACCGGATGGACAAGGCGACTGTTGGAAGCTGGGCACGAGTAAGGTATAGTGCAGAAAGACGCTCACAGGATGCAGCCTAGATTAACTGCTCGATACACAAACTGATATTAGTGACAGAATGTATGTGAGTGCAACAATGCACATGATGGTGTTAAAACTAAACACTATATGCAAATGCAACAATGGACAGGATGGAATAAGCAACTGAGTATAAGCCGTATATGAATGCAACAATGCACAAGATGGTATTAGCAACTAAACAGACTGTATGTGCATGCAACAATGCACAGGGTGGTATTAGCAGCTAAACAAACTGTATGTGAATGCAACAATGCATAGGGTGGAATAAGCGACTAAGTACAAGCAATGAATAACTTAACTGTGACCTTAAAGAACTTGGCAGAGCAAAGCAAGGTACAGATAATAAGATAACTTAGCTGCAGAAGTCCCCTGGATTCCAGTCAAGGCAATGTGTCAAGACTGAGGTTTTGTGAACCCGGTGTTAGTGAAGTCTGTTCGGGCGACTGGAGGACTTTGTGAATACTTTCACTGACCTGGTTTGGAGGTGTTGTGGGCTCGGGGTTTCTTCCGGTGACCAGGAAGAGGGACCGCAGCAGAGATGACTGAATCTAGGTTTTCCTCATGCTGGATTTGGTCGGCAGACAGGAAGCAGGTATGGATGCTGGAGGTCTCCTGAAAGACAGAACTTGAAAAAGGTGCTGAGGAAAGAATTAAGGAGTACCAGATGCTGGAGACACCAACTACGCTTGTGAGCACTGGGTTTTTGGAGGCACTGAGGTGCTAGGAGGCACTGAGGTGTAGAAGTGCTTGGAGGCACTGAGGTGCTTGGAGGCACTGAGGTGCAGAAGTGCCTGGAGGCACGGAGGTGCTTGGAGGCACGGAGGTGCTTGGAGGCACTGAGGTGCAGAGGTGCAGAAGTACCGGGAGGCACTGAGGTGCTTGGAGGCACTGAGGTGCTTGGAGGCACTGAGGTGCAGAAGTGCCTGGAGGCACGGAGTTGCTTGGAGGCACGGAGGTGCAGAGGTGCTTGGAGGCACTGAGGTGCAGAGGTGCTTGGAGGCACTGAGGTGCAGAGGTGCTTGGAGGCACGGAAGTGCTGAGGCACGGAGGTTCTTGGAGGCACGGAAGTGCTGAGGCATGGAGGTGCTGAGGCACGGAGGTGCTGAAGCATGGAGATGCTGAGGCACGGAGGTGCTGAGGCACGGAGGTTCTTGGAGGCACGGAGGTTCTTGGAGGCACGGAGATGCTGAGGCATGGAGATGCTGAGGCACGGAGGTGCTGAGGCATGGAGGTTCTTGGAGGCACGGAAGTGCTGAGGCATGGAGATGCTGAGGCACGGAGGTTCTTGGAGGCACGGAAGCCACAGGGATACGGGAGCTCTGGAGATCACAACTACAACAGCAGTAAAACTGAAACACGGCAGCTGTGGTTTTCAATGGAGACTATGGAATACAGTACTGTGCCTTTAAGATAAACCACTACAGCTGTGCCTTTACATTGAGACTCATGGAAACAGTGAAATCAGTGGCAACACAAAAGTAAACCAAACAGGGTAACAAGGGAACAGTTTCCACAGGAACTTAGGTACAAAGGTTACCTTTAGTGAGCTCAGCTTTAAGACTCACACAGAGCTGTGTGTGACACGAGGAACTAGCCCAGTTTCCAACTCAGCCTCCTGACTTATACTTCCTGGTCCTTGGTGATTGGTGAGCAGGATTAGGTGATGCAGAGAGTCTCAGGCTGGCAGAGGATTGGACAACTCTGGCTCAGGTGAACAGTCACTGTCATGTGACTACTCTAGACTAGGCTGTGAATGAGGCCTAGCAGGCCGAGAGAACACTGAAGCCTGAACTTCTGCAAAACATAAGATGCTGGCTTTTAGGCCTAAACTACAGATTACTGAATTCAGCCTCACACAGGAGCTCACCACAGGTGGAGCTAATTAACTATTACCTTTCAGGCAGAGAACTCAGGAAAACTCAGTGCTGACAAGCTGTTTAACTCAGTGAGTAAAAAGACACAGGATCCGGGACAGATGGCAGGGGTAAGTCACCAAATATGAAACCTACAGTCAGGATTGTGACACAATGCAATGCAAGGTAAGGCTGGAACTGGAGCTCGTCTGAATGGACTTCCAGACTTGGTCTCACATACACAGTCAGGAGCACAGGAAACACAGGTAATGTACTCAGGATTCTGGCAGGACAGGGTACACAGGATTCAAACAGAACTGGGTATCACAAGTAATGTAATAGCACTAACTGCACAGGTTCAAGATACCACCAAAGGACAAGGACCGGATCCACATACAAACAGAAACAAGAACATATATCCAGTCTCTGGTACAGGGCAAGCTGGGTAATAAAGTGAGCAAATCCCTATCAAGATGGCTGGAAAAGGACAAGCCTCCTGAAACACAGATTAACTAGCTGGAAAACCAGACACACGTTAATGGCCTAATTATCTGACAGGTGAGACTGCACAGGCCACACATACAGGAGACAGGCTGCAGTTACACAGACTCAATAAAGGTGGCCCGCAACAGTACCCCAAACAAGTACATAAGAAAACCTGGAATGCTAACAGAAACACAACATAAAAACATAGAATGCAACCTGCATTCGAAGATTGTAACAGACAGCCAATATGCAACTGTTTCATGGTGTAACAACACACATTATTATATGCTGCAGGGGAACAATACTGCATTTGGATACACTAGTGACTTAAGATAACCTGGAACCCATTTTTTACCACTTGCTACAGGGGCTCAGTATGTATTTTATTTACTTGTTGTTAAACCTGCATGTGGATCATCTGGTTCCTAATGTAGGAGAGAGACTGAGGTATATCTGTATGGTTTACCCAAGGGTACAATATGGCAGAAGTGAGGATAACAGTGCATTGCGGTGAGGTGATGCAGGTGAGGCAGATCCTTTCCTTTCATACTCCATTATACTTGAAGTTAACAAGGAATAGCAGTGGAAACCGTGCTGGTTTGGAGAAAATGTAATATAGTCTAGTAATTGTCCTCTCGAAAAAACTGAGTTAAATAGAAGAATTTATTTAAGTAACCATTCACTTAAGACTTTATTTTTATCTATATATTGTATACAGGTTATCAGTGGTGCTCCCCTGAGTCAAAAAGTATCAATATGGTGGGGAGCACTCTATTACAGATGGACTATTATGTTCAAATACAAGCAACTGATAAGCTCATAGAAATTTTAATAATGTCACATTAAAAATAAGAGGGAGTTCCAAAATTGCTGGTGCGTGTCAATCAATACCAAAGCGAAAATATAACTTGGAATAAACAAATATATAGCTGAAAGCTATAATAAATGATCGGCCGGATTAAATATGCGTTTCCCATCCCCTATTAGCAGGTCCCTCATCTTTACGATATCCATTATTGCACCCCTCAGTCAGTCACTGTATTGGCTATATATCAGTGCCTTTAGTGTAAATCCATTATACGAGGTCTGACAATTAACAGTAGCAGATTTACCACTAGGCAACAAAAGCAGCCGCAACGGCCCGGCAAGGCCCAGGGGGCTCACCGATAGATCATGTGGTTGGGAGGGTATATCTCATGTCTGACGAAAATGTGTGAGTGCTGGGCTAGCTGAATACTCCCGGTAGGCTGTCAATGACTAGATAGCTGCCAGTTGCTTGCACCTGCCTGTGTCCAGTGCCTACCATGGGATTTTAAGGGCAGCACAGGTGGTGTAATGGTTAGCATTACTGCGTTACAGCCTCAGGTCATGGGTCAATTCCCTCCATAGCCGTCACTGTGTGGAGTTTGTATATTCTTCCCGTACTTCCATGGGTTTCCTCCAGGTACTAAGGTTTCCTCCCACAATCTCTGATCCTTAAGCAAACTGTAGTTACATTAATATTATTATTGTTATTCATATTTCTATCTAAAACAAATGAATGGGATATGTAAAGGTAATTCAACAATTTTAGGAAATAAGTTCTGTCATGGCGGGGTTTTGCTCACAGAATTTAAAAACAGCAATACTATTAGTTTGTATTTAGATTCTGCAGACAAAAACAGATAATTGATGGCTTTGGAAATCCACCATTTAGTAACTAACCCCTTATCACAGAATGTATTTTCCTTTCCTCCTGCTTTTGCATGACATCTATCACAGCATCCTCACAAACGTGAGAAACAAGTATGGGTTCTCATGAAGACACAGTAAAACATTGCAGACCAAGTGATGGCTGGACAATTGCCATGCACATTTACAAGTAATAATTATAAAAAAGACTGCTTTGTCTTCTGATGGGATCACTGGACAACTAAAAATTCCCACCATATAATCTGATTTCATACATATTTCACACATCAAGTAATTTAACTTTTCAGCGCCTAAGGACAATGGCAGTCATTATTCTTTAATAGAAAATGTATATAAGTAATCTGGAAAGTGAATAAAATGAGACTTTAACTATGTGATAGAGTGTACATAGAGTTTTAGTTAAGTATAGGCACCAGAAAATAGCAGGGTGGAACTTTTTTCTAAATTACAGTTGATTTATTACATTGTATTTATTTATTTGTTTTTCTGCAATTGAGAACATACTGCTAGTTTTGACTTTAATAGAAACATAACAGAATAGAGAGTTATTCCTTTCACAAATCTACAAGACAGGGAACATTAATGAATGGATACCTGAGGAGGGAGGCATTTGATATGCTGGCTGTCGGGATCCCGGCGCTCACCATACTGGCTCCGGGATCCCGACAACCGGTAAACCGACAACTATTCTCCCTCTTGAGGTGTTTTCATTTTTTTAATTTTTTTTATTTTTCCATACTTAACGATCCACGTGGACTACGATTGGAACGGTAACCTGTGACGAGCAAAGCGAGGCACCTTGCCCGAAGCATGTCGAGTGAAGCGAGCCTTGCGAGGGGACACAGTGCACTAATTGGGGATCCCCGTCACTTTACAAAGAAAACAACGCCATAAAAGTTTAAAAAAAAAACATGTTGAGCTTTTGACCTGTCGACCTAGTACATGTCGATCTAATGACCATGTCAACCTATTGTCCCTGTCGACCTAATGCATGTCGACCTTCCATGGTCGACCTAATGACTGTCGCCCTAAGTTGAGTCGACCCAACGACCCATACCCTTAGAAAAAGAGCTGCATTTATTTGGAATGTAAACAATTTGTAGAACTATGCCCCAGAACTCTCACCATTTCCCATCACAATACAAATTCTCAGTCTCAGAACAATGCTTTCATTTATAATGCAGGACTGTAATAATATATTCATAATATTCTTCATCAGCAATATCCATTGAATGATGGAATTCATTATTCTGACAATAAAATGCACATATATACAGTGGCAGAATTACATTTTTGGGGCCCTGAAGCTTGAGCTGTTATGTGGGCCCTTCACAACCAACAATAGGGCAACATCCAACAAAGTCCAAAGGTACTTACTGCTATTGCATAGGCCAGTGTTTTTCAACGACGAGAAATGGGATAAGAAAAAGAGAGTGGCTGCGCAATGTGTAAGAGCATATATATGCTAATTAGGAGCTGACATGTAAGAATGTAGAAATGTTTTATTATATGGATAGCATTGATTAACCTTTGATAAAGTCACATGATCTGTGACGAAACGCGTCAGGACCCCGCCTACTTGCACACCTTGACTTCATCTTATCACACAGGTAGCAAGCTGCTGTCCATAGCCTGTGACAACTCGGCCTTCGCCCCGGCTTCCTCCTCCACCGCCGGTAATTTCCATCTGCTTGCTGAGTTTGTCACACTCGGATTCCCGTCCCGGCTTATCCACCTGCTGCCAGTGATTTCCATCCTCTGGGTGAATTACAGAGAGACCTCGGCTCCGGTCACGGCTTTGCTAACTGCCGCCGGTGACCTCCGTCAGCACGCTGCTGATCAATTGCTTCCATCCATTCAGGGATAAACACACTCTCTCCTTCTGCTACATTATTCAGCATTGGGCACTGCAGGAACATACGACCGAGGACGCTCGGTCGGGACCAGCCCACGGAGAGGTATTTATTCATACAGCAGTTTTGTTTGTTGCCACACTCAGACTTCCTATTACAGCCTCCGTTTATTAACATCTGTTGTTCAGCTGCTTACCTGATTGTGGATCCGCATATGGACATTCAATTTGATCTGCTTCCTCATTAAAACCGGAGGACATTATACAATTTTAAGTTCAAGGTGTTTATGTTTTATATTTTACTATATTGCATTATAATATTGTTTTTACGTGCTTAATCAATGCTATCCATATAATAAAACATTTCTACATTCTTACATGTCAGCTCCTAATTAGCATATATATGCTCTTACACATTGCGCAGCCACTCTCTTTTTCTTATCCCATTTCTCGTCCTTGAACACACACACAGTGTTCTGTGGTAGCGCATGTGGCAGAGCAACTATTAAATTATACAACCATTGGGTACTGTTTTCCTAGGCGCTTTGTGGCAATATTTTGTTTGTGTTTCCAGTGTTTTTCAACCACTGTGCCGTGGCACACTAGTGTGCCCTGAGCAGTTTCCAGGTGTGCCGCCATAGAAGCAGAGCCATGCCCATCGGTGTTGGCCCTGGGACGATCAATACTAGTGGGTTTAGTGGCTGCAGAGCTAGTTCTAAATTTGGGCCAGGGCAGTGTTGGGCTCTTCTGGCTTTCTCAGATGTGGCTCAGGCGTTACCTATGGAGAAGCTGCAATGTGAAATCCTAGGACACACAACTGCACCATGCATCACCATTATATTTGAGTGTGCCTTGGCAATATTTAGATCTTGTTCAGTGTGCCGCAAGTTGTAAAAGGTTGAAAATCTCTGGCATAGGCAGCACACACCGCTCAGCGCCAGCAAAAAGTACCTTATTATATGCCTCCTTGTCCCAGGCTCCATCTGACCTGTAGTTGCTCCCAGCCTCCTTCCTAGGACATGCCCTCTCAGGCTCCACTATTCCAGGGAATGTCACAAAGAATAGTTCAGCAGGCTGTCGGGACTTGTAGTTTAAAATGGCTACACGTTCCATGCTAGTTACAGAGCGCAAATCACAGAGCTACTGTGGATTACAACTCCCAGCAGCTCCCGCAGTACTCGCGTAATAGCAGCTATGCTGTACTAAAAGCTTGGTTGTCATCAGGGGTGTATCTAGGGGTCCGAGCGCCCATGGCAAAGTAAGGGGCTTCCCCCCCCCCCCCATGCACATTTGAAATAAGGTGTGAGTATTGGAAATGGGGCATGGTCTTGTGGGGGAAGGGCGTGGACACAATAGTACTTCCAATTCAAATGATGCCACACAGTAGTGTCCCTTATTCGCATTACACCACACAGTAGTGTCCCTTATTCGCATTACACCGCACAGTAGTGTCTCATATTCACGTTACACCATCCCTAACCCCTAACCCACCGTTCCCACAGCCTGACCTTAACCCACCCCACCCCCTGAAAAGCCTCTTCAGTGGTGCCTAAACTTAACCCACCCTTCCTAATCTCCCTCCCTGTAGCCTAACCCTAACCCTCCCACCCTCGCAGCCTAACCCTAACCCTCCCACGCGGCTTGCACCAACTAGATCCGGATTTTGGCATTCTGCATCGCTATCTATGTTGGGATGCCAGCATCAGCATTCCAAGCAGTTTCGGTATGCTGGAGTCAGCTTTCCAACCACCTGGATGCCAAACGCCAGCATCTTGACTGCATCCCAAATGAGATGCTAATGAGCTGCTGTGAGATGAGCCTCAAATGGACCCAGCCATTAACCAAACACCATTAGTTGGATGGTAGAAGTACTTCTTGTTAGAAAAAACATCAGGGTGCCATCACTTCCAAGATAAAATTATCAATTATACAATTAACTGATATACATTTCTTTGAACCTGGCCTGGAAATAGGTAAGATTTGTATTTTCTTTATTACACTCAACAAGTTAAAGTTTTCGCTTACTTACTACTTACTTATATCTAACATGCATGAAAATTGTGTAGTTTTCCAGGTACTACAGTCCCTTCTCCCAAACACTGCCACTTTTTTATTATCTTCAACAAAATCTATAGCACTGTGCTATATAACAATTGCTGTGTACCTGGTGAGAGTCTGTTACTGCTGGCGCGACGCCGGTGTCCGTCAGCACCGCATACCGCACTGCACTAGTGATCTGATTAGTGTCCGGCAGCACCGTACTTGTAATCAGACTCAAAATAAACTACAGGAGCTCCCAGCAACAAGGGCTGCTGGGAGCTGTAGTTTATTTTGAGTCTGATTACAAGTGCTGTGCTGCTGGACACCGACACTGCTCCAGCAGTAACAGACTCTCACCAGGCACAGTCTGACAGTACTACTTTTCAACCCTTTGGCCACGGGTGGCACAGCCAGGCAGCGCCCCCTCCTTGCCTGGCGCCCCTGGCGAGTGCCATCGTGGCCAATGGGTAGATACACCCCTGGTTGTCATGGTGTTATAGGTGATGAGCTATAACCATACAGTACATAAAAACAAGAGGTGAAAATCTGATTTTGGTGTTAAAATGCACAAGCGAGACGAGTGATGATTCTATCTGAAACTAGCTCAAACTTTAACCGTAAATCCTAACAAATCTTTACAGAGTCCTCCCTTAAATCTTAACATGTTAAACACCCACTAACTAACTGTATAATTTTCACAATTTAATTTTGCAGTGAAAATGTAGGGAATAAATACATTTTAATCTAACAATGTATTTGGGATTGAAATGCCTTGTAAGCAATGGCTAGCACCATAATAGGGCTTTACTGAACCCTGTGCCAACCATACCCCGAGTGCATGATGTCATTGTGTCAAGTGGAGGGGGTGGGGTCACCAGTGCCAGGTGTTAAGGTGCATACACACTTAGCGATATTGTAAACTATATTGCTCATTTTCCCCCTCCTGAGCGATATAGTTTACTAAGGGGGACATGTACTAAGCAGTGATAAAAGTGGAGAAGTGAGCCAGTAGAGAAGTTGCCCATGGCAACCAATCAGCTGCTCTGTATACTTTCATAGTATGCAAATTATAAATGTTACGTTAATGCTGATTGGTTGCCATGGGCAACTTCTCCACTGGCTCACTACTCCACTTTTATCACTGCTTAGTACATGTCCCCCTATATCGCCCAGTGTGTATGTAGCTGATGATGGCCGATGCGCAGTCCCGCAAGTCGTTAACGACCCTTGGTGTTGGCGGTACATGCAGCTCAATTTGGACTCGTCATCTAAAGCTGCATGTATAGCCCAGCCGCGGCATGACGTCAATGTGTGATATCGCTTGCAATATCGCACTGTGTGTATGCCCACAGTCGGGTGGCCTGGCCCGGCAGGGGAAACACTAGGCGATATCACTCTTGAAGCACATTGCCTAGTGTGTATCGACCTTTACAGTACTGCCATTTTGGCTGAAAGATCGAAAGTGTGCACGTCTGAAGTGTCCAAGGGTGCTCCAGCGGCAGTGCAGTAGCAATTCTGGGTGCAGGTTGATGATCAGGGCATCTTGCTAGCCAGATGCAGGGGCCATGGGTGAGTGCCGCCCACAGGTCTCTGCACCCTGTCCTGTGGCACCCCATGCACACAGCTACAGTAGTTACGACCCTGGCAATGGTACACTTAATTTTATTGTTTATATATATATATATATATATATATATATATCTCCATACAGTGTAACACCGGCACTCTGGATGCCCCCTAGGGCTTGCTTACTCTGGTGCCCTCCATCTGGGTTTGGCAACCCCCATATGTAGATCCAAAATGAGGCGGCACTCAGAGATTTGTTGAAAAGCAAACAGGTGTGTATTCAAATCATCACATCACATCAACGTTTCGGGGGAACAAATCCCCTTCATCAGGATGAACAAACAGTGCAGAAAGTGAAATATATAGACAAACTCACCCAAGGAGACTTCCCACTGCACATCACCGCAGTCCCAGCATCCCTGGCTCCGCCTCCCTCACTTCCGGGAATGTCACTTCCTGCGGAAGTGACAAAACGGGTCCCTGGCTGGTAACCACGGTGATGCTGTAAACAAAACAGAGGATCATCAATGGGACCAATAATCAGCACTCCGTGACAGAAATTTCCAAGACATTATGTCTTATTCTTTATTATAATATTATAATTGTAGTTATACACATGTGAATTTCCTAGATATGACGATTTCATTAAAAGATGGCAAAATCATGACGGATCTGTATGTCAAGCCCATGGATCGGAATATGATCCTGCGGCATGACAGTTTCCACCCCACTCCCTTGATTAAAGGTCTACCATACTCCCAGTTTCTGAGAGTATGTAGAATCACAAGTGAGGCATCCAATCTGAAAAAACAATTGGATATTATGGAAAATAAATTCCTGGCCAGAGGGTATCCAGCGGCCCTACTAAAAACAGCCAGAATTAAGGCCATGACACAAGAGAGAACATATTTGATACTCAAAGAGTCTTGTAGAAAGACACGGGAGAAAATACCATGGGTTAATACTTACGACACTAAAAGTAGGTACACCAGCAAAAAGGCAAAAGCCCTGTGGCCCGTAATTACCTCTGACCCTGAGTTAAAAATGCTGAAGGATACAGCCATTATGCCCAGCTACAGACGGGGAAGAAACATTAAAGACGAGGTCGTAAAAACAGACCTGAGTAAATTTAAAAATCAAGCCCCCAAACACTTTTTAAGTCGTGGCAATGGCTGTTTCAAGTGTATAGGGTGCACTACATGCACATATATGTCAGCTAGTGATGTTATTCTGCACCCTCACTCGGCTAAAAAATACACAATTAATTGGCCTTTATCCTGTCACTCCAAGTTTGTGGTCTATGTGATCATCTGCCCATGTGGGCTATATTATGTGGGCAAGACGGAGTGCCAGTTTCAAGTCCGTATGGCACAGCACCGGCAGGCCATTCGTGCTGCCATAGAAACGGGTAACAGTGAACAACCAGTGGCACGGCATTTTGCGTTATGGAAACATAATATGGCCACTTTAAAATATCGCATTATAGATCACGTGCCTGAATCCATACGGGGGGGGGGGGGGGGGGGGTAACAGAGCCAAAAAATTACTCCAATTAGAATCTAGGTGGATCCATAGATTGGATACTCTACGACCAAAAGGGCTGAATGAGACACTGGGCCTTTGCCACTTCCTTTAAACGGCGAAAATGTATGTTTATCAATCTGAAAGTAATGACTGCTAAGTTATATTGAACAAGTTTTCACACTAAGTGGTGCTGTTACTAAATGTACTGCTGTTTTTTTACAAAAAGAGGTGCAGTTTTATTGTTTTTATGCCTTGTCAGTACATCTGTGTAATGTTTATATGTTCTCTCTTTTTTAACTTTATGTCACTAAGTGCTTTTTATGTAATTTGGTAATGCACTAAGGAGGAATTTTCATGTGGATATGAATCAGCGCTTTTAATACACTTTACACAGATCCACTTTATAAATTTTACCTGATGTTTACTTTATGCACCTTTAATGTTAAGCCAGGTGGCTTCCAAAAGCACTAGATGCACTTTCTATCCCCAGAGTGGGTCTTACTCTAAATAAGCTTTTTTGATGAATTATAATATAGAATAAGACATAATGTCTTGGAAATTTCTGTCACGGAGTGCTGATTATTGGTCCCATTGATGATCCTCTGTTTTGTTTACAGCATCACCGTGGTTACCAGCCAGGGACCCGTTTTGCCACTTCTGCAGGAAGTGACATACCCGGAAGTGAGGGAGGCGGAGCCAGGGATGCTGGGACTGCGGTGATGTGCAGTGGGAAGTCTTCTTGGGTGAGTTTGTCTATATATTTCACTTTCTGCACTGTTTGTTCATCCTCATGAGGGGGATTTGTTCCCCGAAACGTTGATGTGATGTGATGATTTGAATACACACCTGTTTGCTTTTCAACAAATCTCTGAGTGCCGCCTCATTTTGGATATATATATATATATATATATATATACCCATCCACAGTATGCCGGCACTCAATGTAAAAGATCCCAACTGCTCAGGTGCCCTTCCAAACAAATGAATATCCAGCAATAGAGATGGCACTCAGAGACTTGTAGCAGTGAAAAAAGACATCTGTATTGGATGTTGATACATCAAACGTTTTCGGAGCTACTGCCCCGTCCTCAGGACAATATCTACTGCTGTAGATGTTGTCCTGAGGACGGGGCAGTAGCTCCGAAAACGTTTGATGTATCAACATCCAATACAGATGTCTTTTTTCACTGCTACAAGTCTCTGAGTGCCATCTCTATTGCTGGATATATATATATATATATATATATATATATATATATATAAAATACTATACCACTCAACTGTATTTGCAAATTTAAGTTAAAAAGGCCAGCTGTTCATTGAAAATAAATCAGAAACTGTGTGGTGATATAGAATCAGTTTATTGCCAAGTGTGTCAGTACATAATACATAAAGAATTTGTTTCCGATAGCTACAGCTCCCAGACAGTATATGACATACCACAAGAAACATAAAGTAAAGAAGAACACATGACGGATAGCTTGAGTACTGAACAAATATGAGAATATGACTTAGAGATTGCCGAATTAACCAAGTTAGTTGCCTGAGGTAAAAAACAGTTTCTGTGTCTAGCAGTTCTCATACACCACAAGCTATACCAATCTGCCAGTGTCACGATCCGGGTATCTGGACGCCATTACTTACCCTTCAGATGCCTTCTAAGGCTGGCTCAGCGTTCCAGGACCAGATCCCATCTGTCATACTGATGTCCACATTCCTGCCTCCTCTCCTGTCACTCTGAGACGCGGTCACCGCAACGCCTGTAACATCCGGAATGGCGTCTCCCGCGGCCTCCGCCGCTGTTCCTGAGTTTCTGCATGCAGAGTGTCAGAGTGGTGATTACGTCAGCCGCGGCCTCCGCTGTGCCCGCGTGGTTAAATGTGCACTTATCAGTCTGGCGTCTCCTGTCTCCTGTGGCCGGCGCCGCCATTACTGTTTTAATTCCCACATGGATTACAAACCAAACTTCCCTCCAAGTGTCTGCATGGGCGCAGCCATCTTGGATTCTGTCATCTGTTCATTTCCACCAATCTACTGTTTGCAATGTTAATCTGCATAATTGCCTAGCCAATCCCTTCCTTGCTGCAGGTATAAGTATTCTGTGCCTGAGCAAGGAAGGCGTCAGTGCTTTGGTTGTCAAACCTTGTTCCAGTTTGTCTCTCTCCTGTGGTTGTTTTCCAGGTTCCAGTTCCTATCTCCAAACCTCCACTAAAGAGACCCGCACCAGCATTCCACCTGCGGTGTAGCCTGACTCTCCTATCCATTTGGATTCATCTGCTTCCAGCTATAGATCCACCTGCTTACAGCAATCAGCTTCCAGCAGAGATCAGCTCTTCTTAAAGTGCCGGTACCCTTTTCTACAGATTATCATTTATCACCGGCATTATTATTTCACCGCTCTCAAGCTCCAAACATCACTTCATATTTCATCGCTCTCAAGCTACATTTATCATTTAACTGGTTCCAGCCAGTATCCACTCCGTGCCAACATCAGTCTGGTTCCAGCCAGTACCCACAGCAGCTTTTTTATCCACAGCAGCCCAGCTTTTCCTGGAACACCAGCTGGTACGATCCTGGGCTATCTCCATTGCCACAGTCGGGCCTGGTAAGGACTTTCCAACTAGAAGATTATAAGAACTATCTCACACTACCAGAGCCCTGTGGCCCTTGCCACCCTGTAGAACCCAGGAACTGTATTTATCCTCTGCTGATTTTTATGTTTTCTTTTACTGCTGCTGTGTTACGGAGTTTGTCATAAATAAACATCATTGACTTTTACCCTGGTTGTCGTGTTCACGCCTTCGGGCATTTCTTCTACATGTTACTTACATGTCTAGGGGTCTGATACAACCTCCCAGGTTCCGTTACATCTCAGCCCCTACAACTGAGGCTGCCTCCCGTCAGCTCAGGCCCTCAGTTGTGACAGTAAGCACTGACCATATGAATCCAGCCGGAGACCAGGATCAAGCGGCCAGGCCGATGCAAGAACTGGCAGCCCGACTTGAACATCAGGAGGCTGCACAGGGCCACATCATCCGCTGTCTCCAGGATCTCTCTACTCGGCTGGATGGGATTCAGACAACCCTCCGTGGATCAGACGCGTCCGGTGCGTCAACCACAGTGACTCCAGCTATGACCCCACCCACCTTACCCATTTCTGCTCCACGTCTTCATCTTCCAACGCCAGCAAAATTTGACGGATCTCCAAGATTCTGCAGGGGATTTCTCAACCAGTGTGAGATTCAGTTTGAGCTACAACCTGGCAATTTTCCCAGTGACCGTACAAAAATTGCCTACATTATCTCTCTTCTCAGTGGCTCAGCCCTTGATTGGGCATCACCGTTATGGGAAAGGTCCGACACCCTGCTATCCTCCTACACTGCATTCGTGTCAACATTCAGGCGTATCTTCGACGAGCCAGGCCGGGTAACTTCAGCTTCATCTGAGATTCTCCGTTTACGCCAGGGATCACGTACTGTAGGACAATATCTTATACAGTTCCAGATCCTGGCATCCGAACTGGCATGGAACGACGAGGCCCTGTATGCTGCATTCTGGCATGGCTTATCTGAGCGTATTAAAGATGAGTTAGCTACCAGAGACTTACCTTCCAAGTTAGATGAGCTAATCTCACTCTGCACGAAAGTTGATTTACGTTTCAGAGAGAGAGCAACTGAGCGTGGAAGATCATCTGCTCCAAAATCTTCTGCTCCTCCTCCTCGCCAACTGTCACCATCTAAAGACGAGCCCATGCAAATTGGCCGTTCCCGTTTAACTCCTGCTGAGCGCCGAAGACGTCTCTCTGAGTCTCTTTGTCTTTACTGTGCAGCTCCGTCTCACACCATCAATGCCTGTCCCGAACGTACGGGAAAACTCCAAACCCTAGCTCGCCCAGGAGAGGGCCGGCTAGGAGTAATGATCTCCTCTCCATCTCCTCATGATTGTAATCTCCCAGTGTCGCTCCAAATTGCTCAACGTTATCGGAACGTCATTGCCCTCCTTGATTCCGGAGCAGCTGGGAACTTTATTACCGAAGCCTATGTTAAACGGTGGTCCCTACCCACCGAGAGACTTCCTTCGTCCATCTCCTTAACTGCCGTGGATGGCAGCAAGATTTTTGATGCAGTTATTTCCCTAAGGACTCTACCAGTTCGTCTGAGAGTGGGAGTTCTTCATTCCGAATTTATTTCTTTTTTAGTGATTCCAAGGGCCACACATCCTGTGGTCCTGGGCCTTCCATGGCTCCGTCTTCACAATCCATCTATTGATTGGACGACTACGCAGATTCTGGCATGGGGTCCCTCCTGTGCTGAGACATGTTTGTTTAAAGTATTGCCTGTCTGTTCTTCCTCCCCCAGGTCGTCTGATGTTCCACCTCATCCCTATCAAGATTTCACGGATGTGTTCAGTAAGGCTTCTGCTGATATCCTTCCTCCTCATAGAGAATGGGACTGCCCGATTGATCTCGTTCCAGGGAAGGTTCCACCTCGAGGCCGAACTTACCCGTTGTCTCTGCCTGAGACGCATTCTATGGAGGAATACATTAAAGAGAACCTAGCAAAAGGGTTCATTCGACCTTCCTCTTCTCCAGCCGGCGCAGGCTTCTTTTTCGTAAAGAAAAAAGATGGTGGTCTGCGGCCGTGCATTGACTACAGAGGTCTGAACGACATTACCATCAAGAACCGCTATCCACTACCCCTGATTACTGAGCTCTTTGATAGAGTTAGCGGAGCTACTATCTTCACAAAGCTGGACTTGAGAGGTGCATACAATCTCATCCGGATCCGTGAGGGTGACGAGTGGAAGACCGCCTTTAACACCCGTGACGGACATTATGAGTACCTCATCATGCCCTTCGGATTGAGCAATGCTCCAGCTGTCTTCCAGCATTTTGTCAATGAGATCTTCAGAGACATTTTATACCGTCATGTCGTGGTCTATCTAGATGATATCCTCATTTTTGCCAACAATTTAGAGGAACATCGTTTTTGGGTAAAAGAGGTTCTGTCCCGTCTCCGTGTCAATCATCTCTATTGCAAATTAGAGAAATGCGTCTTTGAAGTCAAGTCCATTCCGTTTCTAGGTTACATTGTGTCCGGTTCCGGACTAGAGATGGATCCTGAGAAACTACAAGCAATCCAGAATTGGCCGATACCCTTAACCCTCAAAGGGGTCCAGAGGTTCTTAGGGTTCGCCAATTATTACAGAAAGTTTATACGAGACTTTTCCACCATTGTGGCGCCTATTACTGCTTTAACTAAGAAGGGTGCTAACCCGTCCAAGTGGTCTGAAGAAGCTACGCAAGCTTTTCATCTCTTAAAACAACGGTTCATCTCTGCACCAGTTCTGAAACAGCCCGACATCGACTCTCCTTTCATCTTAGAGGTGGATGCCTCCTCCGTTGGAGTAGGAGCGGTGTTATCTTAGAGGGCTAAAGATGGCCATTTACATCCTTGCAGTTTCTTCTCCCGGAAGTTCTCCCCAGCGGAGCGCAACTATGCCATTGGCGACCAGGAGTTGCTAGCCATCAAGCTCGCTCTAGAGGAGTGGAGATATCTGTTGGAGGGAGCTTCTCATTCAATCACCATACTTACAGACCACAAGAACCTTTTATATCTGAAAGGCGCACAATGTCTCAACCCTCGTCAGGCCAGATGGGCACTTTTCTTTTCCAGGTTCGACTTTAAACTCCAGTTGTGTCCGGGCTCTCAGAATCGCAAGGCCGATGCCCTTTCCCGCTCATGGGAGCAAGAAAATGAGTCAGAGTCTTCAGACAAGCATCCTATTATCAATCCGTTGGCATTCTCCACGGTAGGGATGGACTCTACGCCCCCACTAGGGAAAAGTTTTGTGAAGCCGGTACTGAGGAAGAAGCTCATGCATTGGGCCCATGCTTCCCGTTTTGCCGGACATACAGGTATCCAAAAAACCCTGGAGTTTATCTCTAGGTCCTATTGGTGGCCAACTCTGAGAAAGGACGTCATGGAGTTTATTGCATCTTGCCCAAAGTGTGCCCAACATAAAGTATCCCGCCAGTCGCCTGCGGGGCAACTGGTTCCACTATCCGTTCCCCGTCGACCATGGACCCATTTGTCGATGGATTTCATTACAGACTTACCTATGTGCAACAAGTTCAATACCATCTGGGTGGTAGTTGACCGGTTCACCAAGATGGCACACTTCATTCCTCTCACCGGTCTTCCGTCAGCTTCCAAGTTGGCTCAAGTGTTCATACAAGAGATCTTCCGACTCCACGGTCTGCCTGAAGAAATTATCTCAGATCGAGGAGTTCAATTCACAGCCAAATTCTGGCGAAGTTTATGTCAAGTCCTCCAAGTCAAACTAAAGTTTTCCACGGCTTACCATCCTCAGACCAATGGTCAAACTGAGAGGGTGAATCAGGACTTGGAGGCCTTCCTCCGCATCTATGTGTCTTCCTCTCAAGATGACTGGGTTCAATTACTTCCCTGGGCCGAGTTCTGTCATAACAATCAGTATCATTCCTCATCTTCTTCAACACCATTCTTCACCAACTTTGGATTCCACCCTAAAGTCCCTGAATTCCAACCGCTCCCAGCAACTTCTGTTTCAGCAGTGGATATCACCTTGCATCAGTTTGCAAACAACTGGAAGAGTGTACGAGCAGCTCTGCTCAAGGCATCGTTCAGGTATAAGAAGTTTGCGGACAAGAAGCGTAGAGCGGTTCCTGCTCTCAAGGTGGGTGATCGGGTATGGTTATCCACGAAGAATTTGAGGTTAAGAGTTCCCAGTATGAAGTTTGCACCTCGCTACATTGGTCCTTTCAAAATTGAGCAAGTCATCAATCCTGTTGCTTACAGACTTCAGTTACCTCCCTTCTTAAAAATACCCAGGACATTCCATGTTTCCCTGTTGAAACCGCTGATCCTGAATCGGTTTCATTCCTCACTTCCTCCAACTCCGAAAGTCCAAACTCAATGAGGCGTTGAGTATGAAGTGGCCAAGATCCTGGACTCACGTCACCGTTACGGTCAACTACAGTATCTTATTGACTGGAAGGGTTACGGCCCTGAGGAACGCTCATGGACCAATGCTTCTGATGTCCATGCTCCTGCCTTGGTCCGGAGATTCCATTCCAAGTTTCCTCAAAAGCCAAAGAAGTGTCCTGGGGCCACTCCTAAAGGGGGGGGTGCTGTCACGATCCGGGTATCTGGACGCCATTACTTACCCTTCAGATGCCTTCTAAGGCTGGCTCAGCGTTCCAGGACCAGATCCCATCTGTCATACTGATGTCCACATTCCTGCCTCCTCTCCTGTCACTCTGAGACGCGGTCACCGCAACGCCTGTAACATCCGGAATGGCGTCTCCCGCGGCCTCCGCCGCTGTTCCTGAGTTTCTGCATGCAGAGTGTCAGAGTGGTGATTACGTCAGCCGCGGCCTCCGCTGTGCCCGCGTGGTTAAATGTGCACTTATCAGTCTGGCGTCTCCTGTCTCCTGTGGCCGGCGCCGCCATTACTGTTTTAATTCCCACATGGATTACAAACCAAACTTCCCTCCAAGTGTCTGCATGGGCGCAGCCATCTTGGATTCTGTCATCTGTTCATTTCCACCAATCTACTGTTTGCAATGTTAATCTGCATAATTGCCTAGCCAATCCCTTCCTTGCTGCAGGTATAAGTATTCTGTGCCTGAGCAAGGAAGGCGTCAGTGCTTTGGTTGTCAAACCTTGTTCCAGTTTGTCTCTCTCCTGTGGTTGTTTTCCAGGTTCCAGTTCCTATCTCCAAACCTCCACTAAAGAGACCCGCACCAGCATTCCACCTGCGGTGTAGCCTGACTCTCCTATCCATTTGGATTCATCTGCTTCCAGCTATAGATCCACCTGCTTACAGCAATCAGCTTCCAGCAGAGATCAGCTCTTCTTAAAGTGCCGGTACCCTTTTCTACAGATTATCATTTATCACCGGCATTATTATTTCACCGCTCTCAAGCTCCAAACATCACTTCATATTTCATCGCTCTCAAGCTACATTTATCATTTAACTGGTTCCAGCCAGTATCCACTCCGTGCCAACATCAGTCTGGTTCCAGCCAGTACCCACAGCAGCCGTTTTATCCACAGCAGCCCAGCTTTTCCTGGAACACCAGCTGGTACGATCCTGGGCTATCTCCATTGCTACAGTCGGGCCTGGTAAGGACTTTCCAACTAGAAGATTATAAGAACTATCTCACACTACCAGAGCCCTGTGGCCCTTGCCACCCTGTAGAACCCAGGAACTGTATTTATCCTCTGCTGATTTTTATGTTTTCTTTTACTGCTGCTGTGTTACGGAGTTTGTCATAAATAAACATCATTGACTTTTACCCTGGTTGTCGTGTTCACGCCTTCGGGCATTTCTTCTACATGTTACTTACATGTCTAGGGGTCTGATACAACCTCCCAGGTTCCGTTACATCTCAGCCCCTACAACTGAGGCTGCCTCCCGTCAGCTCAGGCCCTCAGTTGTGACAGCCAGACGGCAGCACCCAGAATAGGTCATGAGCAGGGTGGGAATGGTCATCAATGATCCTCCCTGCCCGCTTCATATCCCTTGCCAAATAGATATCCTCGACTGCCGGAAGATTTGTCCCTATGATTTTTTCCGCTACCCGTACAATTCGTTGTAGCCTATTTCTATTTCTGTCGTGGGTTGAGGCAGAGCCGCCAAAGGATGGCCCCCAATCAGCGCATCCCACCAAGGCAAACCAACAACAATAGTATTGCGGATGGTTCCTGCCCTAGACGTGCTCTTTAAATAAATGTAGGTATCCAACTCAATCTTCCACCATAGCATTTTACCGGAAAGGTGAATCTGCTTGCCCCATGGCTGGCAGGATTATGGACAAGGCAGTACATACGGCCGCCTATGGCACAATGGGGCCTAAGTGACTTGCCTACTTCCCACTGCCATGTCTTCCTCTGGTCTGTCATCAGTAAGTCCCTGCCCACTTTCCAGAGTCACCGATCCCTTCCTGAGTCCCTGATCCTCTATATCCACTACTTTGAACTTCCAAAACTTCTCCCTGGCAGCTAGATTGGGCATTCAGAATACTGGCACTACTAGAGTGTTGTCCCTTTTCTCTGTATACAGTATGTTTAATGATGCAGTTCACTCCAGCCCACCTAGTGGACACCTGCATCTCTCCTTCAGGAGGTGGTGATGGTAGAGTTTGCAGGTTAGGAAGCGCTAGGCTGAAGTTTTGCAAAGGGGGCAGAGAGACCTTGCACCAGCACTGAATAGGTCGACACTAAATGGTCTACATGCATATGGTCGACATGATCAAAAGGTCAATAGGTTCAAATGGTCAACACAACATATGGTTGATATGAGTTTTTTTGGATTTTTTTTCATATTTATCCCTTTTTCATACTTTACCATCCACATGGACTACAATTGAGAACCTTGTCTGAATTCACTCACCATGTGAGGAGACACGGTGCACTAATTGGTGTCCACAAGCTGGAAGGGAAATTTTGACAACAAAAACCATCAAAAACTCATGTCAACATTTTCATGTGTCGACCGTTCTGTGTCATGTTGATCATGTTGACCTTTTGACTATACCAACATTTTGCTTGTTGATCATTCGATGTCGACATTTGGCATGTCGACAATTTGGTGTCGACCTAGACATTGTCGACCTTCTGACTGTCAACCCTTTGATCCATAACCAAAGATAAATTTGCATTCCAAATGAGTGTTGCTATACATGCTTTCACGTAAATGGAGAGAATGCTTCTTTAGGCAAGCATCTGGGGATCAAGCATTACCACAGAAAGACTGGCCACTTACAGCCACTTTCCCAGAACAACTTGCATGTATTATCTAGAAATCTAGCATCTATTCTATAGCAACAGTGACAACATCTTCTGGGTTCCATACATTCTCCCCAACAAGATAGTTGCAGTCCATATACTACTGTATGTGAGTGAATTTATCTTAAGAAATAGATCTTAAACTGGTGTCAGATTGAAGGGATTATATAGAAGCATCACAGACATATCGAAGTTTGGACCTTATTCAGTAAGACCCGCTAATACAATGCTGTTTTTAGGCCTAGTGTGCATGCACAAGTACCGATGTGCGCGGGCCGGTTAATGCGATCACATCTTGTCAGCACAATAGTACAAGCACACAACACCAAATCATTGACAGACAAGCAACTTTATGTATTGCTGGCTTCACAAAGACACACATTGGTGTAAAATTGTTGCATAAACTTGGTAATGTTATACAGTACTCAAATGGCTCCCTCCACTAAAGCTGTCTTCTGGATTTCTCATATCTGATAACAGAGCCAACATTGTACATGCAATTTGAATGGGCAAATGTAAACATGTTCTGTGCTGTGAAGAAAACAGTGTGTGTACCAAAAGCGCTGAAAAAATGCCAAAAATGCGCATGCACATGGTACGCAGCGCGCATGCGCTAAGTACTTTCACACAAAACTTTGTAGAATTTACACAAGCTCGAGCGACGTTTTTTCAACGCTCAAGTGATCGTATTGTGGTTGACAGGAATTGGGTGTTTCTGGGCGGAAACTGGCCGTTTTCAGGGAGTGTGCTAAAAAAACGCAGGCGTGCCAGGTAAAAACGCAGGAGTGGCTGGAGAAACGGGGGAGTGGCTGGCCGAATGCATGGCGTGTTTGTGACGTCAAACCAGGAACTAAACTGAATGAGGTGATCGCAGTCTAGGAGTAGGTCTGGAGCTACTCAGAAACTGCAGCAAATTATTTAGTAGCAGTTCTGCTAATCTTTCGTTCGCAGTTCTGCTAAGCTAAGATACACTTCCAGAGGGCGGCGGCCTAGCGTGTGCAATGCTGCTAAAAGCAGCTAGTGAGTGAACAACTCGGAATGAGGGCCATAAATGGGCACATATTGACATAGAAGAGCACACAAAACAGCAGGGTAAATACATATGCATGGAAGGATGGGACACAATAAAACCAAATGTAAAAGATAACCAAAACAATATATATATATATAATATATATATACACTAGCTGTTCTGTTCTACCTGTTCTTCACACGGGAATATCTGATTTTCCTGGTTGTACATATACATGAGTGTTAGAAATTTGGTGAATCTACAGAGATGTCAATTTGAGAGATCTTGATGTAAATAAATATTAATCCATGGTTCTTGGCATTACCTGAGGAGCACCTGCAGCAGATACGGTAAAAAGTGACAGGACCATTTTTGTAGTTTATTAAATTCTACACACTGGAGGTGCAATCCAAATTTTGATCCGATTGTCTGTTTGGGCTTTATCTTTAATGCAACGCAAGCCACCCATCAGTAATGACATCATTATGTCAACCCCCATTTCATCCCCATAGGGGAGGTTTATTAAAATTCTAATTACGTATTTTACCTATTTCCCACCTGAAGAATACTTATGTTAAATTCCATTTTCCGAACATATTGGGAAGTAAGAGAATTAGTGATTAGTCACTCAGTGAGTGAGGGCTTTCGCATTTTATATATATAATTTACAGAACTCCCCTATCAAATTCACTTATCAAATCAGCCACAATACCATTAATTATTTAGATGTAACCATAGAGATTATAGATAACCAGCTTCATACCAGACTGTTTTCAAAACCCACCGATCGCAACACTTTGCTCCACCACAGTAGTTGCCACCCTCCCGCATTGATACGAGGATTGCCAAGGTCCCAAATGCTTAGGGCAGCCCGCATTTCCAGCGACAAAACTACCCTGGCTACTGCACTTGATCAGATGATTCATAAGTTTGCCAATAGGGGCTATAAACTCCGCGAATTAATGAAAACCAGGGATGAAGTCCTGCAAATCCCCAGAGAAGAGCTATTGTATAGCGTGCCTCAAAAACAACTAGGATCACGAATTCCATTTGTGACGCAATATACCACTGCTAGCAGGGTCATCCCACGTGCCACAAAAGGATTGTGGCCTATTGTCTCAGGTGACAAGGACCTCCCTTGCTTCAAGAATACCACACTGATGCCTAGCTATAAAAGAGGACCTAACATCAGAGACATTCTTGTTAAAACCAACATGGTCCCAAAGAATACAGCTAATGCTTCGCATACACAGTTGAAAAAACCTGGATGCTACAAGTGTGCATCCTGTACCACATGTAAATATCTAGAAACTGGTCATGAATTCCATAATCCACACACAGGTCATAAATACAAAATCCGCCATGTGCTCACATGCACCACGTCATACATTGTTTACATCATCATTTGCCCATGTGGCATGCTTTATGTAGGACAAACCATCAGAAACCTACGAGACAGAATGGCGCTTCATCGATCTGCTATAAAAGCATCTCTGGATGGCAAACCAGTTGACCAACCAGTGGCACGCCATTTCAAATTATGTGGCCACCCGCTATCTAGCCTCAGATATAAAATAATTGACCACATTCCAGCACCCCAGAGAGGTGGTGACCGACAACGGGCCCTATCCAAGTGTGAAGCTAAATGGATCTTCCTACTGGATGCATTGTCCCCTAAAGGACAAAATGAAAAATTCACCTGGAATGTCTTCTTACAACAGAGACAGCATATTATGCTACAGTCAATATTTTTATAACCTATAGAATAGAGGTTCCTGTTTTAATTTTGTTCCCTTTTTTTCCTCCCCCCCCCCCCCCAACCTTCCCCCCCTTTACCTTTAACTAACTCCCCCCCCCCCTTTTTCTTTCCCCCCTTTTTCGTTCCTTTTCGGTCACCTTCCTTTGTTCTTTCTAACCACCTCCTCACTACCCCACCCCTCCACCTCCCCCACCCCCCTCCCGTTATCCTGGCCCTGTGATCAATAACCGTAAGGGCTTAGTGTGTAATGGTCAATATGGTTTTAATGATCACCATGTATATCGCAATGTGCATGTATTTAATATCAAATGCTATTATGGTTTAATGATTACCTTATATACAAAATGTTGTGTAACAATATGCCTTCTTTATGTTAACACCAAGTCATCCACAATTGCACACTATTGTTTCAGTGCAGCTGTTGTTAATAACTTTTTAATCCCTTTTTTAATTCCTTTCACATTTGCCACGCTTCACTCTATAGCACTACCTCTGCTGGGCATGGCATGTAAACACATGCCTCTATTCACTGTGTTTGTTCTTTTATCACAGACAGGCTTTCCCGGCGCCTGCCACAGTTTGTGTACGTTGCTTAGCAACGCAACACGTCACAGGGGAGCCGCTCACGTGACCCTCCCGGAAGTCCCGGACACAGACGCCGGGAACACCTCTCTCCTGCACTCCACGCTACTTAACAGGTGAGTGTTTCTTTCGTTGGTTTGGTTCTTTTTCTTCCTCACAGCACTAGGGTTACTTACCTGATGAAAAGGCTGCCATGCCTTGAAACGTCGTAAGATACCTGTTTTTTGTTTTTGTTTTGTTTTGATTGACACGATGCTATTTTGATGTCACCATGTTTTAAATACAAATAACCTTTTTGCATAAGTCCATGGAGTGCCGCCTTATTTCCTTCGCTGCAAACACCTGAGCCACAGGTGGGGAAGGATACCTCCTCTGCATTACTATTAGGAGGGCACCCT
Organism: Pseudophryne corroboree; assembly: GCF_028390025.1. NCBI lineage: Eukaryota > Metazoa > Chordata > Amphibia > Anura > Myobatrachidae > Pseudophryne > Pseudophryne corroboree. Next base: position 529,258,793 of record NC_086447.1, on the reverse strand, counting down.
GGCATTTACACATTGATTCTGGAGTGCCGGATATTTTTTGCTGCATATATATATATATATATATATATACAGTATATGCATGGGCGCTAATTTGAAGTTAAGCAGTTTGCTGGTGCTAGGAAGGAACACACTAAGGTGTATAATGGAGGATATTGTGATGTGGTGAATTTTGAAGGGGGGAAGAGGGTTGCTGTGTCCAGACCTGACTACAGACTTACATACCCTCCAACATTTTACACTGAAAAATCGGTACAAACCCGAAAAGGGGGCGTGGCCGCGGGTAAAGGGGGTTACACTCTCACCCACAACATCTGCCCCACAGACACTCACCCCATTACCACCAAACCTTTCCCCACACACTTACTGTCACCCACTAGACCTGTACTCCATGCCCTCAGTGTTTGAAAATGAGGGCGTGGCTCTTGGAAATGGCATTCCCTGTGAGTTCCGTTCTCTGTGGTAATAATCTGTGCACTGGTGCTTGGACAACTTCTGCAAAAAGCATCTGTCCCAGGGAAGTCTATCATCCACATTTTCCACGTAACAGAAGCTGCAGCCTGCAGGTCACACAACAGAACCTTAGGAAGTACTTAGACAAGTTGTAAATCACAGAGTAGTGTAGGACTTATGTTCCTGAAATCACTGTACACAGTGTTCTGGATTTAAATATTGTAATACTCTATTTCCTGCCTTACTACAATAATGACTGACTTTTGTTGGAATTAATTAACATGTGGTAGGAAATATTGGCAGCACTCTGTGATCTTGCACAACAATCTGTTATACACTAAATTCAATAATTGCATTGCATAATAGAACAGGATCAGATATGATTTCATGATGAAAGACTTTATCATGTCCAGTTTTGTCATCCCCACATGAAAAATCTGGGACAGAATATTGAATAACTCTGGAAGAAGAATTAGCGCAAAAATCTGTGAATAGGTCAAATTCATGATTGAATGTTGATAAGAAAAGAAAAATTGCTATTCAGGTGATGATCTCATTACTGTAGTCACACAGCTAACAATGTACTGTACTGTAGGTACTGCTATGATCTAAGTAAAGGCATATTAATGTATAAAAAGATCACGCAGGATGCATTTAGGACAGAATAATGTTGGCTATAGAAACTTCCTGTTCTTCTAAATTTGTATCCTCTTGTTTCTCAATTACGCCTCTTCATAACAGTAAGTACAGCTAATGTGTCACAGCTAGACAGGAAATCTTAGACATGTGCGTATCATTGATGTTTACTATACTGTTGTGCTAATTTGCAAGACTTTCAGAATCGCAGGGCTCATTTTACAAGTACAACTTGCAGGCTCCATTCTAAATGCCCTGATTTTACTACTTTTCATGTCGGTTTGATGTTTTAGTATTTCTTCCTAAAGCAGTTGACACATCTGTATACCATGACAGGGAAGTACTGTAGGGCCAGTTATAATACGAGTAAGAACTTGGCTAGAGGACAACCCTATTGTTACTCTGCATGTTAAATACAACAACAGCATGCTTCTATTGTTTTCATAGTCTACATATTATAACTAAAACATACAACAAATTATATACAGGACACTAATATATAAAAATTCTGGCAACATTATACATTGGTAAAATATTCATTTTTAGCTGGGATTTAACTATTATTACAATCATCATCACTATAAATCTCCAGTAATTAGATCATATGTCCCTGTTTTTGTTTATTCTTGTCTTTATTTAATATTAAGTAATACAAAAAGGCTGTAAAGCATCTGGTCCCTCTACTGCACATTATGCTTCGGGTGCCTCAGGTACCCAATAATCCACAATAACCAGGCTGCGGGAGCCGCAATAACACATGGGATCAGGGACTTCTCCCGGATCCCATTTGTTTTCGTACGATCACGGGTCCATTTCAGCCTGTAATAGGATACTGCGATAATGACTACCGGTCATTAATCGCGATATCCGGCCATTTTCACCTGCCAAAAATGGATTTGCACTAATTGAATACCCCCCTATGTTGTTTATTAATATTATTAATATTATTATTATTACTTATAGAAGGATTACTTAAGATTTAGCATTCTGCATATTAGTTAATTTGAGTGCTTTGGTTTTGTTAGTGTGTGTTGCTAGTAATATATAGTAATATATTCCTTATGATACTGTACATTTTTTACCATTTAAAATGGTTTTCTGTGTATCTGGACATTTAAGAAGATGCAATTTTCTAATGTGTTTTAATCCTTTGATTAGCCTGATTGTATTAATAAATATAAGATGCAAGCTTCTGTTTATAACAATACTATTTCCCTATCTGTGCACTATTGCTATATGTTGCTCTTCAGTGTATCAAACTGGCGGGTTCTCTGGCTACCTCTAGTCGTTGCTTCCCCGTGTCTGTTTAACAACACCAGCTTTCCTACTATCACACTATCACTAGCGCCATCTCATGACAGTAACAGCAGAAAAAAGATTTACTATTAAAAATAAATATTTGACCTTATTTTTTTTTAATTCATAATATTTTCTTGAAAGTGCCACTGGCTACTAGTGCAATGAGTATGTTTGAGCCAGCAAAAGGGACTAGACCTGGCCACTGATGTGGAAGTCCTCTTATGGCTGTCAGTCAGTGTCACCAGGGGACAGAGTATCACTCAGCTGCCCCAGAAAATTCGTTAAAATGTAGCTATAATGATTTATTATTGTTACAGGTTGATAAATCAACTTTTTGGTATGGCATTAAAGTGACTGCATAAAGACGTGATTGTGGACCTATTTCTACCTATGATATAACTACTTACATGAGGAGGAAAAGGTGTGTGTGCCGTTTTCTTCACTGCATTAATCAGCCTTGGTCTTCACTGCACTAATCAGCCTTGGTCTTCACTGCACTGATCAACCTTGGTCTTCACTGCACTAATCAGCCTTGGTCTTCACTGCACTAATCAGCCTTGGTCTTCACTGCACTAATCAGCCTTGGTCTTCACTGCATTAATCAGCCTTGGTCTTCACTGCACTAATCAGCCTTGGTCTTCACTGCATTAATCAGCCTTGGTCTTCACTACACTAATCAGCCTTGGTCTTCACTGCACTAATCAGCCTTGGTCTTCACTGCATTAATCAGCCTTGGTCTTCACTGCACTAATCAACCTGGGTCTTCACTGCACTAATCAGCCTTGGTCTTCACTGCACTAATCAGCCTTGGTCTTCACTGCATTAATCAGCCTTGGTCTTCACTGCACTAATCAGCCTTGGTCTTCACTGCACTAATCAGCCTTGGTCTTCACTGCATTAATCAGCCTTGGTCTTCACTGCATTAATCAGCCTTGGTCTTCACTGCACTAATCAACCTTGGTCTTCACTGCACTAATCAGCCTTGATCTTCACTGCACTAATCAGCCTTGGTCTTCACTGCACTAATCAGCCTTGGTCTTCACTGCATTAATCAACCTTGGTCTTCACTGCACTAATCAGCCTTGGTCTTCACTGCACTAATCAGCCTTAGTCTTCACTGCATTAATCAGCCTTGGTCTTCACTGCACAAATCAATATTGGTCTTCACTGCACTAATCAACTTTGGTCTTTACTGCACTAATCAGCCTTGGTCTTCACTGCACTAATCAGCCTTGGTCTTCACTGCACTAATCAGCCTTGGTCTTCACTGCACTAATCAGCCTTGGTCTTCACTGCACTAATCAGCCTTGGAATGTGGGTAACACTCCTACAATGCACTAGCCTCCACCACCACTTCTCAGATGAAGTGGGCAGGCAAGGGGTATGGTGGTGCAATTCGCTATGAATCAATACATCCCACCATGCCCCTAGTGATGCAAAGATGTCAAAATAGAGAATAGGCAAACTGTAAAATGCCCACTTTACATAAAATGTGAAAGCACTGATGCTGAAGACTAAATACTATCCAGCTACTGTACAACAATCCTATGTGAATCAATACAACATGGTGCTATAACACAGGTGAGTCAGAGTGTTGATTTTAATGGTTTATCTAATCCTCTGGGATTTGGTACAGGGAATAGTCCACAAGAATACAGTTAGTAAAGATACATAGTGGAAACAATGTTACTGTCAATGGTTTTCATCATTTTTGAAATCACACTATTTTTTATACAGAGAACAAGTTCAAAAAAAGCCACACAGAATAAGAACATCGTCCTGTGCACAACATGAAAGATAAAAAACATTGACTTGCACGGTTTTCTGCTCATAAGCTGCCTTTTTATTACAGCTTTAGACATTCTCTCAAGAGGCTGCAACATCAAACATGAAACAAGGAGAAAATAAGAGTCAACATCATGATTTTTCCATTAAAACCAGTCCTGCATGGTGTTTCTCCTGAATCCACAATGGTTTTCTGTGTTCCAAGCAGAGAGATGCAGAAATACGTTCTGCTGTGTGGTTTTGTTATAAATCACAAATGAAATATCCTTTACAAAAGAAGTTTATTCAATTTGAAACTAACAAAATACATATTTAGGGAATATGTTCTTCCAGATAGAATAAAAGTTATGTAGTCTGAAGCTGAAACATCTTAAGTGTAATAACAAAAAATGTTACTTTACTATTGAAAATGTATGTGTGTGTCCAGTACCATATACTGCACCTAATCCCTTTACTCTGCATTGATAGATGTCTTTCACTTATAACTGAATAGTTACTTGCTACCATAGGCGTACGCAAGGGATGACTGGTGCGCACAGGCACCCCCTAATGTCCGACACCCCAGCACTCCACGCCTGCAGCACAATGATCGGCTGCTGCTCAAACTGTACATGTTCCTCCCCCAACTGCGCCCGCCTGTATATAAAGGTACCCACACACTGAACGATTTTACTGTCAATTTGGACGAAAACAATAAATTATAACGATTTATCATTCCCAAAAGTGCAAATCGTATGTTCTCTTCTAACGATAACAATCCGATGCGCGTCCCCGCAGCTCGTATAATCTATCCTCTGATCTTACCTGCTGCAGTCAAGATCTGCCAATATCTGTAAATGTCTTTAGAGATTGTATGATAAATCGTTTGTTAAAAAACACTATTTTCTAAAATCGTGAGTAAAGGGCTGCCCCCGGGGAAAGTTCAAGGGAAATCGCAAACGATATTGCATCGTTTGTGAATCGCTCAGTGTGTGGATGCCATAAGATCAGTGTCGGACTGGGACATGTAGGGCCCACCGGGGGAATGCAGTGGTAGAGGCCCATGTTTAGGGGTGTGGCCAGTTTGCAGAGGGGGTGTGGCCTGCCACCTCATTGGTTTGGGTAAACATTAGAGAGTGCAACATCTGGGCCCATTCATAAATATATACAGTAAATTCGGTTGCTGCATGCATGATAATGTACCAGATTATAATAACTGCAATGCCCTGTAGAAAATACACCATAGTCCAGTATAAGGTAACAATGTATAATTCATGTGCACAGTCTGGAACCTGATCCTTAGAGCAGGAGGTGGGGCCCCAGGCAGTGGGGCCCACCGGTGGCCTCCCCTGTACCCCTGTGGGCCAGTCCAAGCCTGCAGAAGATTGTGCTTACCTCCCAACATGACCCATTCCAGGAGGGACAAGATGCTCTTTACATGGACTTCCCTCTTAATAAATGATTGTAGTCACCTGTGTTGAACTATGTAATTGATAAGAAAGGTGTTTCCAACACAGGTGATTGCAATTATAATTTAAGAGTAAGTCCAGGTAGACAGCATTTTGTCCCTCCTGGAATGTATGGATTGTGTATATTAAATTTAGCCCATGTTTGGATGTATGGATTGTGTATATTAAATTTAGCCCAATGGTGTATATTAGATTTAAACTAAACACCTAATTGAAAGACAACTATTTTGTAAAATGCTCTTGTAGTGCAACAAAGACAACTTAAACAACCTTAAAATACACATTGAAAATTTAAATCTATAATTTGTCTTGTCACATGCAAAAATAGCAGCAGCCTCTGTACTACTTACACAGTGGGGCAGGACTCAAGAGGACTGTGTGTTTGTGTGTGTGTGTGTGTGTGTGTGTGTCTCTCACTCTCTCTCTCTCTCTCTCTCTAGACCCTCATTAGATAACAAGTTACACAGGATTCAGACAACAGGTGTGAAGAGAGCTGTAAGTGACACAGGGATTGCACCCTGTGTCACTTACAGCTCTATCCAACCTCCTATCTCTCCTTTGGTTTGGAAGCTCCATCGATAGTTCATGAAACCTGATACTCCTGTGTCTCTGCCTGCACTGCATACTATCCTACTCGCATTCTGGCTGCTGGTTCTGCTGCTGCATGAGAGAGAAAGCTAGTGATGTCAGTGTTCTATGGCCAGGGGGTCCCTGACAGAGGGGAACCCGGGGTACAGTATGCCCTGCATCCCCCCCTTAATCTGGCTATGTTTGTTTGTAATAGTATTCTGCAACTGCAGTAGATGGTGGAATGAACTTGTCCTATTCACTAGAACTGTTTGTTCCAAATTGAAAACACTTTATTTTGCTTTGGACCAATACATTTTTGCTGGGATTTTCTCTTATTAAAATTCACAAGTAGTTTAGTATTAATAAGATCCTTGTTCTGAGGTCACATTTTAAATATTCCAATTCTGTGACCAACCACTGTATTATTCTCTCTCATTCGCTATTGGAGTTGCTGCAAGTATAGCTAATTAAGCCTAACAAAATATATTTTGATCCAGTTTGAAACTGGCCAATGTCAGTGATAGGTAAATATGGCGCACAATGTTTTTCTGTTAATATTATACACTCAACTGACAAATAGCACCAGTGGGTATTGGAGAACAGTAACGCTAAGGATAGCTTTACTTCCTGACAGAACTGGGTTCACAAATTTAATTCCAACGGGACTAGGCCTGGCCACTGATGTGGAAGTCCTCTTATGGCTGTCAGTCAGTGTCACCAGGGGACAGAGTATCACTCAGCTGCCCCAGAAAACTCGTTAAAATGTAGCTATAATGATTTCTTATTGTTACAGGTTGATAAATCAAGCTTTTGGTATGGCATTAAAGTGACTGCATAAAGAAGTGATTGTGGACCTATTTCTATCTATCTATCTATCTATCTATCTATCTATCTATCTATCTATCTATCTATGATATAGCTACTTACATGAGGAGGAAAAGGTGTCTGTGCCGTTTTGTTCACTGCATTAATCAGCCTTGGTCTTCACTGCACAAATCAGCCTTGGTGTCACTGCACAAATCAACCTTGGTCTTCACTGCACTAATCAACCTTGGAATGTGGGCAACACTCCCACAATGCACTAGCCACCACCACCACTTCTCAGATGAAGTGGGCAAGCAAGGGGTATGGTGGCGCAATTTGCTATGAATCAATACATCACACCATGCCCCTAGTCGCCCCTGCTTTAATCCGATCTGGTTACATTTATAACAAGAGATAATAATAATATTACTCATTGTTAAATCTGCCCCGTAGTGTGACAGTTGGCAGTTGGACAGTTACAAGCAGTGGCGGATCTTGCCACGGGCAAGCAGGACTTTTGCCCGGGGCGCCGCCTTCCGGAGGGCGCCGGCGCCATCCGGAGGGCGCCGCACCATGGCAAGATCCTCCACTGTCAGTGTGCGCCCCAGCAGTGTCCCCCCGCTGTGCCCCCCCTCCCGCTGTGAGAAGGGAACCAGACGCTATGCGTCTGGTTTCCCTTCGTGGCGCTGGTCCTCCCCCGCTCTGAAGGGAATCAGACGCTAAGCGTCTAGTTTCCCTTCATGGAGAGGACCTTTGGTGTGCGGTGCGCGATGACGTCATCGCGCACCGCACAGCATTGTGGCATAGACGCTAGGGGTCATAATTGACCTCTAGCGCTTATGCTGTGCTATGGGAGAGACGTCATGACTGACGTCTCTCCCATAGATCCGAGGAGAAGAGCGGCGCCGGTCTGCAGGGTCTGGAAACAGGAGCGGGGTACAGTAAGTATACTTTTTTTTTTCCTTTTTTTTTTCAGCGGCGCTACAAATGGGGGGCGTGACTGACCACGCCCCCATGTTAAGCCACGCCCCTAACTTTTGCCCGGGGCGCAGCAAGGGCAAGAACCGGCCCTGGTTACAAGAGCTGCACAGTGCTCATGAACTATCTTTGACTGGGCCTCATTGAGTGGTGCACGGAATGCTGATGTTCTCATAGTTGAACGCTCTTTTGCAACTGTGCATGCATTACGCAGGGTACACACAAAGATGCTGTTGTGAAAAAGTGAAAGGTTGTGAAAAAGTGATGTGTGTTCCTGGGCAGTGACTGGGATGTCACCAGAACAGCATGCACAAATTGTCCGTTCAGTGGGTGAACTGTGGGAGTGTAATAGGCATGTCAATGCAAGCAGCTGCATTCCCAGATACAGGCATAGCAAGCTGTAGTTAGATGGAGAACATGCACCTACCATAGGGATAGTGCGACAAATGGTGGCGTATAAGGATACACTAATCGCTATTACAGCATGCACGGATGCTAGAAGTGGACATCTCGGGGCACATTTGGCCTAACAGGTGTACACCAGCAAAGTATTTTGTAGCAGCATTTGCATTAAGTTGCAGATGAGTGACCACATATAGTGGCTGCTGCATGTGCTATAGGCATGCCACAGAAGGTGTGGAACTGCCAGCACTGGTAGGAACAGCACTCTCCGGAGCATCCCCAGGATACTCCAGGGGCGATACAGCAGTGATTATTTTTGTAGGGTGCCATTCCAGGCACCCTGCTAGCCAGAGGCAGGGACCACAGGGCAGTGACAGTGCCGCCCACAGAGCTCTGCACTCTTGATGGCTGCACTGCTTGCATATGCCTAGTTACAGCCCTGGGGCCTGAACCTGTGTCTTGCATAGGGACCCAAGATGGCTATATCTGCTCTGGCTGCATAACCAGAATAAAGGGGTATGCATGGCATACTGTATCCCGGGCCCCCCTTTGTCAGGGGCCCCCCCACCTGAGCACACTGACATGACTAGCTTTCCATCTTAAGCAGCAGCAGAACCAGCAGCCAGGATGCTATGCAGTGCAGGTAGAGACACAGGAATATCATGTTTCATAAGCTACCAGTGGAGCTTTCTGACCAGAGGAGAGATAGGAGGGTGGAGTGAGCTGTAAGTGACACAAGGATCCCAGCTTCTCCTCCTCCCCACCTGGGTGTCTGAGTCCTGTGTAAACTGTTAAGCAACTAAACCATTTGGGTCTAGAGATAGAGACATACAAAGAGAGTCCTCCTGAGTCCTGTCCCAGTGTGTAAGTAGTACAGAGGCTGCTGCTATTCTTGCATATGACAAGATAAATTATTATATTTTTCTATGTGTATTGTAAGGTTAAGTAGTCTTTGTTCCACTACAAGAAAAGTTTCTAATATAGTTGTCTTTCAATAAGGTGGAGCTATAAACAGTACCCAGGCATTATTAAAGTATTAGTTAAAACTAATATACACCATTGGTTTAAATTTAATATACACAATCTAGTACTGATCCCCAATCTATACCTCCCACCATGACCCATTCTAGCAGGGACAAAATGCTCTCTACCTGGACTTTCTTCTTAATTTATAAATGCAATCACCTGTGTTGAAACACCTTTCTTATCAATTAAATAGTTCAACACAGGTGACGCCAATCATATATTAAGTGGGAAGTCCAGGTAGAGAGCATCTTGTCCCTCCTGGAATGGGACATGTTGGGAGGTATGCACAATGTAATATATATCCCCCACCTTCCATTGGGGCCCCATTGTCTTAAATGTCCTGGGCACCCCCAAGGCTTAATCCGGCACTGTCTGGCTGGGTTCGAAGATGGGGCCATGAATCCATCAGCTCCTGTGGTAATCTGCCATGCCATGCCCCTAATCTAAACAAATTAGGCGCAATGTTTTAGTACATGATCTATAGATTGTAAACTTGCGAGCAGGGCCCTCCTACCTTTATGTCTGTCTGTTTTTGCCCAGTTTGCACTACAGGTACACCACCGATTTTCCGGCAACCGATGATCCGGAACCTCTTTTAATACGGACAATTTTGATTTGTCCGGATTAAAGGGGGTTAGGGACACCCTTTAATCCGGAACATTTTCTGCGCATGGGCGTAACACGCAATACGCGCAAGTGTCAGTGGGTACAGCTTCCACAGACACTGCAGGTGACACAGCAAGCATCAGTGGGGCTGTTATGGCGTCCAAGGTCACAGCAAGTACCGCACATGGACGGAAGACACAGCGTGCACAAGTGTCAGTGAGTACAGCTTCTGAGGGCACTGCAGGTGACACAGCAAGCAACAGTGGGGCTGTTATGGCGTCCAATTAATATTATACTGTAGCATATATTTTACTATTTATTGCTTTATAAATGTTCTGAAGGTGCAAAATTAGTTTCCACCGTTATTCCGGCAAAATCGATAATCCGGCACGGCACTGGAACCGAGGATGCGGGAAAATCGGTGGTGTACCTGTATTACTGTTGTTCTAATTGTAAAGCGTAACGGAATATGCTGCGCTATATAAGAAACACTTAATAAATAAATACATGGTGATGAATGGTGGATATTTGCTCATAAGGCATCTATATGCCAGAGTTAAGGCTGCACCACTCTTTAGATGGAAACATGGATATACAAGTTTGCAGAGGCAGCTTTGCTCATATACAAACAGCACCTGCTATAAATTAGGCTTCACAGGTGCAGGTTTTCCTACCCCTAGAGAAAATCATCGTGTGTCTGGTGTAGCATACAGTAATTACAGTATGTGAATAATCACTGTGTAGCCATACAAAATCAATGGATTACACTGACTTGATTAACTCTATCATTCTGTATCATCTACAGTCCATTCTCAGGTTCTTTAGTTTGGTTTTATCGGAATATTTATCAGTTATTCATCACCAGCTTTTAGATTCCACCCTGACAGATGGCACATTGTAGCACACCCTTAGTGATTTTGTACACTGCTTTGAGTAACTTCTCGAAAAACAGAGAGAAGGGTTAATATTTCAACGCCAAACATCTCTGTGTACCCGTCATATATTTCCGCTGACTAGACATGCCAGAACACTTCATTTTATGTGTGACATTAGACCATATATGTTGTATCTATTGTACGACAGGGAAAATATGTTAATTGTGTGGTCTTATGCTCTGTCATCTAGGTATCTGGAAATACCATTTAACATTAGGCTCTGAAAGAGATTCATTCATTCAAAAAGAAAACAGGAAGGGAAGTAGGAGGCAATACAGTCATGTTGCTTATTTTCTGTGAAAGTATAAAGCCTGCCAAACATTAGCTTAATGATTCTTCATCACGTGGAGGCAAAGAAACATCTTTATTAAGTTAAAAGCATTTACAATAACTTATTCTAAGCTTTCCATTTTCTTTCAATGCTTCAACAATAGGATTTCCTGAGAGACAACAGAGAAAGTTTCCTTATTTAAAAATGAATTGTTCTAGTTACATATTGCACCGCTGTGGACTGAAAATTTCTTCAGGTCATATTATATTTAGGTGTAAAACACAATGTTGAATCACCTGATCACTGATTAAAATATATTTTGACAAGAGATGAACAGGTCCAGTAGTTCTCCAAGAACCGGACCCTCCTGAACTTCACGATCTGAGGCGGGATCTGAGTCCATCTCGGGGTTTTCCCGCCTGACTCGGATCTCAAAACGAGGTAAAGCGTCATCATCCTGCTATTGGATTTTTGCGGGTTTTGGATTTTATTAAGGTTCCCGTTGATCACTCCATCTTCACTCTGCCTGTGGAGCTTGTATTGAACGGATGCGTCCGTCCAGGATTGCCGTTCCGTCCATCCAGGAGTGCTGCTGTGTTGTCCATCAAGTGGCTGGGGCTATTGTGTCTTCCAGGGGTGCTCAGTGTGTCTATCAATGGGCTGCTGTGTCCTCCAGGGGTGCTCTTTCAATTTAGGTATTATACTATTATTTTTCTGTGACACTGCCGATCAGACCACAGTTTACAATCATACATGTACTGTGACACTGTAGGTGGTCCGTGCTTTATTGTACATAAAGGGGTGCTGTGTCCATCCTTCAAGGGACTGCTGTGATGTCCAGGGCTGCTCTGTCAATCTAGGGGCACTCTGGCCCAGTTTAACCAAAATAAGAACTAAATATACAATTTAAAACAAAAATATATATATTTTTTGGGTGATTAACCCCACTATACCATGCTATTATTTTCTGTGACACTGCTGGTCAGAACGCAGTGTATATTCATACATGTTTCATTGCACCTGGTGGGCTGGTCGCATCCCCATGTCAGGGTCACCTATGCTATTACTAGAGACTAGGAAAGGATCAGGCAGAATCTGGAGGATGAAGTTTGTGTTATCGGGCTGGGAATAGAGATGTGCACCGGAAATTTTTCGGGTTTTGTGTTTTGGTTTTGGATTTGGTTCCGCGGCCGTGTTTTGGATTCGGACGCGTTTTGGCAAAACCTCCCATAAAATTTTTTGTTGGATTCGGGTGTGTTTTGGATTTGGGTGTTTTTTTTTCAGAAAACCCTCAAAAACAGCTTAAATCATAGAATTTGGGGGTAATTTTGATCCTATAGTATTATTAACCTCAATAACCATAATTTCCACTCATTTCCAGTCTATTCTGAACACCTCACAATATTATTTTTAGTCTTAAAATTTACACCGAGGTCGCAAAGAAAAGAGAAAAAGAGGTGCACTGTGGTCGCTGAACGGCTAAGCTAAGCAACACAAACACCTCAATATCTCGGGAATTATTCGTTCTAATCAATGGTATTATTGGTCCAAATCACTGGAAGAAAATGACAAAATCACAGGAATTATTTGTTCTAATCAATGGTATTATTGGTCCAAATCACTGGAAGAAAATTACAAAATCACTGGAATTAAATGGCAGTAATGTCGGGAATTATATCAAATGGCAGTACCACTGGACATATACGGAAGTGTCAGACAGGATGGCACTTAAAAAAATAGTCCCCAAACAGCACATGATGCAAAGAAAAGAGAAAAGAGGTGCACTGTGGTCGCTGGATGGCTAAGCTAAGCGACACAAACACCTCAATATCACAGGAATTATTCGTTCTAATCAATGGTATTATTGGTCCAAATCACTGGAAGAAAATGACAAAATCACAGGAATTATTCATTCTAATCAATGGTATTATTGGTCCAAATCACTGGAAGAAAATGACAAAATCACAGGAATTATTCATTCTAATCAATGGTATTATTGGTCCAAATCACTGGAAGAAAATGACAAAATCACAGGAATTATTCATTCTATTCAATGGTATTATTGGTCCAAATCACTGGAAGAAAATGACAAAATCACAGGAATTATTCGTTCTAATCAATGGTATTATTGGTCCAAATCACTGGAAGAAAATGACAAAATCACTGGAATCATTTGGCAAGATCACTGTAATTAATAATTAATTATAAATCACTGATATTAATTGGTAAAATCTCGCTATCGCGTGCCTAGTGAAGTGGAATCTATATGGGATTTTGTACCGGGGACACAATAACTTCATCAATTGTCTAAATCCCAATGCACTAATGGCGGAAAAACGGACGCACGTCTAACAGCGCACTGATTATACTGAGAACTGATTATACTGATCAATCACTGATTATACTGAGCACTGATTTTACTGAGCACTGATGATACTATGGAGAACTAACACTGAGCAGCGAGAACAGCACTGGACTATTGTACTGTATGACAATGCCTATTCTATACCTTGTATAAAACACTCTAAAACAGGGCTGGCCAAACCGGTCCTCGAGATCTACCAACGGTTCACATTTTCCAGACCACCTAGCTGGTGCAGAGGTGTAGTCATTACTAATTAAGATGTGCTGCATTCATTCCTAACTGACAATTCTACAGATCTCCAGGAGGCCTGGAAAACATGAACTGTTGGTAGATCTCGAGGACCGGTTTGGCCAGCCCTGCTCTAAAAGGTTAAAGAACACAGTACGCAATTGGCGCACGAGGTACCGTAAGAGTACGCCCTTAGCGTAGCGGACGCTGTATCGGGAGCGAGCCGCTCGAGCGACACAAATGCTCGCGAGAATACGCTGTTGGTATCGGGCACATTATAGGTGAGCGACTACCGTAATGCTACGCTATCAGCGTAGCGGACGCTCGAGACCACGAGGAGATCACAAGCGGCGCTGACGCTCACAGTGTTAAACCTCTATAACTATACCATAAACAATGTACTTATACTGTAAACCCTTGTGCAGTGATAAGGTGTAAATGCAACACAGTGTAACCTTGTTAGTTTAAAAGCTGTATGAGCGTATGTGACGCTCAGAGAACCCCTTAGCAATATAATAAACACTCAAATACCGGTCTAAGGGTCTAACGCCTTTTAAGGAAATGAATGAACGTTCAATCGCAAAAGAATAATACAATACAAGTCATACACTACCAAGATAACATAAAATACCTAACCAAATCACTACACATAAAATACAATAAAGATACAATTACATTTAAAAGGGGAAAGGAGAGAGAGAATGGCTTATAACATTAAATAAGAGACAATATGGTTGCAGAGAACTTACGCACCAGGGGAAACAATCGCATGCGCCTTTCTGGATATCCAGCTCCCGATTATCAGCAATGAGAACCGTTGAAGAGAGTAGAGAGCTGGCCCAGATCGGCTTGTCTTTATATACACTTACACACAGTACAGTACAATGGTCCCTACATTCTTATTGTTCATTGGACACAGGAATTCGTCTTCGCATTATAACAAAAGGTCATATGTTGGTTCATACAGGTGGGCTGTGACTATTTCAAACTGCTCAGGTGGGAGGGAAACTGGTTTTCCCGCCGCATGGGTAATAAAGTGCAAATATAGTAAATGTCCATAAACTTCTTATGTCCATAACTATACGCACGAGCGATTAATCCGCTTCAAACCAACACCGGAATATTGCTAATTATATTCTCTTCCGATGGATACTAAACACCACTGTGTAACCCCTGTCTGACCCTTCGTATCAAACAAAGAGGGATCTCTTTGTCCCCGAACATACTACATTAACTAAACTTTCAGATTCTATCAAAGGGACCATAATCTACAAAATACATTATATGACTAAAATATGTTACGATTGAGTCGCCCGCTAGACGAACATAAACTCTACCGTAAATGCGCATACCGCGCGCCTGCGGGTGCACGCAACTGAGAGTATGCGCACGCACGGGAGGGCTCATGCACACGCAGCAGGCACTCGCATGAGGTGCATATATGGCAGCGTGTAGCGTGATATTTTTCTGACTTTGACAGTCCACCCTTTGGCAGTCACCAATAACTGCCACTTCCTAAAACATTTCAAAAAGAGAAAAATTTATGTCATGTGTAAAAACATTTCTATGGTTGGGTAGGGGAGGAGAGGAGAAGGTAGGAAAAGGGTATGACCTAGTGAGATAGCAGAAGCATGTGTGTATGAATCCATGTTTGGGGGGTCATGTATCATCGTGCCGTACGTGTTTTAAATCAAGCTTCGAGGTATTGCGAAGTATACATTTGAATTCCTTCTTATCCCGTGGTACGGGTCTGTGGATGGGCTGTCAAACTTTACCGAGCTCTTTTCGGCTTTTGGTTGCAACAAAATGGGGGAGCACATTTTAGTTGATGATACATGAATAGGGGGATATGTGAGTGCTGATATCTGTGCCTATATTCCCTATCGACTATGTGTGTCATTACCTGAAGGTTGTAGAGATGAAGATAAGAAGCAATTATGGTAAATGCAGTGATAAACTATGTGAGTTTAATATACATTTGCCGATTGAGGTCTTGTCTTGTCTTGTCCTATATTGTCTCGATGTACATGTTGACTGTAGTCTCCCGATGCTTTTGCCAACAATGCGAGCAAAGCTTTATCAATGTCCATAGACTTACAAAAAGTGTTGGGCTAGCGTAAAATTTAAAGTACTAGGGATATGGGGGTCTATGGCATAGTCCATCAGTTGTCTGTGTAAAAGGTTGTCAAATTCTTCTTCCAAGCGGATGTCTTTGTACCTTGGAGGAAAACAAAGGAGAAACGGGTGAAAGAAACGGACCGTGGATTCACATTTTCATCACAACATTGTCTCTATCGTTGGGTCATAAACCAAATCAGTCGTTGTTATTACAGTATCTTCACTTCTTAAACTCCACTCGGGCGCTACGTTTACACTTTGTTAAAACCCGAACGCATCTAAATATCAGACCGACCAATATGATGACACCCAGAGTACACAAAAGAAATTTCCCTACATCCATGATAATTCCTTGAGTCCATTCTCCTAAACCAGAGAACCAATTTCGTGGGTTCAACCATGACACCCAACTGGTCAGCTCATTACCCACAGCGGCAAGGGTGAGATTGTGTTTCCTTCGGAACTCCCATTTTAATTGCAAAATGTCATCCATCTTTTGGTCTATGACCTCGGCCGGGTCCTCGGTGCTGTTTGTAATATATGTGCAGCACTTTATTCCATACTGAGTTGCTAGGGTAACGCAATACCCGCCTGTCACAGCTGTGAGATAATTGAGAATCATCCTATGCTGAACCAGTTCTGTTTTATAAGCTTGGAGCTCCCTTCCGGTATACCTGAATGTGTCATCATACATTTCAGTGATATTGTCTAATAAATTTGCAAGCGCAGATATATATTTATAATTTATCACTCCTCTGGCGGTACGAGTGATATCTAACGCGATTAGGAATTGAATCCCGGTGGATTCATTGATCAGGTCAGAGGCCGGATGCTCTGTTCTTTCTATTAGGTGCCGTTTAACGATGTGCTCGTAATGAGTGTGAGTATAAGGAGCTTGGGCACTGCGGTGAATATCCTTCATTTTAGTGTGGGATACGGTCATTACCTCAGGCAGTACTTTTCCAATGTAACATAACCCTTCTGAGTTTGGGGCAAGCCACTTATACGCCTTCCTCCCGCATATGAAATATGCATCATCGAGGAGAACATATGGGACGGAGTAGGACATTACCATATTACACATTTTCCATATGAAATCTCCTAACCCTAATTCTCCCATCTGTTTAGTACACGTATCAGTTTGTACGATATGTGCACAGTATCCTGGTGATACCTCTCCAACTCTCATGGTCCTACTTCCTAGGGTATACCTATATCGGAAATATTTTCCGCTACCGGCTATGTGGCGTATAAGTTCTGTATCTGTAGGCATTCTATCGGCTCTGTATGAAAAGGTCATGGTTTGGTTATTCCATGACACTTCCCAATTTCCCGGCTTTCGGGGATTGGAAATGTTAAAACATACTAGGGATCTATCCACATGATATTGGTGGAGCTTCAAACTAGGAGGACTGGAGATATTAAACCTCCTGTCCACCGGCCTCCCACCACTTAGCTCAAGTACCTCCCCTATAGTTAAAGGGAAGGGCACTAATCCTGATTTGCTATGGCCTTGAGGTACTTGAGAGCATACCCAACAATCTGTCTGATTTAACACTTTACCCACTAAGGAGTGATAGTCACTCAATGGATGCCGGTCCATGTGGATATTAAAACTGGATTGGCATTTCTTGATACACCCATCCTCAACTACACTGTCACAGAGTCTACAGATACAGTTCTCTTCAGCTAACAATCCTTCACAATTTCTTCTATTGTCAATGCTACCAGATCGTTTTCTGATACTCGCCTTTACTCGGTGATTATGTTGTTCTTAGAAATCTACGCCTCCATCTCTGTCATCAGAACCCATTCCAGAACCTCTCTCGACCTCCATGGTACTCTCGCCGGAACAGACTGCTCTGGTCAACATCATGGTCAACAGGAAAATACGGATCACAGTCTCTTGGGGCAAGTCCATCTTATAGGAGGAAATGGAGAAGAATGAGAAGGGGGAAAGAAACAATTGAGGGAGATGGGATGGGAAGTGGAGAAAAACAATAAAAGGGAACAGGGAATCGACAACTGCCTCCGATCTTATTATTCTCAATGCTCAGGTGCCGTCTCAGTCCTCCTGAAACAGACACTCCAGTGATACCACTTCCTCTACCGTCTGTTCCTTATCACGGGACCTCTCTGGATCAGCAACCTTCTTACAATGGGACGAATGAACCCAAGTCTCTCTCTCGGCAACCTTCAATGCTGTCGTGCTAATCAATAAGACTTGGTATGGTCCTTCCCATCTGTCAATAAGGCAACCTGAGCGTAGAAAATTCCGTATCATTACATAATCCCCAGGTTCAATGTCATGACAATTACTATCTGGCAGATCAGGAATCACTAACTTCAAATTATCATTCTGATTCTTTAGCTGTTTACTCATCTTAACCAAATACTTTACAGTCACTTCATTGTTACACTTCAAATCATCCTGAGGGTTAATCATGACATGCGGTTGTCGACCAAACAGAATTTCAAAAGGGGACAGATTAAGAGGGGACCTGGGAGTGGTTCTGATGCTGTATAATACAAGGGGCAAAGCTTCTGGCCATGTTAATCCTGTTTCCGCCATAACTTTGCTCAATTTATTTTTAATAGTGCTGTTCACTTTTTCTACTTTCGCACTCGCCTGGGGGCGGTACGGAGTGTGCAGCTTACTATCAATTCCCATCAACTTACACATTCCTTGAAAGACATCACCTGTAAAATGGGTACCCCTATCACTTTCAATTATTCTAGGGATACCATATCTACACACAAATTCTTGTACAATTTTCTTAGCAGTAAACATTGCGGTATTTGTGGCCGCAGGAAATGCTTCGACCCAATTTGAAAACACATCTATACAAACTAGTACATACTTTAAATTTCGACAAGGGGGTAATTGTATGAAATCAATCTGTATTACCTGAAAAGGACCGCCTGTAGGTGGGATATGAGATGGTTCTGTTGGTATTGCCTTTCTGATATTCTTCCTCAAGCAGGTGAGGCATGACATTGCTCTCTTTCCCGCATGGGAAGAAAATCCTGGGGCGCACCAATATGCTCTTACCAACTTGCACATCCCTTCCTTGCCTAGATGAGTCAGCCCATGTGCTGCTTCAGCCAAACTTGGAAGGTATGCTCTGGGTGCCACTGGTTTACCCTGTCCATCTGTCCAGAGTCCTGAGGACTCCTGGCCATATCCCTTTGCCCTCCAAACTGCCTTTTCCTGTGTGGAACACAAATTTTGCATTTCACACAATTTCTGTGTGTTGACGGTATTAAATACCATCAGTTGTGTGGTGTCTGTCTGTCTGGGGGTAACAGCTGCTAACTTAGCAGCTTCGTCTGCTCGGCTGTTACCAAGTGATACTGGGTCTTGACTATATGTATGTGCTTTACACTTGATAATAGCCACTCTGTCGGGTTCCTGTATCGCTGTTAGAAGCCTTTTGATGTGAGCTGCATGCGCTACCGGTGTACCAGCTGCCGTCATGAAATTTCTGAGGCGCCATAGGGCTCCGAAATCATGGACTACCCCGAAGGCGTATCTAGAATCGGTGTAGATATTGGCTGACTTGCCCTTAGCCAATTCACATGCTCTGGTCAGGGCAACCAGTTCAGCAACCTGGGCTGAGTGAGGTGGGCCTAGCGGTTCTGCTTCTATGGTGCCTTGGTCATCTACGACTGCGTTTCCAGTACACAAGTCTCCCGAGTCCGTCTGTCTGTGACAACTACCATCAGTGTAGAAAGTAAGATCTACATCTTCCAGTGGGTTGTCACTGATGTCAGGCCTTGCCGTGAAATTTTGGGTCAAATACTCCATACAATCATGCATGTCATCTCCTATATTAAATCCTCCTTCCCCATCACTCTCATCCTCCACCCTTTGTGCCTGTCCAGGCACACCTGGGAGATATGTTGCAGGATTTAATGCACTGCATCTCTTTATGGTGATGTTTACGGGGGCCATTAATGCTAATTTCCATCTTGTAAACCGCGCTGATGAGACGTGCCTGGTTTGGGCAGAATTCAGCAAGGCTGACACTGCATGCGGTGTATGGATTGTGAGGTTGTGTCCTAGCACTACATCTTCGCTTTTTGTAACTAGCAATGCTATCGCTGCAACACTTCGCAAGCATGTGGGGAGGGATCGCGCTACCGTATCTAGCTGAGCGCTGTAGTATGCTACCGGCCTGCTGGCATCACCGTGCTTTTGGGTTAGGACGCCTGCCGCGCAACCAGCACTTTCTGTTCCGTACAGCTCAAAGGGTTTCCCATAGTCTGGCATACCTAATGCTGGTGCCTGCATTAGGCACTGTTTAAGTCTCTCAAATGCCATCTCGGATTCGTCTGTATGCGAAATCCGATCAGGTTTGTTTGATGAGACCATCTCCTGCAAAGGTAATGCTAGAATGGAAAAACCTGGGATCCAGTTACGGTAATACCCACACATTCCTAGAAATGTTCTGATCTGTTGCTGGGTTTGTGGCAGAGTCATGTCTCGAATTGCTTGAATTCTATCAGCGGTCAGGTGTCTCAGTCCTTGTGTCAGACAGTGTCCCAGATATTTTACTTTAGTCTGGCATAATTGCAACTTGTCTTTGGAAACCTTGTGTCCTGTGTCTGAAAGATGAAACAGGAGCTGTTTCGTATCTTTCAGGGACGCTTCCAGTGAATCTGAACATAGTAGTAAATCATCCACATATTGGATCAATACTGATCCACTCTCTGGTTGGAAAGACTGTAAACAATCATGCAAAGCCTGTGAAAATATACTTGGGCTGTCTATGAAACCTTGTGGTAATCAAGTCCATGTGTATTGGACTCCTCTGTATGTGAATGCAAACAAATATTGGCTGTCAGGGTGTAGAGGTACCGAGAAGAAGGCGGAGCAGAGGTCAATAACAGTGAAAAATTTCGCAGTGGGAGGGATTTGCATTAGGATGACAGCTGGATTTGGCACTACGGGGAACTGACTCTCAACTATTTTATTAATCCCCCTTAGATCCTGCACTAGCCTGTAACCCCTCCCCCCACTCTTTTTCACAGGGAAGATGGGACTATTGGCAGTGCTGGATGTTTTACCAGAATGCCCTGTTGTAGCAAGCGCTCTATTACGGGGTATACTCCTAACTCCACCTCTGGCTTCAGAGGGTATTGTGGGATTTTTGGAGCTATCCTACCATCTTTTACTTGCACAACTACTGGAGCTACGTTTGCCATTAATCCAGTGTCTTGTCCATCTTTAGTCCAAAGTGACTCTGGTATTTGGGATGTCATTTCTTCTACCTGGGATGAACTCCTATTTATCATAACGGTTTGTGACATTAATTTTGATGGGGAGTCTAGCATGTCTCGTACTTCCTAAGCGTGATTCTCAGGTATGTCTAAGAATACACCCTCAGGAGTACAATAAATGACACACCCCATTTTACACAGTAAATCTCTTCCTAGGAGATTAGTCGGTGCCGATGCAGCCAGCAAAAAGGAATGCTTGGTATGCAAAGGCCCTATTGTAATCTCTGCTGGTTTGCTAACAGGGTAGTGCTGTACTATTCCCGTTACTCCCATGGCTGGAACTGTTTTACCAGTGGTTCTCATGCCCACTGTCGAATTTATCACTGATTTGGCCGCCCCCGTATCTACAAGGAAATGTAATGATTTACCAGCTACATCAATTGTGATCTCGGGTTCACTTCCAAGACTTGCAATCAATTTCACTGGCTGCAGATTACAGGTGTGGCCACACCCCTATTGGGTATGGTGACCTCCCTGAATCGCGCTGGCAGCAATTACTTGTGGTGGGGGTAGATGGGAACTATCAGAGATTTGCCAGTCTCTTCTTGGGGGATACCTTTTTGTTTCCCCTGCATGTGGCTCATAGCTCCGCCCTTTTGGTCCTTGATCCCAATGTCTCGTGTCAGGTCGTTGTCTAGGGGATTGATATGAATTTTGCCTTTGTTTTGTTTTACAATCACGTGCTATGTGTCCCTCTCTGTGGCAATAATAACATTTTACACCTGTTGACTTACCCACAGGGGTCACAGTTCTGGGCTGAGGTGGCCGGGTAGTGAGGGCCTGTATGCTCACAGCCATTAACTTATCACTCTGTGACTCCTTGTGTCTGATGATATTCCGATCATGCCCAGCAGCAGCCTCTCCCAATGCATCCACCGACATACCTCTCCAATCAGGCCTAGTGGTTTGTATTCTATTCCTTAAAACCTCTTAAAGCCCGTCCATTAACACTGAAACAGCTACTTCCCTGTGGTGTACATTTGTTTTAATGTCATCTATACCAGTGTACCTAGCCATATCCTGCAGAGCCCGGTGAAAATACTCTGATGTGGATTCACCTTCTTTTTGTTTTATTGTAAAGATTTTATTCCACTTTACAACTGCAGGAAAATATACTCCTAACTGTAAGTTGATTCTCTTTACATTATCCTGATTATACTCGTCTGTTAGTGGTACTTCCTCATCTAACTTGCAATCAGCGATAAACTTTAACGGATCAACACTGGGGGGTAAACATGCACTCAAAACTGTCCTACAATCTTTGTTATTTGGCTCTGCAGAATTTCCAAGTTCCCTAATATACTTTTGACATGCAACTAAGTCTTTTCTAGGATCAGGGAATTCAGACATCATTGACCTTAATTCCGTTCGGGAAAAGGGACAGTGCATGGCGATGTTCCTGACAGGAGTGGCTCCTAAAGCTTCAGTTTTCCCATTTGGCACTGCTATTACCCTAACGGGATTAAGTCCAATAACATCATTCTGAGTAGATTCTACAACATGTGGTGAAATGGTTTCAGCATAGTGTATGGTGCCGTACTTACCAGTCGATACGACCTCACCTGTCCCTCCGCTAGGGGCCTTTGCTACTAATCTTACGGGTTGGGTCGTGCCCACTGCTGTTTCTGATATGGTGGCTGCTAGGGAGAGTGCTGATATTGTTGTGGGCTCATCCTCTTGGTCACAATCCTGGGGAAAGTTCAAAACAGGGTACAACTTGCACGGATTAGTGTTAGCATTAATTACTTTGGTTACATTATCCTTAACTTCTACACATTTAACATGACCCTGAGTGCCATTCTCTGCAACCAATTTCTCTCCAGGTATGTATGGTGGTGGGGGAGCAGTGGCTATCAGTTTCCTGATAGGGTTAGATCCAGTGGCTTGCGCCAACCCCCTTTGTATTTCACCTTCCTGTTGCCACAATGTTAAATAATCATAATGTCTAATACGCCTTTTTGAAGACTTAATCAGACAAACTCTTCTCCTTAAATTCTGTAACACTTCAGGGTTAAAACTACCTACCCGGGGAAACTTTTCCCCGTCATGCACAGTCATCCTCTCCCATTCATTGCACAACATTTCTGTGTGATGACCATATTTCTCACACATGATATACCTTGCCGACCCGATTGGTCGGTTTACCAAATCAACCTGAACCTGGGTTGATCGCCCCTTACCTGAACAAGTGGCCCCCATCTCTGCAGGTGTTGCTTTCACTACCTCTGACTTCCAATCAGGGTCTCCGGCA
Organism: Pseudophryne corroboree; assembly: GCF_028390025.1. Lineage (NCBI taxonomy): Eukaryota > Metazoa > Chordata > Amphibia > Anura > Myobatrachidae > Pseudophryne > Pseudophryne corroboree. The sequence goes on along the minus strand of NC_086447.1, from coordinate 529,235,338 downwards.
ACCCTCACAGAAAACCAAAATGTCCGGGGTAAGGCTGCGGTGGGGGTTTTGCCTCGAGGTCCGCCCACTTAACTCCGCCCACGCTGGCCAATACGGCGACCAAAGTTCCCAGAGGTTCCGTACCCAACCTAGGGCCCCTACGTACGTCTACTTGCTCGGGCGTGTGGGAGTGTCTTACCCTTCCCAGCAAGTGTCAGTCGCTGGAATGTCCCCGAGTGATCAGGCTACTTCCCTTAAAATAATAAAATTACACAAATCACGTTAACAATGTGCAAGTAGCGTTCTTTTGAATTCAAGACACGCTAATGCACACAATCACATGCGGTACAATCGTATCTGCACACAAGCAACTAATCTTATGTGCGGAACGATCAGTGGAATTGAAAATTTCTGCTGCAAATTCCTTCAGCGATGAGCTTCTTTGGCCTATATGGGTCTCGCACCAACCCCTCTTCGGTTGTGCTCTCTACTTCTAGTCTGCTGTACCTGAACCTCTTGTTCTGTGACCTCCTGGTCCGTGACCTCCTGGTCCGTGACCTCCTGGTCTGTGACCTCCTGGTCTATTATGTACAGCAGACTCTACTGCTCATTAATGTGTCGAGTCTAACAAGGGACGCCTCCCAAGCCACCCCACGATATCACTCTCGCTGGTGTATCTCTTTCTACTGGCCTATGGTTCCCACTTCCGTAATAAAAGAGAAATCTTATATATACACACACTCTTACCACATGTACACTTTAATTTTTATTTCTGCGCAGAAATCCTTTCATTCGGTATTAGCTTAACCCAGAAGAATTGCAACAGAGAAAGTCTTTTTCTTTTAACTTTTAAACTTTTGGATTTGAGATAGATTTGTGTTATTTTTCGCGTTATTTCCTTATCGCTTACTAAACAATACTATCGTGTGGTTTGCATCATGTGGGCGTATCCGTACGCTCCGTTGCATAATACACGCTCCGTGCGTCGACCCTTGCTGCGTACGCCCTGCCCTTGTAAGGACACGTGTACACAGACCAAGTACGTCCACAGTTACACACTACACGTTTATCAATGTGAATGATCTTTAACAGTAATCCTTCACTGACCACCACTCAAATCTCTCTTGTATTCTAGGCGAGATTGTGTGCGTGCCTTTTACAATTATTCCCTTAAATATTACTTTTAACTATTAATAACAACAAATGTCTCAACACGTTTATCACTAGTATGTGGCAATCAGGAGAATGAGGCACGAAAACAATACTAAACAAGAAATACAGATGTGTATGCTTATTGCTTACGTTCGCAAAACAGAAACTAAACAGGTTTTAAAAGACAATAACGTACTGTTCCTACCTTTTGGTTCCGGATTCCTTCAGCACTCTTTACTAAGCGAAGCAGACGCTTATCTGGTCAGCACTACGAGGAATATTACCTCCCGCCTTTTGCTGACCGATAATGTCTGCTGGAATTACATAGTGCAGATATGTGAAGAGCGGGCGAGTCCCCAATTGACAATGCCTATTCTATACCTTGTATAAAACACTCTAAAAGGTTAAAGAACACAGTACGCAATTGGCGCACGAGGTACCGTAAGGGTACGCCCTTAGCGTAGCGGACGCTGTATCGGGAGCGAGCCGCTCGAGCAACACAAACGCTCGCGAGAATACGCTGTTGGTATCGGGCTCACTATAGGTAAACGACTACCGTAATGCTACGCTATCAGCGTAGCGGACGCTCGAGACCACGAGGAGATCACAAGCGGCGCTGACGCTCACAGTGTTAAACCTCTATAACTATACCATAAACAATGTACTTATACTGTAAACCCTTGTGCAGTGATAAGGTGTAAATGCAACACAGTGTAACCTTGTTAGTTTAAAAGCTGTATGAGCGTATGTGACGCTCAGAGAACCCCTTAGCAATATAATAAACACTCAAATACCGGTCTAAGGGTCTAACGCCTTTTAAGGAAATGAATGAACGTTCAATCGCAAAAGAATAATACAATACAAGTCATACACTACCAAGATAACATAAAATACCTAACCAAATCACTACACATAAAATACAATAAAGATACAATTACATTTAAAAGGGGGAAGGAGAGAGAGAGAATGGCTTATAACATTAAATAAGAGACAATATGGTTGCAGAGAACTTACGCACCAGGGGAAACAATCGCATGCGCCTTTCTGGATATCCAGCTCCCGATTATCAGCAATGAGAACCGTTGAAGAGAGTAGAGAGCTGGCCCAGATCGGCTTGTCTTTATATACACTTACACACAGTACAGTACAATGGTCCCTACATTCTTATTGTTCATTGGACACAGGAATTCGTCTTCGCATTATAACAAAAGGTCATAGGTTGATTCATACAGGTGGGCTGTGACTATTCCAAACTGCTCAGGTGGGAGGGAAACTGGGTTTCCCGCCGCATGGGTAATAAAGTGCAAATATAGTAAATGTCCATAAACTTCTTATGTCCATAACTATACGCACGAGCGATTAATCCGCTTCAAACCAACACCGGAATATTGCTAATTATATTCTCTTCCGATGGATACTAAACACCACTGTGTAACCCCTGTCTGACCCTTCGTATCAAACAAAGAGGGATCTCTTTGTCCCCGAACATACTACATTAACTAAACTTTCAGATTCTATCAAAGGGACCATAATCTACAAAATACATTATATGACTAAAATATGTTACGATTGAGTCGCCCGCTAGACGAACATAAACTCTACCGTAAATGCGCATACCGCGCGCCTGCGGGTGCACGCAACTGAGAGTATGCGCACGCACGGGAGGGCTCATGCACACGCAGCAGGCACTCGCATGAGGTGCATATATGGCAGCGTGTAGCGTGATATTTTTCTGACTTTGACATGTAGTATACTGGTCACCACAATGCTGCACTGTACTACTATATATATACTGCTCACAACAATGAAGCACAGATATGGATACTTGAAGTGACACGGAGCTGCAAGATACAGCAATGGACTACTGTACTGTACAACTATATACTGTTGGTCACCAAAATGCTGCACTGTACTACTATATATACTGCTCATAACAATGCAGCACAGATATGGATACTTGAAGTGACACGGAGCTGCAAGATACAGCAATGGCCTACTGTACTGTACTACTATACTGGTGGTAACCAAAATGCTGCACTGTACTACTATATATACTGCTCACAACAATGCAGCACAGATATGGATACTTGAAGTGACACGGAGCTGCAAGATACAGCAATGGTCTACTGTACTGTACAACTATATACTGTTGTTCAACAAAATGCTGCACTGTACTACTATATATACTGCTCACAACAATGCAGCACAGATATGGATACTTGAAGTGACACAGAGCTGCAAGATACAGCAATGGACTACTGTACTGCACTACTATACTGGTGGTCACCAAAATGCTGCACTGTACTACTATATATAATATATATAGTATATACTGGTCACACAACAATGCAGCAGATATTGAGCACTGATGATCAGGATACTGTCTAGAACTGAGTCTGACATGGAGCTGCAAGATACAGCAATGGCCTACTGTACTGTACTACTATAATTATATACTGGTGGTCCCCACAATGCAGCACATTGAGCACAGATATTTGCAGCACACTGAGCACAGATATGGAGCTTTTCAGGCAGAGAATGTAGATATTTGCAGCACACTGAGCACAGATATGGAGCTTTTCAGGCAGAGAACGTAGATATTTGCAGCACATTGAGCCCAGATATTTGCAGCACACTGAGCACAGATATGGAGCTTTTCAGGCAGAGAACGTAGCCACGTCCTCTCCGTTCAATCTCCAATGCATGAGTGAAAATGGCGGCGACGCGCGGCTCTTTATATGGAATACAAATCTCGTGAGAATCCGACAGCGGGATGATGACGTTCGGCCTCGTTTGGGTTAACCGAGCAAGGCGGGAAGATCCGAGGCTGCCTCGGACCCGTGTAAAATACGTGAAGTTCGGGGGGCGCGGGGGGGGGGGTTTGGATCGAAACGAACCCGCTCATCTCTAGCTGGGACCAATGATAACTGTTGTGATTTAGGACTGGAACTGATGGATACTGAGAACAGTATTAGACTTGAACTGATGAAGACTGTGAATGATATCGGACTGTATTCGATGGAGACCGAGAGCAATAACGGACTGGATTTGGTGTTTGTATGTCTCCAAACTGTGATAACTGGAGTACTGTTGTGTTGGAAGCAAGGTGGCCTGACAAAGTTCCTCCTCATAGGAGGTGTGGATTTCTCTGATCCTGTAGAAGATTACAGACTGGTACTGGTGGTAGCAGTGAAGTATCGGTCTGGAACCTGATGGAGACTGTGAGTGACATTGGACTGGAACTGATGGAGATTGTGATAATATCGGACTGGACTGAGAACAATGGGGGTAATTCAGACAAACGCACATCTACTATCAAATTCTTAGACATGCGGGGGGATGCCCAGCACAAGGCAAGTCCGCCCCCCACACAGATAAGTGAAAGCATTGCACAGTGGCGATTCTTTTGCATGTTTGAAGTAGCCCTCTGCCTATGCAGCCTAGCTTCAAAGGCTATCCACCATGTTTCCAGTTGCAGCAGCTACGTGTGACATTGCGCAGGCACCGCGGTCGACTCGCAAATGGGCCCCCCCAATGCCGAATCAACACCCCTTTAATGCCGCCGCGATGCCCCTCCCACCCACCGAACGCCTCTGCCTGTCAATTAGACACTTACGACCTTATCCGGAGTCCGTGGATCTGACACTGAGGAAGCCGCCGATGCTTGCGAGTAGGCGGAGAAACGCGTCTGTCAGTATTTCTGCCTATATACTACAGCGGACGAACTTTCACCAGCTGGTCGGCATTATTATACTCCCGCACCAAGGGAACTTTCATACCATTTCACATCCACGGACTCCGGATAAGGTCGTAAATGTGAACATCGGCCGGGAGGACGAGCAAGTTTACCGTGGTATAAAGCAGGACACATGTTTCACTCCTTAAACAGTTTACTTGTGGGTTAATTAACCAGGAAGATCATCACATGCATTGTGATTGAATAGTGGCTCTTGTACGTTACATTACTAACGTCTGCTCATTACTAACTGTTGCTTCTAATCAGCTTCGTATGAATTGCTTCAATAATATCATTAATAAGCTGCAAGCCAAGGGTCGCTCCCAATATTCTCTTCAATATATGTGACTTTGACTAGATGAATTGATACATGGACACATTATTATTATTATAGCGAGATATTCAGAGGATAAAAAGCTCATGTGCAGCTATTCCGGAAAAGAGCAATAGTGTTGGATATGTTTCATGTGCAAAATATCTGTTCCTCTTGAGATCTATAGTTATAAGAAGAGATATCTCAATACAGTGGGAGCGGATATATCTATATGTGTAGTTAATTATTTTTTAAAAAGGATATAATCATTAATTGTTTTAGTTGTTCATTGTGATTTTTATTGTATTTTTATGTATTGCCGGCCGGCATTAAGAAATCTGTTAGCAGTTGGGCAAAACCATTTGCACTGCAGGTGTGGCAGATATAACATTTGCAGAGAGTTAGATTTGGGTGGGTTATTTTGTTTCTGTGCACATAAATACTGGCTGCTTAATTTTTACACTGCAATTTAGATTTCAGTTTGAACACACCCCACCCAAATCTAACTCTCTCTGCACATATTATATCTGCCCCTCCCCCCCTTCCTGCAGTGCACATGGTTTTGCCCAACTGCTAACAAATTTTATGCTGCGATCAACTCTGAATTAGGCCCATTGTCTGACTTCTGGCGGATCAACATCATAGAATCAGGGAATTGACCCATAGATGTATGGCCAGTGGCGGATCTTGCCACGGGCAAGCAGGACTTTTGCCCGGGGCGCCGCCTTCCGGAGGGCACTGGCGCCATCCGGAGGGCGCCGCACCGTGGCAAGATCCGCCATTGCTGCCCGCTGTGTCCCCCGTCTGCCTCCGCTGCCCGCTGCCGTCCCCGTCCGCCTCCTGTGAAGGGAACTAGACACTATGCGTCTAGTTTTCCTTCGTGGAGAGTAACTTTGCTGAGCGGTGCGCGATGACGTCATCGCGCACCGCACAGCAAAGGTCCTCTCCACGAAGGGAACTAGACGCATAGCGTCTAGTTTCCCTTCGTGGAGAGGACCTTTTGCTGTGCGGTGCGCGATGACGTCATCGCGCACCGCTCAGCATTCAAGCGGCGCTAGCAATGTACAGGGGGCATAACTGACCACGCCCCCTGTGTTAGGCCACGCCCCTTCGCCTGCCCGGGGCGCAGAGCGCCCTTGAACCGGCCCTGTGTATGGCACACATTAGTTGACTGAAACCTGGCCAAAGGAAAAGCAGAGTGTATATGTAACTTCAGAGATTGTATAGTTTTTAAAATAATTGAACTATAGTTTATTGGGAATAAACCTTATAGCAAATGAATCCAAAAGCAGATTGGTTTCTTGTGACATGTCCTGTAATATTCAATGGAATAAAATTATGAAAATTATTTAGGTTATTTTATCATTTATAGTAAGCATATATTATACATTTTTCTATTCTTTTTTTAAAATAAAATAATTATGACAATTAAAAAAAGTTTCTATAGTTTAAATGTTTAATTGAACATTCATTTGAGGATTTTTTTATTCAAATTAACTTAATTAACTATTATTAAAGATTGTTTATAATGTGAGATATTAGTGGTGCAAAGATATAATGTGTCAAATGGGGCAGTATCAGAACTTTCTCAATTCACAGTATATAGACTGCCATGACTAGGGAAACCAATCCCCAGCCATTTTTCAATCCCGGGTATCGGGATTGAAAAATGGCCAATCCTGGGATTCCCGGGATACCCAGGATTGGCTTTTAACTATGTGCCCGCTCCCTCGCCCCGCCCCGCACACATTACTCACCATATACCGGGGGCGGGCAGGTGGGGAACATCCTCCGCTCTCTCCTGACGGGTCCCAGCAGCGTGTGACGGCGTAGCGTGACTTCTTACACTGCACTGGGGAGCTGGAAGAAGTAAGCCGGGCAGCGTCTGAGCGTCCTGTGGACGCTCAACGCTGATCCCTCAATCCCCGGGATTGGAGCTTCCAATCCTGGGATTGAATCCCGGATGTTTTTGGCCCTAAATCTTGAGATCCCGCCGATCTCGGGATTGGCCACCATAGCCATGACATACATAATAATGTAGTAATAGTTAGAAATGTGCGGGTTCGGATTTTCCTGATTTACCCAAATCTCAAAACGGCATCTTATTGGTGCTCAGATGTCATGTGTTTTGAATAGCCAAGAAAAATCTAGATAAATACGACTTTGCGTTAATTTTGGCGTTAAGAACTGAGTAAATACAAACCAGCACATCTCTAGTAATAGTTAAGTTACAAACAAAACATTTTTTTAATCGATATGTGTGGTAACAAAAGAAATAAGCATTGTTAATGTAGCATTATCGTATTCATAGGGGGAGACTCAAATGTTTGAAAAGTCAGTTGGGTGTCTGTTTTTTCCTGTCTATTAGATAGGAAAAAACAGACTCCCAACTGACTTTTCAAACATTTGAATTTCCCCCATAGAGTATATAATGTAAGATGGGTGTACTTTACACCTGCGTCATGAATACACCTGTTGTTTCGGAACCTAAATCTGGCACATATGCTATTGGTGCAAAGTTAGGGGTTAACTCATATGACTAAACATATAAAAGTAAATTATCCTTTTTTTTTTACGTGCAATTTTTATTAGTCTATTCTTGAATAGATACAGTATGCTTCTAACTCAGCATCAGACCCAAAGCTGAGCCATTCCTAACTCTAATGGGCCCTACACACTGGCAGATAAAACAGAATGATATGAACATTCTCATTCATAAATGAACGAGAACTTGTTCATATCGTTCTGTGTGTAGGCACCAACGATTTACGATGCGTGGCCCTGCGCTCGTTAATCATTGGTGCCCCGTCGCTTATGCATGCAAGCCATTACTCTGCTTGATTCAGTTAATTTATATTAGGGGGAAGAACAGCCATTTAGTCCAAAGTTTTTACAAGGTTAATCTGGATAACCTATTTTACCTTTATATTCCATATACAGTAGATTATTTTTTCATTTATGCTTTTGGGGGAGATGTACTAATCCTTTAAGTACCAGCCAATCAGCTCCTAACTACCATGTCACAGGCTGGGTTAGAAAAATGACAATTAGGAGCTGGTTGGTTGGTACTTTACTGCTGTGAAATGTATCACTTTTCAAGGCTTAGTACATCTGTCCCTTTGTGTCTTTTACATACTGTAATTGATTTCATTTTTACATGGTTCTGTATCATTCTTTAAGCTTGCTTCACTTGGGCCTGCGTTAGAGAACCACTGTGTTATATGCTTAGAGAGTGCACCAGTGACAAGCATAGAACAAGCAAAGAAAATTAAATGAACCCTAAATGAATTATTCCAGAGCACATACTGTACTGCAGTAGGTGATAATGTGAGAATTGAATTATAATTTTATTCATGGAATATTTTTACTGCAGGCTATCAGAATTCCATTTGAACTAAACAAGAATTGTACCAAGTGCCAGATTTCAATAAGGGCACAAACATGGCACACTATGTCTTCTGGACAGATGTTTCACTTCATGGCCATGTTTTGATTCATACTAACGTTTACATCACCCCTCTGGATTACAATTTTTTTACATTTTTCAGAAGACTGAAATATTTTCTTTGAAGATGAATTTAAAATAGACAAGACTCTAAAAAAAAAACCACAGATCACTTTTGAGTTTAATGTTTTCCCAGACAGCAGGAAAGTAACATAAGAAACAGCAATGCGTGCGTCTGGCTGCAAGATAAGCTGGACAGTTGAACAGACACGAGGCTCAAATGGTGACCAAGGAAAGACATTCCCAGGGGAACTCAGCATGTGAAAGCACAAGAAGGTTCTTTCCCATTTGAGATGTACAGTACAGCTGGGCAACTTGTATCCAAATCTGGTTCGGTGACATTCTGACCAATGTACTACAGAAGGGCATATTAAAATGAGCTTGCAGTGATAGTTTTTTCCATGCATAAAGACATCAGGTTTTATAAGACTGCAGTTAGGTGCACTTTTTTTTTTTTTTGTTACTATCCATTTTAAAACTAATTTTGAATGTATAAAAGTGCATAGAGGTGACATCCATTTCTGCGCACTTGTCCTTGGTATTAGAGCTGCTTGCATGGGTCCAGACTCCAAGTGGCTATTACTGCAGGGATCTTACATTGATAGATATGAACTTCCATGCTGAGCAGGGTAATGTACATAACGATGTGCTACACGCAAAATGCATGAATCAACGTGCAGGAAATAAATATTGTCAAGTGGACACTGCATGTTTTAGGATTTGCACCCTGTGTATATTTATACTGGACGATAGTTTAGAGGTGTGACATGAGGGACTGTGCTGATGGTAATGGTTACAGTCACATTGGCATAGGTGTGTGCAGGGTCTTCTTTATGGGTGTGCACTGCACTGCATAGCCATGTCCCCCCCACTGCCACTCCCCCCAACTTGGCCTACTTACTTCTGTCTGGGGGCCAGCTGATCACATGCAGCGCTGGACTGAAGCACCCACTGGCATAACTGCCTTGCTGCCTCCAGGTACACGGCAGGCAATGATTCCGGCTTAATCACTGATTTTTCAGGATGGTGTTGCATAAGTGGTGTGAGGCTCGCACACCCTGCACACCCCGAAAGCACACCTATGCGCATTGCACTGTAAAATAATGTAATGAAGTGTTACAGTATATGGAGTGTTCACAGTTAAAGTGAACCAAATAATTTTTTGCCTTGGCAAGGTGAAAACAACATATTTTTCTGGAAAATAGTGAACCAAGTCTATAGTTTTATATTTATCTTCCAGATGGAAGCAGATCTTGATACCACTAATGATGGGTACACACCTGGCCGTCTTCTCCACCTACGCACAGTTCTGCCAACCGAGCGGCCAATTATCAAAACATACGCACTTACTAATCTGCAGCTCAACATGTCTGGGCAGACATCACAACTGGGAGGCATTTAAATTTGCCCCACCCCCCAATTACAGCTGCATAATGGGTCAGTCGTTGGGTCAGCTGTACACACAGCCAGATGTACATATATCTGCAAGATATATCGGCATTCACTGTGCTGCAGGGCCCACCTGATATGCCTGAGAATGACATTTTTCATAGACATATTGGGACAAATGTAATAAAGTGAGAGTTTCAAAAAATGAGAGATTTGGTAAGGTTTTGCATTTTTTTTTAAAGTGGCAATCATTTACACAGCAAGATCAACCTGGTTTTGCAGTGTAAATGATTGCCACTTTAAAAAAAAACCCTGAAAAACCTTACCAAATCTCTCACTTTCTGAAACTCTCACTCTGTTACATTTGGCCCAGTGTCTGTACAAACGGACAGTTGCAATGTGAGATATGTCATTTATCAGCTGAACGAACACCATATTATATAATAGAGGCGATTCAGATGTCCACAGAGTTCAGGTGTCCATCGCAAAGTACCGATTATTGGTACTTTGCGCATGTGCAAGACCCATTAAGCTCAGTGCAAATGGCTCCTGCGACACAGGATGCATCAGACTGTCAATGATTGACAGTCTGATGCCACGTGGGGGTCGGGGAGCAGCTGGCGATGACCTCCATTTCTCCAAACGGAGGCGTTTTGCTGCCATTGCAGGGGAAAGGAAGATGCCATGATCTCTGTCAGAGGATGGAGACTTCTTGGCCTCTGTGTAGGATTTGTGGCTGCCATCTTTTTGCGACCCCCGAAGCTGGCTGATGGTGCCGGGGAAGATCCGATACTGCGTACTCTGACGCAATTTGGATCGCCTCCTGCTGCATTACCATATTAGTGCTATTGATGCTGCTTCTGTATAAGCAACAGCAATATCAATTCCAACCACATATGAATCAGGCCCAGAGTGTACTCACCTTAAGAAATATTTATTTCCCTTTAAAAGCTACAGTGGATTAATTCCATGTTCTCTAATTGTTGTGAGCAAGCACATGGTTTTATATGACGTATTGTGATTTCATTGATTTTAATGTACATTTCGGTTTTGTACAGTAAGTGTTCAAATAGTTTAAAGACATACTAGGATGTCAGACGATGAGGAGCTGAGACCAGACAGTCTCAATTAAATTTTTTATAATAAACTTAATTGTGTTTATTTAAGTAAACTGTATTAATATCCTGTAATATACTTATCTTTTACCATATCAATGGTAAAATAATAAAAAAGACAGCATAGGACCCCTAAAAAATGAACTGGGTAAATTATTAAATAGTGACTACGAAAAAGTAGTTATTGAATACATTCTTCTCGTCGGTATTTACTATAGAGGAAAAAATGGTAGGAATAGAACAAGATAAAAGTAAGGTTAAGGACCAAAATTACTTCTCGAATTTAAATAAGGATATAGTTAAAGAACGACTGAATAAAATTAAGATCAACAAATCACCGGGGCCAGATGGACTGCGCCAAAGGGTTCTCAAGGAGCTAAGCTCAGAGATAGTAAGGCCATTACATTTAATCTTTAAAGCTTCCATCATGACAGGCAAGGTTCCAAGTGACTGGCGAATTGCAGATGTGGTGCCACTTTTTAAAAAGGGAATTAAATCTGATCCCGGGAATTACAGACCAGTAAGCCTAACATCTATAGTGGGGAAAATAATGGAAGTAGTGTTAAGGGATAGCATTCAGGAGTATTTGGAATGCCTTAACATAATTAGTGTGAACCAGCATGGGTTTGTGAAAAATAAGTAATGTCAAACTAACTTAATTAACTCCTATGAAGAAGTGCAAATTTAGACAACGGAAATGCTGTGGATGTGGTCTTCTTAGAGTTTGCAAAAGCCTTCGACACAGTACCTCACACAAGGTTGTGTCTTAAATTAAGAGAGTTGGGGTTTGGTGACAGCATTTGCACTTGGGTCAATAATTGGTTGGAAAATAGAGAACAGCAAGTGGTAGTCAATGGAACATTTTTGAGTTGGACTAAAGTAATAAGTGGTGTACCTCAGGGGTCTGTACTAGGCCCACTTCTGTTTCATATATTTATAAATGATATAGGAAATGGTATTGAGAGTAAAGTATCAATTTTATGCGGATGATACTAAACTGTGTAGGATAATAAGATCAGATCAGGACATTGACTCTCTTCAGGATGATTTAACTAATCGCGGGTGTTGGGCAACAAAGTGGAATATGAGGTTCAATATAGAGAAATGTAAAGTTATGCAAAAACAAACAGGCAATCTATACATTGAATGGGGTAATTCTTGGAAAATCAATATTGGAGAAAGATTTGGGGGTGATCATTGACAATAGACTTAGCAGTAGTCTGCAATGTCGAGATACTGCAGTAAAGGCCAATAGGGTACTAGCATGCATAAAACGGGGAATAGAGACCAGGGATGAAAGTGTAATCCTGCCACTGTATAAAGCATTGGTACGGCCCCATCTAGAATACTGTGTACAATTTTGGGCTCTGCACTATAAAAAAAAGACATAGTTGAACTAGAAAGGGTTCAGAAAAGAGCTACAAAATTAGTTAAGGGCCTAGAGTCATTGGATTATGAGGAAAGACTACTTAGGCTGAATATGTTTACACTGCAAAAAAGGCGCAAAAGAGGGGACATGATTAATATCTTCAAATATATCAAGGGGCAATATAAGGAACTTTCAGGCGATTTACTTAAGAGCTCTGTACACAGACACGGGGTCATCCCCCTAGGTTGGAGGGGAGGAAGTTTCAGACCAAGTGTAGGAGAGGTATCTTCACAGTGCGGACAGTGAGTTTATGGAATTCACTGCCGGAGAGAGTGGTAATGTCGGATTCAATCGAGACATTTAAGAAAGGATTAGACACATTTTTAGCGGAAAATAGCACCGAAGGTTATAAGTAAATTGGAGATAATACAGCATATAGCACTATAGGTTGAACTCGATGGACAGTTGTCTTTTTTCAACCTCAACAACTATGTAACTATATTATATTACATACAATAATTATAACAAACTCATACACTTGGGGCCTAATTCACACAGCGACCGATTATCGCATGACTGTGCATGTGCAATCACGGCAATGCACAGGCGCGAGCCCAAACAGCGACAGAATGGTGTGAAAATTTCGATCACTAGGTGCATGCAAAGTGATTGACAGGAATTGGACGTTTGTGGGTGGTAGCTGCACGTTTTCTGGGAGTGTCAGGAAAAACGCAGGCATACCCAAGTATTTTCTGGAAGGGTGTGTGACGTCAGCTCCGGCCCCGAACAGCCTGATTCTGTCGCACTGTAGGACTAAGTCCTGATTCTGTCGCATAGACTTCACAGACTGGAAAGATCATTAGATAGTGAGTGAGTTGCGAACAGATTCGCAGCTGTTCGATGTCTGGCAAAGTTTTTGCACAGAATATGCATGCATTCGTACACTTGCACTGGGCGGGTTTTCACTCTCTATGAGCGGTGACTATCTGATCACAGCCCCCTGCAAAATCAGAGAGGAGCAATCAGGTATGAATTAGGCCCTTGGTTGGTCATACATTCTGCATAAAATTTCATAAATAAAGTGAACCAAGTACTCCATACACTTAAAAACAGAATACAGACCGCGGCATCCCTATCTTTACAATCCCGACAGGGGTCAGTAAGCTTGGAACCCCGCCCCCCCAACCCCCTAACCATCCCTTACTGCAGCCTAAACCTAACCCTTCCCCTCCCCTGGAGCCTAACCCTAACTCTCCGCCCTTGGTGCCTAAACCTATGTTTACCTATGTTATGCCCCATAGTAGTGCCCTAGTTCACTATGTCACATTGTAGGTTTGCCAGTAGACATTATGCAATACCATACCCCCAGTTTATATTATGCCACATTATCAGTGCTGCGTGCCACATTACAGTACCCCAGTTCATAAGGGCCTCTATAACATATTTAAATTTGACATAAAAGGTGTGCCCTTCTCAGCTGTACTCCCTTCACCTGTGGTAGCCACGTCATTGTGTTCTGCATTCCTGATGTCGGGAGCGATTTGCCAGGTCTATTAACGACAGTTGGCTCCTTGTACTGTGTACACACTGCATAGGCAAACGCAGGGGGGGGTTTCCGGTTGCACGGAAACCCCCCTCTTCTTGACAAGTGGCTCAAACGATGACAACAATGGTCATGGTAAATAATACTATTACTAGAACTGCCGCCACATCATGCAATTTTTGGGACAGCAGAGCTGCTGCACATGCCCAGATGCCCAGTGGTAGCAGCTTCTTCTACCAAGTTTGCTGTGTGTGTGGATCTGAGTCCTCAATCAGTGCACTGAACCAGAGTGTAGCTACCAGGAAGAAGAGACAGAAGCCTTACCATAAGGTGGAAGAATGTGTTCTTAGAAAGTGCAGTACTGGTTCTATTATGTTTGTGTATTTATTTATTATGGTATGTTTAACCTTTTTTCTGACCACTTATTTATATTATTTAAGTATGTATGATAAAGCCTATACTAGAGATCATCTATACGGTTAAATATAAATACTATATTCCATACAGTATACAATGTATAAAAAGACCACTGTTCAGAGTCGTTACTAGTTTCTTCTACCGCTCCCCCAGACTCCTGCAATTGCTCCAATGTTCCGCAGAGTGGGAAACTGTGGACTGCATTTGGAAACCCCCCTCAAGAAATCCTGCGTTTGCCACTGCACTGTGCAATAATAGGATCGACCAACCAAGAATTGGCTGATTAGCCTGATTATTGCACATTGTGTACAGAACATTACTGTCACTCAGTCTACACTTGACAACCACTGTTCCGCCTCTCCAGGTGAAAGGGGATGATGATAAATGACATACAACATTTATACATTACTACAAACATGATTCAGTGATGAACGCAAAAGTGTTTGCAAATCTTATATTTGCACTGTTAGCAATTATTGTTATACTGTGCATACATCTGAGTCACAAGTGTCCCGATGGTCTTGGGATATCGGCGACAGTGCTAATTTGGATGCAGTTTGATTGACAGTCAGCGAGCATTTGTGGGAGGTTACTGGGGTGGCGAGTTAAATGCAGGGGTGATCATTTCGGGATCGTGTCTCAGCCTGCAGCTACATCATCGTACGCAGTTGTAAAGGCTCTCTGGTGGCTTAATGTAATACCCAGGTAAATATAGAGACGTTTATAAAGAAAGAAGTGTTGTCCGCACAGACCTAAAAAATGAACCCAGAACAGAATGAGTAAAGATCAAAGGACAGTCAATGTATAAGTAACACTTGTACCCCTATTTTTTATAACATGCACATCTGTGCTTGTATATCTATTTAAGACACGGGGGGTGCTCCCTGAGAGTTAAGTTAAACTGTTACACGAAAATATACCAGAGAAAGGTAGACAAGAACTCTCCTAGAGTGGGGCACTCAAAAGTGTAATAATACGTGTGCAACAATATTGAATAAAAAAAAAAAATATAATAAGACTTAACTTTTATTTAAAGATCAAAAATTAAAATTACTTGGAGATATTCTCTCTTATTCTAAAAAGGCGAAATATAAACACAATACATATAGTACAACATATAACAAATTAAAAGGTACAGGTGATTTACAAACTCCAGCGGGCCTTAGCCCTTTCTATAATGGAGAATCAGTATATGAATGAGACTCAAATAACAGTAAGTCAAGACCTTAGAGCATGTTTCGTGGTTCTGCTGCCTCGTATGTGCTATAGCATTATATACGTGGTGAGAGACCCTTACTCGTGCCAGTCTCTAGAGTCACAGACAGTGCCAGAGCATGCAAGGAGAGTGTCTCATTCGCTTCTGCTTTTGGTTGATGACACTGCGGTCAGCGCAGCCAATGAGAGAGTTACTGACACTCTACCTGCTCTGGTGTTGAAAAACCAGGATAAACTGATAAAGAAATATAGCAATTCGCTCTTAGATTAGAGAGATATAGAGAGTATGGAAGGCAAGACTATACAGCAAATTTCGTGGTTCTGCTGCCACGCATGTGCTATTGCATTATATGCGTGTTGAGAGACCATTACTCATGCTAGTCTGTGGAAATACAGACTGTGCCAGAACAATGCGCAGTGTGTCTCATTCGCCTCCAATACTGGCTGATGGTACTACGATCAGTGCAGCCAGTTTGGGGGTTACTGACACTCTGCTGTTCTGGTGTTGAAAGAGATAGAAGGCACTGTTATATTAAGTACAGGAAAGGGGGATACCACATAAGCTCACTTTTCCATATACGTGCTGCGTCAGTCACAGCGCCCCAGCCTCACCTTAATATACAATCTGAGGAGAGTTCATCCCTTTAACTTGTGCATTCTAGTGCCACATAGTAGCTAGTCTCTAAAAATAGGTGTACTGTGTAACTTAATCTCACTTATTTGCAACATATGTTGCTATCTAAAGCACACATTCCACAATATAGATCAGTATGTATCATATGTCACAGAGACAATAAATTTCTCTCAACAACCATCATAGGTAAAGCTAGAGTTTTGTATTCTATGTGCACATATGAATGATTCATCTTACTTATAACATTTTTGCACAATTGAACACTGATTCTAATGCAACATGCTGACAGTATTATTCCGTTGACCTCCTATCTTATACTTCTAATTTCTTATTGCTATATAAACAACCATGATCATTCATCCAAAAAAAAACAACAATAAGTTTTTTTGTATGTCCTGATTGTGAAGCACGGTAAATGCATGTGCAGTGCCAAACGGTCGGTTGCCCCTGGCAACAGTGCTCACACTAATTTGTGTTTTTATTTCATATCCCTAGACACAGGAAATATGCAGAATTAATCCCTCTAAACATATCATTATATGAAAAGACAAGGTTATTCACTTTTTGTGCTTAATCAAAACCTTTTTCATAGAACAATGATTTTATCAAAAAGGGTACTGGCAATTACATCCAACGTGCCTCCTGTCTTAATATTTCCAGATTCTCACTGCTGTGTTTTACAGATAGAGTCATTCATTAAAAAAAGACATAGTAAAATTATACACATCCTAACTGTGAAACATTTTTAGGCATACATGTAACCTCATAAGGCCTATCGCCCCTGGCGACCGTTATCATAGTAACCAGTATTATTGCATCATGAACCTGGATACACAGGGGTCATGCACAGTAAAGTATAAATAAGATACAGCGCCGGGCCGTCAGGTGCCTTTAGCTAGAGGCTCCACAGTTAAAGAGTGTTCTACGTCATACAACCTGTACCAGGGGGCAGCCCGCCGTGCGCACTCAGCGGGGCGCCCGCAACGCTCCTTCTTTTAACGTACGTTTCGCCTGGTGGCTTGTTCACAAAGGGGGAACAGCTCTCATCGGTGTCAGTCCAACTTCCTTTTAAACCATTATCCCCTCCCAATAGGGGGCATGAAAGCTATTATCTTCTATTCACAGGGGAATCATACATTCACAGGTGTGTTTAATCACCTATGTAAGGTGTAACCTAGCAATTAAAGGCTTTCCTTATTGTTAAACATTGTAGCCGTGTAACTCTTCCTTTACTGATATAATAGCTGCACTGGTGTGCGCTTAAGCACATATTACAGGAGTTTTATCATGAAGCATAAAAAAAGTAAAAAAAGAGAGAGAAAATTGCGTACTTTGATTATTGCACTGTTAAACCTGTCCATATGGAGCCTTCACCGGTGTTAATTAGTGGATCCAATACACAGTTACGTCTAATTCGGGAGGAGCATGTCACTATTCATTTAAAGAAAGACAAACACAAACATAAATAACTAGTTAATCTCAGAAAGCATCATATCGAACAAGGCATGAAAGAAGGCTAAATAAAACATGAATAAACATAATAAATTAATAATAAAGTGGAAATTAAATAATAAAAAGAATTAAATTGAAACTCACAATAAATAATATTAATACTAATTAAGGATACAAGACAACCTGTGTTTCTGATCCTGCACTATATAGACCACTTTATATTTAAGTGTATGTTGGATATTACACACATTGTATTTACATACAGATGTCTTTTTCCCTACTAAAATAACATGTGAGGGTAGCATCTATAGTATGACACCTGCCCTCAATTCATGCAGAAATCTATGTTAAACTAAGAAAAAATGGTGATAAAAATAAAAATTAAAAATTAAAAAAAATTAAAAAATTAATGAAAAAATTGAAAACACATGAACTGAAAAATCACTATAAATGTGCTAATTAGTACAGGCACCAGAGCCCTGGTGTCTAGTCCGTTAAACATCAGTTTACCGATTCCATTACTGAAGGGACAGTCCATGTACGGGATATTCACTCTGTAGTTATAGAGCTGGCCCTTTATAAGGGTAAAAAGTACTCATTAATGTGTAGCTACACCACTATGCATAGATCCCTGTTCCAGCACATAGAGCAAATTAGACTCCTAGTTTTTTGATATATTGTAGGAGCGGAATAACGATACTAGCCATACTGTTATTAACTTTGCACCCTACTACCATACATAATTGAATTAATATCCTGCTAACAAAAATATAAATAGTATCGTAGGTGCTCTAATAGTAAAATTCATAGTGTTAGGCTAATCTACCATGTGAATCATGAGATGTCAATAAACAGTGTTATGTGAACATAAGTGATTTAAACTCCCTAAACATTTACTAAGTTCTATCGATATGAAAAGGATTTTCTGTATAAAAAAGAAAGAAAAAAAGAGACAGAGTATAAAAGACTCTTGAAAGTTGTGCATTATTCTGTTCCCTCACATGTGATCAACCCCTTACTGAATAAATGATACATTTATCTTATTATAATCATTTTAAACAGCAGAATCGGTGATTCTGTATGTGTTTGTGCTGACAAGTGACTGCGCCAGCCTTATAGTGTTCAATCTAAATAGTAGTAACACCAAACTTTTATTATTTTCTACATAAGAAAAAAGTGTGGATGAAATACCTTGAGACCCCAGTGTGACTAAACAATTGTGATTCTCTATACTAAAAGGATTATTTGAAAAAAGTTTGTTAATGATAGACAGAAAAGAATAGCAGTGCAGTTAGAATTGTTTTTTTAAAAATAGCAGCTTACTAAATAAAAAAGTATATATTATAAAATATGATGTCCATAAATGGATATAGTGTGAGTGTTATTAAATGGAACTCATTATAGCACTAGTGCGTTAATGTGTTATTCTTAAAGAAATGAGGCATAGCTGTTAAATTCATTAAGACCTCCTGGTGTGACCGTATCGAGGAGAAAAATCCACTCAGTTTCTTTTTTGAGTAGAATATTGTTCAGGTCTCCTGTCCTACTGTTTAATTTGACATGTTCTAAGCCGAAAGCTTTCAAGCAGCGAGGATCGCCATTGTGGCTTAACAAAAAGTGTTTAGCTACCGATGTTATCTTTCTCAGCTTTTTCACTTCACTCTTAGCATTACGAATATTGGTAGCATGTTCCAAGATCCGTACTCTCATTGTTCTCGAGGTCATGCCTACATACCTAAGACCACAAGGGCATTGAAGGCAGTAAATCACTCCTACTGTTTTACAATTCATGTAATCTTTCACACTGATTTCTTTTCCAAATTTGGTGATAATTTTTTTAGTTTTAAATATGTATTGGCAAGCCGTACAACTACCACAGGGATAGGTACCTTTAATTAATGGTTGTTTGTTCTGCACCCTCTGAAAGTGGCTACTAACCAGTGTGTCTTTGAGATTGGTGCTTCTGCGCCAGCTCATAGATACCTCCGTACCAAGACACTTGCCAAGATCTTGGTCTACTTTCAGTATCGGTAGATGTTTATTTAGAATGGATTTGACCTGTCTCCATTCTTGGCAGTATTTCCCTATAAAGCGAATCTCCTCTGTTGTACTGGTTTCTTTTTGCACTGAAAAGATCAAATTATCTCTTTCGGTCTTCAGGGCATGATGTTTAGCCCTTTTAATGAG
The DNA here is from genome assembly GCF_028390025.1 of Pseudophryne corroboree. Lineage (NCBI taxonomy): Eukaryota > Metazoa > Chordata > Amphibia > Anura > Myobatrachidae > Pseudophryne > Pseudophryne corroboree. Next base: position 529,215,332 of record NC_086447.1, on the reverse strand, counting down.
TCGTCCACTGTACCCTCTGTTTTTTAATCTTATAGTTAGATCCTTACTCTGTTGCAGAAAGATATTCCTATCCGAGCAATTCCTTCTTAGGCGCAGGAATTCGCCTTTCGGAATATTGGAGACTGTGAGTGGGAAATGGCAGCTGGATTCAAGCAACAGACTACTGGTAGCTGTCTTCTTACGATAGAGATCCATGGTGAGTTCGCCATCTTCACCTCTATAGATCAGCAGATCCTAGAATGCAACCTTCTCATGGCTGTATTCACATGTTAGTCTTAAATTTAAGGCATTGGTGTTCAGGAGGCTGACGAAGTTCTGCAGTTGGTATTCACTGTCATCCCATATAATCAGTATATCGTCAATGTAGCGTAGCCATTGTACTACATGTCTAGTGTGTTCTTCCATTTGTTCAGAAAAGACAGTTTGAGCCTCCCACCAGCCTAAGAAAAGATTTGCATATGTGGGGGCACAAGTGGCCCCCATAGCTGTACCCCTAATCTGCAGGAAGTATTTATTATCAAATACAAAATAGTTCCTGCATAGTACAAACTCCAAATATCTCCAAGTAATTTTAATTTTTGATCTTTAAATAACAGTTAAGTCTTATTATATGTTCTTTTTTGATCCCATATTGTTGCACACGTATTATTACACTTTTGAGTGCCTCACTCTAGGAGAGTTCTTGTCTACCTTTCTTTGGTATATTTTCATGTAAAAGTATAGAGACGTGTCACAGGACACCTTTCCCTCTTACCAGCCTTGGATGAACTCGCTGTCCTGACTCAGGTTCAATGAAGTAAGTTGGAGAGGTACGGGGAAGAGCCCAGTAGCAGGGAATGAACAAAAAGCAGTTTGAAAGGGATGAGATACCTCACTGCATGTACTTTGTAGAATAAGGTTAATTACAAATGAACAACTTTTCTGATACATGCAGTGTTACTCTTCACTCTTATAACAGTGGTACACACCAAAGAGTACAAGTTTATTATGCTGAAATCTTGTACGCAAAACACCTGCAATAAAAATTAATTATCCTGCAAACTTTCTATCATAAAATCAAAGCATTTTTCTAAGGTATATAGCTATTGCCAAATTTCAGAGAAGGAAATTAAACACAGGACATTACAAATAAAATTACGATTACACCAACCTCAAAATGACACTTTGGGGCTAATACAGACCTGATTGCTGCTATGCGTTTTCGAACAGCGGGCGATCAGATCTGAACTGTGTATGCGCCGCAGTGTGCATGTGCATGCCAGGGATGCGATCGGCATCTCAGCCCAGCGGTCGCCTCTGCCTGATTACAGGCAGAGGTGTTCGCTCGGCGGGCCAGCGGCGTTTGTCCAC